>NC_138193.1:70995117-71595117 GCF_964194105.1 Spermophilus citellus | reverse complement strand
TTTTTTAATAGGTGAAAGGGGCTACTAGGGAGTGAACCCAGAGGCACCCCATCTAGTCATATCCCCAGCCCTTTTTATTTTTTATTTTGGGACAAGGTCTCACTAAGTTGCTTAAGTCCTCACTAAGTTGCTGAGGCTGGTCTTGAACTTGTGATCCTCTTTCCTCAGTCTCCCAAATTGCTGGTATTACAGGTATGCACCATCATCCCTGGGTTATACAGATTTGTTGCTATTAATGCTGTAGTCTTCTCTGAATGTGTCAAAGATGCAGTTTGAAATGTTTTTAACTCTTATCAAGTAAAATATTTGTACCTCAAAGAGGGAAGCCTGAAAACAGCAAACATAAACTTTAAAATAGAGACCATCTTAAAAAATAAGTATATGTTAGAGCCAGTCTTTAGGGTGGCATTATCTTTGCTAAACAAGAGAACTAAGTAATATGTGGATTTTATTATTTACTTCATTGGAAGAACTGAGCTTTGAAAATGAAGCATCACAAGCCATTATTAGTGAACTGTTTACAACTAAATGAGCAAAGCACTGTAAATACTAAAAATTGATGATCCATGCCTAGAAAATTGAGCATTTTCATTCTTAGGAAATGGAATTTGGCCATTTGAATGTGGCACAGCAAATGATCCTATTAGCATTTTCATCCATGGATTCTTGGCCTACCCGAAGAGATCTGAAACACAATTTTAAGTAGACTATTTTCTAGCACAGAGGTTCAACAAAAATAATTGGGTTCTTTTGGTTTTCTTTTGACCTTTTTTTTTTTGCTTACTTTGCTTATTAAAGTATAATATACATACAGAAAAATGTTTACCAAATGTATAACTCAATGAAGTTTCACAAATTGAAATATATTCGCCCATATATCCAGCACCTCAATAAAGACACAAAACATTACCAGCCCTTTAGACTCCACTATCCCCATATATTACCTTCCAGTCAATAGTTACTTACACCCCAGAGTAAACATTGGGAGACAGGTCTCCATGTGTCTCCCATGTTTTTGCCAATCTTGTAAACAGAGGCACTGACTGACAGTGTTCAGAATCTTTTCAAAGATATCTGTGAACAGCTTAGAAGATAGTGTCTTCCTCAGAGCAAAAAGCAGCCTTGCTTATAAGCTCAAAAAGTAGATTGTCTCTCTTACAAAGGAAAAAGTGACAGGTTTATTTACTATTCAGAATAATAAAGGTAATGTCTGTCTTCAAAACAAACATTCATGTTCCCTAGGCTCAGGATTCCTTTCCTATAATATAATTCTGTATGTGCACCAGTATCACCTGGCTTTCTTCGTGTTCCCTCATGGGAATTAGAGCTCAGGAAGTTGGTGTAAATACTGATACAATACTGAGTTACAAGGTCTTTTCATCTGATCTAGCATCCATTAACTAAGAAGCTTAACTTGTTGGCTTACGTGTAGGGTAGTTTGAGACCCTTCATTGTTCTTGGTAGTAGTCACTATTCTGACTTCTACTACCATGTTGGTTTCATCTGTTCCTAAACTTCATATATAAATGGAATTATGTAGCATGTACTTTCATGTTTATCTTCTGAGATCCAACATCATATTTGTTAGATTTATTAATATTATTTCATTTAAGCATGATTATTTCTCATATCCTTCCATTGTGTGAATATTTAAAAACTTATTTTGCTAGCATGCACAAAGCCCTGAGTTTGATCCTTTATCCTGAAAAAAAAAAAAAGCAAGGAAAAAACTTTTTTTCTACTATTTATGAACATTGGGGCAGTTCCCAGTGTCTGGTATTACAATTGTGCTAATTCTGTTAATAAAAACTTTTATCCATGTCTTTGGGTGAATATATGTATTCATTTCTGTTGAGTATTTTCCCAGAGCTAGATTAGAGGGTGTGCATAGATATTGCCAAACAATTTTCTAAAGTATTTGCACTAGACTACTCTCTCCCTAACAGAAAACGAGTCTTCTGGCTTCTCTGTGTACTTTGTATCCCAGCTTATTTTCTATCCTTTTTTTTCCCTTAAGAGTAGAATGTTTGCTCTTCTACCATCTCCCACAAGTGCTACAGGTTGGGACCAAGCCTTAATACATGGGCTAGGGTATCTAAGATTCAAACCACAGCAATTTTACAATTAAAAAGAAGGGAAAAGGTTCTAGAAGATGGCGGCAAAGGGAGTGCAGCACCCCAGTGCGCTGCGCCACTGTGCGGGAGAAACACGAGGTGAAACGGCTGAAGGCTACCTTGGTGGGAATCCCCAGTGAAATTGAGGTGCTCCAGAATCTAGAGGACAGATTTCCAGCGCGCGGGATTCGGCTGCAGGGGCTTGGTCGCGGGCGATTTCTCCGCACGGAGGGAAGCAGTACCTGGTCGGCGGACCGCCCCGTGGATGGAGTCTGGGACGCGCCCGAGTTAATTAGCCGCGAGGTACCAGAGCGGGATTACAGCGAAGCGGATTCTGGAGGCTCCTGCCAGTGGCGCACTGGCCGCGCTGAGTGCTGAGTTCCAGCTTTGAAACAGAGGAGAGAACCGGTCCAGTTCGATTCCCGACACCGGTCGGAACACGGAGGAGGACAGCAACCGCCATCATGGAGAGATGATGCAATCATCCCTGTTTTCTACTGATCTCAGCTCATTCAACTACGGAACAGGTGATTCCAGGCTGGTATTTGCCTGCGTCGCGCAGACAGATCGCTCAGGCTCGGGACTGGAGAACCTGAGGAGAATACTCTTCGGGGCTCACCCCTGGCAAGGCGGGCGCCGGACTTTGAGCGGCCAGATTCTAGTTCCCCGGGTTGCTTTGGCCCAGGGCGGGAGATCCTTCGGGGACTCCGGGCGGAGGCCAGTTACAAGTGGATTGTGCGCTGAGGGGCGGCGTGGCTCTAACTCCCGGAACAGTTTTGGCCCGGGGCTAGGGAACCCGCGGCGACTGTGTCTTTGACCCTGCCCCTGTCTGAGCGTACACTGAGCTGGGAGAGGTTGGAGCTGCCAGGCTCGGGCTCCCGGGGCTGCTTGGGCCTGAGGCTGGGGTACCTCTGTGGAGCCTGCTCCTAGCAGAGTGTGGCAGGGATCGGAGAGGCTGAGTTCTGGCTCTCGTAGCTGCTTGAGCCCAGGGCCGCGGAGCCTGCGGGGACCGCGAGCTGAGGCCAGCCACAAGTGAAACTTGCGACGAGGGGCAGCGGGACTCTGTCTCCTGGAACAGTTTTGGCCCGGAGCTGGGGAGCCCGCGGGAAGTGCGTCTTAGGCTCTGCTCCCAGCAGAGCGTGCACCGAGCAGGGAGAGTCTGGTGCGGCCAGGCTTGGGCACCGAGCAGGGAGAGTCTGGTGCGGCCAGGCTTGGGCTCCCGGGGCTGCTTTGGCCTGGGATTGGGGAACCCGCGGCGGTTGCTCTGAGGAGCCTGCTCCTAGCAGAACGTGGCGGGGATCGGAGAGACCGGCTCCTGGCTCCCGAAGCGGCTCTGGCTCAGGGTTGGGGATCCTACAGGGACTGCTTCTTGGTCCGGGTCCTGCTGGGTGCTGCAGGGGCCTGGGGGGCAGAGTGGAGCTGCCTCCTGCGCCCAGAGCAGGCTAAGGGTCCCGCCGGTGTGGTATCGCGACACCCCAACTGCAGCTGGGGCCGAGGAGAGTAGCCGCCCACGCCTGGAACAGGACCAGCGATCCGACAGCAGGGTAGCCAAGTCAACCCACTTGGAGTGGAGGCCGTGAAGAGCTGCCGTCTGATCCTGCAAGGTAGGCAGTCCTGCGTCCCACTGGCAGGACAGGCTCGGCAGCCTGCCAGTGTGGTGGACGAGTAGCATCGAGGCAGTCACGTCACACTGGTTGGAGTGGGGGTTGAACAGAGCCGCCGCCAGCGTCCGGAAGGAGCCCAGAGACCCGTTGGAGAGGCAGTTAGGTATCTCCACTGGGAGTGGGGGTTGAGCAGAACTGCCGCCCAGGCCCGCAGGGTGGGCAGATCTGAGACCCACCGGCGTAACAGGCTTGGAGGCCGACCAGCGTGGTAGACACGTCACATCAATTGGAGTAGGGGTGGAGAAGAGCTGCCGCCCACATCCGGATCAGGACCAATGATCCAAGGACGTGGTAGGAACGTCACCGCAATTGGAGTGGGGGCAGAGTAGAGCAGCCACCCATGCCCGCAGGGCGGGCAGACCTACGACCAACCAGCGTAGTGGATAGATCACCCTGATTAGAGGAGGATCACAGCCACTACCCGCCCTACAAGAGAGATATCCCAACTATACAAGAGCAACATAAATAAACCGGGGGAAAAATTTCAAAAACACAACAGTTTCACCAAGCAGAAAGAAACGCAAGCAACATGAAAAGACAAGGAAAGAAAGGACCACAAGCAATGCAGGTCAACTCAACTCTAGAAGAGGTAATAGCTGCAACAGATGGAATGTCAGATAAAGAGTTCAGGATATACATGCTTCAGATGATCTGGACTCTCAAGGAAGACATGAGACAGCAAAATCAGACAATGAAAGATCACATTGACAAGGAACTACAGAAACAAATCCAGGAAGTAAAAGATCAAGTTCACAGGGAGTTAGAAGTAATAAAAAACAAACAAATAGAAATCCTAGAAATGCAGGAAGCAATAAACCAACTTAAAACCTCAATTGACAATACTACCAGCAGAATAGATCACTTAGAAGATAGAACATCAGACAATGAAGACAAAGTATTTCAACTTGAGAAGAACATAGACAGTTCAGCAAGACTGCTAAGAAACCATGAGCAGAACATTCAAGAAATATGGGATAACATTAAAAGACCAAACTTAAGAGTCATTGGGATACAGGAGGGCACAGAGCTCCAAACCAGAGGAATGAACAATCTATTCAATGAAATAATACGAAAAACTTCCCAGACTTGAAGAATGAAACAGAATCCCATATCCTAGAAGCCTACAGGACGCCAAAAGTGCAAAATCATAAGAGATCCACACCTAGACACATTATAATGAAGATGCCCAACATACAGAATAAGGAGAGAATTTTAAAAGCTACAAGAGAAAGAAAGCAGATTACATTTAGGGGCAAACCAATCAGGATAACAGCTGATCTCTCAACACAGACTCTGAAAGCTAGAAGATCCTGGAATAACATTTTTCAAACACTGAAAGAAAATGGGCTCCAACCAAGAATCGTGTATCCGGCGAAATTAAGCTTCAGGATGGAAGATGAAATTAAAACCTTTCACGATAAACAAAAGTTAAAAGAATTCGCAGCTAGAAAACCATCTCTTCAAAAAATCCTTGGCAAAACATTACAGGAAGAGGAAACTGAAAATAACATTGAAAACCATCAGTGGGAGGTAGGACAGTAAAGGGGGGAAAGTAATCAAAGAGGAAAACTAATCAGGTTTAGTAACATAAATAAACAAATATGACTGGAGGAACAAACCAAATCTCAATAATAACCCTAAATGTTAATGGCTTAAACTCACCAATTAAGAGACACAGGCTAGTCGAATAGATCACAAAACAAGATCCAACAATATGTTGCCTACAGGAGACGCATTTGATAGGAAAAGATATACATAGACTGAAGGTGAAAGGCTGGGAAAAATCATTCCACTCATATGGACTGCGGAAACAAGCAGGAGTGTCCATACTCATATCAAACAAAATAGATTTCAAGCCAAAATTAATCAAAAAGGATAAAGAGGGACACTGCATACTGCTCAAGGGAACCATACACCAACAAGACATAACAATCATAAATATATATGCCCCAAACAATGGTGCAGCTACGTTCATCAAGCAAACTCTTCTCAAGTACAAGAGTCTAATAGACCACCATACAATAATCATGGGAGACTACAACACACCTCTCTCACCACTGGACAGATCTTCCAAACAAAAGTTAAATAAGGAAACTATAGAACTCAACAACACAATTAACAACCTAGACTTAATTGACATATATAGAATATACCACCCAACATCAAGTAGTTACACTTTTTTCTCAGCAGCACATGGATCCTTCACAAAAATAGATCATATATTATGTCACAGGGCAACTCTTAGACAATATAAAGGAGTAGAAATAATACCATGCATCTTATCTGATCATAATGGAATGAAACTGAAAATCAACGATAAAAGAAGGAAGGAAAAATCATGCATCACTTGGAGAATGAACAATAGGTTACTGAATGATCAATGGGTCATAGAAGACATTAAGGAGGAAATTAAAAACTTCTTAGAGTTAAATGAAATCACAGACACAACATATCAGAATCTATGGGACACATTGAAAGCAGTTTTAAGAGGAAAATTCATTGCTTGGAGCGCATTCCTTAAAAAAAGAAAAAACCAACAAATAAACGATCTCATATATAATCTCAAAATCCTAGAAAAAGAAGAGCAAAATAACAGCAAAAGAAGTAGAAGGCAAGAAATAATTAAAATCAGAGCTGAAATTAATGAAATCGAAACAAAAGAAACAATTGAAAAAATTGACAAAACCAAAAGTTGGTTCTTTGAAAAAATAAATAAAATCGACAGACCCTTAGCCATGCTAACGAAGAGAAGAAGAGAGAGAACCCAAATTACTAGCATACGGGATGAAAAAGGCAATATCACAACAGACACTTCAGAAATACAGAAGATAATCAGAAATTACTTTGAATCCTTATACTCCAATAAAATAGAAGATAGTGAAGGCATCGATAAATTTCTTAAGTCATATGATCTGCCCAGATTGAGTCAGGAAGATATAGACAGCCTAAACAGACCAATAACAATAGAGGAAATAGAAGAAACCATCAAAAGACTACCAACTAAGAAAAGCCCAGGACCGGACGGGTATACAGCAGAGTTTTACAAAACCTTTAAAGAGGAACTAACACCAATACTTTTCAAGCTATTTCAGGAAATAGAAAAAGAGGGAGAACTTCCAAAGACATTCTACGAGGCCAACATCACCCTGATACCTAAACCAGACAGAGACACTTCAAAGAAAGAAAACTACAGACCAATATCTCTAATGAACCTAGATGCAAAAATCCTCAATAAAATCCTGGCGAATCGGATTCAAAATCGTATCAAAAAAATTATACACCATGATCAAGTAGGATTCATCCCTGGGATGCAAGGCTGGTTCAATATACGGAAATCAATAAACGTTATTCACCACATCAATAGACTTAAAAATAAGAACCATATGATCATCTCGATAGATGCAGAAAAAGCATTCGACAAAGTACAGCATCCCTTTATGTTCAAAACTCTAGAAAAATTAGGGATAACAGGATCATACCTCAACATTGTTAAAGCAATCTATGATAAGCCACAGGCCAGCATCATTCTGAATGGAGAAAAATTGAAGGCATTCCCTCTAAGATCTGGTACAAGACAGGGATGCCCTCTCTCACCACTTCTGTTCAACATAGTCCTCGAAACACTGGCCAGAGCAATTAGACAGACGAAAGAAATTAAAGGCATAAAAATAGGAAAAGAAGAACTTAAATTATCACTATTTGCAGACGATATGATTCTATACCTAACAGACCCAAAAGGGTCTACAAAGAAACTATTAGAGTTAATAAATGAATTCAGCAAAGTGGCGGGATATAAAATCAACACGCATAAATCAAATGCATTCCTGTATATCAGCGACAAATCCTCTGAAACAGAAATGAGGACAACTACTCCATTCATAATATCCCCCCAAAAAATAAAATACCTGGGAATCAACCTAACAAAAGAGGTTAAAGACCTATACAATGAAAACTACAGAACCCTAAAAAGAGACATAGAAGAAGACCTCAGAAGATGGAAAAATATACCCTGTTCATGGATAGGCAGAACTAACATCATCAAAATGGCGATATTACCAAAAGTTCTCTATAAGTTCAATGCTATCCCAATCAAAATCCCAACAGCATTTCTTGTAGAAATAGATAAAACAATCAGGAAATTCATATGGAATAATAAAAGACCCAGAATAGCAAAAACAATGCTAAGCAGGAAATGTGAATCAGGCGGTATAGCGATACCAGACTTCAAAGTATACTACAGAGCAATAGTAACAAAAACAGCATGGTACTGGTACCAAAACAGGCGAGTGGACCAGTGGTACAGAATAGAAGACACAGTAACCAATCCGCAAAACTACAACTATCTTATATTTGATAAAGGGGCTAAAAGCATGCAATGGAGGAAGGATAGCATCTTCAACAAATGGTGCTGGGAAAACTGGAAATCCACTTGCATCAAAATGAAACTGAATCCCTTTCTCTCGCCATGCACAAAAGTTAACTCAAAATGGATCAAGGAGCTCGATATTAAATCAGAGACACGGCGTCTGATAGAAGAAAAAGTCGGCTATGATCTACATACTGTGGGGTCAGGCTCCAAATTCCTCAATAGGACACCCATAGCGCAAGAGTTAACAACCAGAATCAACAAATGGGACTTACTCAAACTAAAAAGTTTTCTCTCAACAAAAGAAACAATAAGAGAGATAAACAGGGAGCCTACATCCTGGGAACAAATCTTTACCCCACACACTTCAGATAGAGCCCTAATATCCAGAGTATACAAAGAACTCAAAAAATTAGATAATAAGATAACAAATAACCCAATCAACAAATGGGCCAAGGACCTGAACAGACACTTCTCAGAGGAGGACATACAATCAATCAACAAGTACATGAAAAAATGCTCAACATCGCTAGCAGTCAGAGAAATGCAAATCAAAACCACCCTAAGATACCATCTCACTCCAGTAAGATTGGCAGCCATTAAGAAGTCCAACAACAACAAGTGCTGGCGTGGATGTGGGGAAATGGGTACACTTGTTCATTGTTGGTGGGACTGCAAAATGGTGCAGCCAATTTGGAAAGCAGTATGGAGATTTCTTGGAAAGCTGGGAATGGAACCACCATTTGACCCAGCTATTCCCCTTCTCGGTCTATTCCCTAAAGACCTAACAAGAGCATGCTACAGGGACACTGCTACATCGATGTTCATAGCAGCACAATTCACGATAGCAAGATTGTGGAACCAACCTAGAAGCCCTTCAATAGATGAATGGATTAAAAAATGTGGTATTTATACACAATGGAGTATTACTCTGCATTAAGAAATGACAAAATCATAGAATTTGGAGGGAAATGGATGGCATTAGAGCAGATTATGCTAAGTGAAGCTAGCCAATCCTTAAAAAACAAATGCCAAATGTCTTCTTTGATATAAGGGGAGTAACCAAGGACAGGGTAGAGACGAAGAGCTGGAGAAGAAGATTAACATTAAACAGGGATGATAGGCGGGAGGGAAAGTGAGAGTTAAGGGAAATTGCATGGAATTGGAAGGTGAGCCTCAGGGTTATACACAATTACATATAAGAGGAAAGGAGGAGTAGGAGAAAAATTATATAAGTGGAAGAAACGATTTATAGTAGAGGGGATGGAGAGAGAGAAGGGGAGGGGAGGGAAGGGGAGGGGAGGGGGGACAGTGGAGAATGGGATAGACAGCAGAATACATCAGTCACTAGAAAGGCAATTTGTAAATCAATGGAAATGTAACTGATGTGACACAGCAATCTGTATACGGGGTAAAAATGGGAGTTCATAACCCACTTGAATCAATCTGTGAAATATGGTATATTAAGAACTATGTAATGTTTTGAACAACCAACAATAAAATAATTTTTAAAAAAAGAGTAGAATGTTTTTATTTTATTATCAAGCATATAAAGAAAGGCAAATATGGAAATATTACAAGCATTTATGCTGTTTAGGAAAGAGACACATCAATTACTGTGCTGTTATCAGGACAAAAAATCAAATAAGACACTCAATTAGAGCCACAAACTTTTTGTAGGTTATTTTTCCACAAAGACAATAATTTCCAGTTTTCTGGTTCTGACAAGACCAAGTTATTCAAATTAAATTTTGGGGGGATACAGTTTCAACAGAAACCAAAACAAGATGAAAATTGTTATGAATATTCACATAATTCCTTATATTGTACAGAAAAGATATTCTTCCAACTATTCCTAATTACAAGCAAAATAAATTGGTATAGCTCAACCTTCCCAATAAGCAGAATAGAGAAACAGGAGTTTACTAAGCATAGTAAAATTAAGGGGCATAGTATTAATCTTCTACATAATTTAAGGCCACAGAAAAACACCCAAAGACAATTGTGTTTCTTTAAAGAATGCCTCTCTTGCTAACATATTTAACACTCCAATCACCTTCAGTTTTTCTATCCCAATCCTGAGAGAAATATTTCTCCTCCCATTACCACTAACAGAGTAAATACCTCTTCCTCACAGGCTCTCATTCAAACTAGTCTTATTTTTAGTCCCAGTTTTCCCCTGGCTAATTAATTTCTGCTTTACCTCTGACCTTTTTGTTCAGTTTTCTCTGCTTAGAACACCCACTAGTCTCTTTAGCCTTACAAACCTCTCTGAACTTGAAATCACCTTTTATTCTCTCTAGATCTGTATCTTTTTTAACCTTCTAAGCATTACTGAATCTGGGAAGAAAGCAGAGTAGGCAGTAGGGCCTCTGGCAGTCGATTTTACAGGACAACCTCTCAGCCTCTGGAAATGATAGAGCTAAGTTACACTATAAAGCCTACTTTTGCCAGTGTTTTTGAACCACCACTTTTTCAAAAAAGAGACATGAGAAAAAGAGGTTAAAGATAAGTGTGTATGTACCCTGGCACATCTGGCACCTAATCATTTTCAGACTAAGGAAGAGGGACAAATAAAGATAACCTAAATTTGTATGAATTCACTGGTTGGAGATGAGAAAATCTGGAACTTGACCAAGACACCATTAACTGCCTTTGACATGAAAATAGGGTTCTAAATTGTCACCCCAGCCACTTGTCTAACAGTAGGGTTTCTGGATGATGAAGGTGGTTGGTGGTAGTCGTAAAGAATTGGAGAGATCTTTTGGAAAAGGAATGGAAAAGTCTTTTGTATTCTGGCAGAAAATCTTGGCCCATCACCAGTTCTAGAAATTCTTGTTTACCAGAAAGCAGAAAGCAGAGCTGAGAACAATCTGGAATTTATTTATTCAGTAGCCCAAAGGGGTAAGGATAGCCAGCAGCAGGCAGCAATAGGTGATCAGAGAAACAGGAAGAACAGTGAAGTCACATAAATCACACAGACCACTGTTTTTCTCACTGGACTTAATGCCCAGTAATTGTCCACAGGCCATGAGCCTATGCTGCCAAATCCAGAGAAGAGTGCATAGAGTAGGCTCCTACACATAGCTAGAAATCCAGATGGTAATATAGAGAACAGAAACCCTGCAAACAAGTAGAGTCCAAACAGTGCAATCTATAGCATCATCTGCTTGGTTAAAAAAGGTGTGAACCATATATGGCCAGACATCATGTGATGTTAATGCAAAATAGCATGAAGAACATGTGCAAATTCAGCAGCACAGCTAAGAAGTTGTCAATCTTGAGGCTGAGAGAAAACAAAGTTTTCTGTGGCTGTGGCTCAGTGGTAGAACCCTTGCCTAAAAAAACTAAACAAACAAAATGAAGGTATTGTGTCCATCTACAGCTAAAAAACATTTAAAAAATGGTATAGAAAGGTCAGCATACACATACACACATACACAAAAGTAAAAGGCACATCAATAATCATAGGTCCAGCAGGAGGTGGTGGTACAGGATCTTGTGGGGAGTAATCCCAAGTGCAAAGATTCCAGATTAGAACCCAAAGGACCTGGGTATCTCTACTGGCTTCCTTGTCTGGTGACTTCTGATTCTCTATGCAACAGGTAGTATTCTAGGGAATCTGGCCAGAAGTTCTCTTTGATCATCTCAGAAGTTCTGTCGCACTCTGGATGACTGTGGTCTGAAAACCAGGTGAAGAAGTTGATGAGGACATCTGGGTTCCCAACCTATGGTTCATGGCCCTTGAGCCATATGATCAGAGCACAATGAGATACACTTGGCCAGAGGATTCAACCTCATACTCTTTGATAATCAGTTTGTTTCTGAAGAAGGGATTTCTTTGAAAGAACTTGAACTTGCAACTTGTCCTATGGTATCTGAGCTCCTTCACCTCCAGATTGGTCATATAGGTTAACATCTCTTCATCTTGGGTCCTAATCACTGGATACAGCTGCGGTGGTTCTGAAGAGTGGTGTTCTGAATGATGTAGTTTCTCAGCTCCAGGTCTTATGGACGCATCCACCCAAGCTTGAGCTCCAGCTGCTGGAAGGCTTAGTTAGCTTGAGCATTGGCAGTGTCCAGTTCCAGCCCGATGGCCTCCAGAGGGTTCATACTGGGCTCCACATTCAGGAGACGGGACCCTGCCTCCTCTTTCACCTCCTTTATTCCTCCATTTTCCTCCTGCATTTGCGTTTCTTGACTTGCAGTTTTCTCAATCTGCTTCTCATACCCTGTTACTAAGGGAGCACACTTTTTAGTCTTCACGTCTTTGGACCTGGCCATCATTTCAGAGGCTGCCCTCTCTGTGCCATAAGTTTCTAGGGCCTTCTTCCCACTTGGGCTAAGTGTCTCTTGACCATGAAAGTTAGGCTTCCATCAGTTGCAACAGAGGTAGAGGCTGTTTCCAGGCTCTCGGTGGGTGACCGTGCCACTTCCTGCCCCATTGTGGTGACTCCATGACCATGACCCCCATAGATTAGGATCTAAGGAGTATTGCCACTGCCTGCAGTGTCCCAGATGCGCCCTCCCTCCCGTTTGGAAGTCCCAGTGGTGTGAATATGTTGGCCTCCAATCTGCTGTCACCCATCTCTGCCACTACTAGGTGTCTCACTGTCCTCATAGGGTCCCTGACACTGAGGTGGGTGAAGCCCACATCGGGAGTGGCACAGCTGTGGACTTGGAGGAGTGGGGTCTTCTTGATCCCATCCAGGGTGCTCATGTTGATAGCAGCCAGACCCCAGGCCAGTAAGGGTTCCTTCCAGATGAAGCATTCCTGAAACCCACCAACCCACTGACAGTTGCACGCCCCACCGCTCAGTCTCAGGACACCCACTCCATAGTCTTGCAACTGTGTCTCTTAAGTCTCTCTCTTAAGTCGCCTCCAGGACCATCTGTGTTTATTTTAGCCTTTCTATGGGTAATGGTGTCACCTGGTTTTAATTTGCATTTACCTGATGTTTGTTGAATTGAAAACGTTTCTTATGTTTTCTGGTTGGTTGGATAACTTCTTTTGGGCAATGCCTGTGTCTTCTCCCCATATTTCTATTGGATATTCTGTTTCACATTATTTGTAAGAATCCTTTGTATAGGTTTGATAGCCCCTTTTCAGCCATGTGTATTGCAGATATTCCCATTTTGTGGGTTGTTTTTTTCACTATCTTAATGGTACTTTTTGAAGAGTAAACATTTTTAACCCTAATATGTTCCAATTTATCATTTCCCTCTTTAAGTTAGTACTTTCTTTGCCCTATTTAAGAATTCTAACCTCTCCAAGATCTTTCACATGTCTGCCATCCATCTGGAACTGATCTTTGTAAATGGTGTGATAAGGATCATAATTTTCCCCCATAGGAATATGTAATTGACTTAGCACTGTTTATTGAAAAGACAATGCTTTACATATGCATAGGTTTTTAAATCTGTCCATCAGATGTGGTATATATCATTAGCCAGAATCAGCGATACGCCTTTGCCTAACTCCAAGGTGGGGTGGCGGGCAGGGATGTTAATAATTCTCCCCTGAGCCTGTAAGAAGAAGGAAACTGAGAATTTTGGTGAGCACTGTAAAAGACCAACAGAGTTTGGCTGAAGAGAGAAAGGTAATGGTAATTGGAGAAATTTATGAAACAATCAAAGATTGATAATAGAAGGAACAAGAGAAAACAAATAAGCAAGTTTTGGAATGAAAACTACAGTCACAATAGTGCTTTAAAGAAATTTAAGAAAACATGCCATTGTGTTTTCAAACTTACATGAAATATATGACTTCATAGACATTTATAACTCACGAACACTGACTGAAGTGCAATAGAAAAACTGAATAGACCTAGAGACTGTAAATAAATTGAATCAGAAGTGTGGGGGGAAAGTCTACAGAAATAGCATGAGGTTAAAATGATTCTGAGAAATATTACCAACCCTTCAAGGAGCACATAAAGTCTTTTTAAATTTTAAACTGCTCTACCAATATTTATTGTATATCTACTGTGTGCCTGGCACTCCTAGCCCCTTCATGTATGTCAATGAACAGAACAAAGAATTTTTCCCTTTTAAGAGTTTACATTTTAGCAGGGGAGAAATATAATAAACAAAATAGCAGGTAAGCAATATAACATGTTAGAAAATTTAAATATTACAGAAAAAACACAATAGAATAAGGAAATTGAGAGTTCTTGGAATAGGGAGTGAAGAGCAGATTGTAGTATTTAATTAGATGGTCAGAGGAAGTCTCATTAAAAAGATGAGATTTTAGCAGAAATCCAAGAAGTTGAGGAAGTGAGCTAAGTGGAAGTCTGGAGAAAAGCATTCAGGAAGAAAGAAGAGCTAAGCAGAGACCCTAAGATAGGAACATGCCTAGGGTGTTCCAGGAACAAGGCAGCCACTGTGCTGGGGTGAGTAAATGATGAAGGCTAACATCAAGGAGGGGGGTGGATACTGTTGCAAGAAATTTGGGTTTATTCTTAGTGAAATGGTAAACCACTGCAGGACTTTGAGCAGAGAACTCAAAACCTGACTTATGTTTTGCATGGATCACTCTCATTCCTGAGTGAAAATTAGTGTGGAAGCAGAGGTAGATTTAAGGACACCTGTGAGAAGGCTATTGTAGTAATACAGGTAAAAGATGTTCCTCAGACTGCGTGATGGCAATGGAGGTGAATGGTCTGTATAGTATGGTGATACAGTCAGAATGGTTTCATGATGAATTGAATTGGGGTCTACAAGAAGGAGAGAAATCAAAGATGATTCTCAAGATTTTCGACCTGAGCAACTGGTAGGATAGGGTTGCTAAAAACAGAGATGTGGAAGGTGGTGATGGAACAGATCTTTGCAGGAGAATCCCTTGCTTTTGGACATATTAAATTTGAGGTGTTGTTAGGCAACAGAATTGAATACCAAGTGGGCATTATGAGTTGGAGCTCAGGAGAGGTATAGGATGAGGATACACACTTTGGGATAATCAGCATACATGCTGTTTGAAGCCAGGGGGATGGAGGAGGTTACCAAGGGTGTGAGTGTGGATAAACAGAGGCCTGTATCCTCTCAATTTACAAGGTCAGGAAGAAGAAACACCAGCAAAAGAGACTTAAGAGAATCCATGAAGGTGGGAGGAAAGCCCAGAGTGTGCTGTGAGCTGGAATCTAAATGTGGAAAGGAAGGTGTTTAACTGTGTCATGTAGTGCTGATAGGTCAGAAAGGATGAAGTCTGAGACTTGACCATCAGATTTTACAACAAAAGAATTACTGGTGACTGATGGAGAGCACTTGCAGTGGCATGGTAGGAGTTGGAATAGCAGTTTTGTTTTAAAATGGAATCTCGCCATGTTGCCTACATTGGTCTCAAACTTGTGAACCCAAGTGGTCCTCCTACCTCAACCTCCCAAGGAGCTTAGACTCCTGATTTGTGGAATAGGTTTTAAAGGGAATGGAAGGAAAGAAATTTGAGACTGTAGATATCAATAATTCTTGCAAGGAATTTGCTCCAAACAAAAACAAAGAAATGGAGTGATGACAAGAACTCTCTCAGTGCAGTGTTCAGGTTAACAGCTCAACTCTAATGGATTTAAAAGAAAATGAAAGAAGGAGAACGTATACATAATTCTTTTAAGAGATTTTGCTTCAAAGAAATGGGATGATAGCTGGTGGGGAAACTTGAGTCAAAGAAAAAATTTTTTAAATGAAAGACAAAGAAGTATGTGTATATGCTGATGTGAGTACTCTAGTAGGGAGCAAAAAGTAATGTTGTAGGAGATACAAAGCAGGATTATTGGAGGGATATTCTTGAATAGATAAGAGGAGACAAAATCTAGGGCCTAAGTGGAGGAGGAGGAGTCATCGTTAGATAGAAACATGGCACGTTTACTTCTGGAATCAGCAGGAAGGCAAAGTGTGAGGGTGTGTATGCTAGTAGGTGGGTGGGAGTGATAGTGAGATCTGTGAAATTCTCTTCTGATTGCTTCAGTGTTCTCAGTAAAGGAGAAAGCAAGACTGTCAGTGAGCATGAGGATAGAGCAAGAAGCAGTAGAAGAGGAGAGAGAAGAAAGTATGAAATTCTAGAGATTACAAGAATGGCTGGACTGAGGTATGACCATCAGACCACATTAAGGTCATGATTTGAAATTAGGCCCATCAGTTTGGTTGTGAATTTCCTTTTAGCCACATTCCACTTATAGTGTGAGGAGAACAGAAATGTGTTTAGTCAGAGCAAAGCAAGAAGGGCAAGAGCATAATTACAATCATTGATCTTAGCATTTAAGCAGAGGACATACAGGATGAAGGTCTTTAAAAGATAGTCTGGTCAATGGATTGGAAGACCCAGGTATTGAAGAGTTGTTGAGATCAAATATCAGGGAGAGTAGACTGTAAGGATGAAAGGGGTAGTGACCTAAGAGAAGACTGCAGGGGGTTAATCAGAATCCTACTCCTCCATCTACATTGAGCTCTAATGAGGAAAATTGAGGACAAGGTCATTACAGACAGAGGAGGAGGTCAATGCACCAAGAGGCCTGGGTGGGAAGAATCTGTTGTGTATATTGAAATCACTGAAAGAGAAGAGAGAAGTAAGAATGAGCCAGGAGCTAAAACCTGTGATAAATGGGGGGATGATAGGGGTGAAGCTACAAGGCAACTGTTGATCTAATTCATTGGTAGAGATTTGATTCATTGGTAGAGATTTGAACCGGGTCTGTATGCCAGAGTCAAGGTTGAGTGCCAAGACCCTTGGATAAAATCAGAATAGTGGGAAGGCAGACACTTGGAGAACTTCTTATTTCTTAACATTACAGATCCTGTGATAGAATATTTTCTCTTCATCAAAGTGCCTAGAAGAAGGCTACACACATATAAGGTTATTAAAAGTAGGGAACCTTTATGCTTTTAAAATTGTAAAGTGAGTAGTGATAATATTCTTTGAGTGTTAAATCATTTGGAAAGTGTTTCCATTCTGCACGTGTCCTAGGGTATGGACTAGAAACTGTTGAAAAGAGTAAGATACAGTTTCAACACTGGGGACTGAAACATCCTGATTCTGTTATTTTTTAAGGGAAGAATAAAGAAAACTAATATAAAATCTCTGAAGTACGTGGCCCACTAGAGAAGAAAAATGAGCAAGGGTGGGGAAGGAAGGCTTCTTGGGAAGAGTGTGGTTTAGCTACGCATCTGCACATCATGAAATACTGAAATGTTTAAAATCTCTGGGAAACAGAAAAAGCGTGACTTTTTAAAAAGATAAACTCTCTGTAAGATGAATGAAGAGAGTCTGTGAATTGTATAGTCTTGTTTTCTTTCGGCTCCTCAAATATTGTTACTCAGTTCTTGTTTTGAAAGGGATCTTTCACACTTGACTTAACTTCTTTAAACAAACTTGTTTGTACAGAATTATTGTTCTTTGGGCTAGGCCACCCAGTTTAGAAAGCTGAGGACCTCAAAACAATATGGCCCTTTCTTAAGACTCAAAAGAATGTTGGTAGACAAGAGTGGCAAAAGTACACTTGGTTAATTTCCTCTGTTTCCCATAGAATATCCATTAAACTGTGTAAAGGGAATGGTCAAAAAGAGGTTTGAAGTGATTAACCAAGTAGCTTTGTCCATTGCCTCTTAGAAAGACCATATAAATAAAGATAAGAGGGAAGAAAATATTTGAGTTGCTAGGATGTGGGTAATGATTTACCCTAGGAAAGTTAGTAATTATGATTTAATAATTTTCTACTTATTAGTACTCATAGACAATAAATATAAGTAACTGTGCTTGGTGAAACTGTAAGAAGCTACAGGTCGGTGTAAAGTCCTGGCTTGACAGACTGGTTCCAGGGTCATAGAGCCTAATGGCAGGGTAACCCAAATAAGCCAGGGGTAGGAGAACATTATCCCTATAATATATGACTTATGACTGGACCTGTGTCCTGGCTAGTGGGAGGGTCCCCACATGGGATGCAATACAGTAGCAGAATGACACAGCCACTGTTGTGTGTTTATGTTACACAGTACAAACGCCTGTATTTATACTAGCTTTTAAAATACAAAAAGGAAAGTAAGTATAAATTTAGATGATGAGTTGTTTTAAAGAAGATATATGATCCTGGTTCAGATAGGGGGCAGAGAAGCTATAAAAGACACTTTTGGAACACTGGAGGAAATTTGAATATGGACTGTATATTATATTTCTTATAGAATTATATGAATACTAAGGGGGAGAAAAAGACGGTGAGGGAGAGAGATTGAAAAGGATGGAAGAAAGGAAATAAATATAGTAAATGTTAATTGGTGATATATAAATGTGTGTGTGTGTATAAATAGACACACACGTATAGACACACACATATATATTTAATCTTACTATTTCCTGTTCCTATGTATGTATGAAAATTTGTATAATCAAAACTGGGATTGAAAGAAAAGCATGTTCTTCTTTTGACAATGGTTGGATGAGGCAGATGAAAAGGCATAGCAAGGAGAAGGGGAAGAATACAGTGACCTGCTGTGTCTTCCGGCAAATGCTTAACCTACTTGAGCCTAAGTTTTCATCTTTTTTTACATCACATATCATTACACAAAGGGTAATGTGAGAATTGAATCAATAAAATGTATCATAGGGATAATGTTAGCTGGATATATTTTTTTCCTTGGATGGATGCCTCTCAGAAAAACAAAAAGGATGAAGTAGTGACTTAACCAACTCAAAGTGTGGTCCATGGACTACCATCTTTGGCCTGCCTCTCAGGCCTCACCCAACACTTCCTGAATTACCTCTCCATGAAAGCTAAAGAAGCAGAGGTGGAGAGAAGAATCAATGAAGTAGGGAGCATCCTCCTTCCTTCTAGCCCTAGAAGACTATGTGAACAGATTAATTTAGAGGTGAGACATGTGTCTTCTGACCTCTGTTCTCTGAGTCAGAGTCCATAGAAGGAACCCAAAAAGGATTGAAAGAAAGCCAAGTACACAGACTTTTGCCCCATTTCTCACAGGAGAGGCACACCATGAACTATGCTTCCATACATCAGAGGTGGCAGAGCAGTGAGAGAGCAACGGTGCGGTCTGATAAATGAAGAGAGAACTAGAGTTGGTGCTCTGAGCTGACCTCGATTCTCACAGAGATCAAGGAACATAGAAGTCCCAACCATAACTGAGTGGCTGGCTAGGAAGCTGATTAGAGAAGGAGATCCTAGAGTTATAAAGCATTTCCAGGCTGTTAATGAATGAGAGTCATAACCAGAACTTGGGAATTTCCCTGAGGGGGGAAGAATCAGTGGGGAAGAACCTCCTCCTCTTTTAGCCTCAAGGCCAGCAAGGTACCCAGGATCTAGACAAAGAGCCTTGGCATGGAGCCCCAAGAAGCCAAGAACCATACAAGTCTTTTCTTTCCCACAGTCACAAGACTACAAAACTATTCTCTTTCCATGAAACCAGACACCATCATGGAGAGGAGCAGGAGAACATGGGGGGAGAACTAAAATTCTGACCAAGAATAGATCCTTAAAGAGATGGTTTACTGAATCAGAATGAATTTTTTTTGATGAAAGGTAAATCACTTTATTTATGCTTTGCAGAATATAGTTCTTTTTTCAACTACTGTTTTTTATTCTAATTTGTTATATATGACAGTAGAATACATTTCAATTCATATTACACATATAGAGCACAAATTTTCATGTCTTTGGTTGTACACAAAGTAGAATCACACCATTCGTGTCTTCATACGTGTACTTAGGGTAATGATGTCCATCTCATTCCACCATCTTTCCTACCCTTCATCCCACCTCCCTTCTCCTTCATCCCCTTTGCCCTATCTAAAGTTCTTCCATTCCTCCAACGCTCCCCCCACCCCATCCCCATTATGGATCATCATCCTCATGTCAGAGAAAATATTTGGCATTTGTGTTTTTGGGATTGGCTTACATAATATTCTACAACTCCATCCAGTTACCTGCAAATGCCATGATTTTATTCTCTTTTAATGATGAGTAATATTCCACTGCATAAATATACCATAGTTTCTTTATCCATTCATCTACTGAAGGGCATCTAGGTTGGTTCCACAATTTTGCTATTGTGAATTGTGCTGCTATAAACATTGATGTGGCTGCGTCCCTGTAGTATGCTGTTTTTAAGTCCTTTGGGTATAAACCAAGGAGTGGGCTGGCTGGGTCAAATAGTGGTTTCATTGCAAGTTTTCCAAGGAATCTCCTTACTGCTTTCCATATTGGCTGCACCAACTTGCAGTCCCACCAGCAATGTATGAGTGTGCCTTTTCCCCCACATCCTCACCAACACATATTGTTGTTTTTATTCTTAATAGTTACCGTTCTGACTGGTGTGAGATGAAATCTTAGAGTAGTTTTGATTTGCATTTCTCTGATTGCTAGAGGTGTTGAACATTTTTTCATATATTTGTTGATTGATTGTATATCATCTTCTGCAAAGTGTCTGTTCAGTTCCTTGGCCAATTTATTGATTGGATTACTTGGTTTTTTGCCATTAAAATTTTTAAATTCTTTATATATCCTGGAGATTAGTGCTTTATCTGTTGTGCGTGTGATAAAAATTTGCTCCCACAGAATGATTTTTTTGCAGAAGGCAATGTAAAAAAACACAGATAAAAAACTTGTAGAAAATACAAGGAGAGAAACTCAATAGTGAAAGATGACTTTATATCTCTTAGTGCATGATAGAATATAAAAAATAAAGTAAGAATACTGAACACCTAAAAGATGTTAATAAGGTTGATCTTTATATGTACCAATGAACTATAAGAAATTGTAGTGATTAAGACTGGTGAGTTCAGAGCCAGACTGTAGGGCCCAAATTCCAAATTAAATGATCTTGGACCATTAAATGATCTTACTTATTTGCTTGTTTTCTTATCTGTAAAATAGGCATAATAATAGTGCCCATAAATGGAACTAATTTTACCAGGAGGTACCATTAATAATAGTACCACACAGAATTGTTGTAAAGCGCAGAATTATTGTAAAGAACAAAGTTTTTACATGTAGAAAGAATTTTTATGTATAAAATATTTAAGGAATGTCAACACTCATTATTTGTGCTATGTGAGACTTGACATCCTGGAAATAGAGAATACCTCTACTTATGTGCCCATTGGACATTTGCAAAAATTGAGGCTACATAAAAATCCTCAATATATTGAAAAAATTAGAAACAATTTGGGCAATGTTTTCTGACAATGGTTGTATAACAGCAGATATAAATAAAGAACTCTCTTAAATCAACCCTGGATCAAAAAGGAAATTAAAAGGGTTGGGGATATGGCTCAGTGGTACAGCTCTTGCCTAACATTCACAAAGCCCTGGGTTCAATCCTGGGTTCAAAAAAAAGAAAAAGAAAAAAGATACAAGTAAACAAGATGTGCCAATACACTCTAGTCATTTACCACAACCATGTAAGGTTTATTCTAACAATTTCACATTTGGGCATATGACATCCTCACCACAACCCCTATAAACTAAGTACTATCATTAGTCCTGTTTAACAGAAAAAGGAAAAAAATAACCCTGCAGAAGTATTAAGTAATGTGCCCATGAACAAATAGTAAATGACAAAGCCAAGAAGTGAATCCAGGCAATCTGACCCTAATGTTCTTTTTTTGAACTCCACAGGATGTTCTCTGAGCCTTTCTCAGTTTAAGTTTTTTTTTTCCATCCATAAAATAGAGTTAATATTCTTTTATCTTTGTTGGATGCAACAAATAAGAGATGGAACTGCGTAGAGGGAGACCTTGATGCTGTCTTTATCTCTGTATTGTTGACTTGTTATAATGAACATGGATTATTCATGCATTTTTTTTTAAGCAAGAAAAGGGTGTGGTTTGTTTTAAGTTGCAGAAGAGTACTTGCCACCTAGGCTCCTAATAGAGTCATTATTACTATGTCTGAAAGCTAAGTCAGAATTTCCATTTGACTTAATAGAAATTCGTGAGCTCCCAAAGCCTGGGTATGAAGAAGAGAAATAAGGGCGATAGCTGGAGGAGAATTTGATAAGAAGCTTTTACCTTCAAATGAGAAAGCTTTGTACATCTAAAGGTGTGGGAACCAGAAGGGAGATGGAACTGGTGCAGTAGTGAGTTGGGAATTATGACTAATGGAGCAAGGTGTCAAGGAATTGAGGGTTGGGAGGGAGGTACCTCCCTGGGTGAATTAAGTTTTGGGGGGAAAGTCATTAGTGACTAATTACTGGTAGATGAGCCCCATTGTATAAGCTGTACGCACACTGGGCCTCCCTGAGGTAACAAAAATATCAAGATCATTTTGGAAAAATAGGAAAGGGATTAAAGGAACTCTATGGCTTTATTTATCTACCTGTTTCTGGGGATGTGAGAATGAGTTTTCTGAAGAGGAGCCAACAGTTTGTTTTTCCATTTGTGGGCTACAGTGGTAAAAGGATTGTAGGCAAAAGAACATCTTTTTCAAGCAGCTTCCCCTGGTGTAGGTCAGAAGGGCAACAAGAGGAGTCTCATTTCAGAGTCTAAAATGGGTTTGAAATACTGTGCTATTTGGGAATTGGGGCCTGCTCATTCTAAGCACATCTGTCAGTAGCTGTTAAAATTCAAATAAATTCAAATAAAGTCCAAGAAATGCTCATATTACACTTATTGATTTCAAGTTTAAAAAACATATATTCATAAAACCTGTACCCCATTGCTGTCACTGCCTAGGACTCAGTATGGAAAACCTTGATTTTCTGCCAGCCATGATTACTTTGAAACTGAGCCACAGTTTTTAATTCCTTTAAAAATGCTCCTTTCTCCTTACCTGAACTTTTCAACTGAGACTTATTTTCATTTTCAAAAGTTTAAATATGGGGCTGGAGATGTGGCTCAAGCGGTAGCGCGCTCGCCTGGCATGCGTGTGGCCTGGGTTCAATCCTCAGCACCACATACCAACAAAGATGTTGTGTCCGCCGAGAACTAAAAAATAAATATTAAAATTGCTTATTAAAAAAAAAGTTTAAATATGAACTATACTAAATACTCAGATATTTAGGGTTTGATCATTCTACTACCTTTAGTAGTTAAGATGAGGTTATTGGACTGTTAAAAATCATAAATCCAGGATTGAATAAATGTGTTTTCCTCTTCATCTTCATTCCAATATTAGTAAATAAAAATTTTCATTAGGTGCTGTGATTAGGAAACTTGGTTGGTTTGTTTATATACAGTCCCGTTCCATAAAGGATCTTCGATATCTTCAGAAAGTCTAACACAAAATAGCAAAATAAGGGAATTTGCCCCTTTTTTAATTAAGGAGGAAAGCAGTGACACTGACATCTCAAGAAAGGACTCCATAAACCAAGGTGTGACAATAATTGCACATTCTTGGTATGGTTGCCTTCTCCAACATCTTTGGGAACCGTAAGCGCTCTGTAAGGTCCTGGCATGGTGAAAGATCTCAACTCTAAGAAACCTAATAATTTACCAGTTGACTCTAATATTACTGATATCTTTTAACTTGTTGCTTTCATATATGTGTTGAAGAAAATAGGCATTCAAGTCTGTAACGTTCAGCAACTAGTATAGCTGTCCATTAGTCAACTATTCTATGTCAACAGTGATTTTCATTTTTGTCTTTTTCTGTGTGCACGATAAGTGAAATTATTTTGTTGGACTCTCCTCCACCATTAAATAGTTTCTTCCAGTTTTCATAATTATAATTTAATGACTGTCTAATAGTCTGTCGAATTGATATGACTCAGACTGGAAAGTTTGTCTCCAGTTTGTTACTATTATAAATATCTTTCCAAGAACTTATTTATACATGTATTTTACTTGAATTTCTTCTTATGTGCATAGTATATTTATATCCTTTGATCATTTATCTCTTGAGGTTTTAATATTTTTGGATATTTGAGTAAATTCTTTATTTGCTGTATATATTATCTTATTAAAGGTGGTTCCCAGTTGTGTTTCTCTTTTGTAATTTAGTTTTTTATATTATAATAATTTTTCTTGATGTTTTTGAGCTATTTGTTTTTTTTTCCTTTGTGATTTACATTGTTACCATTAACTATGTAAAAGTATCCGTCCCTGTAAAGACTGCACAAATATTTGATTTTTTTCCTCCTAACTTTGCTAAGAATTAAAGGAAATATTTTAACTCGTTAATCCTCTAGGGTTTTCTTCTGGTATATAATATAAGTGTTGGTCTGAAACATTTCTTTTTTTGTCTTATATTTAGATGTTAACCAGTCAATTATGTTAATTATCAAGGTATAATAGGCAATTATTAAGTAATTATTATTTTTCCTAATTTTATGATATAGTATACATTAAATTTCTTTCTATATGTCCCACACTGCTTTTATACATACACACACACACACATACACACAAATGCACACACTTTTTTTTGTGTGGTGCTAGAGATTGAACCCAAGACCTTATATATACTATAC
The DNA here is from genome assembly GCF_964194105.1 of Spermophilus citellus. Lineage (NCBI taxonomy): Eukaryota > Metazoa > Chordata > Mammalia > Rodentia > Sciuridae > Spermophilus > Spermophilus citellus. The sequence continues at coordinate 71,570,569 of NC_138193.1, read as the reverse complement.
ATCTGCAGCCCTGCTTTAATCATTTTATTGTTGTTAATTTATTAATTTAATTACTCTACTTTATGTCTTAGGATATCCTAGGGACTAGATTAGCATTATAACTCCTGGGCTCTTTGTTAGTAAGGACTTTTAATTTTACCTAGTGAAAACTGTTTTTCTGTATAATAATATGGAATATATGCCAATTTGTCCATCTTATTTTATATATTCCAATATAGTTTTTTATATATGGCACATATAGTTTTTTATAATTTTCTTTATAAATGTATGCACACACATCCCACCCTTCCTTTTTGTTCTATTCTAAATGAAATTTCTTCCTTTTTATTGCTTTATTTAATTGCTGGTTACCTTCATGAAGAAAGTTCCTAATTATGTTAAATTAATTATAAACTCATTTTAAGTTCATTATAAACTTTGATAAACTCATATAGGCTAATGAATTTAAACAGATTTCTAGATATAATACTTTCTGAAAATAATCAGTCTTTTATTTCGTCTTTTCAATTTACCATTCTATTGGCACAAAGTGAATGCTCAGTAAATGGCAGTTGCTATTTAGAAAGAGCATTAGGTTGTAGAGTCAGGAGACTTGCATCTCACTTTCAGTTCCTCAACTGAGAAAGCCATCTATGGAGCACCCTTCCCTTGCTTTATGAGTCTGGTACCATGCTGGACTCTTCATATAAGCCATCTGCTCAAGGTTTCAGATGAGCCTACAAAGTATACAGCTATACCTCGTTCTATTGTACTTGCAGGTATTGTTTTTCTTTCTTTCTTTTTTCTTTTTTTTTTCTTTTTTTTTTTTTTTTTTTTTACAAATTGAAGGCTGCTTGAAGCAACCCTTTATCAAGCAAGTCTATCAGCATGAACTCATTTCATAGCTCTGTACCACATTTTGGTAATTCTCACAATAGTCTAATTTTTTTATTATTTTTGTATCTGTTATAGTGATCTGTGATCAGTGATTTTTTTTTTGTACCAGGTCTTGAACTCAGGGGCATTCAACCACTGAGCTATATCCCCAGCCCTATTTTGTATTTTATTAGAGACAGGGTCTCACTGAGTTCCTTAACGCCTCACCGTTACTGAGGCTGGCTTTGAACTTTCGATCCTCCTGCCTCAGCCTCCCAAGCCACTAGGATTACAGGCATGAACCACAGCACCAGGCAGATCAGTGATCTTTGATGTTACCATTTTACTATAATTATTAAATATCAGATTTGAGGAAATCAAAGCTTAACAAATACAGGCCACCTGTGCTAGGCCTGAAGGATCAGTTAAGAAACAGAATACTAAAATGTCTAACTAGGTTGGCCTGTGAATGAAAGGCTGTGGATCTGTGGGTCTGTGGCTCTGGGCTTCCAGGACCTATTAGGCTTATTACTCTCTAAGGAGCTTCGTTAACCTTAAACTTTGGTGGAGGGTCTACTAAGAACTAGGGAAATCAGCTCAAATATATTCTCCTTTTGTGTCTGTTTCTCACTTGCTGCTTCTGGTCATAGTGAATCCAAGGGAAACAGTCCTTAAGGTAGTCTCTGTTCTCATTTCATTGCCTTCTAACAAGGATCAGTTCTTTGAAGTCTCAACAGATTTAAATATTTTTGTCCAAGGTCATATAAGTAGTGGAGGAAGTGGCTTGCTCAGCAACCAGTGGTCTTTCCATTCTACTAGTGATGTCTATGGTAGCAAGGTGACTTGGCCAGGTCATGTCACCTCTGTATTTTTCAGCTTGTCATCACTGACCAAAACACCTGACAAGAATAACTTGGAGTAAGAAAAGTTTATTTTGGGCTCATAGTTTCGGAGGTCCCAGTTCACAGCTAGCTGCCTCTAAGGCAGATATATGATGATAGAAGGGCATGCAGAGGAAAACTTCTCAGCTCATGGTAGCTGGGAAGCCAAAAGAGAGGAGAGGAGTCAGGGACAAGATATAGTCCCCAAGGGCATGTACCCAGTGACCTACTTCCTCTACCTGTCTACAGCTGCCACCCAATAATCCATTTAAATCACTAAACCATTGAATGGATTAATCCACTAATATGGTTATGATTCTTCTAATCTAATCTTTTCCTCTCTGAGCATTTCTATATTGCCTAACTAGTGGGGAACATTCTAGATACAAACCATAAAAACCTAAGTTGTAATTTCCTCATCAGAAGATAATAAACAAGATGATCCAATTTTGACAGGCTGATTCTGTTGTTAAATATGCATTATAAACATCTTTTCTTGAAGATTGTAAGTTCTCACAGACAGAGGCTATACTTTCCACATCCTCGAGTTGCTCATATTGCTCTGCATTTAACAAATGCTCAATAAATATTTGTTACATAATGAATCAACCCATCCAAGAAAATGCTAATCTTTATGCTCTTCTCACAGCAAGATTTTCTTTTTTTATGTCAAATAATTGAAAGCTACTTTTAATTTTAATTTTTATTGTTAGTTTATGGACTGTATTGTAAAGAGCACTTAAATACAACTGTAGACTTACATAAATAAAAACTCCAATCGCACTTTGACTTGAAAATAAGCAATCATGTATCATTATGATTCACTAATTTGAGGAGTGCATATGTGTGTTTATGTGTGTGTGTGAAAGTGTAAACAAGATTGAAGATATCCATGATATTGAGTTATAGAGCCTGTTTATAAAAATACCTTTGATTTTTTTTTTTTTTTTTTTTTTTTTTTTTACAGGGAGATTTTCAATGCTAGGACACAAGCTCCTGTGTGGTCTCCTAAAATCTTATCATTTCACTTTTCAACCATAGAATCTTTTTTTAAAAATGCATTTGTCATGAGTCTTTCACAAGAAGATTCTTAGCACAGAGTCAGCTTGTATTCATCCCTCTGAAAACAAAGAATTGGGGTCAGGAAAGCAGGATTCTTGGAAGGACCAATGTGGACCCTGATAGGGAGACTCTTCTCTAACAACGCTGTTTGGGTTATTTTTGACTTTGTTCTGCTGTTGGAGCAACAATATGACAACACTGTGTCTATTCAAATTTAATGAATTAAAGCCTGCTCAAACCTTTTTTTTTTTTTAGTTTAGTCAAACCCAATTTTTAATAAATGAACAACTATGGTGTAACATCTCTGTTTGGGCATGCAATAGGGAACTTATGTTCTGATGTTCTTAGCCTTGATTTAAACATACAATGTTTGAAATGCACTCTTAGAAAACCCAGTTCAATACTAGTGCATTATTTAGTAGAGTGTTGTTTTTATGCCAAAAGAAATCCAAATGACAATATACAGCCCCTAGGAGGCATAGAATTTTGTAATTACTGTTTTTAAATTTTTAAGTCTCATCAGAGTTGTTAGCTAACATTTCTAAACCTTTATGCCTGAATAATTCTGAGCAGATATCTGACCTCTGTTTCATCCCCAGCCAAAGTCGGGTGGGAGGGAAGATCTATACAACCAATAGTTATAGCAGTTATTTTTGGAATTAAAAGCAGGAATTTGCAGCATGCACAAGTGTCTGGTTTTGTCTCTTGAGCTTCACAAAGACTAGCATCATATTGAGACTATTATATATTATTCTTTGAAACTAAAATAAAAATCTGGAGAAATTAAATATTTCTTATTGAAAATCACTTAGCCTTAGGATACCAACATTTTTTACTGAGTTTCTATATAAATGGATGCATAGTCGGGCAGCAATAGGGAATCAAGCTATTTCTTATGAGCTATGGTATATGCAGGAAGAAAAACATTACATAAGCCAGGAACAGCTTCTCCAACACAGACACAAAGGAGAATGATGTAATCGCAACTGCAGGTTTGTGCTTCCACATTAATGGTGCTTTAAATATCATTTAGCCAAACTGAAATATTCAATTCAACCTGAAGAGTTACAAAGAAATGACTTTACTTTCAAAAATTTGTTTACCACATTCTAATAAGGTTAAGCACTCTTGCCAAGAACAGGAAAACATCATGTTAATTGAATTTGAGTAATAACATTCATAATGTGGATCATTTTCAATGCTATCTAAAATAACTGCCAAAGAAGGTACAGGGCTCAGCTATATTAAAAAAAAATGCTATGGCAACCTGAACTGAGATGGTCCTGAATCCTGTAGAACACATTTTAAGTTTCCTAATATTATTTTAAGGTTTTGTATAAGGAAGGATGATATGAAAGAAGAAAAAAGAACCTCCTTACCTAAATTACCTTGGTCTTTTTTTTTTATTGGTTGTTCACAACATTACAAAGCTCTTGACATATCATATTTCATACATTAGATTGAAGTGGGTTATGAACCCCCAATTTTACCCCAAATGCAGATTGCAGAATCACGTCGGTTACACATCCACAATTTTACATAATGCCCTATTAGTAATTGTTGTATTCTGCTACCTTTCCTATCCCCTACTATCCCCCCTCCACTCCCCTCCCATCTTCTCTCTCTACCCCATCTACTGTAATTCATTTCTCTCCTTGTTTATTTTCCCATTCCCCTCACAACCTCTTATATGTAATTTTGTATAGCAATGAGGGTCTCCCTTCATTTCCATGCAATTTCCCTTTTCTCTCCCTTTCCCTCCCATCTCATGTCTCTGTTTAATGTTAATCTTTTCTTCCTGCTCTTCCTCCCTGCTCTGTTCATAGTTGCTCTCATTATATCAAAGAAGACATTTGGTATTTGTTTTTTAGGGATTGGCTAGCTTCACTAAGCATAATCTGCTCTAGTGCCATCCATTTCCCTGCAAATTCCATGATTTTGTCACTTTTTATTGCTGCATAGTACTCCATTGTGTATAGATGCCACATTTTTTTTATCCATTCATCTGTTGAAGGGCATCTGGGTTGGTTTCACAGTCTAGCTATTGTGAATTGTGCTGCTATGAACATCGATGTGGCAGTATCCCTGTAGCATGCTCTTTTAAGGTCTTCAGGGAATAGTCCGAGAAGGGCAATAGCAGGGTCAAATGGTGGTTCCATTCCCATCTTTCCCAGGAATCTCCAAACTGCTTTGCAAATTGAAGTGTGAGGAGTAAAAACCTTGGTCTTTTTTTAGTTTTTTTTTTTTTTTTTTTGTGTGTGTGTGTGTGTGTGTGTGTGTGGTACTGGGGTTGAACCCAGGGCCTTGTGCATGTGAGGCAAGCACTCTACCAACTGAGCTATATCTCCAGCCCCCTAAATTACCTTAGTCTTAATAAATTATCTAAAAATTTCATTTTCACCTTTGAGTGAATGATTCAGCTCTATATGGTAATTATAACGAGGCTGTTCTTCTGTATTTACTCATGTTGGATTTTATGTAAACCTAAACTTGTATGAATTTGGTTATATTCTCTAAAAGAGCAGACTAATGTTGAACCTAAATCCAAATATATTTACCAGTAAAAACTCACTGTTTGGCTTCCATATCTGTCCTGTCTCTCACTATCTATGAGGATTGGCTGTTGGACTGTTTTACAGAGGTTAAACATCTCATATATATGTTTAAAACAGTTTTTAGTTTTGAAAGGAGAATGTGATGCTTGGTTATTTCTAGCTTCTAGAGTTAGGTCAGGAGAGAAAATACTTTTTAAATCTTTTTTCTAAAATCATGGAATAATTTAGAAATGAAGAAATCTGTGCTGTTTCAGCACCCCCAGGGATGTACTTCCTGAGAATCACAGGAAAGAAACACAGCTATCAGTGTGTGTATGGGTTTTGTAACTAATAGTCCCTTTTCTAAGGAATACTAAGCACAGACAAATGATTAAGCAGATTCATAGAATCTAACATATTAAGTGAAATCCATTCAGGCAAATTTGGAATATTAGCAAATATTATTTTATAATGAACATCCAAGCCTTGCTTGATTTGCCCAATAGAATATTTGATAAAGGCAAATAAGTTCCATTTTAACACAATATCTTATTAGTTAATAGTCAAACAATAAAATGCAACAGTAAGCATATCCTTAAGTATATGTATTATAGTAGTTCACAAAGAAATTGCTATGGGTTTAGGTTACATTTATACATCTTTTCTGGGAAAAAAAATGAAGTTGAAACTTCAATAGTGTATAATTCTCTTTTCTATCCTCATTTGGAGAAATTCCTTTAAAAAAGACATAATCCCAGCTGCTCAGGAGGCTGAGGCAGGAGGATTGCGAGTTCAAAGCCAGTCTTAGCAAAAGCAAGGCACTAAGCAACTCAATGAGACTCTGTCTCTAAATAAAATACAAAATAGGGCTGGGGATGTGACTCAGTGGTCGAATGCCCCTGAGTTCAATCCCCAGTATCCCAAGCCCCCCCCCCCAAATATGTACTCTCTGTCTTTAATCATCACCCCCTCTAACTTATCCTCTATGGGTACTTTGAATTTTCACTCAAAAACACAATTGTGTTCACATCCTTGCTCATTGAAGTAAGGACCTCTCTCCTGTACTCACATAATACTTCATACATTTCTTCATCATTGCATTGGTCATGCTGAATTATAATCATTTGCTTTTCCCACTAGACTATGAGCTCATAGGAGATAGGCACCCTGTCCTGTCTTTGTAGCCTAGATGCCTAGCACAGAGTACAGAATAGTTATTTAGTAAGTATTCGTTAAATAGTTTGTATTTGCCACCTCATCTTCTGTGGCTATGTTAGGATAAACTTCAAGTCTCCTGAAAGAAGATGCCAGTTGTGGTTTGTAATTTTGATTATTCCTAAGAACCTACCTCACTCCACTGAGTCTCAACACTAAGAGGTGTCTGGAGCCAAACACTGATAGCCAAACACAAATTTCAATTTCACTGTACTTGCTAAGAGTTGTCCCAAGCCTTGTCTTCCTGGAAAATAGATAAGAGCCTGATGTAAGCCAGAGGTAATAAGGATAGAGAAGAAGAAAGAGAAATGAAAATGTATTAAAATCAAGAGGACATCATGACTGATTGTTCAGGGCTGAGAGTCAATGACTGCCCAAATTCTCTCATTTCAGAATGCAGGAGAAGAGCACTCTGGTAAGGGAGGTGAGGGTGAGCAGGAGGTGAGGAAGTGACTGGAGATAGTTATGGTACATTTAGTGAGAAATCTCGGTAGAATATTCAGATATATGTATCTGGAACTTTTAGGCTAAGTTTGGGTTTAAATGAAATCATTCAGAGAATAAATAGAGATTAAGAGAAAGCAGATTAAGCTTAGAGATCATCAAAAGGATTGAACAAAATAAAAGGAACTCCCACTAAAAAGAATTGCCCTGAGACAAAGAATCCAGTTACAATTAAGCTTGTCATGGTAGCTCAGAAGTAAAGACTCAACTTCCTTTTCCTTCAGTGGAATATATTCTCATGCTTTGGATGCTAGATAACTTCTTATCTGTTTAATCCAGTCCATCAAAGTAAGTACCATGTATAAAATAATTCAATGGTGCCACCACATTGCCGTGTGCAGTTGGATTGTCATGGATATTATGGGGGAGACAGACTTCTGAATGAACAGGCTGAGAGGTGGACATGTCTAGCCTGCATGATGCCCAGAACAGGCAAGGATGGGCTCATGTTGGGGGCCAGGCAAAACTGAGTTGGGTAAGACTCCCCATCTTCTTGGAACTAGAATAGCAAACACATTTTGTGACAGGAATCATCAGAGCTAGTATAATGAAACCCTTGTGCTTAATTTTTTAATGATGTGTAAGTTAATTCTAGACTGAGGTATTATGAAGTAAAATTTAAAAGTCAAAATCAAAATCTTATTATTGAAAATGAGAGTGCTGCAACTCCTGGTGAGAGAACCAGGGAGGAGATTTTGATTGTAGGACTGTTTTCTAAGGAGTTAAATATAGATTGTAGCAACATAAAACCTATATGATTATGGAAAATGCTTTACCAAGTCCCACTTTTTTCCCATTACACGAATTCAATTAAATCTGCTCGAATAAGAAAGAATTATAAAAAATAGTAATTATACCCTACCAGCTAATTATTTTCCTCTTTAGGATGAATGAGTGATAACAGAGGCAAGCAACACAATTAGCAAATTTCCTTACTGTTTGTTTTCATTCACATGTTTATTTATTTGTCCTATGTCCTTCCACAAAGCAGCTGAAGTGATATTATTATTCATTTTTAGTGGTTTTATTCATAATTTATTACCCATGAGACCCCAGTTCTCTTGGAAACAAAATGTGTGTTAACTTGTGGATTTTTGCCTTTAAAAATTTGAGGCTTAAATATCAAATTAAACTCTCTTATGAAAGAGCAACCACAGAAAAATGGAAGTTTCTCCAAATCCTTCAAAAAATGCAATCCTAAATCCCAAGACACTCTTGTGTCTATTGGGGTTAGTGATTGGGGACTTTAAATAAAGTAAAAAGAACAGGAAATGACCAATAATTTCTATCCTCAGGGATGATGGGAAACCAACATTTTCAGACAATTCCCAGCCTCTCTCGAAGGCTTCCTTTGTGTCCTCACCCTGCTCTACCCTTTATTTGGCTTTGCCGTGAGCTCTTAGGGTTAAATTTCAAGATCCTGGAGTAAGTACATTTCTGCCTGTTTTGATCTTTGTTCAGGTCACATGTTTTCCCCCTAACTATTCCTGTGAATGTTTATGAAAAAGCACTAAATAAATACTTGCTTATTAACTGAACAAAAACATTTGACCTGCTTTTAAGTGATTAACCCACTACAATGAGCCACTTGCTCCTCTTGAAATCACCTGAAGTAAATATTCAGTGAATAAGAACACCAGTCTGGTGTTTTGATCACTTAGAAAGTTTGTTTTTTAAAAAAAAATGTTAAAGTAGAGCAGTGTGACTTATAATTTAATGATTATTCTCTGGATGGGTACATGTGGTGTGACTATGTATATGTTTGCATATGCACCCGAAAGGTATGAAAGGATGCACTCCAGGGAGTGGCAGCATCTGAGTGGAGATGGGAAGGTCCCCTTTCCCATTTTCTGCTTCCTATACTTATATCCTATTTGAATTTTTACAATGATCAGGCATTGCTATTTTAATTAATAATTTATGAACTGCAAAAGTGATTATTTCTAACATTCCAAATTTAAGATAACATGGTGAAATAATGGCAGCACCATTGACTCGAAATTTTTTAAAAATATTTTTCACAGTAATATTTTCAATTTATTGATAAATTTGGGGCTCTTCTACTAACTGAATGATTAAAAACAAAAAAGTAAAACTTCTCCAAATTATTATTACATAAAATGATTACTACATTAGTTTCGTGTATGTTGGCTCGGGGTTCTGATTATAGACTTCCAGTTTAGTTCTATGACTGTGACCAGGATTATAACCTTTTAATATTATTACTGATGATCTATACAAATCAGTCAGTCAATCAACTAGTAATTCATTGAACCCCTTGCCCTTGTCAGCCCCGGGGCTGGGCACTGAGGTTAGAGGTGGGTAAATGTAAGTCTCTCTCAGTAACGCGAGCTAACATTTATTCCGTGCTTTCCATGCCCCTAGCACTGTGTTTAATTATTTATATATTAACATATATTAACTCCTTTTACCTTCAAACATTTCTGTAATGTAGAAACATTATTGGGCTGGGGATGTGGCTCAAGCGGTAGCGCGCTCGCCTGGCATGCATGCGGCCCGGGTTCGATCCTCAGCACCACATACCAACAAAGATGTTGTGTCCGCCGAGAACTGAAAAATAAATATTAAAAATTCTCTCTCTCTCTCTCTCCCCTCTCTCACTCTCTCTTTAAAAAAATGTTAAAAAAAAGAAACATTATTTTTTTATTTATTTTTTATTGGTTGTTCACAACATTACAAAGCTCTTGACATATCATATTTCATACATTAGATTGAAGTGGGTTATGAACCCCCAATTTTACCCCAAATGCAGATTGCAGAATCACGTCGGTTACACATCCACAATTTTACATAATGCCCTATTAGTAATTGTTGTATTCTGCTACCTTTCCTATCCCCTACTATCCCCCCTCCACTCCCCTCCCATCTTCTCTCTCTACCCCATCTACTGTAATTCATTTCTCTCCTTGTTTATTTTCCCATTCCCCTCACAACCTCTTACATGTAATTTTGTATAGCAATGAGGGTCTCCCTTCATTTCCATGCAATTTCCCTTTTCTCTCCCTTTCCCTCCCATCTCATGTCTCTGTTTAATGTTACTCTTTTCTTCCTACTCTTCCTCCCTGCTCTGTTCATAGTTGCTCTCATTATATCAAAGAAGACATTTGGTATTTGTTTTTTAGGGATTGGCTAGCTTCACTAAGCATAATCTGCTCTAGTGCCATCCATTTCCCTGCAAATTCTATGATTTTGTCATTTCTTATTGCTGCATAGTACTCCATTGTGTATAGATGCCACATTTTTTTTTATCCATTCATCTGTTGAAGGGCATCTGGGTTGGTTTCACAGTCTAGCTATTGTGAATTGTGCTGCTATGAACATCGATGTGGCAGTATCCCTGTAGCATGCTCTTTTAAGGTCTTCAGGGAATAGTCCGAGAAGGGCAATAGCAGGGTCAAATGGTGGTTCCATTCCCATCTTTCCCAGGAATCTCCAAACTGCTTTGCAAATTGGCCGCACCAATTTGCAGTCCCACCAGCAATGTACAAGTGCACCCTTTTCTCCACATCCTCGCCAGCACTTGTTGTTGTTTGACTTCATAGTGGCTGCCAATCTTACTGGAGTGAGATGGTATCTTAGGGTGGTTTTGATTTGCATTTCTCTGACTGCTAGAGATGGTGAGCATTTTTTCATGTACTTGTTGATTGATTGTATGTCCTCCTCTGAGAAGTGTCTGTTCAGGTCCTTGGCCCATTTGTTGATTGGGTTATTTGTTATCTTATTGTCTAATTTTTTTAGTTCTTTGTATACTCTGGATATTAGGGCTCTATCTGAAGTGTAAGGAGTAAAAATTTGTTCCCAGGATGTAGGCTCCCTATTTACCTCTCTTATTGTTTCTCTTGCTGAGAAAAAACTTTTCAGTTTAAGTAAGTCCCATTTGTTGATTCTTGTTATTAACTCTTGTGCTATGGGTGTCCTATTAAGGAATTTGGAGCCCGACCCCACAATATGTAGATCAGAGCCAACTTTTTCTTCTATCAGACGCAGAGTCTCTGATTTGATATCAAGCTCCTTGATCCATTTTGAGTTAACTTTTGTGCATGGCGAGAGAAAGGGATTCAGTTTCATTTTGTTGCATATGGATTTCCAGTTTTCCCAACACCATTTGTTGAAGATGCTATCCTTCCTCCATTGCATGCTTTTAGCCCCTTTATCAAATATAAGATAGTTGTAACTTTGTGGATTAGTCTCTGTGTCCTCTATTCTATACCATTGGTCCACCTGCCTGTTTTGGTACCAGTACCATGCTGTTTTTGTCACTATTGCTCTGTAATATAGTTGGAAATCTGGTATCGCTATACTGCCTGATTCACACTTCCTGCTTGGAATTGCTTTTGCTATTCTGGGTCTTTTATTTTTCCATATGAATTTCATGATTGCTTTATCTATTTCTACAAGAAATGCTGTTGGGATTTTGATTGGCATTGCATTAAACCTATAGAGAACAAAAAAAGAAACATTATTAACCTCATTTTACAAATGAAGACACTGAGACACATAGATTACATAACACCTAAGGCTGCACACGTAGGAACTAGGGTGGCAGCCATTTGAATTCCAGAAGTCTAGCTCTGACTCAATAGTCCATCTCCTTAAACCATGACCTCAGAGTACCTTCCAGATCATAAGGTAGGTATAATCTAGTAGGAGGAGTTTTACAAGTACATATTTAAGCATATTTTAACAATTGGAACAACTTGCATTTCCAATGATGGGAAATTAAGTATCAAAGATAAGGTCTACTCATATAATGCAAGCCCTGAGAGGCATTTAAAATGATATAGATGTTGTTCTGTTAACATAAAAACAAATAATCTTCATATTATATGTGGAAGATATTGTAACAGTATTTATAATATGATTTGAACATTTAAAAAATAACTTTATAATTAAAGGTCAAAGCTGGACTTATAGAAAGTATCCATATACTTGTGGGTCAAAGGCGGCTACATGAGTGATTCAGGTCAGAATATTGGGAAGCAGTTCACTGATCATTGCACTTTCTCCGACTGAGCTTGGTAGGACTTCACCCATCTCCTCAACAGAGCCCCAGGTAGCCACCACCAATCAGTCCCAGGTGATTCTTGAGATGAACTCTCTTGGTTTTTTGAGTATTCACTACCCTCCGTGTATTCACCTCATATTCTTAGTCTCTCTTATATCTAATCTGATTTTCTTGTCCAAACTCCGTGTGTCTCTGTGTCCCTTTTTTCTATATACTCTTTGACACTGCTCCCTCTGGAGGGGACCAATGCTATTTCCTCACATGGTGGAAGGGGCAGAAGAGATGGAAGGAACAGACTCACTCTACTTGTACACTGGATCCTGATTTGCTACTGCTATTATTGCTGTCTTCCATATCATCACCTTTTCCTTTTTTATTAGCTCATTCCCCTAAGCATACAAATATGCTCAATATCTATAATTGTTTTTATAAGGTTTTCTATAGACCCACATTCTCCTCTAGCTATTGCTCTCACAACACACCTCTTTGGTAGAGCTGTCTATATCGACTCTTTCTGCTTCCTCACCCTCCTATTTTGCCCTCTCCAGCTCTTTTATCACGTGAGAATCCCATCCATGAAGGTTCTGTTTAATCATCTCCTAAAAGTCCCACCTCTTACTATTGTCACTGTGTTAGCTTTTTCATTGCTGTGACCAAAACACCTGGCAAAAAGTTTACTTGGGGCTCATGGTTTTGGAGGTCTCAGTCCATACCACTCCATTGCTCTGGGCCCAAGTAGAGGCAGCGCGTTGTGGAGGAAGAGCCCAGGAGAGGAAAGCTGCTCAATTCCTGGTGGGGTCAAGAAGCAAAGAGAGAGAGGGAGGGGAAAGTGTGACAGGAAGATGCACCCTTCCAGGGCATGTCCCCAGTGACCCACCTGCCCATAGTTACCACCCAATCAATTCATTCAAAGTAGGATGGCTGATTAGGTCACAGCTCTTACAATCCAATCTTTTTACCTCTGAATATCCCAGCTGTATAGCCTCGTTAACTTGTCTGAGGTAATTAAAATGAAAAGCAGTGGGTGGTGCCACTTTTAAAAAGGTGATCCATATTTACCGTTTCTGCTATGCTTCCTAAGAAGAAGGTACTATCATTATATAACCTCTATGCCTGATTTCACTTAGACTAGAGAAAGAGCAATCTGATGTAATTCCATTTCATTAGTGCATTTCCTCGATAGGAAAATTCTTGTATAAATGGTTGAGATATAAATGTACATACACACACACACACACCAAACACAGTGCCCATTATAAATAAATACATGGCAACTCCAGAGGCTGAGGCGGGAGGATCACAAGTTCAAAGCCAGCCTCAGCAACTTAGAGAGGCCCTCAGCAACTTAGGGAGACCCTATCTTGCAGGGTTTCTGTTCTCGAGACTAAAAGGCTCAGGGGTTATTGGGCTGAGCAAAATAACCACACAAGAGACACAAATACCTTTTTCTTTGGGGTAGCTGTGGCGGCTCCTCTGACCTTAAGGGTCCGCAGGAAGAGAGAGAGCGAGAGCACGCGCTGACCCCTTTTTTGAGGAGAAGCTATTCAAATGAGGCAAGGGGTCAGGTTTCAGGGGCTGAGTCTATCTTCATGATGTCCACTGTCAGCAGGTTGACTGACACCTGGGTAGGCCACACCCAAGGGCACAGTAAGAGAAGGGGACACACACAAGGCACTTCCATGGAAGATTCTATCCTAAACAGGGCAAGGGGTTAGATTACAAAGGAACAGGTGAGCATAGCTTCACCCTTGGGGCTGTAGCAAGACACACCCATGCACAAGACACGGACCCTCAAATCCAAGAAGAGTGGGGAAAGCTCTGCCATATTTCTGTCACTGAGCGCCTCAGCACCCAGCCGGGGAGTGTGACTTGACTCAGTCACTTGCAAGGTTGGTCTCCCACACTGTCTCAAAATGAGAAAGAAAAAAAAAAGGCCTGGGGATATTGCTCCGTGGTTAAGCACCCCTGGGCTTAGTCCTCGATACCCCAAATAATAATAATAAATTTTTAAAAATTAAATTAATATATGGTATTCTGTGTTGTACACTGATTTCCTATGAATTTGATGGGCATGGCTTTGTTCCCCAAACTTTGTCATTTTTGAGACTGCTTTTAAGGTCACTTCCCTAGAGAATTTTGATGACTCTGCCACCAATGTATTGATGCCTCATAAGATTCTACCAGAAGCTGCTAACTAGCTTCTTTCCACCTTCCTTCCTTTCTCCCCCGCCCCATAGAAGCTTAACATCTGGATATAGTGTATAGTTAGAAGAGGCTCCCAAATATGGCATGATTCTCAGGTCCAAATAGCCCTTTCTAGACCTGACACATGGAATACCATTTTTCCACAGCAGGACCCACCTTCTAGCTTTAGCTTTGTGGTCATAACTTCTGAGACCCCAGACTTTGAATTCTGTTTAATGCAAAGATGTCACCCTGGTGCATTGGGGTTGGAAGCTAAATTATGATAATCATCTACTATGTAAGTAATTAAAAAGAAAGAGATGGAATATAGTTAAAATTACATTTTGATTCTGTTACTAAGTTTTCTTTGATCATTTTATTAATGATATCAGGGAAATCGAGCACACCTTATAATACAATATTAAAATTAGTAGAATTTTCCCTTGTGGGATATTATTACACATCTCTCAGCCTCTTCCGTTAAATCCTTTTTATCTTCTCTCTTTCCACTTCTAGACCTTCCTTCCTCCACTTTGCTACCTCCCTCTAGATGGGCAACTTGGTTATATGATGATGTCCTTTTATTTGAGATTCACCAAGCTGTTAACAGACTGAAATTGGTGAGCATTTAACTTATCAGTGCTGAAAAATATTGAGAGCATTATAATATAGAAGCCCCAGTCACAGGTGAGCACTTGGGAATGGAAGCCGGACCATGGAATTATTCTATCATGAGCCTCCAGTGAGCTGAGTCACAGACGTGGGATTAAAGTTAAAACACTCTTCTATGGGAAAATGATGATTTAAAAAGAATAATGTGTGTGTGAGTGTGTGTGTGTGTATGTGTGTGTGTGTGTGTGTGTGTGTTAATCCTGGAAGTTACAAAAGATAAGCCATTTTCCTATCTATGAGACATATAAAAAACAGTTTCACTATTTTGATTTTTTTTTTTTGTTAAATATCTAAAGGCATTTTGAAAACTCCCATTTTTCAGGGTGAACAACATGCAACACAATACACTCTGTCATAGATGTTTCCTTTGAAACACAGTCTTCTTTTCATTAAAATTTAAATTTTTATTTTGATTTGCCATGTACCAAATCTCCTGTTCTTCCAGTGATTCTTGTGTCATTGGCTGCCTCTCCATTCTGCCTTTGAACTGTTCTTTTGATTCCAAGTGACTTTCAGGGAGATGCTTCTTGAATTTCTCTTTAGAGCTGTGCATGCAACTCTCTGAGAGGAGGCCTGAGGGCTGGTGGGTACTTGTAGCTCCGGTCCCACCTCTCAGCTAGTTGCTGCAGCTCCAGACTACACTTGCCTGCTGTGAACTCTTGATCCAGGAATTCCTGGATGACAGTGGCAGGGACTGCTGTCTTGTTGATATGTGTTTTTATGACCATAGAACATTGCATGCCTTGCTTTAACAGAAAAGGTCTCTAGGAGAGTTGGTTGTAAAGTAAAACTCCATAAATAAATACCCTCCCAGCCATAGTATTGGCAAGGGGAAAAGAACTTCACAGTTCTTTTATATGTGGCCACCCCACTTTGTTCCCTGCAGCATTTGAAGTGATTTGTAAGAATATGCAAACCTCTAACGAGAGAGTACACATTTAAGAGTGAAAAGGGATGAAAACAAGGGTGGGGACATAAGACAGAGCCAGGAACAAGCTTTAAAAAAATGCTTAAAAAAAAAAAGGACTTCTGCTCTGGGTGGGTCCCATTTTGGCTCTAAACTATCTAATAGTGCTCCATCATCTAGTGGCATCTCCCCAAAAACTCCATTTGCTTATGAATATTTTTGAGGGAGGTAGAAAGGTCAGGATGGGGGGGGGAAATAGGGGCGTCTAGTCAACTCGTTTTTCATTTGGCTTCACGTAGGAGTAAATTTTAACTTATCTGGAATAGAGAACACCCTGGACTCTGTGTCCTTCACATAATCTTCCCCAAATATTGTACTTTGGAGACAAGACACTTGTAAATATTGGAAGTCATTGAATTCAAAACCGAGGCTGGCTTGACCGGCCAAGAACAGAACCTTCAAGATGTATGAAGCTGCTCTGTGTCTCTCCTTCCAGAGTCTGACAGCTCAGAAGAATTATCTATTCTTGCTTTCTCCATTTATTGGCTTCCCCCTCACTCCTGAAACTATTCTAATCAGGTTTCCACCCCCACCATCTCGCTAAAGCTAATCTTGCTAAAGCTAATCTTGCTAAGGTCCTCAAAGAACTTTTCACTTCACATTTTACTTGGACTCCAGCAACATTTGGAAATGGACTCCTTTCTCCCTCTTAAGGGCCCTCTGTGCTCTTAATTTTCCAAACACCACACTTTCAAGGTGATCTCCTTCTTCTCCGATAAATCCTCTTACATACTTCTCTGCCTCTACTTCTTCTTCACTTGACCCTTGCCTTCTAAAGCTGAGAACTCCAGGTCCAAGAAAATTGGACCACCAAAATCATAGACCAAAATTGTACAGCAGCAAAAATCATAGACCAGCAAAAAATCTTTCTAATGCTTCTGAATCCCATAGCATAGAATTTCACACAGGTCTCCTTAACTGAGTAATAGCAGCAGAAGACATGGGTTGCTGACTTGGTCAACTTCTGTTCCAAACTCCTGTCATCTTTTACTTCAGACCCAGGAAAATCAGCAGCTATGATTCCTGACTGTCTTGCAGCCAGAATTTCAAATGTGATTTAAGCTTCATCGGTGAGAGGTAGTCATGTGAAATTTGAAATTGAACCCGAGTTAGGTGAAAAGAGAGGCAGTGGTGCTGAAGCAATCTAGTTAGTGATTGGCGATATTAGTGGATATTCCAAGGCTCTGGAGCCAACAAGTTTGGTGGTGGCTTCCTGTTGCCTGCAGTTCTCTATAGTAGTATGCTCCTAGGTGCAGTGATTTTAGTGTCAGCCTCCTGGTTCCTGGAAGTTGCCCTAATAAGCCCATCAGGAAAAAAAAAAATTACCCAAGGCTTGGAGTTGGATCATAGAGTTTGGGGGTATCTTTTTTTTTTTTTTTTTTTTTTTTTTTTTTATTGGTTGTTCACAACATTACAAAGCTCTTGATTGGGGGTATCTTTTAGGGAAGTTCCAGGTATTGTTTCTTGGAATTTTCAGGAATTTTCTCATTATATAGGAATATGTGCCCTTGATTGATTTCTTGTTATCTGGGATACTTTACAACTCTGTATCATAGAAATTCTTTTGCAGCAAACTATAGAAATGCAAATGATTCTTATCCATAACAAACATTAATTTTTTTCTGATAGATATACAATGAATTTTTGTTCTGAAGAAACAATAACCCCAAACATTATTTTTTTATTGACCTAAAGCTACACTGTCTAATAAAGGAATTGCTAGCCACATGTAGTTATTGAGTACTTGTAGCAAAAGTCTGAACTGATATGTATTGTAAGTATAAAATACATATTGGATTTCAAAGACTCAATATGAAAAAGTATGTGAAATAATTTTGTTGTTGATTGTATCTTGAAATAACATTGTGGATATATTGGATTAAGTAAAATATGTTTAAAAGTTAATTTTACCTATTGTTTTTACTTTTTAAATGTAAGTCCTAGAAAGTTTTAAATTATGCATGAGACTTGCATTATAGCTCTCCTGAATAATGCTACCCTATAAAATTTTAACCAGTTTTACATCTATTAGCAAGTTTATTCCAAGATTCCTAATTATATCTAAGTATATATACATACAGAGATCTGTATACACATATGCACAAATGTATGCACACAAGTGTGGTGTGTGTGTGTGTGTGTGTGTGTGTGTGTGTATGTGTGTCTAAATTCTCCTTTGAACTAGACTTAACATCTTACAGGGATCGGAGATATAGCTCAGTAGTAGAACACTTGCATAGCAAGCACAAGGCCTTGGGTTTGATCCCCAGCATCACAATAAATAAATAAACAAATAAATAGATTTTAAAACCTCAGTTTTCCTTATTAATTAAATTATTGAATAATATCTTTGATACATGTCATTTTATATTTGCATAAGAATGGCTATTTTAACATTTTATACTTTTAGCAAAGTTGTTCAAACAGGCCCAATCTAAGTCTGTTCTTCTAACCTTCCTAGGGATATTTAAGGACTTAATTTCCTTTATTAAATTCCATTCTAAAATAGCTAAGGTGATTTTCACTACCTGCACCCTGGCTGATACAATAACTAAAATTGTAGCTAAAAAGTGTTTACTCCTTTCTAGATGTTGTGTTAATCACTTTATAAGATTATCTCATCTTATCCTTAAGCCAACTCTTTGAGATAGGCAATATACACTCCGTTTTACAGACAGGCACTGAGAATTTTAAAAACTTGCTCAATATGACCAATTAAAAAGTGGTAGCTGAATTCATAATCAAGCATAATGATTCCAGAATTCTACTACTAATAAGTTGTACCAACATTCCTGATTAAATCTAAGTATATATATATATATATATATATATATATATATATATATATACACACACACACACACACACACACACACACACAGGTATGTATACACATGCACACATATTTACACACATGTATGTATATATACACACACATTCTACTAGCACCTATTTTCTTTCCACTAAATAAAAGAGAAATGGGAGCATATATCTCATTTTATGGACCTGGAAGCTGTGGTGTGTCAAGGGAACTAGAGGTTAAAGTCATGAACCCCCTTGTTCTACCTTCTTTGCTCCCAGGCCGTTCCATTCAAACTGATTCTCAGAATCCTGGAGCCTGGGTAATTCTTCCAGGCTCTCACCCAACTGAGGAGGTTGAATGGCGTCTCATTTCCCACCACCAAGAAGCACCTCTGCCTAGACCAAGAGGGCTTGCCAATGGAATTGCACCGGAAGTGTGTGACTCTGAGGGTCAGAGTTTTATGTTTGGCAAAGGCAGAGAACAATTACAGATTTAATAATGGTTATTAAGGGCCCATTGTGTGACAGATTACATTAGGTCACAAGCAATAGTCTGACCATAATGGCAATTATCAAGAAATACAAGTGACAATAAATTTTGGAGAGGATGTTGGGGAAAAGGTACACTCATACATTGCTGGTGGGATTGCAAGTTGGTGCAAACACTCTGGAAAACAGTGGAGATTCATCAGAAAACTTGGAATGAAACCACCACTTAACCCAGCTATCCCACTCCTCAGTATATACCCAAAGAATTTAAAATCCTCAGACTATAGTGACGTGGTCATATCAATGTTTATAACAGCTAATTTCACAATAGCTAAGCTATGGAACCATTCTAAGTGCCTTTCAACAGATGAATGGATAAAGAAAATGTAGTGTATATACACAATGGACTATTACTCAGCCATAAAGAAGAATGAAATTGTGATATTTGCTGGTAAACTGGAGACTATCATGCTAAGTGAGATAAGCCAATCCCAAAAAACCAAAGGTTGAATGTTCTCTCTGATATGCAGATGCTAACACACAATAAGGGTGATGAGGGAGGGAGCAACAGAAGTTCATTGTATTAGAGAAAGGGGGATGAAAAGAAAGGAAGGGGAATGGGAATAGGAAAGACAGTAGAATGAATTGAACATAACTTTCCTATGTTCATATATTAATACACAAGCAGTGTAACTCCACATCATGTTCGACCATAAGAATGGGATCCTATTTAGAATGTTATACTCCATGTATGTAATTTCCTCAGATTCATCTAACTCTGTCTCATCTTCACGCTGTGAGCAGCCCCTGTTAGTTTATCATCTTGCCAGAAACCATGAGTGGCAATGAGTGGAGACTTTGAGAACAGCCTCTTAATAACTATGACCTTGTAAATATGTCAAAATACATTCTACTGTCACATATATCTAAAAAGAACACATTATTTTTAAAAAGAAATGGTCTGACCACTTCCTATGACCTACAAATTTTCCCTTTAATCCTTTCAATAGCTCAGTGGGATCAGCAATACTACCCTCTTTTTAAAGATGAGGAATCTGGTCTCAGGTTAATTATGGATGTCCTGGAGTTCCCGGATAATCACTGATCCCTTCACTCATCATGGGCTACATGTCTGACAAATATTTTAGACATTGTATCAAAATACCATTGAAACACTTGTTTTGATAAAAGTCTCCCGTATTATTTGTCCATATGTAACTGAATAAAGAAACTTGTTTAAGAAAGGAAAATAGCACAATGTTACATACTGTCTTTCCATTATTAATGCTAGTTTAAAAGCTGGTAATGGACAGGCAACTCAATATTTTCCAACATGCACCAAATTGGCTTTTAATTCATTAGCTGTCTTATCCTCTGTCTGCTTTCTTACTATGGTCTAGGTTTTATACTGGTGCTACAGAGAGATCTGAAAGGATTATGATGCCCCACTTTAGTCCCAGGAAATAGAACTGCTATGAATTATTGATAGTGTTGGCTTTCTAGTTCTTTAGTTTCACCTCTTTGTTTCAGACAAGGATATTGGTTAAATGGATTTTTTTATATCACCCCAGGAGCTTTACTACATTCTTCAGGAAATATTGACTTGAATTATAGAAAAGACAGTCCTATGTTTATTTCTATTTCTATATTTGATAAATTCCCCATACATTCGACTCTCCCACATCCTTGCTCAATGGTAGGTTAATAGGACAGTTTTCAATCTGAGCTTCTCAGGGCCCATGGAACTCCTCAAAGGTGCTTGGATTGTAGCTGGAAGAGAAAGAAATCTGTGCTAGAAGGGGTGTCTGCATGGACGCACACATACACACACACATGCACATACACACAAATATTCCCTGGCTTCAGAGAATATCACTTACCCCGCTATAAACATTAAGCTTTTGTGCAAGATTGTGTTGTAAGGGGAAAAAAAAAAAAGATTCTTTTTAGAAAGCTTGAAAATCCTGGATTAATATAATACATGCAATAGTAAGTATTTGTACATATTTGAGAATATTAGAAAAAAAAAGTCCAAGAATTTTTACCCAATATATCTGAGCATGTCCAACAGTGTGCTGCTGGATTTGACAGAAGATGGTGGCATGTCATGTGACAGGCGTGCAGGATGGACTTGGTCCTCCTGTGCTGTCATAACAATCACTTTAAACACTGAGTGAAGCCAGTTGCCAGGTTTATTTATATCATGAGTAAAATCAAAACCACAAGACATACACTAAAACGGGGGGGGGGGGGGGTAGGGACTGGCAAAAATATATGGACCAATTCCATGAATCAGCTTAGTTCACATGTTTATATTCGGTTCATTTATCAAATCCTAGTTCTCCAGCATCCTCTGAGAGGATGAATATGCATATTACTTCTGTTATTTCATAGGGGACTACCATAAGTAAAATATTTTATTATTCTCTGGAATAAGAGCAACTATTTTTCTTTGAATTTTATTGTTTAATTTCTTTTTATTGGTGCATTATAATTATACACAGTACTGGGATTCAGTGTTATATATTTGTACACACACATAATATAATTTGGTCAGTTTCATTCCCCAGTACCTCCCATTGCCCTTCTCTACTCCTTCCCTGACCCCCTTTCCTCAACTCTACAGTATTCCCTTCTAATTTCATGAGATCATCCCTTTTTTCCCCTTTTCTCTCTTTATCTTCCACAGATGAGAGAAAACATATGATCCTCAAGTTTCTGAATTGGCCTATTCACTCAACACACTACTCTCATGTTCCGTTCATTTTCCTGCAAATGACCTAATTTTATTCTTCTTTCTGGCTGAATAAATCTCCATTGTGTATCTATATCACATTTTCTTTATCCATTCATCTTCTGAGAGACATAATTTGGCTATTGTGAATTATGCTATTATAAACATGGTTAGGCAGACTATAGTATGAGGACTTAAATTCTTTTGGAAAAATATTGGGACTCATAGTTGGGTCATACGGTGATTCCATTCCTTGTCATTTGAGGAACTTCCATACTAATTTCCATAGTGGTTATACTAATTTATAACCCCACCAACAGTGTGTAAGTTTTCCCCCACCCCATGTACATGTCTTCTCCAGCATTTATTAATATTTGTATTCTTGATGACTGCCATTGTAACTGGAGTGAATTAAAATCTCAGTGTGGTTTTGATATGCATTTCCTTAATTTTTAAAGATGTTGAACTTTTTATAATTCTTCTTGTAATTCTTCTTTTGAGATGTGTCTATTGAGATCATTTGCCCATGTATTGGTTGGGTTATTTGGGTTTTAGGCATTAAGTTTTTTAAAGCTCTTTATATATTCTGGGTATTAATCTTTTGTTGGAAGAGTAGCTGGAAAAGATTTTCTCCCATTCATTGGGTTCTCTTTTCATGCCCTTAATTGTTTCCTTTGCTGTGCAGAAGCTTTACAAATTTTTTTTAATTTTTTTTAGTTATCAATGGACGTTTGTTTTGTTTATTTATATGTGGTGCTGAGAATCGAACCCAGTGCCTCACACATGGTAGGCAAGCACTCTACCACAGAGCCACATTCCCAGCCCCATCTTTAAAAATTTGACGTCATCCATTTATTAACTCTTGGCATTATTTTCAGAGCTTTAGGGGTCCTACTGAGAAAGTATATTGATTGCTCCTATGTATTGGAGAGTTGACCCTGTTTTCTTTTAGCACTTGCAAAGTTTTCTGGTCTCATAAGAGTGATTTTTTTTTAACTTGCAGAGAGTGTTTTAAAAGTAAGAGCTTTGTTTTGTGTCAGATAAAATCAAGGAAAGCAGTATGAAGATTCCTTGGAAAACTGGGAATGGAACCACCTAAAAACAGCATACTACAGGGACACAGCCACATCAATGTTTATAGCAGCACAATTCACAATAGCTAAACTGTGGAGCCAACCTAGATGTCCTTCAGTGGATGAGTGGATGAATTGATGAAAAAAATGTGGCATTATACACAATGGAATATTACTCAGCAATAAAAAAGAGTAAGATCATGGCATTTGCAGGGAAATGGATGGCATTAGAGAAGATTATGCTAAGTGAAGTTAGCCAATCCCAAAAAAACAAATGCCGAATGTCTTCTCTGATATAAGGGGGGGTGACTCAAAATGGGGTTGGGAGGGACAGCAAGGGAGGAAGATTACCTCTAGATAGGGAATAGTGGTGGGAGAGAAAGGGAGGAAGAAGGGGAATAGCATGGAAGGTGAAAGGAGACCCTCATCATTCTACAAAATACATGTATGAAGATGTGGAAAAAATGACACTGATAAATTTTTTTTAAAAATCTGGAAAAAAAAAAAACAACAAGCCAGGCATGGTGGTGCCTGTCAGTAATCCCAGCTGAGGCAGGAGGATTGCAAGTTCAAGACCAGCCTTGGCATTTTAGCAAAACTCTCTAACAAAATAAAAAATGAAAAACATGAGGGTTGAGGATGTAGCTTAATGGTAGAGCATCACTGGATTCAATCCTAGTACTCAAAAAAAAAAAAAAAAGAAGAAGAAGAAGAAGATATTGAACTCTCTGTATGTACTGAGATACTCACATGATTTTTCTCTTAATTACAATAATTAATTAAGTAATTTAGTGAAAAAAAAAGATAAACAACCATGCTCAGGATTCCTTTTCGTATGTGGATGATGTGGGGCCCTAGAAATGCCCTTCCACCCATGCATGGAAACTGTAGACCTGAAGAAGTCACACAGGTGACAGAGGATCATTCATTCAGCACGTATTTGTTGACTAGCCCCTCTCACTAGGCATTGTGTTAGATATTAGGGATCTAATAGTGAGGGTTTTTCTTGGGGGGTGGGGTGGGAGTGGAGGTGATGCTGGCATCAAATCCAGGGCTCTCACACACTAGGCAAGTGCTCTTCCCCTGATGGAAGTAAAAGACTCTGGCCCTGCCTTCCTAGAATTTGCCTCCTAATGTGGGGGAGGTGCATAATGAACACAGAAGCAATTGCATAAACAGCAATTTACAGAATGTGATAATTGCCATGATGCTACAACAATGTGGAGGTGGGGTCCTTTTAACATAGAGGCAGTCAAGAAGGGCCCCTGGGAGGGCAGCAACCTAAGTGCATTTTAAAAAGCCACAGCTGGCCTCTCTGCTGCCTGCCAAGACCATACATGTGTGGCATTTACTGTATTTGATAGCTAAATATGTCCCATCTGCCCCACAGAATTAGAATTTGTAGAAACCCTGAGGAGACCAATAGTTGGTGACTGCTTAAATAGGCACACACACACACAAAAACTACACAGTTAATTTATTAAATAAATTGATTTCTCCTTAGGCATTTAACATTAATCAGCAAGCATTGGGTTTTTTTTTTTTAATTTGTAATGCAAAGATAGCCCAAAGGATACTTAAAAGTAATATGTGCAAGATTGTCGTCCTTGCCCATTCCATACAAAATTCTTTTTACAACTGTGTATAATCCTCATTAGACCTATAAGAAATGCATCCATAATGAAATACTTTCTTATATTGTTACTTTATAATTGTTAAAAGACAACATGATTTTGGTAAAGTAATAAAATAGACTTTGCAAAATTTAGTTTCATTTTTAAAATGTCTATGTAAGACCTTTAAGATCTATTACAGTAAAGGGAGAGATACATGGCTACCAAGTAACACGACTTCTGTCAACAGACTTTTCTAATTTAAATTTTTATTCTTTGAATTTTACTAGCTAAACCTTCTTTGAAAAAAAAAAGAGTTGATCAGTGGATTATGTGTCTTAAATAGAATTACCTGCAAGATATATGATCACAAACAGACTCAGATTAATAGCAGAAATGTGAGACTTCAGCCTCTTTCAAGCACCTATAATTCATCCATCCATCCAACCATCCATTCAATATTTATCAACTCTACTAAACTAATAGGTCAAATATGCAGGAGCCAGAGAGGCACATCATGCGTGTGCTTGCCTTATGGCTGGGGTGAGCCCTCTCCATGTTCCTTCTCTCTACGGAGTTCTTGTAGCAATTCCCTGCCAGACAGGTAAGTTGGAAAACATGGCTAAACAGCCTAGTAACATAAAGGAGCAATTTGAAATTATTCAGTTGATGTGATAAAAGTGACTAACAGAATTAACTCAGGAAAAATACATGGGATGGTTCCTAGGTGAAATTATAAGAACCCCCAAGAAAACTATTGTACTACTGATGAAGTTCAGTGAGACAATTGATTATAACAATATAATTACATTTCTTGTATAGTAGTTTAAAAACATAATGACTAAGAAAAGACTTGTTCAAAACAGCAAGAAAAAGAGAACATAACTAAGCAAAATTTTGTCAAGAAATGTACAGGACCTGAATTATGAAAGACCACAAAATTTTAGAAATGAACTTAAAGATGTAAAAAACAAAGAGAAAATTTTTGTTGTTGATGACAAGATTAAATGTTATTAGTATGTCAGTTCTCTCTGAATTACTTTTAGATTTAAAAGAGGACATGAAGGGATTGGATAAAATTGTGCTAAGATTTAGTAGACTATATGAGATAAACAAGGACTTTTAAAAACTGAAGAATAGTGAGGTAGAAATGTAGGAACTGCTGGAAATTTAAGGTTTATTTAAAGCCCTAATAATTAAATAGCTTGGTACTGGCTCAAAGATCAACCAAAGATCAATGGAGCCAAGTAGAATGTCTAGAAAAAGGTCAAGGCATATACACAAATTTAGAATATGAGAAGAGCTGCATTTGAAAAATCTAGGAAAATATAAGTTATTAAGTGAAGATGCTAGGTCAGACATCTCACCATTCAGGATTAAGGCATCTTTTTTATACAATGCAATCACATAATTCCAGATGGACTAAAGATATTATGATAAAATCAAGATGTAATATTTTGAACATGTGCATTTACCTCTGCCTCCCTCAAAACTCTATTTACCAATAAAAAAGATTTTAAGAGGCTTGAACACTTAACAAGGACAAAGAATGGGAGAGAAAGTTACAGCAACAAAACTCTGGGAACTAGAAAGCAGTTGAGGTAGTGCAGACCAGAGTTGTAAGCCTGTAGTGAGGAAAGCTAAGAAATAGCCCAGGTAACATAGAGGAAACCCTCTAAGGCTCAGGACATTGAGCACAAAGTTGGGGCTAAAAGAGGGCTGATTCCAAATCTATTTAATAGCAGCAAAGCAACCCAGGCAGAAATCAGAGTTTCATTCTCCAGAGTGGGTTTTATGGGCATATCTGAGAAAGACATACTGCTGAGAATAGGAAGTCAGTGAAAAGGAGTCACTGAATATTAAGATCTTATATTAGTTAGCATTGTAATGAAATACCTGAGATAATCAATTTATAAAGAGAATTTATAAACTTAATTCATGGTTTTGGATGTTTTACTCTATGATTGATTCACCCAGTTATTTTGGGGCCTGTTGGGAGGCAGCACATTATGGCAGGAGTATGTATTGGATCATTCATTTCATAGTTAGGAAGCAAAAGAGAGGAAGAGACAGGAGTCTCACAATACTTTCAAGGGCACACTCTAAATGACCTAAAGACATCACACTAGGCCCCGCCTCCTAAAAGTTCTACTTCCTCCCATAGTGCCACCCCCAGGCCAAGCTTTAAATGCATGGACCTTTGGGGACAATTAAGATCCAAACTATAGCAGGCCTTAACATTCCCAGATTCCCAGAAAATACATTGCCAGATTTTTATCCTTCAGGCAGGAAATCTGATGTGAATTCCCTCAAGAATCTGACCAGTCAAAGAAAAAATGTTAAGATACCAAACTCAGAGGCTTCCCAGTGAAATGGGTTATTCAGCTCACCCTTGTAAGCCTAGAACCACAACTCAGAAGAAAGCCAAGATAAAGGTCCATTGCAGATTGGGGGTGGAGGAGTCTCATATTCCATCATTCAGTCCAGGAAACATCTAACTGAATTGTTAAATCTACTCTCAGAGGGATTGTCCTTATTGAGAAACCTTTGGCCCAGGCATTGGCCCCTGGCTCCCCTGGTTTTGACCAGCCTTGCAGAACTGAGGCCTAAGGAGACACAAGTCTAACATAAAAGGGCCCTCATTGTTCTTTAGTGTTGCTTTCCTTTCAGTTAACATCTGTTAACTCCCATAGCAATTATTACATCTTTTTCACTTATTTAATCCCTGAACTCTACCTCCACCTCCCTTATTCTCAGTAAATTACCTTGCCTCCTACATTACTGAGAAAATGAATGCTATCTCATATAGATGTTTGTTCATATACAAATTGCCCTTCAAATTTTTCTACCCATTGTCTTCTCTTCTAGATAGAGGAGATTTTTCCTCTTTGTTGTCTCAATATAATGAGTGTAACTATCTCTTGATCCTGTTTCATCCAACTTGTGCTGGACCTTGTCCCACCAATTGTCACTCCCTTGTCTTGCATGCTTAATTCACTCCCTTTGCCCACATATGAGCGTATGTGTAGTGAATACCATGGGCCACTCAGATTCCCCTTCAGGACTGAAAGACTCATTCACCCAGATGCCCTCAGCCAGCAGCCCTCACCAGCAATTGCAGCAACAGAAGACAGTCATCATGCTGTTGGTCACACCTCCTTCTCTGGGCAGCACTCCTCTAATGAGTGGTTCATTTAAGAGATAAAGATCCAGCCCTTGAACCTTTATTTGGGACAATTCTAAAGCTTCAGAGCTTCTCACAAATTGACCAAGGTCTTCATTGAGACTGTATCACTTCCTGGTGACTCCCTCAGCCCAATCCTGTCTCCTTTCCTTACCTCTTACAAATTGTTAAACTCTACAGCCTTCCCTAATTATCTTCCTCTATGCTAATCTCTATCTCAGAGTCTGCATCCCAGGGTCCTTTCCAGTGTGTCTGTGTAATAGGGGCATTTAATAGTTTGTTAGGTGGTACCAAGCTGGGCTTTAAAAAACTGCACAAATTTGTATTTCCATCAACAATGAGAAGTGCCTCTTTTCCCATACCCTGGCTCTGGTAGATACCATCGTACTTTAAAATCTTTACCATTTCAAAGTAACAGATAGTGTCTCATTTTTGCTTTATATGTATTTTTTAAATTGAGAAAGAGTGAGAATATTTTCAAATATATATTGGCTATTTATATTTCTTTCCCTTTCATCTGCCAATGTTCTTTGCCCATTTTATATTGTATGACCATCTTGTAAATTGATTTGTATGTGTGTGTATATCAATTTTTAATTACTCTTTGTATAATAAGAAAATTGTAATACGTTTTCCAGTTTGCTGCTGATTTTGGCTTTGTGGGTTTCTTTTGGTCATTCAACAATTTTGTTTGTCATTAGTTAATGGTATTGATATTTTCCCTATGCTTCTTTGTTTCTGTCATGCGTAAATTGGCATTCCTTGTTCTAGGGCTTGCAAAATTCACTAATATTTTCTTCAGAACTTAGTTCAAATTCCATTGCTCTCACAAAGATGTATTTTAATGCCTTTGACTAATGCCAAACCCTCTAATTCTTCTCTTCCTTTATATAAAGCACATTGCACAACATATTCTGCCTTACATTCTAGTTATTTTTATTTTCCAAACCCATCTATTAGACTGAAACTTATTGAGGGAAGGAATTCCACTTTAAATATTCATGTAAGCCCTTCAGTACCTGGAATAGCCCTTGCATAAAGTGATACATAAATGTTTAGTGAATTGGTTAATTGGTACGGATTGTTTATGTGGTTCTCTTTCCCAATCAGTTCTCATTAATAAGACATATATTTGTGGGATTTTTTTCCCAACTAGTTATTTTCTTTTACTAGATAAACGTAGTTCCTCTATCTCCAGACCTGAGCCATTCTTGTCAAGGGCTGACTGTAAGAGCAGCACATGAAGAGTGAGGTCTCAGGTTATGAGACAGGTAACCAGAATATTCCCAGATGAGTAGGCAAGTCCAGGAATGTGGTCCCTAGTAGCAGGGGTGGTAAGTGTGGAGCCATGATACGAAGTGGTCATCCTCCCCACAGTGTAAATGGAGCTAAACCTCCCAGTGCCACAACTATTCTGTTCCTATGTGTAACACAGATTCCTCCTTGGCCATACAGTTAGCCAGTGAATAAGTTCTTGGTGTTGAGGACCAGATACAGTAGACAGTCAAGTCTCTCATTAATTCAGTACACTGAGTTACCAGCTCAGATGGATTAGTCATTGAAGTTCCCACTAGTCCTAGTCTTAGATTTGCTGCTCCAATTCCTCTCCTCTCACTCTCTCTTGAGCCTACTTAAATATGGCTTTTATTCCACCAAAACTGCTTTTGTCAAGGTCACCAGTGAGCTCCACTTTGCTAAATGTAATGGTTGATTCTGAGTTCTCTTCTCACTTATCTACCAGCAGCATTGGCCTGATTGATTTCTTTTTGCTCCCTGGGGGCTCCATTTGGCTCCCAGGATACTTCACTCCCCCAGTTCTTCTCAGACCTCACTGAATGATGTTCCTCCTCCTGTGCTGGTTTTTCCTCAGTTTCTTGCCTTCTTAACATTAGAGGACCCAAAGTGGGTCATAGGACCTCTTCTCTTTTCTATCTGTATTCATTTTCTTGATGATCCTAGCCATTCTCTTGGTTTCTAATACAAATCTCTTTGCTGACAAATTCTTAATTTCCTCTAACCAGATTCACAGATCCAACTGCCGACTCAATATCTCATTTGGATTTTTAATAGACATCTCAAGTTTAATGTCCCAAAACTGGATTTCTGATCTTCTCCCAGAGTCTGCTCCTCTCACAGTCTCTCCACTGCAGTGAATGACAACTCTCTCCAACTAGTTACTCAAACCAAAAACTCCGGTGTCATCCTTCACGCCTCTCCCTTTCCCACACCCACATCCAATCTGTCAGCAAATCTACTTACTATACCTTCAAAGTACATCAGAATCTGACCACTTCTTACCACCACTGCTTACCCTAAGCAATTATTTCTTATGTTCTTTCTTTCCTCCTCGTTCACCTGAGCAATAGATTGTGACTTTTGTGGAATAGAAGAAATAACACCATAAAGCACTTAACATAGTGCTGAGCAAACAGTTAGTGCTCATTAAATATTAGCTCTCCTTATTATTTCTGCCTTTTGTTTTCTGCAAGCTTTCAAGATTTGACTAGTAAAATTGAAGCCATAAGCTCTTTTTCATAACAACTGAATGTTATTGTTCAACAAATGAAATTTCCATTTTTAAGTTTTCGACTAAATGAGTTAAAGAATGAAATGTGTTACTGTGTTGATGATTTCCAAAGAGAAGAAAAGTCAAAATTAACTTCACCCTAGAACAGTCACAAATAAGAGCCAAAAAAGGATTGAAGAAGCACAATGACAATTTTTATCATTCAAATTCCTCTCTAGCCTAATTAAGAGTAATTTTCAACAGATCAGAAAGCTTTGGCCCAGAATATATTTCTAATCCAAGGTCATAAGAGATTATTGCATAGAAGGATACAGCACTGGCTTCACAGTCTGAAATAATTTGGGGGATAGGAGGAAACTCACAGGATGTTTCTACAACAGCAGCTAGCCTAATAGCCATCACTTTGATAAAACAAACATCCTCCTATTATTAACCCAAAGTACCCACTAAATCTATCATCCGAAGTCATTATTAATAGGTAAAAGGATTCTGGAAAATCCACAACAGTATTGCCTGAGGTGTTAGCAATATATGATAGGTATGAATTATATATAAAACATCTCAGGTGAGTACTCAAACGCATAAATTAAACACATGGATACACTAATAAATTAAGATTAATCCATTGCTCTGAAAAAGCAAAAAAAAAATGTTTTCAGAAGATTTAGCTTGTTCTTTAATGCAGTCACTTTACTAAGATACACAGGAAATACAGTATTTGAATAGGTAAGAAAAATAATCTAATTTAATTTTAATGATTTTGGAAAATCATATTTATTATTTATTTGTTCAGTAATTGTCTCAACATACATACACATACATATGCATACATATACATACACACACAGAGACACACACATATGTACACGTACATGTATATATATATGTATAATGCTAGGTAATGGTGAATTGTTTTATTACTTAACCTCTTTGTAAAAATATTTTGATCTTTTTGTGTATAAGAGCTAGATAATAGTGACTTTAGAGTGTTTTAAGAGAGGGAAAATAATTTTAATATGAAATAATCAAGAATTCATCTTGATAATACATTATTAGCTTTTCTTCATCTATGTTTAATTATATATTATGCTCTGTGGTATTCTTAGAATAATATACAAAATGTAAACAAATTTATATATTACATTATATGCAAAAGTTACTTAGTAAGTGTGAACTCCCATTAATAGCTAATGTGGGATCATTTTAATTGATCCACATATATTTTATATGCTAATTACTGTTGTTTTTGTTTTTGTTTTTTTGTAGGAAGTCCTGGCTGAGCAAAATTGGGAGTCCTAGTTCTCGCATTGACCGCACGGAATTTTCTAATGAGAAAGCCATCTCTAAACTTGAATACTCTAATTTTAGTATTCGCTACTAATGGAAGAGAAATAAAATTGTAATGCTTACTTTGCACGAGATACCATATATTCTTAAGTCCATATTCTAGAACAATAGTACCAGAGTCAGATATAAAAACAGGGACTTTCTGTTCTGAAAGCTGTAGAACTGTAGGTAACTAAAAATGTCTGACGCTGAAATAATTTTGCTCAAGTATGTTTTTAGCAAGCAAAAATATAATATTCTAGTTATAAAATACTTAATAGGAACACTCAATTCAAGCTTGTCTCATGGAATTTTTAATTTCAGTGAACATTAGCATACATGTTATTTAGCTAGACTTAATAGTTAACCATCTAAAATTATTTTTAGGTATTATTGTCTGAGAAAATTCTAATGCCTTCTAAATATAATTTATTAAAGCTGAACAATCTGTTATTGGAGCCTTTAAAAGAACCACTGGTTAAAATAAATGTATGTGATGATCAATATAACCTTAAGATCATATCAATAAAGAATTAATTTTTTAAATTCTGATTAAACATAAACATGTTTCAGTACTTAAGTGGGAGCTACTTATTGTCTTCTTTGAACTACATTTTTCTGTATCCTGAAGAATCAGCCTTGGTGATTGTCGCGTCTACCCGCCGGCAGGAAAGACGACAACAGCAGGATTCTTCTTTAACACACTTTATTGGAAGCTTCCATGAGGTATAGATGAGAGAAAAAAGGGGCCCCGAGCCCGAGAAAACCACCCCTTATATACTTCAGCTGCAGCCCTGCTCGTACACCATTGGACAAAGAGTGCATAGCAACACAGCAGCAGCCAATAGAATGATAGACCCAGCACTTGCACATAATGCAAGAGACACCCAGCTCCAGCTTGTGCAAAGCAACAAGCACTTCTTGAAAACAGTTTGTTCCAGGAGCTGGACAATTGATACATTGTATTCTAGGGAGTGGCTGAAAACAAAGAACTGGGTCTCAGCCCAAGAATTAGGCTCACGCCCACACAAGGCAGCACAGCAAAATGGCTCTCTACAGTTCCCCCCTTTTGTTTTCTAAAAACAATACAGGCAAGAGTAGAGGTGAATTGCCATTACTCATGCTAAGCCTTCAACCAGGAACCTTATCAGACCCAAGCAGGTCAGGACGTTCCCGCATGACCGGTATTGGCTGAATATGAAAACAGACACCACAGATCTTACAAGGCCTTGTGAGCTGGCCTCCTTGACGTGCATAAACTTCAGGGCTGGATCCAAGCCCTGGGGGCCGGGGGGAATCCACTGCCAGCAGTGTTTTCCTTTTGTTTGTTGCACGTCAAAGGGAATCAAGTAGCCCCTGTCTTAGGTCGTTCACTGCCCTTACATTGCTTACCCGTCCTTGGGGAGGCCCCATTCCCCTGTCTTAGGTTGCAGTGCAAGCGTGAAAGTTGCCCGTCTCTGGGTACTACAAGATCAGCTCGTTGTTGCCAAGGCGTTTAATGGTATCTACTCAGCCAGTCATTATTAGGTCTCTGAGGCTGAACTGTGGCTGTATAGAAATACAACGATAAACAAGTTGGCAACACCCTAAAAGAAAGGCACGGGTCCTAAAGCGATAGAAAAGCACTAGTGTGGAAACCCATCTGCGTGCAATGGCAGTAAAGCCGGCAGAGTGCAAGGGCTTTCCAACACTAAGAGAATAGCAAGAAGAGACATGTCGTTCCCAGTGCAATGTCCGTAAACTTGGGGTGCAACGACCATGTCAAAGATTCACTGTTTAATTTGCGCAAGCCAAACTTGAGGTGAGTTGCCATTTTCTAAAGCTGCAAGAGCTTGTGTGAGCATAGCCTTATCATGAGCATTGCGGGCCTTAAGGCGACAGAGAAACCACAAGCAGAGAACCATACCGAAGCAACACATTGCACCAATCTCTGTAAAGTGCTATGCTTCACTTTCAGGCCCTTGGAGCGTAACAGACCATCTAGGGCCGAGAAAAGCGGACTTGAAGGTGCGGCACCCCTGACACAACAACAAGAAAAACACAGAAAACAAAAGACACAGACGACAAAAAGAACACAGAAAACAAAAGTGAAAGCACACATTGCAGCTGCAATAAAATATGAGGCCTACGGGGTCCCGCTCTCGGGGACGAGGGGTCCGCTCACGGACGAGGGGTCCACTCAGGGACGAGGGGTCCACTCACGGGACGAGGGGTCCACTCCGGGACGAGGGGTCCACTCACGGACGATCGGTGCACCACTCCTGTCGACTGAAAGTTCTGATTCTCCCGGGTTTCGGCACCACTTGTCGCGTCTACCCGCCGGCAGGAAAGACGACAACAGCAGGATTCTTCTTTAACACACTTTATTGGAAGCTTCCATGAGGTATAGATGAGAGAAAAAAGGGGCCCCGAGCCCGAGAAAACCACCCCTTATATACTTCAGCTGCAGCCCTGCTCGTACACCATTGGACAAAGAGTGCATAGCAACACAGCAGCAGCCAATAGAATGATAGACCCAGCACTTGCACATAATGCAAGAGACACCCAGCTCCAGCTTGTGCAAAGCAACAAGCACTTCTTGAAAACAGTTTGTTCCAGGAGCTGGACAATTGATACATTGTATTCTAGGGAGTGGCTGAAAACAAAGAACTGGGTCTCAGCCCAAGAATTAGGCTCACGCCCACACAAGGCAGCACAGCAAAATGGCTCTCTACAGGTGATGGCACAGTAAGCGCTCACAATTGCAGCATAGTAATTAGCAAGATTCTTATCTACTGCCCTCAATGGATATCCTAGTAACCAGAAAACGAACTGAAATTCTGAACAAATCATACAATATTATCCCCTAAAGTTGGGCTATCATTTGGGAGGTCTTCAAATGTAAGTGATTATTAACAACAGATTATTTTAACAAGGAAGTTTATTTCTGTATCATAGAATTATAATATTGAAAAAGGAAGACCTATCATGGAAAACACTAAGGAAAATTCAAATGTTGTAGGTATGTAGCAGTGCATAATCTTCAATGATTTCCAATTTTTTAATAACAATGGAATCTTTCATTAAAATAAAAATTGGTGTGGAATTGAATATATAAAAGAAGAAATAGCATAACTGGTGTAATTGAAATGGGGATGAGGGAGCAAACCCTTGGGCCCTGCACATTGGTCTCCCCCTCCTTCTCTCTTTTCTATTTCCCTTGGGAGTGCAGGTTGTAAATTATCATTTTATCTATGAAACAAACGTCCACTACTATACTCTAAGTCATGGAGAAAAAAATTCAGGCCTCTCCCCTCTACCTGCTGCAAGGTAAGAATTAAGAGGTGAACAGTGGGCTGGATTTGTTCACTGCAAAAGTTAACTCCATGGAAAATAATAAAACAGACACCAAATACATATAAGACAATACAACATAGGGAATGGCATTCCAAATATACTTAAAGGGACAGAGAACATTGCTGTTGTTCAGTACATGTGTTGAACATAATGCAGGAGACTCTATTGAGATATTTATCTGAATTTTGCTCTCCTTCTACTTGCTCACTCCAGGTTCCAGAAAGGTAAACAAGTCTTTGTGTTCCCTTACTTCAGAGGTTTTGGTGTCAAATGCTCCTGAAGACAATTTTTCTTCCAAGGTTTTATTTCAAAGAGTGACTTTTGTTGTGTGTTGAGCAGAAAGATAAACATTGGGCCTCTAAGCAAGTAAAAGAGAAGCAGAAATGGTGAGAGCCAAGGGCACAAGGAAATTGTTCAGGACTTTAGAAAAAGAGCAAAGGCTGTACCTTTTCCAAGCCATGGAGAACTGCACCTTTCTTTCTTGCAACACCTCTAGGGGTGGCTAAGCTGAGAAGGGAGCAGCTGTGGCACCCAGAGAAGCAGGATCCCAGGCTTAGGGGCTCTCAGTCCTAGCAAGGTTCTGTCCCCAAAAGTGCGGGAAAGCATTCTACAAACACCACAGTGGCTACAAGGGACCACAGTAATAGTTCCTTGGATAGTAGTTGGCATATAGTGGATATCAGATAGGTCCTTCCCGAATGTTTTCTCTGTATAAGACCCTCTGTGTGGTTTTTCTGAGAGGGTCCAATGCACCAGAGAGAACTAAGATTTCTTTTTTTTTCTTTTTTTTTATTGGTTGTTCACAACATTACAAAGCTCTTGACACATCATATTTCATACATTAGATTCAAGTGGGTTATGAACTCCCATTTTTACCCCAAATACATATTGCAGAATCACGTCGGTTACACATCCACATTTTTACATAATGCCATATTAGTAACTGTTGTATTCTGCTACCTTTCCTATCCTCTACTATCCCCGCTCCCCTCCCCTCCCATCTTCTCTCTCTACCCCATCTACTGTAATTCATTTCTCTCCTTGTTTTTTTTTTTTTCCCATTCCCCTCACAACCTCTTATATGTAATTTTGTATAACAATGAGGGTCTCCTTCCATTTCCATGCAATTTCCCCTTCTCTCCCTTTCCCTCCCACCTCATGTCTCTGTTTAATGTTAATCTTTTCCTCCAGCTCTTCCTCCCTGTTCTGTTCTTAGTTGCTCTCATTATATCAAAGAAGACATTTGGCATTTGTTTTTTCACTTCCCAATTCCAAGTCAGAGGGGGCTTGAAGGCTCGGTTTGATTTTGGGAAAATGAAACAGACATTTTTTCACACTCAAGTTTGGATACAGTCTTATTGTCTACATATAAAAAGGCTAAATTATTTTTTAAAAGAAATATGATCTCAGAATTAACACTGATATATTCACTTTCTATTGTCCTGATGGCCTTTTGTAATTTCCTTCTCAACTTTCTTTATAGAAAAATCATGCTTTGCTGGAACACTCTTGTAACTACACAAAATGAATCACACTAACCAAGAGTATTTAATAATTAATAGATCATTCTATTGCTGGGTGGAAAATATTGTTTAAGATGATTGAAAAAATAGGTGTTGTGAAAGGTAGAAAGCAAGAGAAATAAATATAAAGCAATATAAAAATGTGTTAGGCCAGATGCAGTGGCACACACCTGTAATCTCAGCTGAGGCAGGAGGATCCTGAGTTGAAAGGCAGCCTCAGCAACTGTGAGGCACTAAGCAACTCTGTGAGACCCTGTCTCTAAATTAAAGAAAAAAATATGTTAGGTAGACCAGATAACATAACTTAATAGTAAACTTGGTATTTCAAATTTCATATTGAATTTACATAAGAAATTTTTAATTTACATATTATATTACATATAATTGAAAGGATAAAAGAAATTGAAGTTAAAATGTAAAGGACCAGGTATTGTTAAGTTTCTATGCTACACTCAAAGCCTGAAATTCCTGTAGCTGTTAGGACAATTCCCGGGACTGCCCATTAGATAGTCCCCCCTGACCACTTAGTTGTTTAACAACCTGGACCCTGTGCAGCTAGGCACATAGGCACCTCAGGGCCCAAACCAATCAGTTTGAATGTACCCCCCTCCTTAGGACTGACCTATCACTCCCGCCCGACTTGTTCCCGCCAATGAATGTACTAATCATGTTTGAGAGTTGTTGTTCGATTTTCCCGCGCCTCATGATGATTTTCTCTGATGTATGCAAAGCCCCCGCCCTCCCCAAAAAGTGTACTTAAGCACTGCTTAACCCCTGCTCGGGGCTCTGGGCTGCTCTCCCTTCTTGAGTAAGCACGGAGCCCCAGCATGCTGGATCTGCAATAAACCCCCTTTTGCTGTTGCATGAGTCAGTCTCTTGGTGGTCTCTTCCTCCGACGTTTGCTGGACCCTTACATAATAAAATGTCTTGATAGGCTTATTTTTGTCAGAATTTTTTAAAAAAAAACAAGAAAAAAATTAAGCAAAATATTGATACCAGCTGGGGATATAGTTCAGTTGGTAGAGTGCCTGCCTCACATGCACAATGCCTGCATTCAATCCCCAGCACCACAAGGAGAGAGGAAAAAAAAGATTGATACCCAATTCAGTAACTATCAATGAGGGGTCTCAACATTCCACATACCCGTACACATCACCCCTCAAGAAACTACCAGAATCCCAAGGGGCATGATTTGTAAATGCATATTATTTTTTCATATTTGTATAAAAGTGCCTATCTTTTTTAAAAAGCTAGCTCAAGAAGTGAAGCTCAGTAGAATCTTCTTGGTTAGAGAGTATGTGCAAAAGACAGATTCTTACCCAGCTGGGCACACAGAAGGGACAGAAGTGTGGGAAAGATATGGGATTTTTCTTTGGGGAAGGGTATAGACTTCTAAGCCAGAGAAGAAGCAATCCAAGTTTCATCTGAGACTGGAAATCTCTAAGTACAGGGGAACACCCTATGACTAGAAGAATTCACAGTAGATCTTTGTGTTGCCAAAGGGCAGATAAGACCCAAAGGAAGGGATGAACAGATGGCTGGTGAATATGGGCAACAATATCCATTAGTTTAACTTTGCTGGAAGTGGTTCACCATTTTTATGACTTAAAAAAAAGTTTTTGAAATGGGATCTCAGTATAGTTGCTCAGATTGATCTCAAACTCCTGGACCCAGGTGAACCTCTTGCCTCACCTCCCAATAGCTAGGACCACAGGTGTGTACCACTGCACCTGGCAATGATTAAATATTTTTTCAACTTTGTCTAGTGAAGGAATTTTTCAGAAACATGTATCTTTAAACTCATAGAAAAACAATTCACTTCTAAAAACTAGCTTGTTTTTGGAGATATATTGGTCACAAATATATTTTATATACTCTATATACTCTACATACTCTATAGTCTCTGTTAATATAGATATCAGAGAATGTTCTCTCTCTAGTAACTAATTTCAGGAACTAAAAGCAAGTGGCATGGTATAGAAGACTGCTTGAAGACTCTGGAGACTCACACTCTGGGTCAGCCCACCACTGATTAGCAATGTGCAAAATCAAGAAGTTAGACTAATAAGGAAGGACTTCTTATAAGGTTCCAGTGAGCCAGAGGACTTCAGGGGTTGATGCCAGGAGAGTTACAGAAGGCCAAAGAGAGAGACAGGCAGTTTGATCTTGGCCCAGGTCTGTGATCTTCACTCCAATCATCTGTAAGACATCTTTTAAGAATTCTAGGGCTGGGACATAGCTCAG
Organism: Spermophilus citellus; assembly: GCF_964194105.1. Lineage (NCBI taxonomy): Eukaryota > Metazoa > Chordata > Mammalia > Rodentia > Sciuridae > Spermophilus > Spermophilus citellus. The sequence continues at coordinate 71,531,818 of NC_138193.1, read as the reverse complement.
TGGTAAAGCACTTGCCTAGAATGCATGAGGCCCAGGGTTCTATCCCAGCACCGAAAAAAGAAAAATTCTGCCTCAAAGAAACAAAATCAAAAATAACAACAGGGCTGGGGTTGTGGCTCAGCGCCTAGCACGTGCAAGGCAGTGGGTTCAATCCTCAGCACCACATAAAAATAAATAAATAAAATATAGGTATTGTGTCCAACTACAACTAAAAAAAATAAGTTAAAAAAACAACAAAGACACCAAGTTTAATATATGGGGTGTTCTTTTCTAAATTTCCAAAAATTATAAACTTAAATATATTCTCCATTCTCATGGTTAATTCTTTCAAGCCAGCATGGCAAGTATACTAACCTCAATTCATTTCCATCAAAAATATATAGTGAGAATTACTATTGGAAGTAAGTTCTTATTCTTCATGGTGGCCTCCGTAAAGGTGCATGGTGGCTAATATATTTCTGAAACTGAGGTTCTGTTGTCCTTTGTTTCTATTTTTATCTTACCCAGGTAAAAAATATAAAGGAGAAAATGTAAATATATAATTAGTGATTCATTAACATATACTTTATAAGCAATTTTGGAGATTTTAAACTAATGTTCAAAATCATGTGTAAGGGCTGGGGTTGTGGCTCAGTGGTAGAGCACTCACCTAACACATGTGAAACCCTGGGTTCAATCCTTAGCACCACATAAAAATAAATAAATAAAGATATTGTGCCCAACTATAACTAAAAAATATTTTTAAAAATTAAAAAAATAAGATCATGTTTAAGAGATAATTTTCCTTTTCTTTTTTTCTTTATTTTAAAAATATTTTTAGTTGTTAATTGACCTTTATTTTATTTATTTATATGGTTCATGGTTTTGTATAAAACTGAAGTCTAATTAAAAAATTAATTTAGAATTTAAAAGACTAGTTAATGTATTTTTTTTAATTTCTTTTAATTATTTTTTATTGGTTGTTCACAACATTACAAAGCTCTTGACATATCATATTTCATACATTAGATTGAAGTGGGTTATGAACTCCCAATTTTACCCCAAATGCAGATTGCAGAATCACGTCGGTTACACATCCACAATTTTACATAATGCCCTATTAGTAATTGTTGTATTCTGCTACCTTTCCTATCCCCTACTATCCCCCCTCCCCTCCCATCCCATCTTCTCTCTCTACCCCATCTACTGTAATTCATTTCTCTCCTTGTTTCTTTTCCCATTCCCCTCACAACCTCTTATATGTAATTTTGTATAGCATTGAGGGTCTCCCTTCATTTCCATGCAATTTCCCTTTTCTCTCCCTTTCCCTCCCATCTCATGTCTCTGTTTAATGTTAATCTTTTCTTCCTGCTCTTCCTCCCTGCTCTGTTCATAGTTGCTCTCATTATATCAAAGAAGACATTTGGTATTTGTTTTTTAGGGATTGGCCAGCTTCACTAAGCATAATCTGATCTAGTGCCATCCATTTCCCTGCAAATTCTATGATTTTGTCATTTTTTATTGCTGCATAGTACTCCATTGTGTATAGATGCCACATTTTTTTATCCCTTCATCTATTGAAGGGCATCTGGGTTGGTTCCACAGTCTAGCTATTGTGAATTGTGCTGCTATGAACATCGATGTGGTAGTATCCCTGTAGCATGCTCTTTTAAGGTCTTCGGGGAATGGTCCGAGAAGGGCAATAGCAGGGTCAAATGGTGGTTCCATTCCCATCTTTCCCAGGAATCTCCAAACTGCTTTCCAAATTGGCCGCACCAATTTGCAGTCCCACCAGCAATGTACAAGAGTACACTTTTCTCCACATCCTCGCCAGCACTTGTTGTTGTTTGACTTTATAGTGGCTGCCAATCTTACTGGAGTGAATGGTATCTTAGGGTGATTTTGATTTGCATTTCTCTGACTGCTAGAGATGGTGAGCATTTTTTCATGTACTTGTTGATTGATTGTATGTCCTCCTCTGAGAAGTGTCTGTTCAGGTCCTTGGCCCATATGTTGATTGGGTTATTTGTTTTCTTATTGTCTATATTTTGAGTTCTTTGTATACTCTGGATATTAGGGATCTATCTGAAGTATAAGGAGTAAAAATTTGTTCCCAGGATGTAGGCTCCCTATTTACCTCTCTTATTGTTTCTCTTGCTGAGAAAAAACTTTTTAGTTTAAGTAAGTCCCATTTGTTGATTCTTGTTATTAACTCTTGTGCTATGGGTGTCCTATTAAGGAATTTGGAGCCCGACCCCACAATATGTAGATCGGAGCCAACTTTTTCTTCTATCAGACGCAGAGTCTCTGATTTGATATCAAGCTCCTTGATCCATTTTGAGTTAACTTTTGTGTATGGCGAGAGAAAGGGATTCAGTTTCATTTTGTTGCATATGGATTTCCAGTTTTCCCAACACCATTTGTTGAAGATGCTATCCTCCCTCCCTTGCATGCTTTTAGCCCCTTTATCAAATATAAGATAGTTGTAACTTTGTGGATTAGTCTCTGTGTCCTCTATTCTATACCATTGGTCCACCCGCCTGTTTTGGTACCAGTACCATGCTGTTTTTGTCACTATTGCTCTGTAATATAGTTTGAAATCTGGTATCGCTATACAGCCTGATTCACACTTCCTGCTTAGAATTGCTTTTGCTATTCTGGGTCTTTTATTTTTCCATATGAATTTCATGATTGCTTTATCTATTTCTACAAGAAATGCCGTTGGGATTTTGATTGGCATTGCATTAAACCTATAGAGAACTTTTGGTAATATCGCCATTTTGATGATGTTAGTTCTGCCTATCCATGAACAGGGTATATTTTTCCATTTTCTAAGATCTTCTTCTACTTCTCTCTTTAGGGTTCTGTAGTTTTCATTGTATAAATCTTTCACCTCTTTTGTTAGGTTGATTCCCAAGTATTTTATTTTTTTTTGAGGATATTGTGAATGGAGTAGTTGTCCTCATTTCTGTTTCAGAAGTTTTGTCGCTGATATACAGAAATGCCTTTGATTTATGCGTGTTGATTTTATATCCTGCCACTTTGCTGAATTCATTTATTAGTTCTAGTAGTTTCTTTGTAGACCCTTTTGGGTCTTCTAGGTATAGAATCATGTCATCTGCAAATAGTGATAATTTAAGTTCTTCTTTTCCTATTTTTATGCCTTTAATTTCTTTCGTCTGTCTAATTGCTCTGGCCAGTGTTTTGAGAACTATATTGAACAGAAGTGGTGATAGAGGGCATCCCTGTCTTGTTCCAAATTTTAGAGGGAATGCCTTTAACTTTTGTCCATTCAGAATGATGCTAGCCTGAGGCTTAGCATAGATAGCTTTTACAATGTCAAAGTAAGTTCCTGTTATCCCTAGTTTTTCTAATATTTTGAACATAAAGGGATGCTGTACTTTGTCGAATGCTTTCTCTGCGTCTATCGAGATGATCATATGGTTCTTATTTTTAAGTCTATTGATGTGGTGAATAACATTTATTGATTTCCGTATATTGAACCATCCTTGCATCCCAGGGATGAATCCTACTTGATCATGGTGCACAATTTTTTTGATGTGTTTTTGTATTCGATTCGCCAGAATTTTATTGAGGATTTTTGCATCTAGGTTCATTAGAGATATTGGTCTGTAGTTTTCTTTCTTTGAGGTGTCTTTGTCTGGTTTCGGAATCAGGGTGATGTTGGCCTCATAGAATGAATTTGGAAGAGCTTCCTCTTTTTCTATTTCCTGAAATAACTTGAAAAGTATTGGTATTAATTCTTCTTTAAAGGTTTTGTAGAACTCTACTGTATACCCATCCGGTCCTGGGCTTTTCTTGGTTGGTAGTCTTTTGATGGCTTCTTCAATTTCATCCATTGATATTGGTCTCTTCAAATTGTGTGTATCCTCCTGACTCAGTCTGGGCAAATCATATGACTTAAGAAATTTATCGATGTCTTCACTATCCTCTATTTTATTGGAATATAGGTTTTCAAAATAATTTCTAATTGTCTTCTGTATTTCTGTAGCATCTGTTGTGATATTGCCTTTTTCATCCCGTATGTTAGTAATTTGAGTTCTCTCTCTTCTTCTCTTCGTTAGCATGGCTAAAGGTCTGTCGATCTTTTTTATTTTTTCGAAGAACCAACTTTTAGTTTTGTTAATTTTTTCAATAGTTTCTTTTGTTTCAATTTCATTGATTTCCGCTCCAATTTTAATTATTTCTTGCCTTCTGCTACATTTGCTGTTGTTTTACTCTTCCTTTTCTAGGGCTTTGAGATGAAGTGTGAGCTCATTTATTTGTTGTTTTTTTCTTTTTTTGAGGAATGACCACCAGGCGATGAATTTCCCTCTTAAAACTGCTATCATTGTGTCCCATAGATTCCGATATGTTGTGTCTGTATTTTCATTTATCTCTAAGAATTTTTTGATTTCCTCCTTTATGTCTTCTGTAACCCATTGATCATTCAGTAACATATTGTTCATTTTCCATGTGATGTAGGATTTTTCCTTCCTTCTTTTATCATTGATTTCCAGTTTCATTCCATTATGATCAGATAAAATGCATGGTATTATCTCCACCCCTTTATATTTACTGAGGGTTGCCCTATGGCATAATATATGGTCTATTTTTGAGAAGGATCCATGTGCTGCTGAGAAAAAAGTATATCCATTTGATGATGGTTGATATATTCTATATATGTCAGTTAAGTGTAGGTTATTGATTTTGATATTGAGTTCTATAGTTTCTTTATTCAACTTTTGTTTGGAGGATCTGTCCAATGGTGAGAGAGGTGTGTTGAAGTCACCCATAATTATTGTGTTGTGCTCTATTTGATTCTTGAACTTGAGGAGAATTTGTTTTATGAATGTCGCAGCACCATTATTTGGTGCATAAATATTGATAATTGTTATGTCTTGTTGGTGAATGGTTCCTTTTAACAGCATATAATGTCCTTCTTTATCCCTTTTGATTAATTTAGTCTTGAAGTCGATTTTATTCGATATGAGGATGGCCACCCCTGCTTGCTTACGAGGACCGTGTGTGTGGTATATTTTTTCCCATCCTTTCACCTTCAGCCTGTGTATGTCTTTTCCAATCAGATGTGTCTCCTGGAGGCAGCATATTGTTGGATTTGTTATTTTAATCCATGATACCAGCCTATGTCGCTTTATTGGAGAGTTTAAGCCATTAACATTCAGAGTTACTATTGATATATGTTTTGTACTTCCATCCATGTTTGATTATTTATCCTTTTTTTAAAAAATTTAGTTTGTTTCTCCATGATTATCTTTCCCCTCGCCCTCTGTCTTTACTGAGGCACTTCCCACTGATGGTTTTGGTTATTGTTTTTCATTTCTTCCTCATGTAGTGTTTTGCTCAAAATGCTTTGCAATGCTGGTTTTCTGGCTGCAAATTCTTTTAACTTTTGTTTATCATGAAAGATTTTTATTTCGTTGTCATACCTGAAGCTTAATTTTGCTGGATACAGAATTCTTGGTTGGCATCCATTGTCTTTCAGTGTTTGAAATACATTGTTCCAAGACCTTCTTGCTTTCAGTGTCTGTGATGAAAAATCCGTTGTTAACCTTATTGGTTTACCCCTGAATGTAATCTGTCTCCTTTCTCTTGTAGCTTTTAATATTTTCTCTTTGTTCTGTATATTGGATATCTTCATAACAATGTGTCTTGGCATTGATCTACTGTGATTTTGTGTGCTCGGTGTCCTGTATGCATCTTCAATTTGTATATCTGTTTCCTTTTTTATTTCTGGAACGTTTTCTGTAATTATTTCATTCAGCAGGTTACTCATTCCCTTGGTTTGAATCTCTGTACCTTCTTCTATCCCAATGACTTGTAAGTTTGTTTTTTTTATGTTATCCCATAACTCTTGGATGTTTTTCTCGTGATTTTTTTACCAGCCTTTCTGAGTTGGCTAGACTCTTTTCAAGATGATATATTTTGTCTTCATTATCTGACGTTCTGGCTTCTACTTGCTCCACTCTGTTAGTGATACTCTCAATTGAGTTTTTAATTTGGTTTATCATTTCCTTCATTTCTAGAATTATTGTTTGATTATTTTTTATAATCTCTATCTCCTGATAAAGATGCTTAACTTCTTCTTTGATCTGTTTATGTAATTCATTCTCAATGTGTTCTTTCGCTGCTTGAATTTGCTGTCTTGTATCCTCTTTAATGTTCCATTCCATCTGTCTAAGGTGTTCCTTGAGTTCTTTATATGACCATTTTTCTGATGACTCTAGGTCCTCCTGAATATTTAGGCTGTCTGCATTGTTTGTACTCCTTTTCTTCCTTGCTTTTTGAAGCTGCTCATGTTACTTCTTGTTCTGTTTGACTGATGAGTTACTGTTTACTCCTATAAATTTATTTGATGCTTGGGAGGAAAGGTATTAGAAGGGAAGGGAAGAAGTCACTAAAGAGAATGAGAGTAAGCAGGTAGAATTCAAGGAAGGGGGGATAAGATAATTGAAAAGAAATGAAAGACAAAAGAAGAAAAAATAGGAAATAAAAAAGAAAAAAATTTAAAAAATAATTTAAAAAATTAAAATTAAAATTAGAAGAAAAAAAATTTTAAAAAATTGTAAAAAAAAATTAAAAAAACAACAAGAAAGAAAAATGAAAATGAACGAAAAACCCAAATCCAAAAAAAAAAGAGAAAAGAAAAAAGAAAAAGAAAAAAAAACTAATAAATGCAGTCTTAGAGTTTGATTAACTTCTCTTCCAGTAGGTGGCGCTGTGCCCACCAGGCCAAGTTTCTCCTGTCAATACGCGGGAAGCAATCACTGTGCAGCAGCTTCTCCCAGACTGGGCGAGTCTCCAATCCTGAGTGCCTAGGGCCTCCTCTTGTGTCTAGTCACTTCCCACTTTTCCTCTAGCCAGGCCCCTCTCACGGGTGCCGCTCACCACAATACTGGCTACACGCCAGGTCTGCTGCTCCCGGGTGCCCTGTTTTCATGAACAACTGGGCACACTCTCCCAGTTTGCCATTCCCTCAGACCCTAAGTTTCTAGAGCTTGGGGCTGAGAATCCTCAGCGAATTTTACTTGCCCTCCGATAGCCACTCCCCCGGTAGCTGGTGCAAGAGACCTCAGCTGTCAGCACTGGTGGGAGCGGTAGTTCCGCGCCGCGGGTCCCGCACAACCTCTGATTCCCTCGGTCTGGCTATCACGCTCACGGGAGAGCTGGGAGAGGCCCTTAAGGTTTCCCCGATGTGTGGAGAGGGAAGGCTAGGGAACTACACACCTGTAGCCGCAGGTTTCAATGAAGTTATCTCCTCCGCCGCAGTTTTATGACGTCAGTTCTCTGCCATGGTGGTATCTCTTGCAAATGGCGACAGTTCGTTTCCCTTTGCCGGGTGACCAATGCAACGGGTGGGTCCTTACTGTCTCTCCCAAGCCCCGTTTCAAACCTGTGGCCACTACCTATGAAGGCTCGGTTGGCATTTCCCTCCGTAGGATCAGAAGGGCTGACCAGTTGTTTCAGCCAGATGGATTAGTGCTGAGTCACAGCTGTTTGTCTGCGGGAAGCAGGCGAACGGGAGCTTGAATTCAGCCGATCCGGGCTCAGTGTGTGTTCTGAGAGGCCTAGACTGTTCGCCCCAGATCCACGTCAGCTCAGCATTGCCTAGTGATCCTGAGCAAACAGATTTAGGTTGTTTACGACTCCCTATGCCTGCACAGCTGAAGAGGTCAGAGACTTGATCTCTCCGCGCCCGCCGCCATGTTGGAATCGCCTCCAATGTATTTTTTTTTTTAAGTTTAGGCTTTCAGTTAACACACTAATATAAGTGTGGACCAAATGTAGAGGAAATAAAATAGAAGAGCTAAATTAAACTGATAAAACTCCAATGTTTATTTTACTATAATATCATAAGACATTCACATTTATTTTGAAATGCCAATTACAATGATCTTATTATCAGGTTTTTTTCCTTTTAGATTATTGGGTTTTTCTAAAGCAAATGGGTTATTTTTTCCCTTACTAGAAAACATGACTTATGCTTTCTCCTCTCTTGGAAATATAAATGTACATTTTTTGTTGAATGTCCAAGTACTAGGGATTGAACTCAACCACTGAGCCCTATTTTGTATTGTATTTAGAGACAGGGACTCACTGGTTTAGCATCTCACTTTTGCTGAGGCTGGCTTTGAACTCGAGATCCTCCTTCCTCAACACCTCAACCCTAGCCGCTGGGATTACAGGCATCTGCCACCAAGCCCAGCCAAGGTACTTCTTTATCCTCAAACTACATTTTTCTTTCCTTTTCCATTTGCTGCTGGGCAAGTAGCAGCTGATAAAATCCTCTAATATGGCTTCTCTCCCTCTTTCTCTCTCTCATTTTTTTTTACAAATATTAGAAGACATATAGAGAAATAGAAGATGCAAGAGATTGTTTTGGAAATTGAGTTTCTATTTTAAAACAATTCTAAAAATCAAGGATCATAGTATTTGGCATTTACAAATGTCAAAGCAGAATTTCCACTAAATTTCGTGCAGATTAATCTGGATTAAGAACATGCTTGCAAGGCCCACCCAGGAAATTGGCATAAAGTGAGCAGATACCGTGTACTATTATTTTTGAGATGTAGTATTTACACCAATCAGAAAAAAAATGGAATGGGAATCTTTCTGTGCTCAGGGACAATTTTCTGAGGGAACAATAGAAGAATCAACTTTTCTTTCTCTTCCCTGATCCCAGCTATCACTCTTTCTCCATTGACTAGGATAACTCCCAAGTCACCACACACAAGGAAGAGGTCACAGGCAGTGGCCTAGTGGGTAGTCCCTGTACTTAAAGCTTGGGAGCAGAAGCAAGGAAAGAGCCTCAGTGGTAGAGCATAGCAGAAATTGTTTTGAGAGAAGCCAGCAGCAATAGCGAGACTATAAACACGAGCAAGGCAGTGATTGTTACAAAACAAGGTCAGCGGTCACATACAAGTGAGAGGAAATGACCTGCAGTCCAAGACAGGCACAATGAAGGTCTCCTTACCAGCTGGTGATCTTATGTTTATTTATGAGCAGTAGCTTCATAATTGTTCACTTTACAATTATTTAAGCTCTACAAGAAAAGTTACATATTTTTATATATACTTCATAATTTAAAAAATGTAATGCTCCTAGAAATTTCATGACAAAACACTGGCTTAGGGTAGATCAGCCATTCTCAGGCTTTAGACTTGAGAGAAATATACTTGTCTGTTGGCAAATACCAGTATTTAAACAAACATTCCTTTTTTAAAAAAATGAATATACAGGAAACAAAAACAAGCCTTACAATTCACAGAAAGCACTGCAGCTCAAGGTAAAGCGTGCATTATACTTTAGAACCAAGGAAGTACATACTTCTAAAAATTATTTTTTATAGGAAGAAAATAAACTTTCAGGAAACATCTGCTGATGTCCTTAATAACATACAATGAAAATTGACCTTTGTGGAAGGGAAGCAGGAGGCTTGGCAGAGAACCTGTGCAGATTAAACTACAGCATATAGATTAAGAAAAACTAGCTGAGAGGTAAAGATTACATCTGAAGAGCAGGAACACACACACACACACACACACACACACACACACACACATTTAAAAATATATTTAGTGCAGATTGATCTGAATTAAGAACATGCCTGCAATGCCTAACTAGAAAATTGGCATACTGTGTACTACTATTTTTGAAATGCGGTATCTATATGAACAAACTGTGGGAAACCCAAAAGGGAACAGAATTACAATCCGTTCTGGAATTAGTAACCAAAAAATTGCATTACTGACATAGAACTGTGGCTGCCAAACCCAGCTGTTTATCAGTATTACCTGAGGGATTTTTAAAATATATATATTTTTAGTTGCCAATGGATTTTTCACTTTATTTGTTTATTGATATGTGGTGCTGAGGATCAAACCCAGGGCCTCACACATGCCAGGCAAGTGCTCTGTCGCTGAGCCACAACCTCAGTCCCCCATGAGGGATGTTTTAAATAGACTCCTCATTAGACCCCACCCAAGATCTAATGAATCAGGATCTACCATGGTTTTTGTTTTTAAGCTGCACATTCAAAAAATTTCCAGGGAGGTTTGACAATCAGGAGGCGTAGGAAACACTGATGTAGAGAATAAACTTGAAAGGTTCTCTTCGATGAGAGTTGAAGAGAGAACAAGGAAATGAAAATGAGAAAAAATGGTTCATAGGAAGAAAAGAGAGCATGTGTATAATCCACCAGTACATCAGTAACAGTGATTCATGGGGAAAAGTCAGGATAATTGAAATGGAAGGGAAAATCAGTTACAATAGAAAATTTGAGTTGAAACAGATAGCTATAAAGTAGATGGTATAAATTATACAGCATAGAGGTCTACAAGCAAAACTGACTGGAAAGAGGCCCATACAGAAAGCTTTCTAATAAAGAAATTGTTAAATCATAACACCCTGAAGAACCCAATTGATCCCAGCAACTATTTTGTGTCCCCACCTTCTGGACTGCCACTTCAGGGTTCTCCTCACTTCTCATTCCTCTTCCTGACTCTCACCATAACTCTCTTTCCATTTTCCATCAGAACTTCCAGAGCTCCTACCTTGCCTCTACCTATCCACCTGCATCTGTGCCCAAATGCTTGCTCTAGCTTCCTGCCTATTACCATAGCTGAACTATTTCTGATCCCAGTAAAGGCAATGCCCGGATCCCCCACCCTCAAGGACTCCACTCCCACCCTTCTCCCGCATCACTCCTCTACCATCAATTTTAGTTTCTTTTGAATGAATCTTTCCTTTCAGTCTACAGACATACTATTATTTCTCCCCCACTTAGCCTCACCAGCGTTGGATTCATCTCTCTCCCTTTTACACATAAATTTTCGAAGCAGCCATCTATATTTGCTGTGCCCTCCATGCTTCTTGAACCTGTCTGCATCATGCCATCGCCCCCATCCCCAGTCTACAGCATTCCTCTTACTATGGCTAATGATTACATCTCATTGTTGCTAACTCAACCAGTCAATTTTCGGTCTTTCTCTTATTTAAACACAGAGGCACTTTTTCACTTGGCTTCCTGGATATCACAATTCCTGGATTACTTTGTATTCACATCTATTTGGTCTTCTCTGGTAATTCATTCCTCATCTCTCTAACCTCTGAATATTGGAGGGCTCCAGAGCTCAGGCCCGGGACATCTTTTTTCTCTTTGTTAATAATGTCCAGCCTGCAATTTTAAATATCATGTATATATTGACAACTCCAAAATGTCCATCTCCCACCAGGAGTTATTTTCTCAATCCAGATTCACATAACCAAAAGCCAACTCGACATTTACAATTAAACATCTAATAGGCATCTCAAACTTCAGTGTCCCAAACTATGCCCCTTTGTTCCAAATTTTTTCCTCTTAGACTTCCCCACCTTAACTGATGGCTCTTCTCACCAACTCTTCCACCTCAGTTGGTGGCAGCACCACCTTTTGAGTTGTTTGGTGCAAAAGCTTTGAAGTCATCTTAGACTTTCTCCTGCATTCGTGTCTCCCCTGTTGTCTCTATTTCAAAGGTCCAGAATTTGCTTAAAAATAAAGGGGGGGGGCTGGGGTTGTGGCTCAGTGGTAGAGCACTTGCTTAGCACATGTGAGGCACTGGGTTAGATCCTCAGCACCACATAAAAAAATAAATGAATAAAATAAAAAGAGTAGAAATATTTTTAAAATAAATAAGTGGGGGGCAGTTATGGAGGAGAGCAAGGGGAAGGAGCAAGAGGATAAACAGACAGGAAGCAGATGAAACAAGATTGAATATGAGTACACAGCTGTTAAAGGGAGTACATCAAGGTACAGTAGGCTATTCCCTATTCTTTTATATTTTTAATAGTAAGTTTTGGGGGCACAGTGGCACCCACCTGTAATCCTAGCTAATCTGGAAGTTCAGGCAAGAAGATCACAAGTTCAAAAGCAGCCTGGCAATTTAAGGAGACCCTGTCTCAAAATAAATATATATTTTTTAAAGGGCTGGGGATGTCACTCAGAGGCAGAATGCTCCTGGGATCAATCCCTAATGCCACACAGAATAAAGGGGGAAAAAAAAGTAAAATATATGTGCTTGAATCCAACCACTTCTACTGCTAAGGTGTCAGCCCTGACCCCAGATACTCCCATCATTATATAGCTTCCTGTCAGGACTCTCCGCCTCTGCCTTTGCCCTTCTTCAGTCTGTTCTTTACACTGCATTGAGTGACACTGTTAAAAAAAAAAAGGATTAAATCATGCCATGCCTCCGTTTAAAACCTCCTCATTACCATCTTTCTCACTCTCGGTAAATGCCAAAACCATTGCAAAGGCTGATGAAGCCTCCCTTTTCTCTTAAATCTCACCCCCTGTCTCTGTCCCCCTGTTCAAGCTGCTCCAGTCATATGGAACCCCTCCTTTACCTCGAATATCCCAGGCATGAGCTGCCCCGCCTTTCCACTTTTCTATTGTCTCTCACCTGAGTGTTCTTCTCCTGGATATCCACAGGTATCTCCACTTTCATCTGACCTAGGGATGCATGTCACTTTATCAATGAGCCCTACCCTGATGACTTTAAATTGTCATACACTCACTCACTCCTCAACCCCCCTATCTATTTCTTTTACTTTCTCTCTGGTATTTACCACCATCTAACTAATGGTCACCTACATTTTATTTATTTATTTTATTGCTTTTCACCCCAATACAAGTTGCAGTGGAGCACGAATTTATGTGTGTCCCCTGGTGTCTGTGACACTCAAAACCGTGCATGGCCACAGTGCTCAGCAGTATGTGTGTTGAATTAAATATAAGAAAAGAAACACCATATTCCTCCACGGGCCTGAGCTAAGATGACAGAAGTCAGTTCATATATTCATGATAATAAATAAAAAATGGCTAAAATTCCTCTATAATTCTTCACACAAGCCAAGCATGTAAAGATTACAAGAGACATAAAATAAATAAAGTGACAAAAAGAAAACAAAAACTTCCACTATATCATTGATAACAAACCCCTGACTTAACTTGCTAAGTTCCATGGTAAACAATGGAACATAGAACAAAATATATGGAACCATTGTTTTCAGAAACTGGGCAACAGCCAGTACAGGACTATGATCCCTGAGGGAAAGGGAAGCTAAAGAGCCCTTGGTTGCCCCAGTTTTCTGCCTAGAGGCAATTTCCAGACTGTTGGAGCAGTGAGAACTAATGGTTCCTGGAGGTCCCCCTAAAGGGAAGAGACAGAGAATGGAGTTTAGGGAGGTTAAAGCAGCTGGCAATTGCAGGACAGAGTTCTGGAAAGAAACAAAGTACATAGAAAAAAAAAATTTTCAGATGTGGGCACAGAGATTCCCTCCAGTTTTTCCTGATTACCAAGCCATGCATATGTAGAGCGAAATGTCACAAAGTTGTGCAAAGAATGCCCAGGGAATTGTAAAAAGAAAATCTTAACGGGGCTAAAAGAGGTTCAAGCCAGAGCAGACAGTTCTCACTGATTATTCTAGGTCCACACTAGGAAAGCTTAAAAATAGCACTGGGAGGGATCAACCCCATCAGCAAGTAACTTATTTGCTGGCCAAAACAAAGTACAGCAATCCTTAAAGAAAAAAGAATTTAAATTCTAAAACCTTAAACTTTTAGAACATTGAGTATTAAAATTTGGGGGGGGGGAGAAAAAATGTGTCAACTTAGAATTCTAGATCCAGTGAGATTCAAAAATGAAGGCAAGAAGGAAGAAAAAAAAACCCAGCTTTTTTTAAAAAAAAAAAATCTGAAAAAAATTTATCACTGACGGATCTGAACTACAAGAAATACCAGGGCTGGGGATGTGGCTCAAGCGGTAGCGCGCTCGCCTGGCATGCGTGCGGCCGGGGTTCGATCCTCAGCACCACATACCAGCAAAGATGTTGTGTCCGCCGAGAACTAAAAAATAAAAAATCTCTCTCTCCCCTCTCTCACTCTCTCTTTAAAAAAAAAAAAAAAAGAAAAGAAAAAAGAAATACCAAGTTCTTCCAGCAGAAGGAAAATGATACCAGATGAAAATTCAGATCTATATAAAGGAATAAAGAATGCTAGAAGTGGTAAATATGGGAGTAAATTAATAAGACATTTTTCTCATTAAAGAAAAAATTTAAAGACTGTGCACTACTCACAACAAAAATTACAGCAATATGAACTGCTGGGTCTATATATAGAAACAATGGGTATGACAATAATATGTAAAAACAGGAGGGAGAAACGTCTTCTGTGAAGGTTTAGCATTTTGCATCAAGTAGTATAAAATAATTTGAAGATAGATTTTGACAAGTTAAATTTGCACACTGTAAATTTATCAATCTCTTTAAAAAAATTTTTAGTTGTAGATGGACACTATCCCTTTATTTATTTATTTATTTTTATGCACTGCCAAGGATCCAACCCAAGTGCTCTACCACTGAGTTACAATCCCAGCCTAAATTTAACAATCTTTTAAAAAGCTTTCAAACCTTAAAGAATAAAAGGCAGAATTCTCTGTCCTATATCTTGATTGAGTGGAAAATTACAGAAGTGGTATGTATATCTGTCAAAATTCATTAAATTATAATCATAAAATAGGTGCATTTTATTGTATACAAATTAGACTTCAGTAATGCTGAATTTTTTACAATGTGGACAGGCAGGATTTAAAAAAGACCCAATAAAACTTTTTTTTAATATTTGTTTTAGTTGTAGATGGACACAATAACCGTTATTTTTTTTTATTTTTATGTTGTGCTGAGGATGGAACCCAGTGCCTCACACATGCTAGGCATGCGCTCTACCACTGAGCCACAACCCCAGCCTGCAATAAAACTTTTAAAAACAAAGAAACATAATTGCTTAAGTTACAAATATACACCTTTTATTAAAGATTAGATATGGCTGATAGGGCTGAAGAGAACATTAATGAGCTGCAAGTAAGTTTGAGAAAATTGCTGAAATATGGAAAATTGCTGAAAATTGAAAAAATTGCTGAAAATTGAAAAACTTGCTGAAATATTGAAAGACATTGAAAATATGAAAGACAGTAGAAACACAGTAGATAAAATGCAAAATCTTTAAAATGTCACCACATTCCCAGGAAAAAAAGAGTTGAAGAAAGAAAGCAGTAGTAATCATGGTGATAGTTAACAGATAATTTTGCAAAATTGACCAAAAAAAAAACCCAAACACCAAACTTTACACAGAATGCATAGCATACTCCATGAAGAATAACAGTTTAAAAATTCACACATAAACATGGTGTAAAGTTATCATAAAGCTTAAATAGCAAAGAGAAGATATTTAAAAACAGCCAGAGAGAAAAGATAGAAATCCAAACAGCTATTAGTTTTATAGCTGATTGCTCAACAGCAACAGTGGAAGCCCCCAAAAAGTACAATTATGTCAAGACCTAACAAAGAGTAACTATCAACTAGATCTTTTTAAAATGCTAAAGAAGAAAGAATGAAGACATTTTCAGAAAACTGAATTTAATATACATATATGTGTACATATATAAACACAATTAAGTTTCATATGGATTTATACATATGAAATACGTATACCTCTAACAGCTCTATCAATAGAACTTTCTGTGATGATAAAAAATGTTTTATATTTGGGCTAACATTATCATTAGTTACATGTGGCTTTTAAAATAGCCATTAAACTAAATTTTTAGTTTAATTAAATTTTAATTCATTTAAATTTAAATAGTTACATGTGGTTGGTAGACAGCACATTGGCCAAAACTGTTATAGATTGATGGAAGAAAAATAGAGAAAAATTCATTGAAATTGAGCAGTGGTCTAGCTGATAAAACTTTGCTTTATTTATAATAGTGTTTACCAAATTGTCTACAATAAGCATGTATTCCTTTTATAAAGTCAAAATTATTGATAAAATATATATTTCCTAATATCTAATTTGAAAGAAGTAGTTTATTTCATAGAAAATATTTTTGAATTAAACTCTTGTAATATAGGAAACTGAAATAAGACAATACTTCAAAGTACTTGAAAAACGTTTTACAATGGAAACCTCATTTTAATTTAAGTAAATCAGTTTTATTTTTCATGTAATAAAATCAGTAGTTTATTCCAAAAATAAACAGTAAAGATGCTGTTCTAATATTATGAATAATTCAGAAAAATTCTGTTAGTTACATTTTAAGTCTTTATAAAACGTATTTCCACTAAGGCAAATCTAAATAGTAATATCTTCATGTATTCTGTTATTAAGTATTTTTGGTCAGTGAATCTAAAAATGGAATAAAACTCAAATAATGGGAAAAAAAAGTAGTTTCTCTATACCAATACTTCATACTGCAATGGATTTAGGTAGGATTATTTGTAAGAAATGTAAGAAAAAACATTCCATCTCAGAGATATAATGAATTACTCTGAAAAGGTAAAAATAAGTTAAATGTTGAAACTTTCACTCATTTGTCTGTTGTATATTATAATTTTAAAAGGAAAAGAACTTTATATTTGTGGTTGCAGACAATTTTACAAATATTTTAATAAAGTAAAAAATAAAATAATCTAATGGACATAAATTGAAATGAAAAAAAGGATTAACATCATATTTTTAGAAAACTGGGAGGATATATTATAAATTCCTCCAATTTGTCTATGACCTCCTTATCATCCCTCCCCCATATCAAATTGCTTGAATTAGCAACAGTAAGAATTCTCTTAATGGGCCCCATAAGTGCTTACAATATGTAGTGTGAATAATACATTTGAGACATCAGCATTCTGGTATCTAGGCTGTAGCTTAACTCTGATTTTAGAAAGAATGCCAATCCCATTCATTTTATTGTTTCAACAGCTGTTTGAAAACAGAGTAGGGGAAAAATTAGCTATTTTCAGATGTCAGCAAACCTGGGTAACTCTAAATGTTTAGAGCTGTCAGAACCCGTCGCATCACAGAGGTTTAATTCAGCAGCATGGGAATTCATGGGCGTCACTGCCAGTCAACAGTTCAGACTTTACTAATACAAATTGAATTCTACTTAGTGCATCCGTTAGTACTAAAATATCACTACTAATTAACCATGTGCAAAGACAAATCTTGGGTATATTAGATACTCTTCATATGATTAAATTAGCAAGTTTTGGTTTAAGATATAACAGAATAGATCATTTTAATGCTAATCATGTTTTTTCAAATCATAATGTACATTATTTTTAAAGTGGAGAACTGAGATGCTCTCTATCCCTAAGTAGTCCACAATTTGACAAGAAAGTAAGACATTATTAACATGTCTAAAGTGAAATTCTAAGGTAATAAACAAATGATGTTATGGTAGTATGAACTGTGTAGTATAAATCCTAAAATTAAAGCCCAGTATTATGTGTTACCTTGACATCTGGGCTTCAAATGGCTTAAATACAAATTCTCCTCCCCTCCAACTCTGCTCCCATGATAAAAGTCCCCTAACCAAAGAGATCTCCTTTTTGAGGGACTTAGATGTGCTTCCTCCTTATTACTGAGTAGCAGGTTTCAGTTCCCTGCCAACCTGCAGAATCAAACAAGCTAGTCACATCCTCTGATGGAAACCAGGGTTCAAACCATCTTGATACTACAAAGCCTGTTTTCCACAGCCTCTGGCTATTCATTCGTTGTCAAGGGTAACCCTCATGTGGCCTTGTGTGTAGTATGCTCATCCCCTCTGCTATGAATATGTGACTAATAAAGTGCTGCCAATTTCTTCTTCAGAGTATTGAAAGCCATGTGTTTGGCCAGCCCCATAAACTAGGGCAGGAATCTCTCCCTCATAGATGGAGTGAATGTAGCCTGTTCTAATGAGGGCATCTCTTAATATTATAAGAGTTCCAGTTTTAGAATAAGAAGGGAAAAAAAACTTTTATAGTTTTGTAAAGTAGGTTGGTCTGGATAAAGAATGATATTAGGGACTGGTTGTGCATGTGGCTTTGGTCTTATTTCAGGGGTTCTCTGCTGAAAGAACATATTGAAAAGAAATGATGGCAAATAGCAAACAAAGCTCTGTTTCCTTAGCCAGAGAAAGATCCAGTTCAACAATAGAAAACTCAAGTGAAAGCTAGATCACAGAAACTGAATTAGGATAGGAGGCCAAAGTGAACCTTCTTATTTTCTATACCTTCTCTCTTGAATTCTGTACCCTCTCTTCAAGTAGCTACATACCTGTGAATGAGTGGTCCATTAGCTCTCCCATGCTGCATGCAGGTAGACAGAATTGAGATGGTGAGGCCAGCTGAGACAGGCCCTGCCTACTTTGTCCAATCTCTAAAGAAAGGAAGTTCAAGGAAGGCAAGGTTGTACAGCATCCCTAAGCACCGACTGCTATTAAAACCCAAAGTCTATCAGAGTCCAATTCTGACAAGCTGATTATCAAGATTTTTCTCCAGTGTAATGGAGTGGGTGGTGACAGGGATGCCCCAAAGGGAGTAAAAATTTCCTTCTAACCCATGAGCTAAGGCAAGGATAAGTTCCTTTCCCCAAATCGGATGGAAAGTATTCCAGATAAGTTTAACTAGATCAACAAACAGAGTAAAGTAGAGACAAGAATGGTTCATGGGAAAAGAATGCACTGTTTGGAGAAAAGGATCCAAACTGGGGACCTGTTGGCTTTTCTTAGAGTTCAAAATCCAAAGAAAAATGAGGACTGAACAAGAAAAGTTGCAGTTTGAAAAAAAAAATGATGGGGCTGGGGATGTGGCTCAAGCGGTAGCGCGCTCGCCTGGCATGCGTGCGGCCCGGGTTCGATCCTCAGCACCACATACCAACAGAGATGTTGTGTCCGCTGAGAACTAAAAAATAAATATTAAAAATTCTCTCTCTCTCTCTCTCTCTCTCTCTCTCTCTCTCTCTCTCTCTCTCTCTCTCTCTCTCCCCCTCTCCTCTATCACTCTCTCTTTAAAAAAAAAATGATGAACCCTTTTGCCTAACTCTAAGGTCTCCAGCTATACTGGTGAGACTGTCTCTGGTACCTTTAACTTCCAGAGGAAAAATTCCAGAGAGCAGGGAGATACCAGTGGGTTGGTAGAAAAACAGAAGTTCGACTGCATAAAACTTACTAGATGTTTTTGCCATTCATTTGGCAAGTAGCCACTGAGAATCTGCCAGGTGCAACAGAGCAGAGAGAAGTAATCTCAGCTTGCAAAACAGTTATATTCTGATGATAATGCTGGGGGAGAACAAGTGAATGAGCACCTACTATATGCCAAGCACCATAATGTAGACCATCTTATTTGATCATTACAAAAGCTGAGGAAGTCAGATAGTACAGTTTTCACCATTTTCCAGATAAGGAAATATGGGAAAGACATTGTTTAAGGTCATGTGGCTAAGAAATGGCTCCCGTTCCTGTTCCTGGCTTATAACTACGATGCTATAGTCCTTCAAATACTGAATGAGAAGCAAAGAGGATATTAAAAATAGGAAGCAAAAATTTGGTGCAATTTATATTCAAGTCAGAAAAAAATTGTAATGAATCTAGGTAACAACACGTAAGAACTTTCATAGAGAAGATAAAAATAAAAAGTTTAAAGAGAGTAGAAACCATAAGAAGTAACATAAGTCTCGCATTACCAAATATTAATAGAATTATAGAAAGAAAATGTCTGTTTTATAATTCCATGAAGTATGTCCAAGAAAAATTATATGTCTTCTATATATTTTAAGTAACCTCAAGTATTCATTAGGAAAACAACATACTTAGAATCACTCTATTTCCCTATTATTGAGGCTTTGGGTTGTCATCCAAAATAATCAAACCACAACCAAATTGGAGCAAAAGTCTAAAATTAGTTACTTGGTTCTAACTTCTGTACTACTCAGGCCCATGCTTAGAGAAATAAGATTTTGGAGTAGATCATGTTGTGCATGGGTGGGCTTCTCAAACTAATATTCTTACAGAGATGAAATCTGCTTTAAAGTGAGAATTAACAGCAGGGTCAACAAACAAACAATCTAAAATATAAACAAAAAACAAGTAAGAGTTTTGCAGGGGTGGCTGCCACCAAATTGCATACAGATGGAAACTATATTTTATAAAAAGGGAGTGGCCTTCTCTTATGAAGTGAATCCCAAGAGGGTGAGGTTGGGACACTAGAACAGTCCAGCAATTGGATTTAATAAATACGATGCTTTGCACTTATTAAGCAAGGGCAGTTTAACGAAGCCCTTTTTCACATGACTGCTTCTCTAACCTTGCTGACAGAGGGTAGGTGTTGGCATCCCAGTGTGCAGACAGACTTGCCATGGGTCTCCTGAATGGTAAGCAAAAAAGCCAGCATCAAATCTGCAGTTCCAATGCGGAAATCCTTTGTTCTTTGCAGTGGCCTAGACAACAGTGACCTGCTAGGCTTCCCTGTGGTCCCCTGTGAGGTTGACTAGCCATGACACAGATGAATCAAGGATAGAGATACCTCCCATATCTATGCTCTCTATAGCAAAAAACTGTAGAAATGCCACATTTCTTTTGGATGCTGCTTTACTTCTCTTAAATATTAAAAAAAAATCCTGTAATATTTCTTTTCCTGAATCTTACACCCCATTATTAAAGCCTCAGAGTTTGGCAGAGAACACCATGAAAAGGGAAGCTTAAATCAGGTAAGTAGTTTGCTTCCAGGCTTACTGTAAGAGGATTAAAAACATGGCTAAGTTTCCAAACTCTGGAAAAGCTTATAAATGCTGCAGTAATTAACTATAACTCGAAACACATAATACCATTATAATTACATAAGGGAAAAAGTGTAGGTTAAAAGAATAGTTTAAAATTGATGGCTTGTAAAAGCATTCTTTACCATACTGTTTTGAAGACAGTGACTTCAGATTAGGAGGTATTTGAGGTAAACTAAACTCCCTCCCTAATTAAAAGTGTTGTAATACTTTTCTATTAAAAACCTCAACTGTGATTTCTTTTTAGGCATATTCAAGTTTTTAGGTCAAAAACCCTCATTTTTCTTCAAATGTAATCTTAACATCTCTGGGTTCTTCATTTGTGCTACAGAAGGAAAGTTTTTTTTTTTTTTTTTTTTTTTTTTTTTAATTTATCACAGGTCTACCCATACATATCACAGTTCCAAATCATGGCACCACTTAAGTCATGAGTTGGAGTCATGGGGGTTGGTGATGATGTGCTTATTCTTAGAAAGTTATTGTTTCTGCTTTATCAATCATGGAACCTAACATCATGCATTTGCCAGAATGCATAAGGTATGGTGACATTTTAAAAGCAGATGGGGCACATTCTCTCCCTTTGCACCCACTCCATCACTAAATAATAATAATATTCTCCTCCCCTATTGTGACCTTCCTGTATCAAAGTCTTCCACTCACCATGGACTCCTGTCAAGGGATCTGATTTTACTCTTTCTAGATATTTCCACCCAATCTCCTGTTTCTAATCTTTCCAACTATTCTACATTAGGAAGCCCCCATTTGGAAGTTTATATTCAGTTTTTATCACCATGGTTTAAAATAAGAGAGAAATTAAGTATAGAGGCCATGAGGGATAGAAAAAGAGAAGTAGTTCCAAAATCAAATCCTAGCAGAATCACTTTCAAGGCGATTGACCTTAGACAATGGGTAAGGAAGAAAAAGAGTGGTAGAAAACACTTACTGGGTACCTACTGTGCGCCAGGTGATTATGCATACCATTGAACACAACCAACCACCTTACAGGTTTTTTTATTCCTATTCTTCAGGGGCTTTATTTTTCATTTACTTTTAAAGATTAACAAGCAATATATTCAAAATTTAAAACTTTAAATAACTTGCCCAGAGTCACAACACTAGGATTTAAACACAGGTCTAATCCCAAAATTCAATATGTATTAATTCTCCCTTAGGGGAAGCACAGAGGATGGCAATTTGTATCATCAAAAGGATCAAAGTAGATTTTATGGGCAGAAGTTGAAGAACTTAAATTGTTTAGCTTAAAAGGGTGTTTTAATTACCATTTTTAAAATGTGGCATTTCTCTAAGGAGTGTGTTGAACAGTTTTAATTGGTGTCCATTAAAGAAAACACTACTGAAAATATTAGAAGTAGTATATATTTTGCAGGATATAAGGAAAGATTTTTCTGGGTTAGTCTTACTCACAGAACTTTTATTTGGAAGATACTTTTCTAGGTACTCGAATCTCAAAATCAATGAATTAAAATATCACAGCCCAGTAAGAATAGATCAGAATATGAAAGTTTCTCAGAATGTGTTGCTTAATAATTAGATAATAAAGTATGGCAATGGCTTGCACAGAGATGATTACATTTCTGGAATTCTTCAGACAGAACAAAAAAATATATATTGAAAAGGAAACTAGGAGACAGAAAACCTTTAAAACTAGACAGCTCAGTTAGTGATTTCTAACCTTTTGAGGATGGTAACATTCCAACAATATTTTGCAACGTTCTTCCTCAAGAGGCTGTATGCCCATAGTTGTTCATTCAACCAGTCTTTCCACTATAACGTAAAATGGCCCTTCTTGTTCTGCCCAGCTGAGACTAGCTTTTCATTCATCCTTTGGTTATACAGCTTCTATACAGACAATGGTAGTTGGGATTATTTTAAAATGAACTTTGAATTGTGAAATCATAAAATATAAGTGTCTTCTCTCAATAAGGTTTGGAACTAGTAATTTCTAATAATGATTTTGCACAAATCTATGGTATACTAGAATTCTTTTAGTTATTTCTAGAAATTTCTAGAAAATTTTAAAGATTTTTGTTTATATATCTGTATGAATTAATATAAACACAGGATTATTTATTTACATCAAAGGTGGTCTATGGGCTTTTTTTTTTTCATTTTGTTTTTTGCCATGCTAGGGTCTTGAATTCAGGGATGCTAGGCACACATGCTAGGCAAGCATTTTGCTGCCAAATTTTGAGCTACATCCTCAGTCTCCAACCTATCCTTAAATTTAGAGATTTTTACCTTTCTGGAGATGCAACAACTCATTCTTGTTTTTTATTTTTTATTATGTGTCTCTCTTTAACGTATGATAAAAATTAATTAGCTTTGAACTTAGACATGAGAAAAACTCAGCGACCCTCTCACATCTGTGACTTGTTTGAACCCATCCTTTCTCAAAGATAGGCAAAACTAACACTAACATTTCTTATTCCATGGCCCTCGATTAATGTTTATTTTGGTTTATTAATGTCTTACAGTCTAAGGTAATGAAACAAAGGCAATATAATGTGTGCACTCAATGAAACTTCCACCTTACCAATTATAAAAATTGGAAGAATACTAACAGCTAGCTTTTAATAGTGCTACCATGTGCTGGGATAAGTTCACTGAATGAATTTTCTCATTTAATCCTTGCAACACATGTGTATGAGGCAAGTAAATGATCTGTTGTTTTTTTTAAATAGAATTTGGGCTAGCTTTTGTTTATGCCATATGTTTGCAATCCTTTCCTGTATCCCAATGACATCACTTAAAAAAAGACTCAGAGGAAACTGAATCCCCCTGAACCCCAGCTTTCCTACAAGGATATACAACTTTACTGTTCTTTTGATATTTTCCTGTGGTCCAAAACATATTGATAATTTTCTGAATCTATAACATTTTGCATGAGCACTTTCCATTCTCTTGTGGTCCCTCACAGAAGGTATGCTGGCTAGCTCAAACAGCACTGGTATTTTTTAACTTGAACAATGTTAGTAAACTAACTACTTTGTTGGTAAACATTCAGACTACTTATCACAAATGAGAAAATCACATCTTTTACTGATTTTTTTTCAGTTTTTTTTTTTTTACAAGTGAGAATCTACATCATGGAGAATTTTTAAGTATGTATTTTAGGTCAGATAATTATTAGTAAAAAAAATACTAAAGTAATCCAGTGCTTTTCTATATAAAAAGTCAATAATTATTGTAAAATCCATACAATTATGCCATCGCCCTACAGAGAATACAACAAGAATAAATGGTGTATCATTATAATAGAATATTATCATCAGCACTGAAATTTAACACTTGTGACTATCAGCTATATAATATGTTCATTGCTGTTTTGTTCACAATTTTTTTTTTTGTGTGTGTGATTCTCTTGTATTCCTAACTAGATTGTGACTTCCTTGTGGCACAATTTGTTTTAAAGTTTCTCATGGCCTTTAATAAATCCTAGGCATATGCAAACTGCATAACAGTTTCCGATAGTGACATAAATGTATTTATTTTAGACTGATACTTTCAAAATAGAGGCAAACAACTCATTCCACATGGGTTCAGGTGAATTTGTCAATTTGAGAGACAGAAAGTTGAGAAAATGTTTTCATTTCTTTTTAACGAGTAGTAGAGACTGTCCCTGAAGTTAAGTGATTTGAATAATCAAATCAAAGAGATTGGTGAAGGTTAAAATAGAAATTAGAAGGAATGATAAGGATGTCAACTAAACCTCAAGGACATGTAGCAGCATAGGCAGATTGAATTGCTCAAATAAAAAATAGTGAAAGCTAATCGTGACCAAGCAAGTACTAAGCATCACACACTGCTCTTAGTACTCTGCCTGTATCAAATTATACTTCATAACAACCCTAGTGTTTTCACATTTTGTGAATGAAGACATTGAGGCTCTGGGAGGTTAAGCCACTTCCCTCTTAAACTAACTGGTTTAAGTGGTGGAGCCACTATTCAAAGTCCCATTACTTCCAGGTATCCAGTGTCTACAATGGTTAAGATAAAACCAGAGAAGTAGATGTTAGGTCACTGAGTGTCAAATCTATTCATACCTGCCAGGACTTTAGCTCATATGTGTACAATGGGTATTAGGCCCAACCTCCACTTTCCTACACCTCTCCAAGGAAAACGCAAATATACAAATTGACTCTGGGTTACAAAACGTATGCACTTGCACACAGCCGGAAACGCAGAAGAATTCGACTCAGTGAGGACTTTTTCCTTTCCATTTCCTTCCTTATGCAGGAAAATGCGTAACAGTTATCATGTAGATGCCGAAGACGTTTGGCTCTGGTTAGTGGAAAGTGGAAGGCAATGGTGAAATGAGGTAAGAAATTCCAGGGTCAGACATGGACGCAGTAATTGTGGGCTTCTCCCAGGAGCTTGCTCTTTTTGGATAAGTGCTACAGGAACAAGTCCCAACCAGCTGGCTGCCTAAGCCTACAATCCCCTGCGCCTGATTCTGAAGGCCGCTCAGCCTTGGACAGATGCACACACCACAGGGAGCCTCATTTGCAGGAGATGAGTGTTCCCTTGTTCAATTTTAACCATTGCCACAGGGTCGGGAAAGATTTTGCTTGAAATTGGTGGTAAACAGTGACAGCTTTCTCCTTGACCGGAGAAAGCGAATCACGACTTGCACAGTATTTAATGGCTCACGAGTAAACACGTTTTCTTCCCGCCTGCCCGCACTTCTGGAGCCAGTTCTGGCAGCTGCGGACACCGGGGCAACGTCCTGCTGCTGGGCTCTGGAGGGAGGACGATGAGCAGACCAGAGCAGCACTTCCCTCGGCGGGGGAAGCTCCGGAAGCCGACCCTCGCTGATCCCTCCCACCCAGGACCTAGTCACGGTGATAAACACCAGTCCTGGCCCTACCGGCGGAAGGGCAAGTTCAAGCGCAGGGTGTGCACCCTGCAGCGGGTTGGTGGGGCGGACGCCTAAACACCCGGCCAGGCTCGGCGCAGCTCAGCCGCGGCCAACAGAGCTGAGCCGACCGCGATCACTGCGCCTGCGCGTCCGGGTCCAGCTCTCACGCCCCTTTCCGCGGCCGTGTTGCCAGGCCGCCGTCGCTTAGCAACGCAACGCACGAGTCACAGTTGCCTCGCTCTCGGGCCTCATTCCTAGCAAGGCTACGTCCCCGTTCTTCTGATAGAGGCTCCTCGTTGCCACGTGCCAGGCCGTAGGAGCCCATGGAAGGAAAGGAGGAAAAGCTGCAGTAAGTGCAGGGTTTGGATTTTTATTTCTCCTTCAGAAAATTATTTTCCTCCTTAAGAGGGAGAGTTAGATGAAACCCAAGGGGTGGTCCCCAGCACTGTCCATGCCAAACCTCATCCAGTTCCCTTCCTAAATGCGGTTTCTAGGGGCTGAATGCTTACCATAACAACTTTTAAAATGCACCGTTGACTGCTCACAGTATTGTGTGTCAGCAACTTCACATGCATTGCCTGGCCTAAAACTCTTGAAGGCATCTTGAAATCATCCACTCCTTTTCACTTCCCACATTTAACTTATTAGCAAATTCTGTAGGCTTTACCCTTGCAAAGTATCCAGACTCTACACTGTTAACCATTTCCACTATCATCCCCACCCTGTCCCAAGCCCCAGCTTCTCACTCTTGGAGACTGCAATAGCTTTGGTTCCTTTCCCCTCTGCAGCAACTCAACATAGCAGTCAGAATTGTCTTTTTACAAGGTAGGTTAGATCACCATCCTCCATTGTGCATAGCACAGCAAAAGCCAAGGTTTTCTACTTGAGGCCTACATAATTTGCCTCTCTCTCCTTACTTGACCTTGTCTACTGCTTACCTCCCTCTGGCAGGACCCTGCTCTAGTATGGGCCTTCTTGCTGTTTTCTCCAGAGAATCTCAACGTGATTCCCAGACCATCTTAGCATCACCTGAGAACTTGTAGAAATGCAGAATCTTAGGGGATTCCCCCATCTGAACACACTGAATCTGAAACTTTGGGTGTGGGACCTAATAATCTGGGCTTTAACCAGCCCTCCCATGTACGGAATGTTTTGTGATCCACTGAATCAAGGTAGCACAGCTTGTTAAGAGTGATGTGGAATCAGTGGAACCAAAGCCTGCATTTTTGTTGGTGGAAGAGTGGTTCTCAAACTTAAACATCTATGAGTCAGCTAGACAGCTGGTTAAAACAGGTTCCTGGGAACCAGCCCCAGAGATGATGATTTAGTATTGAAATGATGCCTTTAAAGTTGTAGTTCTAACGAAGTCACATTGATGCCAATGAGGCTTACTCCAACAATCACACTTCAGGAAGCACGGTGCTAAGGATGGGGACATTCCTGCTGCAAGGCTTTGCAGTTACAGTTCACTGGTTTGGAATGCTCTTCCCTCAAATATGCACTTAGCTCTCTCTCTCCCCTGTTTCTTTTTTCAATTGCCACCTTCACAAAGCAGCCTCCACCCTACCTAAAAATGCAGCCTACCTCCCACATGCATGCACTCCTTTTCCCTGCTTTATTGTTGTCCTCACCACTTAACACCATATAAAAGACTGTGCATTTGTTATTTTATATATCATCTGCCTTCCCCTGCTAGAATGTAAGCTCTATGAGGGCAGTGATTTTTCTATTTTCACTGCTGTATCCTCCATACCTCAAACAGCACGTGGCACATAGTGACTAATTATTGGAAGAATGAATTATTCAGGGTTATTCTCACATCTGTCATAATAGATATTGTTCTTATCAGACCAATGAGGAAAATGAAGTTCAGATATTAAATGGCAGAGTTGTGATTCCGATTCAGATCTGACTAATTGCAGAGCCCATTAGGGTTTTTATCTGTTTTCCTTCTATAAGAAATTACTGAAGAGTCATATTTCACATTTCTTTTTTTAAAAAAATATTTTTGTTGTTGTTGTTGATTGATTTCTATACACGGTGCTGAGAATTGAACCCAGTGCCTCACACATGTGAGGCAAAGGCTCTACCACTGAGCCACAAGCCCAGTCCCACATTTCTTTATCTATAGTTATTTACACAAGTGCTTAACTGAAGGAGTGCATAAGTGTGTAAACAAATAGCTATTGTCCTTTGAAGACCTGGTTCTAGTACTAATGTATTGCTGGGTTACAACCATGAGAAGCAGATGGGGAAAGACTGATGCCAGGATTCTACAATGATAAAGTAATTAACCTCAAAGTCACAATCTTGAAATAAATACTTATGTTTCCGGAAAGATAGTAGAAAAGGCTTAGAAGTTATTTACACTTTACCAGTAATCAGTTTTTTCAAATCAGTCACAAGGATTGAATGTTATTTGTGTAGTGGGGGGAATGCAGAGGATACACAGCTAAAACAAACCCAGAGTGTGGAAAAAAATCCCATCAGAGTCACCAGAAATATGTCAATATAAATGGCACTTTATTCATCTGCAGGGAATAGAACCCCTTGCCCGGATATTGGGTAAATAATAAGTGAAACAATCCCTACCTCATGGAACTTATTGACTATGACTAGTAGGGTATTTCTGGTGTTTACTAAAAGCAAGTAAACAAAAAACTAGGTACATGCATTATAAACTGTGGTAAGTGTCATGAAATAAAAGGACAAATCACTAAAATAGTGAATATAGAGAGTCAGGAGGGGAAAATAGATACAAAGCTTCTGAGAAAATGACTTGTAGACTGAGATCTAAATGATCACCAGCAAGCTATGCAGGGAGCTGGGGAAGAGAAGTGCAGGCTGAGAGCACAACATGTGCAAAGGTCCTGAGGAGAAAAGAAAAGGAGAAGCTGCAGGAGTGAGGCAGAGAGGCTTGAATGAGAGTGAAGAGATTAGCAAGTCACACATGAGCTCCAATCAAGAGGCAGCATCTTGTTTTAAATGCAGTGGAGAGCTACTTGAGGATTTTAATTGAAAAATGACATGATAGAAGAGATGGGCCTGGCTTTGGTTTGAAGTAAGGTAGGGGTTATATTTTATGGTCTGAGTATCAGGCTAAACAGAATTTCTTATAAATTTGGAATCTTCCTAATTCAGCTTTTGTGGGGTCAGAGCTTTGATTTTAAAAGCCTTGTGTGTGAAAATTATTCAGATTACCATATTCTTTATTTTTCAATTATGTGAAATTTTAATAGACTTTCATAATATCTGTTTTTCCTTATTTAAAAGGAAAATGTTCTATGAACTTTAAATATCTCTTTAATGTTTTTCATTTCAGTAATTCTACTTTTTGTAGCAGTGTAATCATTAGAAGCATAAAATGATAAGACTTAATTATTTTGCCTATGCAGTATTTTTTTTTCTTAAAAAGATAAATATAGCTGATAATTGGGTAGCTTTTTTTTTGTGGTATTGGGATTGAACCCAGGGCCTTGTGCATGTGAGGCAAGTACTCTACCAACTGAGCTATATTCCCAGCCTGCTTTTATAAATTTTCTAGGTGAGTTTTTAAAATTAAGTGGTTATCTTTGTCTAGATGGCTGAATTTATGAGGTAAAGTGTGTAGGGGGGGGGGGCATCTCCTGGTAATAAAATTTGGAAAAAAAATATGTTCAGATTAGCATATAATTTAGCCACAGGTATAAATATTACAAACAAGACTTATAAGCATAATCAAATTTCTACTCTTTACTGCAAGCCAATTAGAGTCTGTATACTACACTGGTCATAATGAATAATCATTATTGACACATAGTTCCTTTATCTCATATATTTAGAATGAGAAGATGCCACCCTAAATTTTAATAGCACAAGCTGTCAAAAACTATTAATAAAACTTAAATTGTCTTGACTAATACCTGAAATATATTTGAATCTTATTTAATTATGACTGCTTGCTTATTGGGTAAATTATTTACTATTTAATTATGTCTTTCAGACAGCATAAAATAGAAGATGATGGTATAGTATATGTAACTGAGAAAGAAGAAGAAATCAAACATGAAAAAAAACCTGGGAAAAGCATACAACGTTCAAAACCATGTGTGAGGAGAGGACGTGTAGATTATGCCAAATTCATTATCACAAATGCAAGAACATTCTATGAACCAATTCCCTACATAGATTCCAAAAACAAGACAGAGGACCAGGTTGGACAGATGTTTGTTACATACAAATATAGATTTAGATTTGGAAACTGTTTTGCAGGACAGTTTGGTCACATACTTATTTAAAGGATGTGACACATCTCAGAGTACTACTGTTTATAATCCAATAGTTAAAAGAAGTAACTCGGACCTATTCTGGTAGAGAACTTTGGCATACAAGCAATTGTCTATCAGGAAGGAATCCAAATAATCATTTTTGTAGATTGCATCTAATTTTTCTAGATTGTAGCCACTAAATAATGATTGGAGGCTTATTTCTGCTATAATGTTATATTTTTATGTATATTCTAATATGAAAATTTCCCATGATAATCAGCTAAAATAATAGCTACAACTTATTGAAAGCATATAAAGTGCTAGGAATTAGCAAAGTTTTTGTATAAATTATATCTTTTAATCCCTGAATTTAATTTCTATGACACATTATTGGAAATATTTTAAAGGCAATAATAATACTCCAGTGAGGTTAATTAACATGTCAGCTAGAGAGTAAGCAAATAATCACACTCCTGTTTCTGACCCAGGATTGTTAGCTTAGCCAAACCCCTTTTATTTGCTGTACCATGCTAAATACATTCAGTTTCTTTTTTTAAAAGTCAGATTTGGGGCTGGGGACAGAGCTCAGTGGCAGAGTGCTTGCCTAGCACATGTGCAGACCTGGGTTCAATCATCAGCACCACATAAAAATAACCAAATAAAATAAAGACATGCTGTCTATCTACAACTACAAAACTTTTTTTTCAAAAAGTCAGATTTATTTAGGTTTGATTTATTATATTTGCTTCCTTATTGTGGCTGTTAAAAATTACCATAAACTTAAACACTGGCTTAACCTAAGTCTATTCTTTTCTAGTTCTGGAATTCAGAAGTCCAAAATCTGTCTCACTGGCCATTGGTAGGGTGGGTTCCTTCTAGAGGCCCTTAGGGAGAATCTGTTTCTTTGCCTTTCCCAGCTTCCAGAGGCTGCCCACATTCCTGGGCTTTTGGCACCTTCCTCTTCAAAGCCAGCATCATAGCATTTCAAATTGTGCACTGACTCACTCTCCTGCCTCCTTCTTGTAGAAGCCTATGATTGCATAAATCTCATAGTAATTACATATATATACCCAAATGACCCAAGCTAATCTCCCATCTCAGGATCCAGAATCACATCTGCAAGGTCCCTTTGTTGTTTAAATTAATATATTTACAGGTTCAGAGAGTAAGACATGAACATCTTTGAAGGTGGGAGAGCATTTGCACAGTAGATTCACCTTTCTTAAATGTACAAGTCTGTGAGTTTTGGTGACGGTGTGGTCATTTACCTGACCACAGTCAAGCTATGGAACAGTTTCATCATTCCCAGAAGTTCTCCCTTGTTCTTTTGTAGTTATCCTTTTCCTCTGCTTCAGCCCATGGAACCACTGATTTGTTTTCTGAGGTCTTGCCTTTTCTAGAAAGTCATACAAATGGAATTAGACAGTTTAGAATTTTCCGAATCCTTTTCTTGCAGTTGGGATTTCTCTAGATTGTTGCATATACCATTTGTTCATTCCTTTTTGTTGCTACTGTACCCTTGTCATGTGACTTTGGGCAAATAATTACTTTTTCAAAGCTTCAGTTTTATTATATATAAAATAGAGTTAGTAGTCATTCTCTCTCATAGATTTTTGTGAGAATTAAAATAGATATTTTTGTCAGATCCTATTCGAGGCACTTGGGATATAGCAGTCAATAAAATAAATAGAGGGCAGCTCCTTGCTTACATTCTGGTGGGAAAATAAGCACAATACACTGTATTAGGATACTAGATGGTAGTAAGAATTAGCATGGGAGAGGAGGTAAGAAGGGAGAACTGCAACTTTAAATAGGTGGTCAGAGAAACCTCACCAAGAAGGTGACTTTTGAGTGAAGACCTGAAAGGGACTGGGGAAGGACCACATAGTAACCTGGCAGGAGAGGATTTGTGATGCACAAAGGGAACACAGAATAAGCATTAGCTCTTGGCAGTAGTAGAATCCTAATCTACTGCTCTTGTACAGTTGTGGGGACTGAGACGCCCACCACTTCCCATGGAGAACAGGATTCTATGATGCGAGGCCTAATACAATACTGGGCTCAGGAAGTGATCAACAGATGGTATGCAAAAGATGCCACTGCAGAGGCAATCATAATTTCCAGCATGACATTTGAAGAAGGAAATGTGTACTATCCAAATGGTTTCAGACCATTTCAGCAATGTCAGCTTGCTCTATTCCACTTTTCTCATCTCTGCTAGTGTGCATTAGGTGGAGTTGAGATTTTACTTGATGTTTAATGGAAATCGCCATTCAGAATGGAGTGAGATGGTATCCTAGATTAGTTTTGATTTGGATTTCTCTAATTGCTAGTGATGATGAACATTTTTTCATATATTTGTTGATTGATTGTATATCCTCTTCTGAGAAGTATATGTTCAGGTCCTTGGCCCATTTGTTGATTGGGTTATTTGTTTTTTTTAGTGCTTAGCTTTTTGAGTTCTTTATATACCCTAGAGATTAGTGGTCTATCTGATATGTGAGGGGTAAAAATTTGCTCCCAAGATGTAGGCTCTCTATTCATCTCACAGACTGTTTCTTTTGCTGAGAAAAAAACTTTTTAGTTTGAGTCTATCCCATTTATTGATTCTTGGTTTTAATTCTTGGGCTATAGGAGTCTTATTAAGGAAGTTGAGGCCTAATCCCATATGATGAAGATTAGGGCCTACTTTTTCTTCTATTAGATGCAGAGTTTCTGGTTTAATTCCTAGATCCTTGATCCACTTTGGGTTGAGTATTGTGCATACTGAGAGATAGGGGTTTATTTTCATTTTGTTGCATATGAATTTCCAGTTTTCTCAGCACCATTTGTTAAAGAGGCTATTTTGTGAGCTCTCCACATCTATGATATCAACACTTCTGGTCATAAAACTATGCACCCTGCTACTGTATGCAAAATGTGAGATCTCAGGGAAAGAATTCTCATGGTCAAATATGCTTTAATATCATGTTGTAAACTGATGCAAGGATTGTTTGGTACTTGATTTTATAAACTTGCTCTTGTGGGTGCTCTTATATTCTTTATTTGGGATTTAAAAGAAATCCGTTATTAAATTGTTAGACCAGACCTACACTGGGGAAATAAATCTGGTACAGAAATCCAAGTGAGTGTAG
Source organism: Spermophilus citellus (assembly GCF_964194105.1). Taxonomy (NCBI): domain Eukaryota; kingdom Metazoa; phylum Chordata; class Mammalia; order Rodentia; family Sciuridae; genus Spermophilus; species Spermophilus citellus. Next base: position 71,498,926 of record NC_138193.1, on the reverse strand, counting down.
TTCTCATATTTCTTAATGAGTAACTTTCCTGAGCTCTATTCAGGGTTGAATCTAAGAGAAACTGTTAACTCCACCCATCCCTACATTGGGGACATTAAAGAAAAGCTAGTTCAAGAATAGAAATGTGTGAGACATTCAGAGATGGTGAAAGGAAGTTTGAAATGAAGTAAGAGCACAGGTAAGAGAGGCTAATAGGAGATATGAATAAAGGGTTACAGAGAAAGATAAGAGATGCATCACAAAGTCGTGTGGTTTGGGTGATCAGTGAAGGAAAACTTTGTTTCAAAAACAAAACTAAAAATGAACTTTTTAATGTATTCATTTCCATGTACCCAAGAAGCAATAAAGAATGCTGTTTCACATGTATGTAAACTTTGTTGTTTTATTTAAGATGACAGGTTTCTTTTTAAGAATTAGCTTGGTTAAAATATATAAATATATATATATAGTATAGCTGGCTTTAAGAAATAAAATGAAGTTGTCTAAATATATTTACTGGCATCTGTTTTATACATTTTGCTAAGATAATATCTTTAGAACTCAACACTAGATTGGTTGGTTTTATTTGTTTATAAGATTTTTAAATGAAATTATCCTTTATACATTTCTAACTAAAGACATAAAATTGGTGGCATTGGAAAAAGTGAAATGAAGTATTTTAGCCCAGTTATCTTGGTTTTCTAAATATTGATATTATTTAAAAGAAATTGTAGTAAGTTGATATTTTCAAAAGTGCATTTTTCAGAGCACTAACCCTTGCCTACATGCTTGAAAAAATAAATTTCCAAAATCGAATATGTTTTGTAAAACATGTCCTTTTATTTACCTTTCTTAGAGCTTCACAGTTTACGTTGGTATATAAAGGTTCTGAGAAATTCTGTGATAAACTTGTTTAACTTTGCTTATCTGACTAGTTCTCAAATTTATTTAACTATGGGAGCCTCTTTTTGCATAACATCTACTAATATGCCCGGGACCTAGTGTTTCACAAAACACAGGTAAGTAACTGTTATAGGAGACATTATAAATCACTTTAAAAGAGACATTTTTAGCATTCCTGATATCTACAGCAAAACAATTTTAGTTTCACTATATTTAGAAATCCCCAAAGAGGATTTTATGTATCACAGATGACTGCTGTCACCACAACCGTCTTGGCCAAGCTACTCCTGACCGCCCAGCTTACTACCACTTGCTTTCTCTTAACTCATTTCTCCAGGATTCACCGCTTGTTTTTACCACTTCTCTTCTGAGGATTCTCCCATAATTTCCCAAAGAATGGAAAATAAAATAGTGTTTACTAAGACATTTCTGATAACTTGGGGATAGCAGGTATATTACATAGATTCCCTCACACTGGCTTCTAAATGTAACTGATGGGCCCACAGTGCAGTGGACATTAGACTTTCCAGGATTGAGGGGTTAGAAGGAGTTCTACCCAGGAATCTCCAGGCATGTCCTAACCAGGGAACCCTAGTGACTATCAGTCCTAACCTAGGAAAGGGGATAGGCCTTAAAATGTGGGTACAGACCTGAGTGCAGGCTTCTTTTTCTCTCTGGGTCCAAAGTTTTGATTTGGGAACAACTGTCTCTTTAGGCAAAGCCCCCTCTTATAATCTGTAAATGTAATCTGTCCCCCAAAGCCTACCCATCACACTAGATGACTTCCCAATTTTGTCTTAAATATTTCCATATCTACCCCTCTCAAATCCAATGTTAGTGATGAGCCACAAAACAGTAAATATTTTATTAGTCTTTCTCTTCAGTGAGAGGTGAAGACAAAAGCAAGCTCCATCTATTTCTTTGATCTCATAAACTCTTATGCATAAGTGCTTGGACCAAAAAGGCATGTGCCCATGCATGGGAGTCATGTTCTCACTCTTAAGGGACAACCCATACTTTCCAAGCATAGGGAAGACTCTCCAGAAATAGGAAAGATAATATCCTTTGAATTGTAATATTTCATTCAGTTAAGTGAAGATGCATCTAGTTTTAACACTCATCAAAACTCTTTTACCAATTACAGCATCTTAAAGTCATCCATCAAATTTTAGGAAAAATTATTCATTATTTCCTTTGTATCTGTGAAACTAAAGGACAATTGTAATAATATTCTCAATTCAACAAATTTTGCTTGAAAGGTTTACTGGTTCTCTGCTTTAAGAATAGTTTTGTAGACTGAGGCTGTGACTCAGTGGCAGAGGACTTGTCTAGCATGGGTGAGGCACTGGGTTCAATCTTCAGCACTGCATACAAAAATAAATAAAGGCATGCTGTCCATCTACAATTACAAAATTTTTTTTAAAAAGGAATAGTTTTTGTATTATATTCATTTGAGAAAAAAATTGGAGTCCACCAAGCATCTTCCCAGTATCCCTTTCCCAGTAACTTGGATATTAGTAAAACAAATTTCTGATCAATAAATGTAGATATACTATACTACAAAGTGTATGCCTTGTAACCTTTCATAGAACTTTCTTAGAATACTGACTGCTATGGTTTGAAAGTTTGTGCCTTACAAAACATATGTAGAAATGTAATTGCCATTGTAACAGTATTAAGAGGTGAGACTGTTAAGAGGTGATTAGACCATTCACCTTCATGACTGGGATTAATTCTGTAATAAAAGGACAAAGTCAACTCCCCTTTGCCTTCCTTTTACTCTTACATCTCCCAACTACATGAGCATTCTAGAGGCCAACTCGGAATTAGAATTGTCAAACCTGCCCACACTATGGCTCCTTGATATCAGACTTATGAGCCTACAGAACTGTGAGCCAATAAAATTATATTCATTAAAGCTGCACAAAACAGATTAAGACACTTAAAGTCACTTTTGAAATAATGTAATTAAGTCTATGCTTATTTGGTTTAGCATTCTACAGGAGATTTGATGTAGCAATGGAGCACAGAAATTAGGGTTATGTCCAGATAGGTCGGGGATTGAATTGTGCTGCCTGCTGGTGATGTGCCTTGGGAAAGTTACTTAATATGCTAGTTTTCTCATTGTAAAGTGGATGTATCTATCTTGTAGAATTGTGGTAAGATAAGGCCTATAAATATTATACCTTGAAACATATTAAGCACTGTCATAATTATGAATTGGAATGGAGGAGAAAGAGCTACAAGAATCAGGCACTCTGACAACAGTAAGATGTGACTATTTTTAGCCAGATAGTGAGAAGACACCATCTGTTTAGTAATCTGTTCTAGAATTTTCTTAGGATCCATATTAATTTGTCTCAGTTTTAAAAATCCACCTTTTGGCCCATTCTGAAAATACATGAGGCATTAGCCAATATTTCCTGTTCTCCAAAATTCCCTTGTTCCTAAAATTTCTGCAGAAATCACCTATTTACAATTACCTGTTCTTCCATTACTCCTAGTTACCATTTGTCATTGGCCTAAAAACTGGCACTAAATAAAGTAACAACTATTCAGTTCTTAGTTCCCTCTTTGGTATGTGTTCATCCTGTCATTTTCAGTCTTAAGGTAGTTTTCATTAACAAAGGACCTGAAGTTGAGTTGTTCTGACTTTTTAGCTTTGAATAGTGTACTCCTTTCCAAATTGTTAGCATTTCTTTGATTTCTTGCTCTAAAAAGTAAAAAAAAAAAAAAAAAAAAAAAAAAAAAACCCAAAACTTATTTTTGGTGCCTTTAGCATATTTCATGAATTTCTTCTATTTCTAAGCTGCTGAAGTCTTCTAACAAGTCGACTCCATTACATTTTATTTTAAGTTTGATATTGTACCTCTTACATGTGCCTGTCTTTTTAGAAACTAATCTCATTTGAGAGATGACTCTCTTTGAACCCACATAGGTTTCTTTAGATGCCTGTTCTTTTTGAATCAATGTAGCCTCAATTGTATTGTCTGAATTTTATTATTAGAATCACATATTCATTTCACTTAATTCACATTTTAAAAGTCTTTGATTATGAAATCATCGCTGTTTTTTTAGGCAGAACTACTTTCTAGTCAAGGGTTTTACCACTCAGCTACATCCCCAGCCCAGGCAGATCTAACTTTCTTAGCCCAAGGAATATTCCCTAATAATGCCTAGGAACTCAGTTGTCACAGTTCCTTTTCCCCAAGGTTTTCTTTCTACCCCACAAACAGTTTTAAAAGTTTGGTCAGAATTAACCTGAGTAACAGTTTCCCTCACTGCTTTCCCAACTTCTAAGAGTTGTGTATGTATTAATGAAATGGTGTGTATGTATTAATGAAAAATCTATCACTTTCCTAGGTACTTAGGTAGGTTTTAATACCAAAAATTCAGTATTATTGGAAACATTCAAACTGAGTTATTAGTGAATTATAAATCGATGTGAATTGTAGTCAGCACTATGAAATGAATAGAAGAGAAATGACATTATAGAAAAATGGCTGAGTACCCTGAAAACTAATAGAAATAAATATTTTATGAATTTTTTTTTCAGTTTTATGTATGTGTAGTATTGTGTGTCCTTGCATGATATAAAATTTATGTCATGGTGTCGATCATGGACTAAAAACTTTGAAAACTGCCATTTTTAAGATGATGACACCTTATTTGTATTATCATGATTAAAAAGTATAGAATATTGGGCTGGAGATGTTGGCTTAAGCAGTAACGCGCTGGCCTGGCATGCGCGGGGCATTGGGTTCGATCCTCAACACCACATAAAAATAAAATAAAGATGTTGTGTCCACTGAAAACTGAAAAATAAATATTAAAAAACTCTCTCTCTCTCTAAAAAAAAGTATAGAATATAATTTTTAGATTAAATCATGTTTAAGAGCTGGGAATGTAACTCAGTGGTATAGCTCTAGCATATAAAAGAGGGCCTTTGTTCAATCCCAAAATAAATTAAATCAATCAATCAATCAATCATGTTTTTATGTGTGTGTGTACGTATTATATTAAAATTATGTGCAAAACAGATAAAATTATTTTGTTGATTTTTAGCACTTCATCTGTTAATAGAAGGTAGTTTAAGTATTGAGCAGCTGTATTTTAACTAAAAATATGATGATTTATTTTTAGCTGTCTTTTAAGAAATAATGTCCCTGTGAAAAGATATTCCTGGATTTTATAACTCGTTTTTAGTACTAGAATAGACAATAACTTGTTGAATTACTGAACATCCATAAACATCAAATAACACATGAAAATGTCCTATGGTATTCAATTTTGTGTTTCCAATTTTTTTCTATAAAGAGTGACTGGTGGTCATATAGTAAAGCACTGGAACATGTCTTCCAACCACCCTATGATACAAAGAGCACCCAGAGGAGTGACTTCCAAAAACCAACATGTCCATTGATTTTGCCTGTCAAACACAGCAAGATGCAAAAGGCTTCTTCTGGAATAGGTAAGGTTAGCAGTGGTAAACCTCTTTCTTGCTATCAAATTAAGATATATTGGAGGTGCTGACACCTCCTGAGAAAATTACTTCTCTTTAACAGTTAAAAGTATACACACAGCAATGGGCAGCCCTTGACAAACTTGTTATCCTTCCCTAGTGGATAGCTCAACTCCAAGTGTGTTTAATATAACATAATGACAATTGTACACATCATTAATAACACCAGCCTCAAGTCATAAACTTAGATGCATTCTTCTCATTGTTGCCACCAAATTTTAAAAATCCTTACTATTAAAATAATAGATAGCTGGGCATGGTGGTACACACCTATAATCCCAGTGGCTCCTGAGGCTGAGGAAGGAGAATCACAAGTTCAAAGCCAGACTCAGCAATGGTGAGGTGCTAAGCAACTTAGTGAGACCCTGTCTCTAAATAAAATACAAATAGGGCTGGGGATGTGGCTCAGTGGTTGAGTGCCCCTCCACCCAATAGTAGATAACACTAAATGGCAGTATTTCTCAAAGTGTACTCTGAGGAACACTAGTTTTGTATAATGTTTGTAGATAACTGATCAAATAAACAGGGGGAGTGGTTACATGTTTTGCAAAAGTTAAGTTACACAAAATTTTTTAACCTGTAGCACTCTCAACACCCTTATTCCAAGATAAGCATGATGAATTTCCAAGCAGGAGAGTAAAGAATGCTGTTTTCCCCACTTTCTGTTCATTTCACTTTCATGTCTGGTGACCCACAAAACATAATTTAGGAAATACTGTTATGTAGATTATTAAAACATTTTCATATCTAAAATCAACTTGGCCTGACGATGTCATTATAATAAACTAAGTCACATTTTATGAAAGTCATTATCTGTTTGTTAGTCCATTCCTAGTCATCTATACCTCTGAAGTAGGTTTTACTAAGTCTTAAACAAGTCCAGAATGAAGCCAAGATTAAAATGCATTTATTGAATACCTACTCTGGTCCTCACCCCCTACAAAAGTTCAAAACTAAACTTTAAATAAGGTACTGTAACATACAGGACAGTAATCAATGAAAACTTGCTTTTAGAGATCAAGAGTACCTGACTTCTGATTGCTATGATTTGGTCAGTCTAATCAAGGATACACAGGGCAACTAGATTGAGGGTCAGGACATTAAAAAATGATCCTATCCAGCATGATTTCTACCTCAAGGGAAATAGTTAACAAAGAGGGTTAACTAATTAAATACTCTGTATTAATGACTTTGGAAAGATAAAGTTTCTAATTCAGGATAGTAGACCGAGCACAAACATAAATTTGCACAAACATAAATAACACCCAACCAATAAACTGATAAAGGTAAAGGGAATGGAAGGAAAAGCTTTCTGGAATGTGGGAAAGAATGGAAGCCTATTGGTGGATAAAAAAAAGAGAAAAGAAGTAATACCAGAAAGGAAATTCAGTGAAGAAGAATCAATCCATTTGACTGGACCCTGATGGGTTCAGTTAGCAGACACTGGGGAAGACAAGAACAAAGAGAGAATGGAAGTCAGGGTTGCTCAAAAGTCTGTCTCAATTAGCAGCTTCAGTCATGAGCGCTCCACCTCTCTTTACATTAAGACTATTAGAACTGGGTGTGATGGTGCACATCTGTAATCCCAGCCACTCAGGAGGCTGAGGCAGGAGGATCACAAGTTCAAAGCCAACCTAGGCAATTTAAGGAGACCCTATATCAAAATAAAAACTAAAAGGGTTGTGGATGTAGCTCAGTGTCCCTGGGTACTAAAAATAAAAGTATTAGAACTCAATATTTTATCCAGATTCCAACTACTAGAACAGTTATTTTAGAAAATCAGAAACTTAGAAAATATGGGAGAATAAAAGCAAAATGGAGGATCAGTTTGGGAGGTCCAACTTTTCTAGAGCTCCAAAAAAGAGGAGTAAAAACAAAAACAAGGTAATCATGAAAACATAATGTGACATTTATTGATTATGTGTTATTTGCCAGGCACTTTATAAAGCTTTCTAAATATAAACTTTAATTCTTACTTTAATTTTTACACAAATCATTTGTAACATAATAGTGTAGAAATACTCTTACTATTCTCATATTTCAGATAAGAACGGGTAGGGAGACAAACTTATTTCTACCCTCTTAGGAGTTTTTGGCTGGGTCTGAGAATTAAATTGACTCAAAGATCAACAGAAGAAAAACAGAAATTTAGTTAAAGCAAGCTTTATGTAGCACAAGTGCCTTCATAAGGAAATGAAGATCCAAAGACACAGTTAGAGTTATATACTGAATTGGACAAAGCTGTACACTGAAAATGTAAAAAGGCAAAGGCACTTGGATTGGGTAGTTAACTGGGTAGAGAACTGAGTCACTGTTGGAGAAGGGTTAGTTTAACTAGGTTTACTGGTACAGATTACCCTCAGGCTCATTTCCTGGGCTTGATGATAAGAATGATACTTTCCTTGTGGCAGAGGTAGAACATCTTTTACAGGAATTTCATCTTCAGCTTTTAAGAAAAAGAAGGAAGATCAGAATGTTTTTGTCTGCTTGTTTGTTTGTTTTGGTTTTGGTTTATTTATTTGTACCCACTATTTTTCAAAAGTCTTTAACTCAATATGGTCAAGATACCAGCATATTTGGGTGTGGTATGCTTTGAACTCCTTCAAAAGAAAGCACAAAGTTTATGCAACTCCTAGGAGAAAACATAGGGTTAGCACTACAGCATATAAGTACAGGCAACAACTTTCTCAATAGGACCTCTAAAGCTCAGGAAATAATGTCAAGAGCTAATAAATGGAATGGCATTAGGCTTCTGAACAGCAAAGGAAACAATTAGGAATGTGAAGAGAGAACTTACAGAATGGGAGAAACTCTTTGCTAGCTACTCTTCTGACAGAGGACCAATACCTGGAATAGACAAAGAACTCAAAAAACTTCATGCCAAAAAAAAAAAAAAAAATCAAATAACCCAGTTAATAAATGAGCACATGAATTAAACAGACACTTCTCAAAAGAAGAAATACAAATGGCTGACAAATACATGAAAAAATGTTTAACAACATTAGCAATTAGGGAAATGCAAATAAAAACTACACTGAGGGGTTGGGGCTGTGGCTCAGTGGTAGAACGATTGCCTAGCATGTGTGAGGCACTGGGTTTGAACCTCAGCACCACATAAATAAATAAAATAAAGGTGTCATGTCTATCAACAACTAAAAAATATATATTTTAAAAAAATTTTAATTAAAGAGAAAAAAAATACACTGAGAGTTCATCTCATACCAGTCAGAATAGCAGTCATCAAGAATACAAATAATAAATGATGGAGAGGATGTGGAGAAAAAGGAACACCTTTTGGTGGGATTGTAAATCACTACAACCACTATGGAATCAGCATTGAGTTTCCTCAAAAGGCTAGGCATGGAACCATCATATGACCCAGCTATTCCACTCCTTGGTATTTATCCTAAAGAATTAAAGTCATCAGTGATACACACATACCCTTGTTTATAGCAGCACAATTCACAATAGCCAAACTATGGAACCAGCCTAGGTGTCCATCAACAGCAGATGAATGGATAGAGAAAATGTGGTATATATACACAATGGAGTTCTATTCAGTCATAAAAAAAAAAGAAATTATGTCATTTTCGGAAAATGGGTGGAGCTAAAGACCATTATGTTAAATGAAATAAGTCAATCTCAGAAGGTTAAGGGATATATGTTATGGGGCAAATCTCATAAAAATCAAAGGGAGATCAATAGAGGAAAGGGTCAAAGAGGGGGAATTGATATTGGCCAAATTTTATGGACATATTATGTGCAGTGCAAATATGTAACAACAAATCCCTTCTGTATGTACAATTATAATGTACCAATTAAATGTGGGAAAAATTAAGCTTAGGCATGGCTATAACATTAATAGTAGGCATATAAATTAGGTCACAAAAGTGTTATGATTTTTCAATGACAACATCAACTATCTTAAGAGCCACGTACTATTTTTTTTTGTGGGGAGATACTGGGGATTGAACTCAGGGGCACTCAACCACTGAGCCACATCCCCAACCCTATTTTGTATTTTATTTAGAGACAGGGTCTCACTGAGTTGCTTAGTGCCTTGCAGTTGCTGAGGCTGGCTTTGAACTTGCAATCTTCCTGCCTCAGCCTCCTGAGCCACCAGGATTACAAGTGTGTACCACTGCCTGGCATACATACTAATTTTTGAAAGCAAAATCTAGAATTGAGAAAGGCTTTATGTTTAAGCAAAAGTATTCTTTATTGCACCAATATATACATATATTCAAGGAAAAGTTTCTGGATATGTGTGTGCGTGTGTGTGTGTGTGTGTGTTGTTAGCTGATTTGTTGGATAAAGGAATACACACATTGTTCAAAATAATTTTTGAGGAATTAAACAACTTTATTTGCATTTTGGGTGTAATTTTAAGAAAATAAATTAGCTAAATACAAATCACCACATTAAAAAAAGAAAGCACAAATTTTAAATAATTTGCTCAAAGCTACACAGTGAATGATTGTGATTTGAACCCCCAATAACCTGATCTCTCAGTATCTGTACTCTAACTCTGCAATAGCCTTTAAAGTATTAAGAAAGTTTCCTTTGTATCAAAGGATTTCTCTGTATTAAAAGGGTCCACTGAGTGTTTCCAGGTGTGAAGGGGAAAAAGTGTACACTCCTAGACATCATTATGAAATGGTAAAACAATCATGAAGAGAAGATTCTAAAAGTTTCCATAAAGAGAAAGAAAAATGTCACCACCTAAGGAATAAGAATCAATTTTTAAAAAAAGCACTGATGCAAGGGAACAATAGAGTTAAAGTCTTTAAAGTTCTCAGGGGAAATAATTTTTAACCTAGAAAAGAGGATTTACTTGGCATAGACACTCCAACCACTTTCTTCAAGTGGCACTGGGCATTAAACCCACTGAGAAGGAAATGCTAGGGCACACTATTTGACCCTTAAGTGAGCAAAATTCATATAATTACATAATATTATGAATGCTATTTAGTAGTTCTCAACTTTTAGGATCAATGTATACACACAGTATGGGAAGTTTAAATATGATTACATAACAGAATTTGTGTTAACAGCCTTAATAAGAAAAGTAAATAAACAGTTGATAGAAGATGGGAAGTAGGGGGCTGAGGGTGTAGCTCAGTCATAGAGAGCTTGCCTACCATGCATGGGGCCCTGGGTTCCATCTCTAGCCCTGAGAAAAATAAAGATGGGAAATAGAATAGGGGGGTTAATATTATTTAACATATAATCAAGGGATACTACACAATATGGATGAAACAAAGAGGAGAAATTTATAAGTTTTTTAAAAAAATATTTATTTTTTAGGTGTAGATGGACACAACACAATGCCTTTATTTGCCTTGCACAGGTGGGAACCTGGGCCCCACCTGTGCAAGGCAAGCGCTCTACCGCTGAGCCACAATCCCAGCCCAAGAGGAGAAATTTAAAAGTTAAGGGCTGGGAGTATATCAGTGGTAGAGTGCTTGTGTATCATGCACGAGGTCCTGGGTTCAGTCCCCAGCACTGGCAGTGGGGCAGTGGTGGGAGAGGGAGGCTCTTTAAAGGCCAAAGGAACCAGGTTAAGAACCTTAGCCTCTTCACTGAGCTCAAGCTCATATTGTCAACCACCTACTTAAAAATCTCCTCTTGGATATATAATCACATTTTTAAGTATGATAAGGCTAGGACAGAAGGTTTCATTTCCCCCATCCAAACCAATGTACCCAGTAGTATTCCCATGTTCAAGGAGTGCCATCTCCATTCCCCCAGGTGCTCATGTTTTGATAATCTAGAAGTCATTCTAAAACTTTCCCTTTCCTTCCTCTATGTTCAATCTATTAGTGAATCTTGATATTTTGAGCTCCAAATACAACCAAATCTATTCATTTCCATCGTTATCGTAATGAATGTAGTGCAGCCATTACAACCTCCTGCCTTTCTTCCTCTGCTATGATGTGTTTTCTGCATCATCAACAGAAGGATATTTTTAAAACACCAATGAAACCCCCCTGCCAAATCTGCTTTCTCTTCTATTACATATAATATGGAGATTTAGAGATACAACTCAGACCAAGGAGGTAGGAAAACTCTGAAAGTCAGGCTTGTTCCAATTATGTTTGCTTACTTGTTATTGCATTTCTGTAATTTAATTACATGTCCTTGTAAATTAAAACTGAGCATGATAATAAAGCAGTTGTTTCTATAAAACATTCAAAGTTGAGTGCTTTGGAAAGACTTGAGAAATAGTCAGTCATTAACTTAGAAAATGATGATTAGGTATGGGCAAGACAGCCTTAAAAAAAAAGAGGAGCTGGAATGAATTTTTTTTAAATATTTTTTTAAGAGAGGGAGTGAGAGAGGAGAGAGAGAGAGAGAGAGAGAGAGAGAGAGAGAGAGAGAATTTTTAATATTTATTTTTTAGTTCTCGGCGGACACAACATCTTTGTTTGTATGTGGTGCTGAGGATCGAATCCAGGCCGCACGCATGCCAGGCGAGCGCACTACCGCTTGAGCCACATCCCCAGCCCTGGAATGAATTTTTTAAGTCTTGAAGCATTGTATACTCATTTTGCTTCAAATGTGTATTTACATTTCATTCTGTGTTAAAGAAACAGAAAATGGAAAGGGTGCATTAGAGATGTAGTTTGTATAAGAAACAAAATGAAATTCCAATCAGTGCATACATAAAGAAAAATGACTTGGTGCTCCAGTAAGAATTTGAGCAATGAGCTGATAAAAATTAAAGGTATAAGTATGGTATATGATTCTTTGCTTTAACTGATTTATTTTGGTTAAACAACTAGTCCTCTTAATATAAGGAGGAATCACTTCTAATCTGGTTGAAGGGATGTGGAAGAGTGGTTAAAAATGAGACTGGACAGATGCATTTTGTTCTAGGTTGGTCAGGAAGGTCCAGTCATTTCATAAGGGATCCTTTAAATTAGGGTTTGTGGATCTGTTCTGTTGGGCTAAACAACTTTTCCAGAGAGAAATCCTCCAAACCCCTGCTTAAGGTGGAAGACAGATTATCCAAGAATCCCTCAAACAATCCTGTTTGCAACTTCAGTACCAATGCCCCATGCTCCCTGCTTCAGAACCTCCAAGTTCCTGAGCTTTACTACAATACTGTGGCATGAGCTGGCATGATTTTTACCCCACTTTCATCCCCATATGCACTAATTTCTAGTTTTCTGAGGTCTAATCAAGCCAATTGCCATTTATCCATCAGTTTTCCAGTTTCAAAATTTGTTAACATCTTAGTTCCCATTTAGTTCTTTTTTTTCCCCCTTAAGGACATAGGCCCTCTTAATTTCTTTATTGTTATTTTTTGGGAGTTAGGGAAGAAATGGCAGGTAATGCACAGGTTGATCGCCACATTTAATTGGAAATAAGCCCTGTGACTGTCACAGCTATTTAGTATTGCTCAGTACTTAGAATTGTCTGATCCTGGGCCCCTTATTAAAATTCATCATTTTGTTTATTCAGTTTATGAAATGAGAATAATACTTCCTACTTTGAAGGACTGTTATGAGAACTAAATGAAATAACATGAAAAGTGCCTACCACAGTTCTTTTATGTACTAGGCAATAAATGGTAGCTATTTCTATTATTAATCACTGCTAAGTTAGGTGTTAAGTTGAAATTTAGTTTTGGGAAGCTGGCATTGAACCTCTCTTTCTCTCCCTCCCTCCCTCCCTCCAGACCTCTCCACCTTCCTCTTTCTCCTCAGTTATTGGTATTTCCCATTACTATGTTCATTATTATATCCTTGGGCCAAGTATAATGCCCAAACTCAATAATATTTATTGAATAATTGAATGATAATTACATACTACTCAGAAAAAAAATGTTTAAAGTCAATGTAATTTAAACTAACATGAAAAACAACATAGGCCTGTAATTAATTCCTATTTTAGGTGGTGTGTGGATACCAGATAAAAAGGATTTTTTAAAAAGAAAAATATTTTAATGTAACATTTTAAAATATGTATAAAACTAGTCTGAATGTGCCAGATTTTTATATATGCATTCAAACAGAAAAAAAAATGTGTTAATGCCAATTAAAAGTCATTTCATAGTCATTCCGTTCCGTCAGCCCACTTAATTACGCCTGGTCTTTGGTATTTCAGCAATTTTATCTTGTGCTGACAATAAAAGTGCCCTTTATGTCTTGTACCACCACACAATTTCCTGGCTGCCATCCATGGTTAGTTAACAAATGGCTATGCTTCATCATATCTGAGTCCAGTAAGAATAAGTCTTCACATTTGATTTTATATAATAAAACTTTATAAATTGGAAAGGCTGATCTAATTAGTGAAGGGGTTGTATTTCATATTTAAATGAAACTCTGGCTGTTTATCGGACTACTTGATATTTTAATGTTCTTTTGCATTGCAGATCTAGATGTAGTGGTCAAATTAATTTTATAAAGTTGGTTTTAGTCTAAGTTTCTTCTTTTGCACCAAGGTATAGCATAGGACTGACTTCTTGCTATAGTTATGTTTGTGGATTTTTTAAGTGTTTTTTGAAGATCTATAGCATTTTTATATTAACAATCTTTTTTTATACAGATCAAAATAAATACTATTTTTTTAATATTTATTTTTTTTTAGTTATAGCTGGACACAATACCTTTATTCCATTCATTTATTTTTATGTGGTGCTGAGGATTGAACCCAGGGCCCCGTGCATGCTAGGCGAGCGCTCCACCGCTAAGCCACAATCCCAGCCCCTCAAAATAAATACTATTGAGTAGAATTTCTAAGAGAAAATATTACTGGCAATGTTTCTTAAGTAGACACAAACAAAAGGTTAAGAAAATTTCTCAAAGTAAAACTGCTAAGTTCTCACCTATATAAGGAGCAAATTGTGGGTTTGAATGAATCCTGGCTTTGTTGATAAAACTTGAATGGCTAGATACCAACTTGTTTAGAAAATTCTTATTTTAATTAGATCAAGTTTCCAAGAAACTGTGGATTTCCAACATTCTTCATGTACTTTGCCTTATGTTTGTAGCTTTCATCTAATAACACTTCTTTCAATAATCACTGGGGTGCATTTGAATTATTAAGTAGAGAAACCACTAAGAACCTGAATATCTTCTCTCAGGTTGTCCCACTTAGATATTCTCCACTATTTCAAGTTTTTTAAAATGTTTTTTTAGTTGTAGATGAGCATAACACCTTTATTTATTTTTATATGGTGCTGAGGATTGAACCCAGTGCCTCACACATGCGAGTCAGGAGCTCTACCACTGAGCTACAACCCAAGCCTCCACTATTATTAGCTTATTTAAAGAAAGTCTCATGTGTTTGCATAAATGAACATAGTTTTTATGTCTAATAGGTGTAACATCTGGGTGAGAAATTCCCCTCTATCATAGCTCAGAGTACTTTCCTCTCCCTTTTGTTCCTCCATAAAGAAATGAATGCTTTCATGTTATTATTTTTGAGATTCTAGGAAGTTCTTAATCTCCATTTAAAAGATGATTTATTTTATTGGCTTTCTTTGGAACTATTTCTCTTTCAATTATCTGTATAACAAGCTACCTCAAATTTGGTTGTTTAAAACAACAATCATCTGATTTTCTCAGTGTTCTTCACTCTTTGCTGGGTTCAGCTGGGCAGTTCTGGTCTTGGGGAGGGTCATTTGTGTGGCTGTGTTCGGCTGACAGGTATCTAGGACTGGGTTCAGCTAGGGCACTGAGATGCCTGGGTCTTCTCCCTGTGGTTTCTCCTGCAGAGTGGCTGGATTTCTTAACCTGGCAGCTCAGGGCTTCTAAGAAAACAAAAAGCAGAAGTTGCAAGGTTTTCTTAAGGATTTTTGCCTGGAACTGACACAGTGATACTGCTGCCTCATTATTTTGGCTAAAGCTAAGCACAAGGCCAGCCCATTGATAATATTATTCATTGATAATATGCTCTGCGTTTTTATGGGTATAATGCTATTTTTTCTGTTCTGTACTCCTTGTCTTTTTCAGGAAATAAAAGCTTTTGTTATTTTCCTTTATATATCTTAGGCACTCTCCTTGGTTTATTTCTTACTTAGTCTTATTTGAGTACTTCTTCTAGAAGTTCTTTCAAGTAGATTTTTTTAATGGAAAAATCTGATTTTGTAGCCTTCCAATATTTTTTTTTTATTTTAGCTTTATAGTTAAATGATAATTTGGTTAGATATTAAAATTCTAGTTTCCTTTTATTTTTATTTATTATTCATTTTGGTACTGAGGATTGAACTCAGGGGCACTCAATCACTGAGCCACATCCCCAGCCCTATTTTGTATTTTATTTAGAGACAGAGTCTCATTGAGTTGCTTAGCGCCTTGCCATTGCTGAGGCTGGCTTTGAAATGGTGATCCTCCTGTCTTAGCCTCATGAGCCACTGGGATTACAAGCAGGCACTACCGCATCCAGCCTTCTAATTTCCTTTTAATTAAAATTCTAATTTAAAATTTAATTTAACATTCTAATTTTTCTTTTAATATTTTCAAAATATTACCCAGTTATCTTGGGTCCACTGTTGCTATTGAGATATTTAACACTAATCTGCTTCCTACTCCTTTGGAGATAATCTATGTCTTCTCTATGAAAGTATTTATAATTTTTTCTTTGTCTCAGATGACCTTTTTTTTTTTTTTTTTAAAGAGAGAGTGGGGGGGGGAGAGAGAGAGAGAGAGAGAGAGAGAGAGAGAGAATTTTTAATATTTATTTTTTAGTTCTCGGCGGACACAACATCTTTGTTGGTATGTGGTGCTGAGGATCGAACCCGGCCGCACGCATGCCAGGCGAGCGCGATACAGCTTGAGCCACATCCCCAGCCCTCAGATGACCTTAAATTTCTGTACAAAGTGTCTTAGACGTGAGGTTTTCCTTATGCACCCTGTAGGACAGGGTGGAGCAAGTGAGAGGCCTACGGTGCAAACTTTAAAGAGCCACTCGCTCCCCAGGTCATGCAGGTACCTCCTTAAATCTGGCATCCCTGGTACTTCCCTTGCCTTTTTAGTATTCTGTGAACTCTTATAATCTGAGATCTGTGCTCTTCCTTTAAATTGTTAGATATTTAGCCTCATTATTTCTTTGGATATTTCCTTCTATTTCTTTTAAATCTGGTGTTGGTATTTCCACCTTCCATGTCTCTTGAATTTTGTTTTTTCTTTCTTCTTTCCTCTTATATTCTGGGATAGCTTCTCAATCTAATTTTCTAGTTCAAGAATCTCATGGTTTATTGCGTCTTTTTTGTTGTTGTTGTTGTTTGTTCCATTTCAATTGTTCCTGTTTTCTTTTTTTTTTAAACAGTTGATTTTTTTTTACCTACATATGACATGTGCATTACAATTCTTATTACACATATAAAGCACAATTTTTCATATCTCTGGTTGTACACAAAGTATATTCACACCAATTCGTGTTTTTCATACATGTACTTTGGATAATAATGATCATCACATTCCACCATGATTTCTAACCCCATGCCTCCTCCTTTCCCCTCTCACCCCTCTGTCCTACCTGGAGTTGTCTATTCCTCCCATGCTCCCTCTCCCTATCCCACTATGAATCAGCCTCCTTAAGTCAAAGAAAACATTAAGCATTTGTTTTTTTGGTGATTGGCTAACTTCACTTAGCATTATCTCCTCCAACTCCATCCATTTACCTGCAATTGCCATGATTTTATTCTCTTTTATTGCTGAGTAATATTCCATTGTGTATAAATGCCACATTTTTTTATCCTTTCATCTATTAAAGGGCCTCTAGGTTGGTTCTACAGTTTAGCTATTGTGAATTGTGCTGCTATAAACATTGATGTGGCTGTGTCCCTGTAGTGTGCTGTTTTTAAGTTCTTTGGGTACAGACTGAGGAGAGGGATAGCTGGGTCAAATGGTGGTTCCATTCCAAATTTTCCAAGAAATCTCCATACTGCTTTCCATATTGGCTGCACCAATTTGCAGTCCCACCAGCAGTGTATGACTGTGCCTTTCCCCCCACATCCTCGTCAACACTTATTGTTGTTTGTCTTCAAAATAGCTTCATTCTGACTGGAGTATGAAATAGTAGAGTAGTTTTGATTTGCACTTCTCTAATTGCTAGTGATGATGAACATTTTTTCATATATTTGTTGATTGATTATACACCATCTTCTGAGAAGTGTATTTTCAGGTTCTTGGCCCATTTATTGATTGGGTTATTTGTTTGGTTTTTTTTTTTTTTTTTTGGTGTTTAACTTTTTGAGTTCTTTATATACCCTAGAGATTAATACTCTTTCTGATGTGTGAAGGGTAAAAATTTGCTTCCAAGATATAGGTTCCCTATTCATCTCACAGATTGTTTCTTTTGCTGAGAAGCAACTTTTTAGTTTGAGTCCATCCCATTTATTGAGTCTTGATTTTAATTCTTATGCCAAAGGAGTCTCAATAAGGAAGTTGGGGTCTACTTTTTCTTCTATTAGACACAGTGTCTCTGGTTTTATTCCTAGGTCCTTAATCCATTTTGAGTTGAGTTTTGTGCATAGTGAGAGATAGAGATTTAATTTCATTTTGTTGCATGTGGATTTCCAGTTTTCCCAGCGCCATTTGTTGAAGATGCTATCTCTTCTCCAATGCATGTGTTTTGGCACCTTTGTCTAATATAAGACAATTGTAATTTTGTGGATTAGTCTGTGTGTCCTCTATTCTGTACCATTGGTCTACAAGTCTGTTTTGGTGTCAGTACCATGCTGTTTTCTTTACTATTGTTCTGAAGTATAGTTTAAGGTCTGGTATAGTGATGCCACCTGCTTCACTCTTCCTGCTAAGGATTGCTTTAGCTATTCTGGGTCTCTTATTTTTCCAGATGAATTTCATGACTGCTTTTTCTATTTCTATGAAGAATGTCATTGGGATTTTGATCAGAATTGCATTAAATCTGTATAGTGCTTTTGGTAGTATGGTCATTTTGATAATATTAATTCTGCCTATCCAAGAGCAAGGTAGATCTCTCCATCTTCTAAAGTCTTCTTTGGCTTCTTTCTTTAGAGTTCTGTAATTTTCATTATGTAGACATTTCACCTCTTTCATTAAGTTGATTCCCAAGTATTTTTTTTTCTTTGAGGCTATTGTAAATGGGATAGTTTTCCTCGTTTCTCTTTTTGAGGATTTGTCACTGATGTAGAGAAATGCCTTTGATTTATGGGTGTTGACTTTATATCCTGCTACTTTGCTGAATTCATTTACTAGTTCTAGAAGTTTTCTGGTGGAACTTTTTGGGTCTTCTAGGTATAGAATGATATCATCAGCAAATACTGTCATTTTGAATTTTTCTTTTCCTATGTGTATCCATCCCTTTAATTTCTTTTGTCTGTCTAATAGTTCTGGCCAATATTTCAAGAACTATGTTAAATAGAAGTGGTGAAAGAGGGCATCTCTGTCTTGTTCCAGTTTTTAGATGGAATGCCTTCAATTTTTCTCCATTTAGAATGATGTTGGCCTGAGGCTTAGCATAGATAGCCTTTATGATGTTGAGATTTGTCCCTGTTATCCCTCGTTTTTCTAGTGTTTTGAACATATAGGGTACTGTATTTTGTAAAATGCTTTTTCTGCTTCTATTGAGATGATCATATGATTCTTATCTTTAAGTCTATCTATTATGTGATGAATTACATTTATTGATTTCCGTATGTTGAACCAACCTTGAATCCCTGGGATGAATCCCACTTGATCATGGTGCATGATCTTTGTGATATGTTTTCATATTTGATTTGCCAGAATTTTATTGAGAATTTTTGCATATATGTTCATTAGAGATATTGGTCTGAAGTTTTTCTTTTTTGATGTGTCTTTGCCTGGTTTTGGAATCAGGGTGATGTTAGCCTCATAGAATGAGTTTGGAAATGCTCCCTCTCTATTTCCTGAAATAGATTGTAGAGTATTGGTATTAGTTCTTCGTTAAAGGTCTTGTAGAACTCGGCTATGTATCCATCCGGTCCTGGGCTTTTTTTGATTGGTAGACTTCTGATGCCGTCTTCTATTTTGTCACTTAAAATTCATCTGTTTAAATTGTATATATCATCCTGATTCAATTTGGGCAAATTATAAGACTCTAGAAATTTGTTGATGTCTTCAATATTTTCTATTTTATTGAAGTACAAGTTTTCAAAATAATTTATAATTATCTTCTGTGTTTCTCTGGTGTCTGTTGTGATATTTCCTATTTCATCACATATGTTAGTGATTTAAGTTTTCTCTCTCCTTCTCCTTGTTACCATGGCTAAGGCTCTGTCAATTTTATTTATGTTTTTAAAAGAACCAACTTTTTGTTCTGACAATTTTTTAAAAATATTTTTAGAGTTGATGGACCTTTATTTTTTTATTCATTTATTTATATGCGGTGCTGAGAATTGAACCCAGTGCCTCACACATGTGAGGCAAGCACTACCACTGAGCCACAACCCCAGCCCCTGTTCTGTCAATTTTTTCAATTGTTTCAATTTCATTGATTTCAGCTCTGATTTTAATTATTTCCTGTCTTCTACTGCTTTTGGTGCTGATTTGTTCTTCTTTTCTAGGGCATTGAGAGATAATGTTAAGTCATTTATTTGTTGACTTTTTCTTCTTTTAAGGAATGAACTCCATGCAGTGAACTTTCCTCTTAGAATTGCTTTCATAGTGTCCCAAAGATTTCGATATGTTGTATCTGTGTTTTCATTCACCTCTAAAAATGTTTTAATCTTTTCCTTGATGTCTTCTGCAACCCATTGCTCATTCAGTAGCATATTATTTAGTCTCCAGGTGTTGGAGTAGCTTTTATTTCTTATTTTATTATTGATTTCTAATTCCATTCCATTATGATCTGATAGAATGCAGGGTGGTATCTTTACTTTTTATATTTGCTAACAGTTGCTTTGTGGCATAGTATATAGTCTATTTTAGATAAGGATCCATGTGCTACTGAGAATAAAGTGTATTCTCTCATTGAAAGATGAAATATTCTACATATGTCAGTTAAGTCTTAGTTATTGATTGTATTATTGAGTTCTATAGTTTCTTTGTTCAGCTTTTGTTTGAAAAGTCTATCTAGTGATGAAAGAGGTGTGTTAAAGTCACCCCAAATTATTGTGTTGTGGTCTATTTGACTCTTGAACTTGAGCAGAGTTTGTTTGATGAGCGTAGAGGCTCCTTTCTGGGGGCATATATATTTATAATTGTTAAGTCTTGTTGGTGTATGGTTCCCTTGAGCAGTATATAGTGTCCTTCTTTATCCTTTTTGATTGACTTTAGTTTGAAGTTTACTTTATTTGATAAGAGGGTGGAAACCTTTGCTTGCTTCCACAGTCCATGTGAGTGGTATGATTTTTCCTAACCCTTCACCTTCAGTCTGTGGATGTCTTTTCCTATTAGATGAGTCTCTTGGAGGCAGCATATTGTTGGGTCTTTTTTAAATCCAATCTGCTTGACTATGTCTTTTGATTGGTGAGTTTAGGTCATTAACATTCAGGGTTATAATTGAGATATGATTTGTATTCCCAGCCATTTTTGTTTATTTTTAGTATTTAATGTGACTTGGTTTCTCCTCTGATTAGATTTTACTTTAGTGTAATACCTCTCTCTGCTGATTTTCACCATTGATTTTCATTTCCTCTTCTTGGAATATTTTGCTGAGGATATTCTGTAGTGCAGGCTTTCTAGTTGTAAATTCTTTTAACTTTTGTTTATCATGGAAGTTTTTGTTTCATCATCAAATCTAAAGCTTAGTTTTTCTGGTTATAAGATTCTTGGTTGATATCCATTTTCTTTCGGAGCTTGGTATATGTTTTTCCACTATCTCCTGGCTTTGAGGATCTGGGTTGAAAAATATGCTGAGATACAAATTGGTCTCCCCCATATGTGATCTGATTCCTCTCTCTTGCAGCTTTTAAGATTCTATCCTTATTCTGTATGCTAGGCATTTTCATTATAATGTGCCTTGGTGTAGATCTGTTGTAATTTTGTACTTTTGTTGTCCTGTAAGCCTCTTGTATTTGGTTTTCCAATTCATTCTTCATGCTTGGGAAATTTTCTGATATTATCTCATTAAAGAAATTGTGCATTCCTTTGGTTTGAAACTCTGTGCCTTCTTCTACCCCAATAATTCCTAAATTTGGTCTTTTGATGCTGTCCCATAATTCTTGTATGTTTTGTTCATGGTTTCTTACTATCTTCATTGTGTGATCTGCTTTATTTTCCAGATTGTATACTTTGTCTTCATTATCTGATGTTCTTTCTTCCAAGTGATCTAGTTTGTTGGTTATGCTTTCTATTGAGTTTTTAATTTGATTTATTGTATCCTTCATTTCAAGGATTTCTGACTGTTGTTTTTTTTTCAGAGTCTCTCTCTTGAAGTATCTTTTGCTACCTGTGTTTGCTCTTTTATCTCTTTGTTGGAGTGATCAATTTTTGCCTGTATTTGCTTATTTAGGTAATACTTTAATTCATAGATCATTTTATTTATGAACCTCCTGAACTCCTTCTTTGATACTTCATCAACTTCATGGATTCTGTTATTATAGTGTCCTGGTTTGTTTGGGGCACTTTCCTCCCTTGTTTTTTCATGTTGTCTATGTGTCTTCCTTTCTTGCAGTGTGGATCTGAGATAGTACAGTTCTTCCCTATATTCTTGTAGCACCCGTGCAGATTGTCTGTACCCCACCTTGATGTTGGGCTTCCAGACCCTGCTGGTGTCCCTCAGTATATGCTACTGCATCTAAGGTTGGTGGTGGCAATAGCAGAGGTAACTCGAGATAATAGTTAAGGTGCCCAAGATGAAAGCAATGTCTTACAGAGATGGGGCTGCAAGAGTGGGCCTCACACTCCCTTTGGGATGCCTGCTCTGAGATGCAGCTGCTTGTAGACCCTGTCTGTTGTCAAAAAGTTAGGGGCTACTGTGTGGGGAGGGCTATGTCGATGACTGCAGTGTCTCAAGATGGAAGTGGATTATGCTTAATCTCCCAGGTGGGAGGGGGTTGAACTCCGACCTACCCTGGACATGGTTCCTGCCCAAGTCGGTGTGGACAGATGTGGGTGGGGCCTGACTCCCGCAGTAGTCTTCTGTTCTGAAGAGGTGGACCTATGCTGGAAGGTGGGCTCTGGTGGGTGTGGGTGGACCTGGGCCACAGAGTTTGACCTCCCTAGGTAGTCTGCTGGTCAGAAGAGGTGGTCCTGTGCCAGAGGCGAGGCTCTGGCAGGTGTCTACCCTGCTGGTGGAGGTGTCTCTATTTTCATTTCTAACATTTTGCATGATTTTTAAATTATCTTTACTCTTGCCTCACATTACTGACAACTTCTATGTATATTAGAAGTTATCTGCTTCTTTTAATTATTGATGTATTGCTTCTAATAATTCTGCTTCCCATGGTATATGTTAAACTTTTCTTTTTGTTCCAGGGTATGTAATTTATCTTAGATCATGTTCCCCAAAGGCCTTGTGTAGACAAATGGTTAAGACCAGGCTCTGGTTTGCATACCTCCCAGTGAATTTAAGGAAAGAAAACGAGGCCTAGGCTGTAGAGCTTCAGACATTACAAAATCAGTTTTGACCATCATCAGTTGCTGTCACTCTACTAGGCCAGTCCTAAAGTCAGGAATCCACTCCTGCTACCTCTAAACTCTTTGAAAGAGGCATCACTGAGGGAAGGCACTCTCTTGGCGTTTCACATCCACCAATGCTGACAATTGCTGGAGGAAAAGTTGAGCAGAGAAGCCCAAGGGGACAGCATGCACCCATTGCCACCAGTTTCTTATCCTGGGGGGACTGCTGTGCTGGCTGATGTTACTGTGTTGACACAGGATGGCTGATCAGTGAATGCCAGTTTCTGTGGCTCTGGGGCAAGTCATGATCTTCCCAAGGCAATGTGAGGCAAGGCCTGGAGCAAATTTAAAAGGTCTCTCTCAACCTTTTCTCTCTTGACTGCATTTGAACCTTTCTATCCTCTGGCTGCTGCTCACCTGTCACACCAGTTCAATAAAGCCTTCATACCCATCTACTGAAGCCTTTGGGTTTCTCACAGCTGTTTTGTCTGTTTTGTTTTGGTTTTGTCTTTTTTTTTTTTTTTTTTTTTTTTGATAGGTCATTGGACTCATGCTTTTCTTTCCCTTCTGGATTTTCCCCAGAATAGAAAAGACCTGGGCCCTTGCTGAGACTCTCCATAATTTGACCCCAACATCCTAGAGACTTTATAAATGTTGCCCTTCATCCTCACAATTCTGAAAACAAATTATCATTATCCCTATTTTAGAGAAGAGGAAATTGAATCTCAATAAAGTTAAGTGATTTTTCCAAAGTCACATGGGTAGGAAATGTAGTGGTTCCAGAATTTGAAAATATATCAATCTTCTATCAAAACCAAAATGGTTCAATTAAACCCCAAAATGGTTTAATCCATTAACCTTATATGATTAATGCTTAAATTTAG
The DNA here is from genome assembly GCF_964194105.1 of Spermophilus citellus. NCBI lineage: Eukaryota > Metazoa > Chordata > Mammalia > Rodentia > Sciuridae > Spermophilus > Spermophilus citellus. The sequence goes on along the minus strand of NC_138193.1, from coordinate 71,475,119 downwards.
AATTGCCTTATTTTATTCAAGAAGTTATCAAACGAGGCCCCAGAAAACATTAATGTTCTGTGAGCTGAAACTTGTTATTCATTCAAAAAAATGGTAGTCCTTTCTCAATTTGCAGGAAAACAATATGAATTATGGATAGGATTTTCTCAGTGTTGTAGCTATTAAATTTTTAGCACCTGCTGTTTTTTGTGTGTTAGCAAGTTCTAAAAGAAAGGTAATGACTAGGTTAAAAACAAAAACAAAAACCAAGTAAAACAAACAAACAAAACAAAAAATGAGTTTTGAGCAGCTGATTTCAATTAGAAATCAAGAAAATGTTATCAGTTAACTTTTGTTTTCCTGCTAATTGGGGAAAGATTGCCATTCATATCATGTAATGTATTTATACATTTGATGTATAAATATTTGAATACTCATCATTCATGCTAGTAAAATTAACTTATGTCTATATTTGAATATCAAATTGAATTCATGAATGGTTAATAAATGTGAATTTACTAATATAATATTCTTTCATATGTAAAGATGTGATTAAAAATAGATTTTACTTTATTTTCATAGTTATATATGCATATAGTACAGAATTCAAAGAATACAAAGGAATATTCAGTGAAAAGTGAATCTACCTCTCTCCACTTCTGTTGTTCAGTAACCCAAGTCTTTCTTCTACAGTAGTCTTTGATATCAGTTTCTTATATATCATTCCACAGATATGCTAATATATGTAAACTCTTAGAAACGCTTCCTCACAGCCTATTCTCTTTTGACAGAATATGACCTTTCCTATCCTCCAGCCCAAACTGCTGCTCATACTTCATACTAGTTCATATTTTTTAAAAGATTAATTTTTTCCTTGACAGAATTACTACATTAAACTTTTGTGATTGTCAGCAGCCATTGGAAGTTGCTCTGATTATTTAAATAACTTTGCCTGCTAAAAATAAAACTAAAGTGAGTTTTAAAAGTATTTAAAATATTAAACATAAGTGAAGTAGAGACCCACAAAATGAATACATACTCATCACCTTGATTTAAAGATACTTAAAAGTGATTTCTAAAGTGTCTTATGCTCTTGCAAATATTCAGAATCTCTGTCATTGGGTGAAATAAAAAGGATTGTGTATTCTGCCACAGTCTTGGCTGGGCACAGAATCACGAGCCACCACAGCTTTGTAGATTCAAACAGCAATTCTTTATTCCCAAACTCACACCGGCCTCTACACACCTTCTGGGGAAATCCCAGTTCTGCTGCCGCCCAATTCACCTACTCCTCGAGGCTTTTTTCCAATTACTTTCTGAATCTCACGAGAACTCAACAGGAACTCAGGCAGCAGGAACGCCCTATTCCCAGCAGCAATAATCTTCAACCTCGAACTTCCCTAAAACCCATATTGTCTTAAACTGGGAACGCCTTAAACTTGTCTTAAACCGGGAATGCCCTAAACCCAAGGAGCGGGATACTTCCTCAAACTGCAGGATACACCCTAATCCTGGATCCACCCTCGTCCTTGAGCAGGGTCACCTTTCTCAAACACACATGCAATGTCAACAGCGAATTTCCAAGGCAAGTCCATTTAACATGGGGTACGCTGGCAAGGAAATTTCGATGCGTCATTCCTACTTGGCAATGGCCCTCAGCATATTCAGCTACAAGTGCAGCAGCTCCAGGGTCTTCCAGTGCATTCCATGAAGATAGCTGGGAGGAATTTGAGTACGGAATTCCTTGCGCATCACCTTAGCCACTTGGTCCCGACTACAGATTCAGCATAAAATTTCTCATACTCTTTCTAATAGTAAAAAATAATTTGACAAATAAGTTAGACTTAAGTTTTCTCTAAAACTTATTGCTTTCTGTGTAAAAGAGCATATCTAACAGATTTTTAGGCCAATAGTTTCTTAAATATAACTGTATTAGTATTAATATTAGATATAAAAATTAATAATTTCACATGTGGGGCAAATTTGGTTGTTTTGCTTTGGTCCTTTTCATGGAAAAATCATGGTGAATCCATTATATTTATTGTGTAGATATGGGTAAGTAACCTTGCATACTTAGAGAATATATCATTCTGTGGGCATTTTTATAAAGCTTGGATACTATGAATACTGATTATAATTCTATAGACAAATCTAATTTTTATTTTGACTTCCCAAAAAACTCTTTTCTTTTTCTTAGTTCCACTTGCCTCTCCAGATGCATCAGCAGAACTTCAAAACAAATTTACAGAATACATGTCTTTTATACACCAATATGATTCCAGGAAAACTCCCAATGAGCCCATCCGGGGAAAGGTAAGACTTTATTTAGAATCAGTTATTTAATACATTAACAGGTGTAATGGTCAGTGTCTCATTGGGGGGTTCTTCTTCCTGCCGAGGAGAATGTAAGCCACCCTAAAACTTAAAAGTCTCTAATACTTAATGAATAACAAAACACAAATATTCAGAAATATATTTACAATAGTGAAGCCCCTGACTGATCTAGTCCACATGGGTTCTCGAGCTAGACAGACAAAAGATGGCTCCAGTGGTTTATTTAAGGGGGTACATTAAAGGAAATGATAAGGTTTCAAGGGTGGAGTTTTGCCTTGAGACGTCTTGCAGTCAGCAGGTTGATTGACATCTTGGCACGTCACACCCATCTCAGGTGCCGTGGGAGCCATGGCAGAGTGGAACAGAAATTCACACTGTCCCTGAGCAATTGACCAGAGAAAATGTCTACTGGTCATTCCCAGACACCAGATGTTTCCATTCACTAGGCTTTCATGGGCGGTGACCCACATGCAACCCACGGACAGCTCATGACAATACATTAGAGCAGAATAGATTTATGGTAGAATATAAAGACTTTGGAAGTCATAATCATCTTTCTAAAAGGTTATTTAAACAAACTAACCTAGTTGTTAGTAGGATAGAATCCCAACCACATGCATAGTAAAAAGCAAGGAATGATGTCATAATTTGGACTCAAGAGTTTGGGAATTTAATTTATTTAAATAATTAAAATTATTTGCTTAAGATAATATCAAAGCAGCTAATAAACAATTTTTTATATTCTTAATGTGCATGTGTGGCAGGGGGATGCAAATCAGGTTATAAATCCAGATAGAAATGTAATAGTGAGTATTTGGATTTTTTTCAACTACAGATGTTTGCTTTTATATTTCATTATAAGAAAACCTTTTGTTGGAACTAATAGACATTTGGGACATGATCATAAATTCTTAGATCTATGAACTGTTTCTGTTGTATCCATAGTAACCTATACAACAAGAAATAATATTTGATATGAATAGCCTTAAACAATCCAAATGACAGAAAAGTTGAGAAATGGGAGATAATGAAATATTTCTTCTTTGACTTTCTACTGTTTTTTTTTTTCCTTCCTGCTCATTTTCTGGCACACCCTATTTTGTAATTTATTTACAAGTTTAGCCAATAAATATTATGGTGATGTCTTTAGTTTTGGATGAAGGAGACAGCCAATGAAGAAGCAGCGAAGTAAGTGCCTGCCTCACCAGGACTTGACCTAACCGACAAACTCAGCTGCGTCTTCCGGTAATTTGTGTTCCTCTGTTAATGTCAACTTTGTTTTCCTTTCCAGAGACTTGGAACTTTTGTGCAGAGAGAGATAAAACCAGGGAGTAGGCCAATAGTTCCTAAGGGAACAGAGGTATTACTGAATGCTCTGGGGCCGTGTTCATCAGAACAGCCCCCCAAAACAGAGAAAGGAAATCCAGCGGGAAGCAGAATGATCTCACCAGGTCTCTGCCAACAAAATTCCCAAGAGCTGTTAGAGACTTAAAACTCACTTATCAGAAACAGACGTCGGACAGGCAGCCAAGGCATGCCCCAGAAGCCCTGAGAGGAGAGAAGACTGCAGGCGTCTTTCACACAACTATAGGACACTCTCTTCTCTCCAGGCCAAAGCCTTTAAAGCCACCAATAAAAAATCAGAATAAGTTGCCTTCTTTAGACAAAAGCATAATCACTGGAACGTAGAGAAATTTCATAATTATCATGCAGGCCCTGGTGCCTCAGAACATATAGTTTACATAAATAGGAAAAAGAAAAAAGAAAAAAAGACAAAATACCTCCAAATGTTAGGAGTGAACTCCATAAGTGACAGATTATGAGACATTATTTCTATCACATTATTTATAAACAAAAAAAAACTTTGTTTTGTACAAAATTAATGTTATTAAATAATATAAAATTGTTAAAGGAGAGGCCCTATGAGACATTCATTAGTTATAGTTCTAGAATCAAAACAAACTGGGGTTGGATATTGGTTCCACTTCATAGGAGCTGTGTAACCTAGAATAAATTACTTAACCTCTCTAAACTTCGGTTTTCTTATCTGTAACATGAAGAAAATAGCAATTTCATAAAATTGTTGAGCATGAGATAGTAATGTACATTGATCAAAACGTGGTCCGGTAATCACATTATTACTATTACTAAATTAAAATTTCAACTTAAGGATAATGTAAATTATAAATTTAAATTTTCCTATGAATTTAAGTTTTCCTCCTTTTTCTAAAACTTAGAACTCCTATGTGTTTCACAATTAAGAGTGCGAAAAATCTAAAAACATTTCTGCCAGTACAAGATATACATACACACCTTGCCTTTCTTTATAGATTACATGGGTACTTAGGATATAAAAATATTTCCTAAATTGTTTTCTATTTTACATAGATCATTTCTAACACTAATTCAACCTTTAAGTTTTGGCTGAGTTTGGTAAGGATGAACTCTACCAGCTATTCTAATTTTGTGCATTTGATGTGACATAGTGTATCCACTATATGTTGTGTTACATACGAGTAGAAGTGGGTGAACTTCTACTATAAAGAGTAGAACTTCTGCTATAAAGAGTATTTCTGGATTTCCGTTGGATGTATCAGCTTCTCACTATTATCTGCAGTACTGAAAAGATTAGCTTTTTCTTTATCCCTTTATCCTCTTTCCACTAAAGAAAATTTAGTAAGACTGCAAAAGAATGAGTGCCATCAGGATGTATATGTGTGTTGGAGACTTCTGGATCTTACAACATGACAAACTAAGACTAATGGTGAATCCCTTCTATTGCAAACACCTTGAAATCCTGAATAAAAGGTTTGGATAACAAACAAATATATAGCCAAACTCATACAACAGTAAAACTTTCATATTCCAAAAGAGTGAATTTGCTCATTTCTGTGTCAATATATATCCTGAAGCTCTTTCCTTGTCAATACATGCATACTACTTTCTTATTTTAATAGATTTCCAACCTTCGTGGTACAGATATAACTGCAATAATAAGAATGAAAGCTTTGATGTGGGAAGAAGGGAAGGGGAAGGTAAGCAGTCTGGGGAAAGGTCTTAAGGGCTAGTAATTTAAATTTTTTTTTAATATTTGGTTTTTAGTTGTAGGTGGACACAATAACCTTTATTTTATTTTTATGTGGTGCCAAGGATTGAACCCAGTGCCTCATGCGTGCTAGGTGAGCGCTCTACCACTGAACCACAACCCCAGCCCAGGACTTAAATTTTAATCCACATTTGAACAGGGATAAAACCTTATGGTTTCCAAGGTAGAGAGAGAGTTGAAGCATGTGTGAAGCGAGACTCTCGAACAACTGACCTGTCAATACAAGGCAGAGTCCATTCCACAAGACAGCAAGAAAGTTTACCTCTACCTGAAGCTATAGATAGTGAGAAAGTAAAACCCTGTTTGTGCCACATTCCAGTTTGCAATATGAATTTACATGTAGGATTTCTTAGAGTACACAAAATTAACATAAAAATCCTGCTAGTGCTATCTCTGAGGTACCCGACAAAAGCAAATACAAATCCCCCTAGAGAGATATTTCTGTGATTCTCAGGAAAAAAAAAATCTCCACTAAAAATAAGGTCACAATCAAAAATAACAAATCATACAAAGAAGAAAAGCAAACAGAGCAAGAGTCTTCAGTGCACAGAATGATTCAAACTTCAGAACCGGAGATAAGAGAATCAAAGCACTTTGGAATAGAAGATCCATCCTCCCCACCCACCCTGCTACCCCAACACTCTTCACCTCTCCTTATCCACTGACTCTTAGCTTCAGCTGTCAGACCTCCCCTCCCAGTAGGCATCTCTGCCCATATGTTGGGCTTTTGTTTTCTTCAGTTTGATTGTCCCAACATTTGTTTTCTTGTAATATATTTCAGAATTTACTTAAAATCTACTCTTTTTGGTCATAAGTTTCCTGGTTTTCTAATTTTATTAAAATGGATTTTATTATCTGTATCTACATGCATTTTTATGAGATTTAGGGGGCACCAAGCAGCAGATGTGTATGTTCAATCAGCCATCATGAGTCAATCTTTAATTCTCTATTAAGTAAATTATATGCAAACTTAATTAAGTTTAACCATTAGTAAATATCACAGTCTTTGCAGTAGACCTCCAGGTTGACTAATTCTTATCATTGAGGACTGACACAGTCTTTCTGTCCTAGAGAATGCATTAACAATAGGTGGAGGACCTGGAGTCAAACAGCCCTGTCAGTGAGCTACTATCATAGCCTTGGTTGGTTCTCAAACTTTTCAAATATGAGGACATCTTTTCTAATACTTTTTTTAAAATATTTTTTTAATTGTAGATGGACACAATCCCTTTATTTTGTTTACTTTTATGTGGTGCAGGGGATCAAACCCAGTGTCTCACACATCCTAGGCAAGTGCTCTACCACTGAGCCACAATCCCATCCCTAATACTTTATTTTTATTATTAATTGTGCCAGGGATTGAACCCAGGAGCACTTAACCTCTGAGCCACATCCCTTTTCCTTTTAAAAATATGTTTTCTTATTTTAATACAGGGCCTCACTAAGTTGCTTAGGGCCTTGCTAAGTTGATGAGGCTGGCTGTGAACTCACAATCCTCTTGCCTCAGCCTCCCAAGCTGCTGGGAGTACAGGTGTGCACCACTGCACGCAGGAAGAATATCTTTTCTTTTTTCTTTTTTTGCTCTTTTTTTGTTATTTTTTTAAATTTATATATGACAGTGGAAAGCATTACAATTCATATTACACATATAGAGCACGTTTTTTCATATCTCTGGTTGTATACAAAATATATTCACACCAATTCATGTCTTCATACATGTACTTTGGATAATAATGACCATCACATTCCACCATAATTTCTAACCCCATGCCCCCTCATTCCCCTCTCACCCCTCTGCCCTATCTAGAGTTCTTCTATTCTACCCAAGCCCCCCATCCCTACCACACTATGAATCAGCCTCCTTAAATCAGAGAAAACATTCAGCATTTATTTTTTGGGATTGGCTAACTTCACTTAACATTATCTCCTCCAACTCCATCCATTTACCTGCAAATGCCATGATTTTATTCTCTTTTATTGCTGAGTAATATTCCATTGTGTATAAATGCCACTTTTTTTTTTTATCCATCTACTGAAAGGCGTCTAGGTTGGTTCCACAGTTTAACTATTGTGAATTGTGCTGATATAAACATTGATGTGGCTGTGTCCCTGTAGTGTGCTGTTTTTAAGTCCTTTGAGTATAGACTGAGGAGAGGGATAGCTGGGTCAAGTAGTGGTTCCATTTCCAGTTTCCAAGGAATCTTCAAAATCCTTTTCATATCAACAACCTAGGAATAAAACTAGAGACCCTGCATCTAATAGAAGAAAAAGTAGGCCCCAATCTCTATCATGTGGGATTAGGCCCCAACTTCCTTAATAAGACTCCTATAGTGCAAGAATTAAAATCAAGTATCAATAAACAGGATGGATTTAAACTAAAAAGTTTCTTCTCAGCAAAAGAAACAATCTGTGAGGTGAATAGAGAACCTACATCTTGGGAGCAAATTTTTACCCCTCGTGTGATACGCATCAGATAGAGCACTAATCTCTAGGGTATATAAAGAACTCAAAAAGCTAAACACCAAAGAAATGAATAACCCAATCAATAAATAGGCCAAGGACCTGAACAGACACTTCTCAGAAGATGATGTACAATCAACAAATACATGAAAAAATGTTCAGCATCGCTGGCAATTAGAGAAATGCAAATCAAAACTACTCTAAGATTTCATCTCACTCCAATCAGAATGGCAGCTAGTATGAAGACAAACAACAATAAGTGTTGGTGAGAATGTGGGGGGAAAAGGTACACTCATACACTGCTGGTGGGACTGCAAATTGGTGCAGCAAAGAACATCTTTTCTATATTAAAAAATGTTTCTGGCTCCTCACAAAATAGTAATTGAATTTTCAATATCCATAGTTTGAGAAAATGCATAATAACAAAATGCAGTGATTACTGCCATGTTCAATTCTCTGTATTTTTTTTTAACTGTGAAGGGTGTTTCTGTCCAAAATGAATTCCATAGTCTATATTAAAGTCATAACTGCCTGTCAATACAAATAATACTCTTAATTTCATAAGAATATTCGAATGTCTCTGTGTAATTCCCTCATCAAGTATTTTCATAAAATACTTATAAGTATTTTTACAAGGATATAGGATTTTTTCTGAATTATTAAAAAAAGTCCATATAACTTAATATTTTAAAACACCTTAGTGAATATATTAATGCTTTTCAACCCTAAGAGTGCTATTAATAATAACAAAAATTGTGTAATATGGTTAATAACAAAAACTTGTGTAATATGGTTTAAGTGTTATGTTCAAATTTATTAACTCATTTGATCCTTAAAATAAATCCTATAAAGCAGGGGAAATAATAGCATTCCAATTTTACAGCTAATAATAAGCTCAGAGAGCATAAATGATTTCTCCAACTGTATAGTTAACAGAGCTAGGACCAGAACCAGAGTTTCTCAGTGCCCAGTCTAGTTCATTAACTCACAGATGTCAACCCACAGGAAAATGCTAGCCCATTACAAATGAAAATACAAGGTCAATGCAAGAAGTATCAAAACAAATAATTTCAATATTTTTATTGAGAGACTAATTTTACTGCTTTTGGGGATTTAAAATGTTCTATTGGACTTATTATCACTATGATGGACTAAATGAATGTGGGGAAAACCCATCATTCCTAACAGATAAATAAATACTGTATAAAATATAACAAAAACATTAAAATGTATACAGCTAAATACTAAAACAAATTAAATCACTCAGGTCAGAAGTGAAAAATATGGAAAAAAAAAAAACAGTGATCAAAAAGCGAGTCTAGGCACCTGGCATGGTGACACACACCTGTAATCCCAGCGACTCTGGAGGCTGAGATAGGAGGATCTTGAGTTCAAAGCCAGCCTCAGCAAGGGCGAGGGGCTAAGCAACTCAGTGAGACCCTATCTCTAAATAAAATACAAAATAGGGCTGGGGGTGTGACTCATTGGTCAAGTGCCCCTGAGTTCAATCCCTGGTACCAAAAAAAAAAAAAAAAAAAAGGCAAGGTAGGGGCTGGAGTTATGGCGTAGACAGCTCTACTGGTACGTATGAGGCACTGGCTTCAATCTCCAGTACCACGTAAAAATAAACAAAATAAATGTATTGTGTCCATCTATAACTAAAAAACAAAAACAAAACATGTTTTTAAAAGCGAGCTGAACAGGGAACTGAAGAATTAGAATCAGAAGATTAATTTAGGAGCTGTGACCTTCATGCCTGAACTGGAATGGGTGGAGGCCGCATGTGCTGTGGAGTTGGAACCGATCATAGAGCCAGGATCCTAGAGGAGCTTTGCTGCCATGAAGAGGATCCTAGACTATCTTCTCCCATGACCTTGGGAATCAGTGGATAGGGCTGACTGATTACCACCCGGGCGACCTCTCTACCAAACTGAGCCGTGTGTAGGGGTGGAGTCCAAAAGTGCTTTCATGAGTAGTACAGGTACTATGCTTTGGTTCTGAAGTGTCCCCCAGAGGTTCATGTCTTAAGGGCTTGGTCACCAGCCTGTGGTGCTATTAGAAAGAGGTGGGACCCTTAGGAGGTAGGGCCTTGTAAAAGAAGTTAGGCCGTTGGGGTACACCCTTGAGAGGAATATTAGGATCCTGATCCTTTCTTCTCCTTTTTTTGCTGCCTGGCTGCCATGAGGTGAGCAGACTCTGCCACCATGCACTCCCTGCCATGATGGTCACAGGCCCAAAGAACAGAGCCAAATGACCATGAATAAAATCCCTGAAACTGTGAAACAACATAAATCTTCCCTCCCTTTAAGTGGATTTTTTTTCTGGTATTTTGTCATAGTAACAGAAAGTTGACTAACACAGCAAGGAACTCAAGCAAATATGAAACTGTCCCATAGTGACACTGTATAATCCTGCATGCATGGGACACCAAGATGATAGGATTAAAACAAAAACAGGACAAAAACATAAGAGGCAAGGAAAAAACTATCCAGGGAAGGGAGTTAGCAAAATTCAGACCTCAGGAACTACAGAAAAGAACACAAATAGACTGAAAAGTAAGTATACCTAATAACTCATGACATAAAAGAATAAAAACTGGGGTCTGGGGTGTAGTTCAGTGGAGGAGCACTTGCCTAGTATGTGTGAGGCACTGGGTTCAATTTTCAGCACCACATATAAATAAATTGATTCAATAAAGGTTCATCAACAACTAAAAAAAAATTTTAAAAGAATAAAAACTAAACAGAGAAACCAGGACAACATAAAGAAATAGACATAGGGGAGTACATAAAGATAAAAATATACCATTTTTTTTAAAAACAGTTCTGTAGACTAACCACAAATTAAGAATTCAGTAAGTTGGAGATAGGAATGAAGAGATCTCACAGAATACAACAGATAAAATATTAAAAAGAAGATGCACATAGCTCATGATGGCCACAGGTCCTTTTCTAGCATGCACAAAGCTCTGAATTCTATCTCCAGTACTACCACCAAAAAGAGACAGAGAGAAAGAAGGAGAAGAGGTGTGGGAGGGGAATGGAAGAGGAAGGGAGTTAGCAATGATGGTGGAATGTGATAGACATCATTATCCAAAGTACATGTATGAAGACATGAATTGGTGTGAACATACTTTATATACAGAGATATGAAAAATTGTGTTCTATGTGTGTAATAAGAATTGTGATGCATTCAGCTGTCATGCATTTAAAAAATAAAAGCAATTAAAAAAAGAAGGAGGAGAAGAAAGAATAGAATGGCACTAAAGTTCCAGAAGGACATAATAGGGGAACTTGAGAAATAGAAATTTGAAAATAAATAGTTGTGACAGATTTACTACTTATTCCCCAGTAGCCAGTCTCCCCTTCTTCCTTATTAATAGAATTACCTATCTTTAGCTGGAAATTTGTCTAACCAGAATAAAGACAACATTTCCTAGCTTCCCTTGAAGCTGGGTTGACAATATTATGGTCCTGGGATATAACCAGAACAACATGCGCAATGTCCAGAAATGTCCTTCAAGGGAAGGAGGTGGACCCTTTTCTCTAGTTTTTCCTTCCTGGTAGCTGAAATGCAGATGTGATGATTTAAGGTTTTAACTAGCTTCCTGAAAATAAATAGAAGTTTCCTTGAGCCCCTGACATCATCATCGCACACCACTGGATGACATAATTTGTGTAAAAAAAAAAACTTCTATCTCATACAAACCACTCTGATTTAGCTTTTTTAAAAGTCACTTACAGTCGAAACTAGTCCTAAATTATACAATGACTGAGAATTTTCTAGGATCAAAGAAAGATATGAGTCTTCATGTCTTTCAGGAGTAATCTGAATATTGAACTAAAAAAATAAAATAAAATTAGATCCTCACATAGACACACAGAGTAAAACCACTGAGCATCAAATGTAAAGAGAAACGCCTTTAAGACAAATCAGAAATAAAAGAGGTTCTTATTTATAAAGGAAAGATAATCACGATAGCAGACTCTTTATCCACAAAAATAGATGCAAGAAGACAATGGAGTGATATCAAAAGTAATGAAGATAATAATGGCCAACACTGAATTTCCTGACAAACTAAACTATAATTCAAGAATGGAAGCAAATATGAACATTTCAAACATGCACAGATTAATTATAATATTAAGCATTTATATATAATACAATTATATACAAGGCACTATTTTACATACTTTATATATTTTAACTCATAATCCCCATGACAACCCTCTGATGTAGATACTACAATATTACCATCTTAGAGATAATAAAACCAAGATACAGGGAGGTTAAGTATTTAAATATTTGTCCAAAGTCACACAACTCGCATGTGGCCAAATTGGGACTCAGGCCCAGGCATTTGGCTCCAGAGTCCATGGTTATTCACTCCGTTACTCTATCTCCATGACTAACAGAGTTAGCTACCCACAAATCTTCATTGAAATAACTACTAAAAGATGTCATTTAAAAGATTGATGTCAAATCTAGACAGAAAAAGTAGGATATAAACAGAAAAACAAGGCAAATAAATCAGTAATTGATTAACCTGAGTGTTAACTGAAAAATTGTTCTTTTGTGAAATGTTTTAGATAATGTTCTAGGAGATTTTTTCCCCCTCACAGTGTCTTTATTTGGCGAAAGAAAATATTTGACAACTCTATGTCAGTTCCTTCAAAAAGTATGCTAATTTATCTAGTCTGTGAAATCCTAAAGTCTGGAAATTATTGATCCTATCTACTGTGCAAAAAGGTTTTTTAAAAAAGCAGATTTGCAAGATCTATTGCTAATGTGTCATACCAAAAATCTATGCTTATTGGTAATAGGATATTTTGTTGGGTAATTGTGTTCATGACAGGCTACATGAAACCATTAGAATTGCTGTGCTGGGGCATGGCCCCCGCAGAGGGCATGCCATAAATCAAGATGTAAGAGAGGAGAAAAAAACACCAGCTTTCTACCACAGAAATTCATTGCCAACTTATTAAGATTCACAGATGGAATGCTTTTGGTTGATGAATTATATAAGATGATCTGCAATATTTCAACATGAAGACAGAGCCCCCAGTCCTGGTATGTATCCACCAATGTCAAAGATAGATTTTGTGACAGAGAAAACATGTTGCTTTTTACTTGTATTAATTTCTTTATTATAAAAATTTCCTCCAATTACTCTGTCTTCTATTTTTTTTTTAAGTTCTGTAGATTTAAAAGCTTAAAATTGTCATTCCTGGTGTCTACCAGGGGGGTGGGGTTGGTTCTAGAACTCCCACAGACAACAAAATCTACAGATACTCAAGTCCCTAATATAAAATGGCAGAGTATTTGCATATAACCTATGCAAATTATCTCTAGGTTGCTTATAATACCTAATACAAGGTAAGTGCTATGTAAATAGCCATTGTACTGAATTATTTAGGGAATAATGAGAAGAAAATAAAGTCTCTTCCTTATAGATGCATTTTTTTTCAAACATTTTTGATCCATGGTTGGATGACTTCATGGATGCAGACCCATGGACACAGAGGCTGTATTTTACTGTTAAGTAATCTTATAGGTCACATAATTTTCTCATTGTTGAGTCAACTTTACACTAGAAGGAGACACTCCAAAAATAGTCCCCAACATTCCTAGCTCTGTGTTTCACAATCATAAGCAAAAGAATCTTACAACCTAACACAGTTTTCACGGCTAGAAAATTAATTGTAGCAATAACAGAAACTGAATTTCCAGATTTAGTTCTTCTATTAAAATAATTTATTTTTGGGGGGGGTTGTTTACCTACTTTTTTTTTTTTTTCTTTATGATAGTAGTAGCAGAGCAGCTTAGATATTTAGCTGTGGTGGGAACAGGGGTTAGTGAGAAAATAATTTTTAAAAGTCAAACTTTACAGTTGAAATTCCCTTGAAAGTCCCTTATATAGCCCATGATGTCCAATATGCGGTTTCATGTCTAGTAATTCTGAAGTATCACTGAGCCGGAAGGACAATAGGAAAATCCCTATTAGATGTCTGTCTGCCTGCCTAGTTTCCTCCATTTTGTTTTATTAGGCTTCTGTAACTCCAGTACATGTTTGTGCAGTAAAAGAGGCTGGTCTTTGCCCTTCGCTCCTGTGAAGTAAATTCTAAAATCTTGGAATTCCCTGCCTGGTAAGAGTGTCTTATTTACCAGGGGCCTTGGGCCATGCCAGAAAGTCTATTCTACACATATGATGTTTATATGTCTTGGGCCACGTGGTGTTAGCTTGGCTTCAGGAGGGGCTGGGGACTAAAATCATCACATAGGTAATCAGCCATGTCTATATAACAAAGATAACAGTTAAAACTCTGGATGTCAAGGCTCAGGTCCCTGATTGGCAACACTCCATGCATATTGTCATATATTCTTTCTGAGAGAAGTTAGCGCTGTCCATGATTCTACTGAGAGAGACAACTGGAAGCTCATGCTTGAAACTCCTATGGGCCCAGCCCATGTCTTCCTTCTTTGCTGTTTTAATCTTATCCTTTTATTATAATAAACTGTAATAGTGACTGTAAGAGATTTGGTGATTCTGGAGTCCTAGCAAATTATCAAATTCGAGGCTGGGGATGTAGCTTAGTGATAGAGTATTTGCCAAGCATGCACAAAGCCCTGGGTTCTATTCCCCCTACTGTAAAAAAAAAAAAAAACAAATGTAAAAGTGATCATGGGGGCCTCAAGTTTGAACTGTACACAATCAAGTTTGTGTACATTGTGTACATAAAGCACACCTCGCCACAAGAAACTTCAACCATCGCATCACGTCACAGAACAATATTCCTCTTATAATAAGCACTTATACTCTCAGTTTACCGCTCTCCCCCCCCAAAAAAAAAACATGCGTAGGCAAAAAATTTCAGCAATTTATGTGGAGTGTGTGTGGTGCGAATGTGTGTCTGACATAAAACGATTATGGACTTGGAGACGTTTTGACTCCCATCATCTAACAGTCATCCCCTCTCGGGAAATTTTAAAAATCCCAAGAATCACTGGGAAGACAGCTTGGACCAAACACAATCAAATGCTGGCGAATCTGTAACACCAAGGCAGGGCTTGGAGCAGGTCATGATGTCTTTATAAACATCAGTTTTCCAGTTCATGAAGCAACAACAATTACAGCAACTCTGCCCAAGTCACAGATGGTATTATGGACCAAGAAAAGACACAACAGTTGATTTGAACGTGCTTTAAAATTAGTAAATTGACAGATGTAGGGTTTCCTTATCTCATTTTTGAAGTCATGATCCTAGGAAGATTATTTAATAGACAAATGAAAATGATTGTTTAAATAACTAGGGCAATTCTTTGGTTACAGAGAAGCGCCGCTGTTACAAAGGGAGGAAAAGAAGACGACTGAGTGTGTTTGTTTCCTAACACATGTGACATTTGTCTTCCCAGGCCACGGGGTAGTTTGTACGTCATGCTCACAAGTCTCCTCACACCAGTCACACCAAAGCTGCTGGAGTTATTAAAATAATTCAGTGAAAGTATAAAGGGTGTCCTCACTACACAATGCAAGGCAGAAGGTTTCTTCAGCTTGCTTCCAACACTATTGCCAGCGATTTCACCCAAAATAAAAACATGTAGTAATTCTATACCACTTAGTCCTAGATTATATTTCAGGGTCACCAATTTTTTTTTTAGTCACAATCATATTTTCAGAGAAGAAAGAGAAAATGAAATTCCCTGCCACCTCTACAAGAGTATTGTGGAAATTACAAAATGTTGATTACAAAAAGGATTTAGCAAATGACTTTGAAGTTGTATGACAACTGTTCTTTTAGTGCTTTTTAACAAACCCATGCAAAGAAGACGAGTGCACCTGGAAATAGCCCTGTGGCTGCGTGGTTGATAGGATGTGTTTGGTTTTGCCATACAGTATCCCATCACTCAGAATCTGCACTAGGCAGGAAGCCAAGGAACCAGTAGGAATCACATAAATATGCGAGTAGTTCTGCCTGATGACTTTGGCCTAGTCTGACTCTGGTCAGCTTAACTGTGGGGAAAGGTGAAACAGCCCCACTGGATTTCAGAGGAAAATTCGTGGGTGCAGGGGAAACAGGGATGGAGGTATGGGCTGTGACACTCCAAAGCTGGGACATAGTTCCTGACGTTCTCAGGAACTTCCTGGAAGTCTTGAGAGGTGAGACACAGTCCTGGAGGAATAGTTGGGCTGGTTAGCTTTGGCTGTACCCAGGGCTGACTGCCAAATGAACTGTTTTTATTGTTAGCAAATGTCGCCCCACCCAAGGCAGGATTTTCAAAGATTCCTTAGATGAATGGGAACTTCTGGTTGCTCCTTGTTTTCTGAGTGTGTTATGACAGGCATTTGATCTGTCCCTCTTTTGTAATTCAGGAAAAATTCCTCAGAGCCTAGAGGGTGACCTTTAACAGAAAGCAGCAGACATTGTTATTCCTTTCCGGACTATTGCAGGGTCTGAAGATTAATATTCTCACAGATGTGTCCATGTTTTAAACTGTTAAAGGAGTCAAAGGAAATGTGTCACTGTTTTGAGTATTTCCTTGTTTGATTTTTGAGCCCCCCAGATAGAAAAAAGATGCAGCAGGGTGAGATAGGGAGGAGCTACGGCTCAGCCGAATAGGGGCGTCCAGGAAATGAGAGGGGCCCTAGGGGTCATGGGAAAGGCAGGCCCATCCTTATTCAGCATTCTCCCACAGCTGTCTTGGGCAGGCACCTCTGGACCTGGCATCTGAACTGGTGCTGGTCCCAAAGGAATGTCTGTGTCCAGTCCTGAGATCTGCTTGGCCTTGCTTGCTTCCCACCCCACTCCCATTCCAGAGCAAAGGCAGCAGCCTAAAGATCTCAGGCAGGGAGGTTGGATGCCCATGGCATGGGTGTCACACCTGCTGTCACAGTTGTCAGCATCTTGCTTCTAGTAAATTTCAGACATGCCGGTGGTGGGCGAAGGCAGAGGCAGGTGCCGCTGCGTCTCCCAGGAGGACGGCATCAGTGCTAGAAACACGGTGGCTTTGCCAGGAAGCTAATTCCACAGTGTGGGTGGGCCCAGGAGTGGTCCCGAGCATGCTCCTGTTTGGGGAGCAGCTGTGCAGCCGTGGGAAGAGCTGAGTCTCTGGAAGCAGGAAAGCAGGTTTGAGAGTCGCAGCTCTGTCACTTCCCAGCTGTGTGACTTTTCAAAATGTTACCTGACCTCTCAGGGTCATTGCTCTTTATCTGTTAAATGACAATAATGTGAAAAGTTACATCAGATGGTCCTAGTGAGGAATAAATGAGATAATGCATGTGCATGTGTTTTGTAAACAGTAATAGCTAAGACTTGGAGTGTGAATGTGTGCCTGGTGCTGTACTAGGAAATTTATGTCTTTTTTTATTATTATGTGACAGGGTTCACTAAGTGGCCCAGGTGAGCTTCAAATATACTATCCTGCTGCCTCAACTTCCCAAATAGCTGGGATTAGGATTCTAGTTAAGGTATGCAAAAGAAGCTGTCAGGTGCCACCACGCCCAGCTTCTTTTACATATCTTTACTAGAATCCTCACCAACTCTTACAAATAGCTTACAATTATTATATCTAGTAAAATGGAATAACAGGTAAGTGGAGCACAGAGAGATTAAGAAAGTTGCCTATGATCAAACTGTAAACACACCATGTGGTGCTAGTGTTCAACCCCAGTCCACCTCCCAATCACTACCACCAATATCTAAGGTGGGAAATTTCAATGTCAATATTCATCTTGGAGGCTTCCTTCCTCCTTAGCTTAATATTCATTTGGTTTCTGAGATCCATGGAACCCTATTAAAGTCTCCCATCTGTCCTCTTGTGTTTAATCTCATCCTTCTGATAGCAGTTTTAACACATGGTCTCAAACTTTTGGGCTCTTATATTGAGAGATGGAATCTGTGTCCTCCTCTTCTTGAAGCAGCAAGACCCCTGTGACTGCTTAGAACAATAGGGTAAGGCAGAAATGATGACAGGAGTCTTTGAAGGCCTGGTCCTCAAAGGCCATTGTTTGCTGTTTTGGCGCATGGTCTTCCTGCCCAGGTAAGAAGTCTGACCGCTCAGAGGCCTGCCAAGTGGCAGTGCTGGCTGAGTTCAGCCTGCCGGTCTTGCCCACCAAGGAGCCAGGTACGTGAGTGACCAAGTCATCTTATCTTGGAAGTGGCTCCTGCAGCTACAGCTGCTCCAGTTCCCCACTTTCTGGGTCACCCCCAGTCTTTCCAGTTAAGGCCTTAGGTGGGGAGCAGAGGCATGCCATACTCACTGCATAATAAAATGGTTGTCTTTGCCACTGTGTTTGGGGTCATTTATTGTACTACAATAGGTAACTGGTATCCTTAAGATGTCCCAAGTCAGAGTCACCTCTGCCTCCCATGTCCCTGCTCCTCTAGTTCTGCCTTTCAGTTAATGGCATCTTAGGTCACCAAATGAATCAGAAACTTTCAGACTCTATGACCAATCAGTAACCACTGATTTCTATTCTGTCTGCTTCTTCTTTTCCATATCCACTGCCCAGCCTTACCCTGTTCAGGACCTCACAGCTCCCATGGCCCACGGGCAATGGACTCCTGAGTGATCTCTCTACCTTTACCCTGTCCATTCTCTGCACCGCTGCTGCAATTGGTCTTTCCAGAGATACCTCAGTCTGCCCAGTCTGAGCCTTGTTTAAAGTTCTGTAATGGTTCTTCATTGCTGCTAGGACTTCCCCAGCTTTCACAGTTGGGTTGCCTCTCTGCAGCCAGCCATGATCCCAGCCCATTTCCCTGTACTCACATCAGAGCTACCCACTCTTCCCAGAACGTGCCAGGTTCCCTTTTGCCTTGGCTGCCCATGCCCTCATGCCTCTCCCAAGTCTCTAGCATTTTATTCTGCTTCCAAGGCCTAACTGGGATACCACCATCTGTGCAGCTCCCTTCCAACAACCCCAGGCAGAAATAACGTTCCTTCACATACATCTTTCTGTCTCCTAGTTTGCATGTCATTTCTGAGTTGCTTGTTTGTCTCTATACTCTGTTAGTCCAGGGTTTGCCGTGTGGCCTATAAATGCCTCTAGGGTCCCAGGTTTTATTGACGTCATTCAGAGGGTGATTGCCACACTAATAAAAATTGTCTTCTTTAAAATTCAGTCCCCAACAGGTCCTATCTCTCAAAAATTCTTGGTGGTTCCTCCTTCAATGAAGACAGAACTCTTAGGCATGACTTCAGTGACATACTCAAATGGTTTGGGGCCAAGAGAAACCTGAGATCAGAGAAGCCCCTCAGTAAGTCAGGTGAGCTAGCGCCTTGCTCAGCTCCGTGCTGCTCTTGACCTCTCTTTTCCTGTCTGTATCCATTGACTGTCCAGCATAGCACCATGTTCAATTGATGAATTCTTCACATATCTATCTTCCTAGTAGGTTATGTTTCTTAGACAAAGTCTATTCTTCCATTCCTCTATCTTGTCATTGAGTCTCTGTATCAAGTCTCAGGAACATATCCATGAGATCATATTTATTTCTGGGTGTTAGAATAGCAAATTTGCTTTTCTATTACCCATTGCTTAGGCAATGGCATATAGACACCTGAGATCAGCACCGTTGTTTCTTGCCTCCTTTCCAGTGACCTTGACTTGGATCTCACTGTGCAACAGGCTTTCCTGCAATGCTCCTTTCTCTCTCATATACCGTACTCTCCATAGTAACGGATTTTCCAGTTAGCTGAGTATTTCTTCTTGTTCAACCCTGTAATTCATACAGATGGAATCCTAAAATGCTGAACATGGAAGACTTTTTTTCCCCCTCTTATTCCTTTATGAGCTACTTCAAGCAACTATATAGCCAAAAGTACTGGGAGTCCTTTTGCAAACAAGGTATTTTGAGTCATTAAATTTGAGTGATCTAATTTTTTAAAATTTTTTTGAATTATTAAGATATCCGGGCTGGGGATGTGGCTCAAGCGGTAGAGTGCTCGCCTGGCATGCGTGCGGCCCGGGTTCGATCCTCAGCACCACATACCAACAAAGATGTTGTGTCCGCCGAGAACTGAAAATAAATATTAAAAAAAAAAATTCTCTCTCTCTCTCTCTCTCTCTCTCTCCTCTCTCACTCTCTCTTAAAAAAAAAAAAAAGATATCCACAGTTCCTTTAGTCATTGATAATATTTTAAAGTAACAATAAAAACTATGGGAGAAAAGATCATAAGAATTTTAATGTCTCAAATGAAGGTAAAATTATGCTATGAACCAATAAAAGTATCCTTAGTTTCTCAGGGATTAATGAATTCTGTCCAAAACATCTGGATAGTTTTGTTCCCACTTAATGAATTTCATTATCAACTAATTGCTTTGTCTCTTTAGACGAATATTATACGCATAATTTAAAATTCATGATAGAAAGAAAAACCTGGGTGGGATAAACCTGAGCTTGAATATAATGGTCACTCCAAACATTTGACAAACTTGTAATTCTCTCTCTTTTTTTTTTTCATTTTCTCCTTGGCAAAATAAAGACAGAATAAACCAATGCTAAACGTTGCTTGTAGAGCCAGTAATGAAATATATATGTCAAGACACGTTTCCCGTCTTCCTGCCGGCTCCCTCGCTACATCCCCTGCCTGCTCCAGTGTGTGCAGAAGGCTCAGCACAGCTTTCTACAGTTTTCTTCCCTGATCTGCAAAAAGTATTTATTCATCTTGTTGGAGAAATGCTTCTTGTTTTGCTTCCACACAGAAGAGAATATTTAATGAATTATTAAATAAATGCTGCTTTCTTTTTATGACATTTATCAAAATTTTAAAGCTTATTTTTTTCCTTAAGGCTTTATATTCATCTTACCAGTATTTGAAAATATCCAAAACAAGACCCAAACCCAGAAACTGCGAAGAAAATAGACCAGCAAGTTTATCTATGAAAAAATGTAAAATGTTGATATGGTATAAAATGTAAATTAAATAAGGACAAAAGATAAATGGAAGAGTGAGAAAATATAACACATAACAAAGTATGAATATTCCTCATATATAGATATAAAAAGTTTTACGTTAACTCATACAACCATGTATGTATGTCAAAATAATTCTACTGTCATGTATAACTAAAAAGAATAAATTAAAAGTTTTTTTTTAAAAAAACAATAAAAGTGAAATCAGTAAGAGAAAGTCAATCAAATTAGCAGATAGTTAGCAAGCAGGCTATGCACAGGAAAAATACAGATTAAATACTGTCAAATAATTGCAAAGCAAGAACAAGATACAAGTTTTCAGCTATGAGATGGGCCAAAATTAAAAAGATTGTGCATTCACCATGTTGATAAAAATGAGGGGGAAAGTAGATATTTTAATGTTGTAGGAGTATACACAAGTAAAATATTTTAGAAGGGCAATTTGACAAGTTATTAAAATTGTAAGTGCACATACCATTTACTGTACAACTTTACCCCTTACTATCTTTCCTACAGAAATAACTGTACAAGTAGACTAAATATATTTACAAGGATATTCATTTTTTATAGTATTTTAATTGGAAATAATTGAAAAGAAACTTTGGGGCTGGGGATATAGCTCAGCTGGTAGAGTACTTCCTCACATGCACAAGGCCCTGGGTTGGATTCCTAGCACCACACATACACACACACACACACACGCACAAAACAACAACAACAACAACAACAACAAAATACTTCACTGTTCATCAATAGAGAACTCTTTAAATACATTATGGTACATCTGCACAATGTAATTTTCTACTATGCAATAAAACATGGGCCAGATCTTCTCCTCTTCAATATTTTTCAGTGACATGAATTGATTTAAAATTTTATTATTATTATTATTATTATTATTATTATTATTATTATTTTAGAACTTAGTATTGAACCCAGGGGGACTTAGCCACATCCCTAGTCCTTTCTATTTCAAGACAGGTTCTTGCTAAGTTACCTAGGACCTCACTAAGTTGCTGAGACTGACTTTGAACTTTCAATCCTCCTGCCTCAACCTCCTGAGTAGCTGGAAATATAGACATGCAACATCACACCCAGCATCTATTTAAAATTTTTAAAAGAGGTAAAGAAAAAATAACATCCAAAGAAATTTTAACTATATTTCTGTCATGAGTATCCACCCATCAAATTTTCAGGATCCTAAAAGTTCATGTTTACCTTAAAATCTCAACTTCACTTTATAGTCTCTTCTCTTGCCATGAGTTTCGTTTTTGATCCTCTTCCCAATGTCTTGGTCTTACTTGTTTCCAGACACCTACTCCCACGGATAAATCTGACTCTGTGGGGATCATTGGCCAAGGTAAAGCATTATGCGCTCACTGGGGCAATGGGCTGGCAGTGCCCAGAAACAGGAGTAACAGAGAGTGAAAGAAAGCCAGTGAGGTACCAGCCCCACCACCTGCTGTGAGTGTCATGTTCATACACCTCCCCAGCCAGGGCTGCCACTGCTTGGCCCTTTGCACTGACACCCAGGAAGCAGAAGTGTTCTGGAAAAAGCCACAGACCAGGGCTTTCATTGGTTGGGCACTAGAAGCACAATAAATTCAGCTTGGCTTTCCTTTGGGGCAATGGCTTCCAGGATCCTGGGGAAGCTCATGCCTGCCAGAATTGGGCGAATGACCCAGAATCCCTGAGTTGTAAGGAGTCTTTAGTGCTCAGTCACAGTTTGACCCTTTCTGTCTTCTTGACTTCTGCTCTCTCGGCCAAGACCCTAGTGATGGGACGGCATTTTGGGGCTTACTGAAGATATTCATTAGGACTGTTTATTTCCTTATGAAGGAAACACTCATCTGCAGACTGCCTGTAGTATGCATGTGTTTTAACAACTGGTTCCCTGGAGGAACACCCTGGGTTCATAGTATTTGCCAATAGTGTAGCTACAATTCTCATGGCTGATTTCAACAAAATCAACAGAACATCTCTGAATATCTGCTTTGAAGAGATGCACACAGTGTATAGTACCATTTTATAGTATTTCTACCTCAAGAGCAGAGGTAATAATAAAGTGTAGTAATAATGGTTAGGCAGTGACAGATTATGAATAATTATGACCTTTGTTTTTTAACACTGCTTAATCATAAGTTATGTAATTTAATTTCTACTAATAGCTAGGTTTAACAACTGACTCAGAATATTCCTGAAAGTTTAACAACTGGCTTTTACATGACAAACAGCCTGGCTGCAGCACACCCCTGAGATGGCTACATTGCAAGATGCTACGGATATTAGTTTTCCTGGGAAAACTACATTCATTATTTCTTTAATGGAAACCCAGCTTTTCCTATGTTTTGGCAGTACCTATGTAATTTGCATGGTAACAGCAGCTATCTGCACTCATACCTCTTTGAACTTATATACTGTAAGGTTTAAAACTCTCTTATTTAGAAGAGAAGGGTGAGGAGGGAAATAATAGGGCTGAGTGTTTCCTATATGCTAGGTACATGTGTTTATGACACCTCCTATGATTTTCACAGAACCATTAAAGAGTTTGGATATTAAGCAGCTGGACAATATGTGCTGTACCAAAGATGTCATGGATGTTGGTGTTAAATAGACCAGTGACTGCTCCGTCACTGTGCAAGTTAGTTTAACAATTAACTTGGCCCTTTACTTAGTAATTTAATAATAGTTATTACCTATGGGATTGTTATAAAAAAGGAAAAAACAATAAAGCAGGTAGAGAATGTACTTAAACATGGAGCTAGTATCGGGTTTAAAGATTGGCAGATGTACATCACCAGTGCTTAATACCCGTTAGTACCTTTTCTCTTTAACAAGTGTCCCATACATCCCCAATTAATCAATAGTAACTATTTGGAGAAACCAACAAAGCCAGCAGGATGGATCCGGCTCTCCCTTCCTTTTTACTTGATTTGAGAGTTGGGTTGAGGGAAACATTATCATTCTGGTGCCTGGCAAAGTCTGTAGCTTAACCCGATCAATTAGAGTTGCCATTGTGAGGCAGAACTCTCCTGGCTTAGTGGTGACAACACTGCTCAGGGTTACCAAGGGCAGATAACCAGTGCTGGTCATTCTGGGGGGTTATTCCAGCGCCACACAGCTTTGCAGCCTACAAAAGGGCAGGGTGCTGGGCCTGCACCTAAGCAAGTTCCAAAAGAGTTTGAAACAACATTTTTAAACAGAAAAACTATTGCAAGCTATTTTAATTTCTTCCCCTAATTAATTGATCAAGCCATATGCTTT
This sequence comes from Spermophilus citellus, assembly GCF_964194105.1. Classification (NCBI taxonomy): domain Eukaryota; kingdom Metazoa; phylum Chordata; class Mammalia; order Rodentia; family Sciuridae; genus Spermophilus; species Spermophilus citellus. The sequence goes on along the minus strand of NC_138193.1, from coordinate 71,451,065 downwards.
ATACACGTTAATGGAGTTTTTTCTAGAATATCAAAATTTTGTTCTAAAATAGATTTGGGGAAATATGCAGGTGAAATTAACCAAAGGATTGTCTGATAAAGAAGTACAGGAATGCTCCACTTTCCTAGGAAACAGAGCATGTTATAATTAGCAAAGTACAGAGGCACCAGTCTGAGCAGCAACAATAATAGCTAAAGGATATACAACAATCCACAAAATGATTATAAAAAGAAGCATTCAATGAAAGGAAAAAACTGGAATGTCCTGCCCTTGGCTCTATGTATTCAAAACTCAAACTCCTTTCTCAAGTGCCAGCCTAATTCTCAAAGGCTCCAATAAGCCTTTTTGGACCCATATCTCTGGGTCCCCATAGTTGCAGAACTTATGTCTAGTACTAAGTTTGTACTTCCATCACATTCTGATCTGTTGTCCTTGGTTGAGATTTAAGGTGTCATATTTCAACATCTTCTGTTTTTTGAGGGCAGTGAGCATGTCCTGTAAGCCTCACGCAGCAGGCACCCAACTCATGAATAAAGGAAGCAGTGAAGCAACAAATGAGCAAACAACTATGGAGATGGGCCACACAGCTTCTGGGGCCCTCTGCTCCATCACCTGGTCTTATACAAGGAAACTACCCCGATTCAACTTACAAACAAGGCTTTTGCCATCAGTGTGGTTTATTGACTTGGGCCACCGTGACTGACATCTCTGGAAGGTGACCTGGCTGCCATGCCTCCTCAGCCACATGGAAAATAAAGTAGCCAAAAAGGATGTCTGTTACCTATTGTATATTTTATTCTTTGACTTCTGTTTTTTTCTCTAGTTTCTCATTCTTTTAGGACAATGTTTCTTCACATACAGTTGCTGGGTCATCTCAATTGATCCCTGTGACCCTAGTTAGACGACAGATTCCTGAGTCCCCTTTGTAGACTTTTAGGGCAGATTCCTGGGGGTGAAGCAAGCCTGCAGCTTCCAGGTGATTCCTATTTATTCTAAGGTTGAAAACTCTCTTATTTAAAAGAGAAGAGTGAGGAGGAAAATAATAGTGCTGAGTGTCTCCTATATGCTAGGTACATGTGTTTATAACACCTCCTATGATTTTCACAAAACCATTAAAGGTAGCTTTTATTATTCTCTTTCAGTGATGAGTCTCAGACACTGGAGTGTTTGTGTAACAAATTGCCAAGGGCTCCACAATGAATTATTATTACAAAGCCTGATTCCAAAGCAAGTGCATCTGACCCCACAGCCTCCATTCTTCCCATGACATCACACCGCCCACCCTACTCCCACCCAGTGTCTACCCATTTGCATGCATTCAAGGACCCAGGTTTCAGCTGATAATTTTCTCTATTGACCTCAAGTGAACTCTGAGATGCTCTGCCACTGCTCATTTGGCACAACAGTTAAAAATTCAAAAGCTCGTGGGAATTCCTAGTCCATTCATGGATAGACTGTGTGCTTATTCCTTTTCTCCCAACTGTCTCAGGTGTGAGCTGGGGCTGTGTATCCTTCACACCCATCACCAACACATACACATCCATGCACCCACACACACCACACACACTACACGCATGCACACATGTGTGCATGGATATATACATACCTGTGCCTCACCACGTACATACACGTGCTACCATGGGAACGTGGGCACAGAATACATAACTGGTTCTCCTCTTTCTCTGGTAGATATTTTCAAATCAGTGTTTCTGTGGCAATGTCTTTTTTAGCCTCCTGTTTCCTTGACTACAGATTGAGAATGATGCAAAGCCTCTGGGTGCCTTTTAGTAGGGCTGTCTCCTCTGGGTTCTGTGGCTGAATGACTGTATTCCTGGTCTTGAGTCAAAGTCTATTGTATTAATTCTATCATTCATCTCTTTGCAATGGAATTTCAGAATGTGTTTGCATGAAATACCTCCCTGCCCAAGAAGCGAGGATCATATTCCCCTCCTCTTTGCATCCATTGAGCTCCTTCTCTGCTTTCAAGGGCTGGTGTTACCCCTTCTCTCTCTGCCCAAGCCCTCCTTTGCTACCTCTGTCCTAGGCCCATGTGACATTTGCAACTTCTCTGCCTTGGTTCACACTGGTTCTAATGCAAGGTTCTAATCCAATTCCTAACTAGCTGCCTAACTGATCTGGAGCAAGCTGTTAACACTCTCTGGGCCTGTTTCCTCACTCACCCCACAGGGGCTCCATGGACCTCACTTACTGAGGCTTACTTCACACCAATTGCTCTAAGTATTTTACAGATTTTTGCAAATAAACTGCCACTAAAGGAGACACTATTGTTCCTATTTTCCAGATGAGAAAACATGAGATTGAGAAGACTAAGTGAATTGCCCAGTGATACACAGTGAAGAGCTATGAGAGAATTAGAACCTGCTTGGTCTAATGTCTAACCCCATGCTTTCAATTACATGCAATGCTGTTCTTCAAAGACCTCTCCAACCCTGAAATTGGTGACTTTAGGTAACCTATCCTATCTTTCGCTTCCCCCAGCTTACAAACCATCTGTCCTCTGAGCCTTCGAATGACTTTTCTGTGATCTTCCTATCTCAGAATTCCACCTGATTTGTGGACCATTAGATATATTCCTGTGATTTTCAGTGGGTGTTCCCTCCAGATTAAACCCTAAGGAAAGAAGCCAGGGCCGGTCGTGGCTGGTCCTAGGCTGTAGAATGCAGGAAGAGAAGGACAGAGAAGCAGCTGCCATCTATGTAGCACAGGCTCTATATCAAGGACTGTGGTTTTCAGGTATCTCATCTACTTCCTAAAACATAATCACAGTAAGTTTTAGTGGTTATCTTTATAAGTGGAGGAAGCTGAAGCCAAGAGGGGGTAAAAACCGTACTCCAAAAATGGCTGAACGGAATTTACTAGTCTGATCGCAAAGCACAAATTTTCTACTGTTAAAATTGGAACTGTGACTGTAGCTGTGGTCAGTGGCAGAGAGCTTGCTAGCATGTGTGAGGCACAGGATTCAATTCTCAGCATCACATATAAATAAAATAAGGGTCCATTGACAACTAAAAAAAAAATCGAAACTTGTGAAAGACTACTGTTATGATTTAAATATGAAGTATCTCCCAAAAGCTCATGTGTGAGACAATGCCAGGAATTTCAGAAATGAAATTATTGGGTTACGAGAGCCTTAATCCATCAGTGCGTTAATACCCTGATAAGGATCAACTGGGAAGTAACTGTAGGCAGGTAGGTTACGGCCAGAGGAGGTGGGTCACTGGGGATGTGCCTTTGGGGTTTATATTTTGTCCCTGGTGAGCGAGAACTCTCCCCGCTTCCTAGTGGCCACATCCTGAGCATTTTTCCTCTTCCACACCCTTTCGCCATGATGTTCTGCCTCACCGGTGGCCCAGAGCAACAGAGTCAGCTACCTGTGGACTAAGTCCTCTGAAATGGTGAACACCAAAGAAACTTTTCCTTCTCTAAAATTGTTCTTTTCAGGTCTTTTGGTCACAGCAGTGAAAGAGCAGACTAAAAACACAACAAGCATAATTTTCTTTCTCTTTTAGCTATTCCTCTAAATACCATTTAGGTATTCAATTAAATTTAGGTATTCAATTCAACACATTGTTGTTGGTTTGGTTTGGGTTTGTTTGTTGGTACCAGGAATTGAACCCAAAGGTGCTTAACCACTGAGACATATCCCCTGCCCACTTTTTGTTTTTTATTTTCAGACAGGGTCTTGCTAAATTGTTTAGAGCCTCGCCAAGTTGCTAAGGCTGACTTCAAACCTGTCATCCTTCTGCCTCAGCCTTTCAAGTTGCTGGGACTATAGGCGTGGGCCATCACTCCTGGCTCAACACAATTTTTATATTGCAATATTATTATCAATGTCCAGATATTGGACAAGAATTAATATTCACTAGAAATTGAGAAGAGTAAAACTGTGCTAGTACAGTAAGTAACTACTCATAAAAATCATTAATAATGTCACCATTATAGAACACGCCCAGGAAAGCAATCTAAACAATGAAGAAATAATTATAAAACATTAAAACTAATTAAAAGACTCCAAGCTGGGCATTCATTTGATTGGACTGTGCCACTGCTTTACAGCAGTAGAATGTAGACAGAGGTGATATTCATCACTTCCAGACTGTAGTGATTTAAGTTGCTGGGATTAGAGGCGTGTGCCACCATGCCCGCCTACAAAACATTCCATGCAGGATTTCACACAAACTCTTTTTTCCTATTCATGATCTTTGAATTGAGTGATTCTGAAACTCTAGAAGGCCACAGTGGAAGGAAACAGGATCCCTTGGCCACTAGGAGTATCAATACCCTAGAAAACTATCCCTATCATTAACTTGGGGCTTGCTTGTTATAGTAGCTAGTGCTACTTATTCTCTGCAATAGATCTTCCTTTTTACTTCTCTTTACTATGTATGATTTAATTTATTTCCAGAACTGTCCTTTTAATCTGAAAGTTGCTTTTTTTTAAAAAAATGAGCATCAAATTAGTAATTAGAAGATATTTGACAGGATATGCCTTGTCATGTCTCAATTAATGCTTTCGATACTATTACTATTCTCATTCTTCGATGAAGAATCTGAGCTGGAGGTTAAGTGACTTCCTCATAGCACACAGAGGCAAAACTGACAAATATTTTTATTCCCAGACTTGAGCTGTTAGTCACTCTGCTGCTCCCCCAGTATATCCCACACAGTGCCTTAAAGTCTCTTACATACTGTTATGGCTTAATTGATGTCTGTTTCTGCTTGAATAAGTGAATGAGCAAACAGCAATATATTTAGAAGGGAAATGTCATGAAAGTTCACAAATAACCGAAAAATTCTGTTGTCCTGCAATATTCTTTCCCCATACAAATGGCCCTTTTTACTTGTATGTGTCTGAACTTTAGGGTGTTAGTGACTAGAACGCATAAAGAGATTCATTCACTGGATGAAAAGCATGCTTACAGAATACTGAGAATTTCTTCATTTTTTAGATCAAGAGCCTCAAATGCTTCAGGACATCAAACAAATTCAGAACTTTCTGAATAGCCGACTCATTAAGGAAAGCTGCTGGAACCCACAGGCACCTTTTAAGGACAGTGACAGTACCCATGGGTGCTTTTTCCACTAGGAACCTGTGTCCATTCGAGGGAGCCTGGCTGGGGAACCTCAGCCGCATAACAAAGAGGAATTGTTCCCTCCAGAACAACATGATAATGCAGGGAAAGAGTGGGTGCCCTGTGTACCAAGGAAAAAGGCAGTAAATGAGTCCCTGGCGCCGACACAACAGGTCAGCCTTAACAAAGACGGGGACAGAGCTCTCTGCCAAAGAAATGGTCCCGGCCGGCTTGTTCCACGAGTTAAAACTCTATCAGATTTAAGCTAAAAACAGCTAAATTTCCAAAATATGTGGCCAGTGCACCCTGGGAAAAAGAAGACTCTCCCTTCCTAGGGAGGGTGAATAAGTAATCTCACACCCATTTAATGAAGCAAAGCCAGGTCTTCCCTTCTGATTTGCTTAGAATTGGCATCAGGCTCAAGTCACCACCCTGTTTCCACCCCAGGGTCACACCTAGGTCTATTCCAGTTCTCACAAAGGGAAACTTGAATTTTACTGACGGTAAACATTTTTTTTTCCTGAAATGAAAAATATGAACATAATTCACTTTGGGGACAAATGGGGATTGGAACAGAAGAAGAGAGACATTTTTTTTTCCATTTTAATCTTCTTGTACCAATTTCTTACAATTTTTTACTATTAATTTTACTTTCAATGTCTTAAGAGTTCATCAAGGTGAGGTTACGACCATTTGGGTCTTTGTTTTCCTATTAATCTGTTCCAAAAGTAATCAAATATTATTTTTGGAAACCTTCATAACTATAAATCTCTGCTCCCAAACAACACTTATTATCCCTATAAACAAAAGCCTTACTTCTCAGAGAAAAATCCATTCAGCATGTGTGTTCCTTGGAGCAGAATGTTACAGAACACCTTCTCTAAACAGAACACAAACAAACAAAAAAAAAAAACACAACAATAAAGATTATTGTCCCCCCTCCCAATTTTAGTATTGTTTAAAATGGCATAATCACATATTATTCTTTTTTAATTTATTATTTTTGCGGTACTGGGAATTGAACCCAGGACTTGGCACATGTTAGGTAAGTGCTCTATTACTGAGCTATATCCCCAACCCACATATTATGCTTCTATATAAAATATAAAAGAATTTTTCCTAACTGAGGATGATTCTCTTCCTGCTCAGCAGAAGACATTTGGTAATATCTAAAAACATTTTGCATTGTCATAACTGGGTATGGGTCAAGGGAAGAGGTTCCTCCTGGTATCTAGTAGACAAAGGTCAGAATGCTACTAAACATCCTCCAATGTACAGGCGGGTCCCTCATAGAAAGAATTATCTGGTCCAAAATTTCAATATTTCCCGTATTAAGAAATCCTGATATAGATATAATGGGTCTATTATACAACATAGAAATTCACCCTAAAGTTGTGCTCACAGATTAATTAATAAAATGGGGGATGGTGATTTCTTTGGATGTTTGGATGACACATCACGTGTAATACTGAGATTAGCCAGATTAGGAGGCAAGTGTTTATGCCCATTCTTCCTGGACATGAAATGAATTGGCTAAATGCTGTGAAATAGAATTGATCTTTGATTCTTTTTTTCATTTATTTAACAAATATTTGTTAAATCTCTACTAACAAACAGGTGGACAAAGCTTTTAAAAGAAGTGGCTCTTTGGCCAGGTGCAGTGCATGCCTATAATCCCAGCGATTTGGGAGACTGAAGCAGGAAGATTTCAAAGCCAGCCTCAGTAAAAGGGAGGCACTAAGCAGCTTAGTGAGACCCTGTTTCTAAATAAATAAAATACAAAATAGGGCTGGGATGTGGCTCAGTGGGCAAGTGCCCCTGAGTTCAATCCCTGGTAACTCCCCACCCTCCCCAACAAAAAAAAAAAAAAAAAAGTGGCTCTTCAACCATCATCAGACTTGTTCATAATCAGAAAAAGAAGTGGCCAGACTTTTTCTAAATATTACAATCAATATTTGGCCAGGATAGGTCTTTGAAGAACTGAAGTGAAATGAGAATAAAACTGAAATGCTTAGGTACCTTATAAATTAAATGTGCATATAATTAACTGCCAGGAGGACTGATTTTTGTCATGCATTAATTATAAATAAACTCTTACCCCTTCAGCAAAGCCAGGTCCTCATGGAGTTCTAATTCATGGGACTAAAAAAGGCTTAACAAGCCAAGGAAGAATTTAGACCTATAACCTGGATAGCAAGAGCTTCTGGTACTTTACCCTCGTAAGTTCTGACTGGTCTCCACCCTACCCAGTTGTCTAGGACAAGAGGTTCTCCTGGACTTCCCTCTACAGCTAGAATAGCCGGAAGGACGCTGATGTTTAGTTCCAGGGGCTGAACTTGGCTCCTCAACTTGGAATAGAGTCATTGGAAAAGTCCCGACCTCTCCCTCCCTATGTAGTGATGAATCTACTTTTAATTCCTCCTGAAATTATTTCTTCTTAAACCTAAAAAAACCTCAGCTTTAAAAGTTGTAGCATTATGGATCCATGAACAATTGAATTCTATAACTTAGTGCCTAAGAACACAAAAGAAGCCCCTGCACTTTTTCATAAGTCTCTGTGGAATTTCCCATTCCAATAAAAGCAGGTTACACTTTTTTTTTTTTTTTTAGCAAGAACATCAATACTTGGTAACAGCATTTTTTACAATTCAAAAAGATTTTTTTTAACAAGAAAGAAAGAAAGAAAGCTACCATGCATTAAGATCAGAAAAATATATTTGCAAAAATACAATGCAAATGTAATTCTGTTTATTTTTTGGGGGGCGGGGTTGCCTTCAAGGAAAGTTTTAAGGTGGAAGATCATATTGACACCAGTGGATAATCTGGGCAAAAAGCAAAGCTGGTTCAGGGCTGGCTGAACCCTCTGAGCTGAGGTCAAGGCAGCCTGGCCGCCCTGTTGGGCAGGAGATTGAGTAGGATTCTGGCTGCTATCTCAGGCCATCCTGGCGGTAAATGCTTTGGTTGGCCCGGCCTCCTGTTCCCCAAGGTTTCAGATCAGAGCCCACCTCCAGTTCTACAGGCAACCAAAGACTCTGGCCAAGTTTGGAGACTACTACTATCCTTTTTTGAGTTTTGAGTTTCCCTGGTCTGACCTGGAAATAGCCTAGACCCCTTGAGGCCATAGGATGGGTGCAGGGTCCAGTGCAAGAGTCTCAGATCAATCCAATAGCTACTCAAGTCCAAGGGCTTTGGCTAGAACCAGAAAAATCACAGGAATGCAGCAAACCATCCCCGTGGCTGTATTCAGCCTTGGGTCAGTCACAATAGGTGTTCAGAACCCCTGGTCCTCTATATTCAATCAAAGACAGACAACTTCCACTAAGAACTAAAAACCTGGGCAGGCTTGCTGGCCTTAAATCACATTTCGTGTCACTCTGAAACGATGGAATGAGTTAAACCTCAGCATGCTCCTCAACTTTAACTCATTCCAGTTTCTCAAAGAGAACAAAAAAAAATCAGAAGTTTTCCACCAGCAGTGCTTTCACTCCACATTCAACTGAGTGCTGTATTTTCACCCTTATCTCAGAATTTCCTTTCACTTACAGATTCAAAACATATCCTTTGTTTTGTTAAATCACAGCACATTTTTTTTTAATTTACTGTGTCCTGATTGACTACCTGCAGGGTAGTATCCTAAGTTCTTTATAAACACTAATGTATTTATAAATATACTTATGTATGTATGTGTTTGTAAAGGTACATATGTGCAGCATGTACATTTATAAGAAATTGTACGTATAGCCAGGCGCAGTGGTGCACGCCTGTAACCCCAGAAGTTTGGGAGGCTGAGGCAGGAAGATCGTGAGTTCAAGGCCAGCCTCAGCAAAAGCGAGGCACTCAGCAACTCAGTGAAAAGCTATCTCCAAATAAAATACCAAAATATTTGGGATATAGCTCAGCTGATAGAGTACTTACCTCATATGTAGAGAGCCCTAGGTTCAATTCCTCAGCACAACAAAAAAGAAAGAAAGAAAAGAAGGAAGGAAGGAGGAAAAGAAAGAATCCAAAAAAGGCTGAGGATATCACTCAGTGGTTAAACACCCCTAGTTTCAATCCCTGATACCAAAAATAAAGAAAGAAATTGTACATATGGTAAAAGGTCACATAAATCTCAATAAAGGGAACATTCTTTTTAGTTTCTCTGTGACCAAATTTATTTTTTAATATTTTTAATTGCTGAAATAATATGTGCCCATTTTAAGAAAGTAAACAAAGTTTTATGAAGAAAAAGTGAATAATCTTGTCCCCTTCCCAGTCCCTCACAAGGTTAACACCAATATTTGCCAATATGTAGGGTAAAGCCTCCCGAAGGGAGTTCTAAAAAAACAGTTTTAAAAAGAAACCAAACTCAAGGCAAACTGATTATAATGAGATAAAGAATGGTATTCTTTTTTTAAAAAATGTTAATATTTACTTTTTAGTTATAGGTGAACATAATATCCTTATTTTATTTTACGTGGTACTGAGGATCCAACCCAGTGGTGCTAAGGATTGAACCCAGTGCCTCACGCATGGTAGGCAATGCTCTACCTCTGAGCCACAACCCCAGCCCCCAAACAGCATTCTTTTGAGAAGAGAAATAGTTAAGAAATGAAGGAGAAAAACACAATAAAGGAAAGACTCATGTCCTCAGCATGGAAAGAGAGTTAAGTAGCACAGCTGTAGGTTTTTATGGTTTAGATCTTAAATGTCCTCAAAGTCCACCTGCTAAAGGCTTGGTCCCCAGTTAATGGTGCTATTGGGAAGTGGTGGATACTGCAGGAGGTGGAGCCTCATTGAAGGAGGTAGGTGATTTGGAACTTACTCTTGAAGGGTATATTGGGACCCCATCCTCCTCTCTCCCCCTCCTTCCTGGCCACCATGAGGTGAGCATTTCTTCCTCCACATGCTTCCACCATGATGAGCTGCCTCGCCACAGGACCAAAGGCAACAAAGCAAAGAGACCAGGGACTGAAAACCCTAAAACTGTGAGCCAAACTAAATCTTTCCTCCTTTTAAACTCATTTTTTTCCACAGGTATTTTGTTACAGTGATGAAAAGCTAACATGTAGCTGAATTTTTAAATTAATGCTGTTGAGGTAGGAATGGTGAAGAACTATTAAGTGGATACAGACCTAGGGAGATGGTAAAAGGAAGTATTTGAAAATTCAGACCATTCATAATTGATCAGTGAGTTTCCATTGTTATAGAAAAATAGCAAGCACCCAAGAGTTCGTTTCAACAGATATTTCCTCTCAAGAATTTAGTTACATGTCCTTTGAAAATGATCCAGTCACCTTCTGCTCTATCCTAAGAATTCTTGAGATTGTGGCTGAACATTCCACTAATGCCAAAAGGAAATCTCGTCCCTCCTCCCTGGAGAGGACTTCAATAACCTCAAAGGGAAATCTGGAAACGGTTTGTCCGCTGAGATGCAGAATAAAGAACCTATATTCTCCCCTGCGATGTGTGCAAGAGAAATTTGGCCCAACATTCAAAAAAGAGCTCAAAGCCAAGGAAACTTCACAGTTGTTCTGGAGAACAAGATCCAGGGTAGCCAGCGCTATCTGGGTCCATTGGAGGATCTAAAAGTGGCCCAACATAGCAGAGAAGATACTTAGGAGAGGTATTAGCAACTGGAAAAGGAAGAAGTCAGGATAGAAAAACACTCATCACCCTGCGGGGTCACCACTCTAACCCCCAGAATAAAGAGGAGGCTTCAGACTCCAGGGACCACCCTTCCAGCTGCAAAAAGGTTATAGACTGAGCATCTTTGTCTTCCAAAGAGACCAGAACAAAGATCAAATAATCCAGGGGGCGGAGAGTGGGAGTAGAGAAGGCCCTGGCTCTCTCACCTTAACAGGAGCATGTGATTCGGAAGCTTTGTTGTATCACAGAGTAAGCAAGTCTCTTGGCCTATGAAAATACATGTGCTCACAGTTATTTCGTAACTACTTAGAGTTCTCTTAACCTCCCCCCATAGCTAATTATTATTCTTAAAGAGACCAGGTGTCTCGACTTAAACTTCAAGGTGTTGGAAATAATCACGGGACATGAATCCGGTGGTGGCCGTGTATCTGAAGCCGTGGTCTGACAGTCCTCTGGTTTGGCTGCATATTTGAATAATCTGAAGAGTTTCAAAATATCGATACCTAGAACCCATCCTCAGAAATTCTGACTTGATTATTCTGGGGTAAGGGAAGTTTATCCATATTACTTTTAGAAGTTCCATAGGTGATTTGAATGAGCAGATATATGTGAGAGGCAGAGCTCTAACAGATTCAGGATCCTTGGGATCCTGATCCTTTCCTTAATAATCACCCTTCCTGTGAGGGGCACAGAGAAGCAAACAAAACAAGAAACATTTTCTTAGTAAGGAAGGCCTTTGCTTGTGCCTAAATAACCAAACCAAAACCAGCTGAAAGGCTGGTTCTTTCTCTCCACTCACATCTCCAAACTCAAGCCTGGCTCTTGATCACTGTAGTAAGAGTGACAGTCATACTTATCAATGAGAAGTGGGAGAAGAAACACAAGGTAAGCCAGAGACTCATTCTCAAGACCTAGAGTGGTGCTGACCTGGGCCTCTCCCAGGTAGACAGTGGGGAGAAGGATGTAGAAAGGGACAGAAGGGACACTAGTCCTCTAGGGGGCTCCTCCAAAACTGTTTTGCTTAATTCCAGATGAAGAAAAGACAGAATGAAGACAGATGGGACTCTACGGAAGCAGGTCAGACTCTAGGTGCCCAAAGAAAGGAAGACGGAGGCCAAGGAGAGGCAGTGGACAGAAGAGAAGCCTAGGCCTCTTCAAAGAGGGGAACCAATCTGTCATGGCTCTGGCTAGATACACAGCCAGTCAAAGGACACGCAGGCTCAAGGATAGAAAGAGAAAGACACCCAGCTCCGTGGCACACCAAACTAAAGCTGACCTTGACAAACACATGGAAAAACTGGATAAGATACAGGCAAAAGGAAATTTTGATGTGCAGGCAAACTCAAAAGAAAGTTGAAGCTAGCAGCCAAGAAAGTTCTAAAACTGGAGAAGCAGGCCCACGAGCTGACACTATGGTAGTCCTGGGGTGTACTGAACCCTTATTGCACTGGCAATGAGGGCAGGATCCGATGCAACCCGAGGCCTAAGACCAGGAATCAAGACACAACCAGGACCCTCAAAGAGCTGCCCCCTTCCTTCTAATAGGCTTTGAAAAATAATCTGCTAGGCCAGAGAGGAAAAAGGAAGTCTACCTGGGACACTGAGTAGGAAAAAAATATCAATCAGGGATACAAACAAAAAGTGTCTAATAAATAAAACCACAAGTCTGTGGAAGTGTAAGTTCTAGGTTACATTATCTATATGGTAGAAGGATTCCAAGCTAAAGAATAAAACCAGAAAACTGGCTTAGGTACATCAAACTCCTCATCTTACAGAAACAAACACAAAACTGACCCAAAGTGATACCCCCACAAGCCAGGAAGCACAAATACCTCAAATGTGATAACTAGCACCTGCTAAACTTGTCCCTTGATAAAAATTGATAAGGCACATAAGATAAGAAACCATAAAAAGGGAGAGTCAGAAGAGGCCATACATGGGAGAAACCATACTGTTAGAACACAAGTAATAAGACAAACTTAAAAAAATTACATATTTAAAATGAGTAAAAAATTTGTCCATTTTAAAGGAACAGATACTAGAAGAGTAAGAGAAAAACATGATGAGTAGACGGAAAGACAGATTTGAAAGTGAACCAAAGAGATTGATTGGAAATAAAAAATATGGTGCGTTGAAATGAAGAATTTAATGAATGAGTTAAACAGATAATGTAACCTGAGAGAAGAGAAAATAAATGTTTGGTCTAGAAGGTAGAGGCAAAGGAACTTTCTAGACTACAACCTAGGGAAGTTGGGAGATGTGAGAAAAAAATGAAAAACTATGTCTTATATCATGTTAATTCTGGAAAGAGAAGAGAAAAAATGGAAAATATCAGACATTAGAAGAGTTAATAACTGAGAATTTCCCTGAATTATAGGAAGACCTCAGGCTCAAGAAGCATAGCAAGTATTGGAAAGATAAATATAAATGAATCTTGGGCTGGGGATGTGGCTCAAGTGCGCTCGCCTGGCATGCGCGGGGTGCTGGGTTCGATCCTCTCAGCACCACATAAAAATAAAAAAATAAAGATGTTGTGTCCACCGAAAACTAAAAAATAAATGTTAAAAAATTCTCTCTCTCTCTCTCTCTCTCTCTCTTAAAAAATAAATGAGTCCACCCTTAGAAATTTTGCAATGAAATAGCAGAAAACAAAAATAAATTTTTAAAACAAATCAGAAAGAAATAATGAATCACCTACAAAGTAATAACAAGTAGAGAGACTTGTAAGCAAATGTTTATATCAAAACCATGCCCCTAAAGACCTTAAAAGAGCGTACTATAGGGATACTGCTACAACGATGTTCATAGCAGTACAATTCATAATAGCTAGACTGTGGAACCAACCTAGATACCCTTCAATAGATGAATGGATTTAAAAAATGTGGTATTTATACACAATGGAGTACTATTCAGCACTAAAAAATGACAAAATCATGGCATTTGCAGGGAAATGGATGGCACTAGAGCAGATTATGCTAAGTGAAGCTAGCCAATCCCTAAAAAACAAATGCCAAATGTCATCTTTGATATAAGGAGAGCAACTAAGAACAGAGCAGGGAGGAAGAGCATGAGGGGAAGATCACCATTAAACAGGGACGAGAGGGGAGCCGGAAAGGGAGAGAGAAGGGAAATTGCATGGTAAAGGAAGGAGACCTTCATTGTTATACAAAATTACATATAAGAGGAAGTGAGGGGAAAGGGGAAAAAAAACAAGAGAGAGAAATGAATTACAGTAGAGGGGGTAGGGAGAGAAGATGGGCGGGAAAGGGAGGGGAGGGGAGGGGGGATAGTAGAGGACAGGAAAGGCAGCAGAATACAACAGACACTAGTATGGCAGTATGTAAAAAAGTGGATGTGGAACCGATGTGATTCTGCAATATGTATACGGGGTAAAAATGGGAGTTCATAACCCACTTGAATCAAATGTATGAAATATGATATGTCAAGAGCTTTGTAATGTTTTGAACAACTAATAATAAAAAAATTAAAAAAAATAAAATAATAACCAAAAACTTGAAACAATCCGAATGTTCATGAACTGCTAAATGAGACAACACTTGTATATCTATGAATAAAATACTATTCAGCAATGAAAAGGAATAAACTAATACTACATGAATAACCCTCAAAATCATTATGGTAAGAGAAAGTCATGAAAGACTGCATATTGTAGGACTCCATTTATATGACATCTCTACTAGCAGATGACCTGTCACTGAGGGAGCTAAGACTGACAGAAAATGGTTATGAGGGAACTTTAGGGGGTGATAAAAATGTTCTAAAATTAAATTGCGGGGCTGGGGTTGTAGCTCAGTGGTAGAGTGCTCGCCTGGCATGCACAAGGCCCTGGGTTCGATCCTTAACTCCACATAAAAATAAATAAACGAAATAAAGGTATTGTGTCCAACTAAAAAATAAATATTAAAAAAATAAATTAAAATTAAATTGCGGTGATGGTTGCACTAAATATTATTGAACTGTACACTAACAATGGGTGAATTATCTGGCATATAAATAATATTTCAATAAAGTTATTCAAAGAATCCATGGACAATAACAACAGCAAAATGTACAAGGCCCTGGTGACGTGAAAGAACAGATAACCCTGATCCAACACAAATGATTCCAGGAATTAGAAAAGAATAAGTTTCCCCATCATTTGAGATGCTAATAAAATATGAGATTCAAATCTAAGCATTCTGATTCCAAGTATAGACTCTCATCTGTCACACAACTGCCTCTGTCTCTATGTCTGATGAATTGGGAAGGGCTTCTTAAATAACACAGAAAATGAACAACCATGCAGGAAATGATGAATTCCTGCTCCATTAAAATGTGAGATCATTGTATGACGAAAAATGCCATATATAAAGTGAAAGGACACAGCAGGAGGAGAGATTTGCAATTCATCATGTTAACAAAGAAATTATTAATATATCGAAATAAAAGAAAATACAACAAATCAACAAGAAAAAGCCACACCCCAGTGGAAAAAGAGCAAAGGATGGGAATATTCAGTTAATAGAAGAGCATCCTCTAAAGACCAATAAACATCTGAACAGATTCCCACCCTCTCTATCAATCAGGAAGTGCCAGTTATAATCACAAGTGAAGTAGCATTTCACAATTACCAGCATGACTAAAATCTGTTAATACCAAAGGCTAGTCAGGATGTTGAATAATAGGAAGTCTGCGATATGACAGGGTGTAAATTTGCATGACCATTTAGAAGAGCAATTCTGCAATATCTGTTGATGTCAATGATGCTCACATCCTTCCAGGAAAAACTTTCACCTTCAGTTATATGTTGCTCAGAGAGGGAAAGGACAAGGTACACATCCAGGTGTCCATTGCAGCCTTGTTTATAATGTGGACACTCGAGGAGCACCAACGTCAGTCAATAGTGCAACAGGAAATCATGGTTTCATAATAGTACAATAAAACATTCTATTTCATAATCATACAATAAAACATTATATCATTAATGTTGCTATTAAACTTTAAACACAGTTTAATAGAAAAAGTATAGTTGAATGAAAAGAGTAAATTGGAAAAAGTCGTGTTTGATAGGCTATCTTTGTGTAAAATATTAAAACACACAAAAATATATAGATACAATGGATGAGAACAGTTGTATATATGAATAAATATATAAAGAAAGCATAAAAACATGACAGAACAAATTCATATTTAATAACATCAACAATAAAAGATTTATTGTCTCTGGGGAGAGGTAATGTCTCCTCAATTGACAACAGGCAGGCATTTCAACTGTAGCTAAGATTCTCTCTCTCTCTCTCTTTCTCTTTTTCTTTTTTGGTTGTTGTTGTTGTATTTTAATATGAAGCAACTATGGCCAATGGTTAACAATTTAAAAGCCTGAGTATAGGTTAATTTGTGCTATTATATTTTATCTATATTTTATTTTATTTTTGAAATATTTAATAATTAACTTCTAAAAGTCTTGTAAGGAGGAAAAAGCAGACATGGTTGTCTCCTTTTATAGCAGCTTTGGTCTCTTTCCTTCAGTGGAAAAGCCAGTCACTGGTGGCTAGGATCCACTTACTGATGTGAGCAGAGCCTTCCAAGATCCCAGGTGACCCATCCCAGAGCTACTACATCAAGCTCCTAGTACATCCTCAACATCCATTCAGTAGCTTCCCCTTGGAACATGAGGGATTAAAAGCTGACTTCCAGAGTAACACACAAATCTAGGAGTAAAGGAAACTCTTTGCTGTATAATTGGTGTTTTATGTGGAATCGCTATTTGGGTGGTACTTAACCTACATTTGACGCGTTCCAAATGCTCTGGCCCCTATAAAAAAGTCAGATTGAGCCACACATAAGCAAGTTGAGGAGAAATTGGGAGTAGCTGGGGACCAGAACTGGTGGGGGGTGGGGAGTAAACATCTGCTGGATGAGGAAACCGAGATGAGGGAGGGAATGGTCCTTGCTGCTGAGGCTGAGCGGGGCCATGTGTTCTCAGCTGGACTCCCTGTTGAGAGCTTGAGACCCCAGGCTGCCAAGGTGTTCCTTTTTATAAACAGATTTAACATCCTCAGGGGAGAAAACTCTATTCACCCATTTCTTTCCCCAGTGGTGTTGCCTGATCACTACCTTTAAAATGAACAGAAACTAAACTATCATGCCTTTTAGGGAACCACTTAATTTCAAGAGACTCAACTTGTTGAAGGAAATCTAAGAAAGCGGTTCTCTCTATTACTTTGAGTCACTGCTTTCAACCCTGTTCTGTCAAATCACCCTTTCTAAACGTTAGTGTCATTTTAAGCAGATGTGACTTCTCTCAGGTCACTTTTAGTTATTAAAGTTGGTACAAATTAATCTCATAAGAAATTCAAAGCTTTTCTCTCCTTCTCCAGAGTTGGCTTGGAGGGTGTGTGTGTGTGTGTGTGTGTGTGTGTGTGTGTGGTGTGAGGACCTGGCTCCCAGAGGCCTAGCTCCCTTATTGTGTGGGGGCTGCAAACAGAACAGGAGACTGAGGAGACGTGCTTCTGAGGCTATGGGAGTGGAGATGCCAATATCACACTGGCTTGTGTTTCTTTCTGAAACTGGAGGCCTCTCTCAATTTCAGGACCACCAAGAAACCATATGGTGCCTGGGCTGATTAGAAATAGGTTGCCTCCAAGGAAAACTTTGGGAACTGGGAGATGGAAATGTTTTATACCATATCTCGCCCTCCCCCAAGACATCCACAGGAAGAGTGCAAGTTCTCCAAGTGAATTCCTCAAAGCCAAGGGCACTGTAAGGAGCAGACTGTTGGAGAGCAGGTGCTATATCCCTGTGCATGTTTCCGGGCTCACCTGCTGTGCAAGTACCCACAGGCACCAGGATGTCCTCCCTGATTGAGTATAGCTTCCACTTTCGCCTTGCTTTTACTCTGAGATGAATCTGTTCTCCTCTATTAAAGACTGGTCAATGAATCCCAATGGATATTTGATCAGTAACCGCATAAAGATTCTTTTCAGTGGTGAGGTAAGGAAAGAAGGAAAAGGGGAAATGTTGTTAATGTCTAAAGGTAAAAGAGGAGGCAACCCAAAGTATTCATTCACAGACATTTTGTTCTCTCTGGCTGCAGGGAGGAAGGACGAGCAGAGGAGAAGGAAGGCAAGCTTGCTCTAAAGAACTTTTTTCTTTAAAGAAAAAGGTTCACAAATAAGTTAACTTCTGGAGAAAGGGACCATGTCCACTCCTCACAGCCTCTTCTTGTAGTGATTCTGCCTGAGGCTGACCTGTGTTGGAGGCTCTTATTTACCAAGGAAACTGTGAGCATTCTACCCCAGAAGGATTGCTGTCCTTAAAGACAGCATCATCCACATCAAATGTCAAGTTTGGCTGGCTCTTTGGACCTGCTTGGGGACCTTCCATTTCATATAAGACTTGCCACATCTCATACCTATTCAATTTTAGAGATTAAGCAGTTAAGGCTCCATTCCTTGTGGACTCTTCCCTCAAATTTTGTATTCAGTATCAAATATCTCTGGACAGAAATTGATTTAAGCTATATTCATCTTGCAATAATTCATGGACTACTTTGGGCACTACATTCCATATATTGATGCAATTTGGATATTTTTATGTTGCTGAGATGCTCAATAAATTAATGGGTTCTTTGCTCTGGAGATGTTTCCTGTTCACATCAATTGGAACTTACAGAACTGAAATCTGGTCACTCTAAATAGCACTTATATCTTGTACATGTAGAGGCTCCGCTCCCTTCAAACATTGAAAATAACATTTTGAGAGTAATGCAGGATATCCAGGGAGAGATTTTGTCTTTTTATAGGGTCAACAAGATGCCTGTCTTTTTGCCAGTTAAATTGTGTATTTACTTTACTTTTTCCCCTTGGTTTAAGATTTCATGATATTAATTTCCCTTTCAAATGTGCATTCATTCTTTGTGTCTTGTGTCATTCACTCTCATTAATATTCTTCTCCCTTTAAAATATAGCAAAAGAAACAAAATATAAATGATGTTTAAATTGTATGGAGAAATCTGGTCTGCAATCCACAGAAGGAAGGATGAATAATCAATCATCTCCTCAGACAAGAAGCACTGAAATATTTATAACATGGGTAGGTCAAGGATAAGTGCACTTGAGGGTGATTGTACGTATGCAATTAGCAGAATGCACAGCCTAATGATGTATAGAACAAGTGACAGTTCCAAATAACATAGCCTCTCTAGCTAAATAGACATCTTCCAGGTGACTCTGAAAGATTCAGAATGTCTGTCATTAGCAGTTATCACTATGATGGCTTTAAACAATGGCTGGGTCCCTCTATAGAAGTGAGTTGTTGGTTCATTCAATCCATCTGGATATGACTCAAGGATCCAATTTGCCATGAGAGAAAATTACGGGAGTCAAAAAATATAAAAGAGAAAATGTGTTAAAAATTCTAGGAACCTGCTCAGATATCCACCACTGGGATCCCTGACTTGCTAATGATGTCATGATATTGATAGATCATGGATCTTGGCACATTACCTCACCTCATCTTAACCCTTTGGGTAGATGAGCAGAGGCAGCTTCTCTAAAGATACTGAGAATTAACTGAGGGAGCTGAATCTCTTTCCTGTATAGGGCATTGTGAAGCACAGACTCTCTCTAGTTTTCTCACCTGCAGCTCCCTGATTTCCACTCAAACATTGTCAGCAAAGATCAAAATGTCCTTCTGCTAGTGCTGTTACCTCTGTTGCCACTAGAGACCCCTCAGGAAACCTTCCTCCTTCCCTGGGGAGGGGTCATAGGCCTTTAACATTCTTAGTTTGCCCAAGGTGTCTATTAATTTTTCTCTGTATCTTCTTATAGTTTGAATAATTTATGCTGGGCTTTTAGCTTTATATGTACCATCTCAGATTCTTTGGTCACATAAAGTTAAAATGCTCACATTTTCTACCCTCAATTAATAGATCTGGCTACTCGACTATAAAGCCCGTTCAATTGTCCATGAGGAAGCATAAAGCAATGAGACACTAATATTTCTGTAGCCTGTTTGGCCACCTTCTTCCTCTCTATGATTGATGCATATTGTGCCAGTTTAGCTAAGCTGGGACTACATTTTCCAGAATACTCTTTTATACACAATTGGCTTGCATGGGAAGAGAAATGAAATGGCCACATTCCTTTATACTCAGAAAGTCATTGTGGGCACAGGATGCTATTGCTGCTCACACATGCTATTGCTGATTTGGGGGCTCCACTGCCAGGCTTGGGACTGCAGCTGGGCCTACTGTGCCTCCAACACCTACCAAGTCTCCTCCATCTGCTTTTGTAACTCTAGAGGTAGGGGCACTCCTCTCCATGAGAGGGAAGGCACCAGCTTCTTCTGCAAGACACCTCCATCGTATAGGTTAAAGGTTTGTAGGTAGGTGAGAGTTCAATGTGAGGTCCCACCCATCCTCATGTCTCCCCCTCATTCTTACATGCTCCCTCCATCTGTGCTTCCCCTGTTTCAACCCATCTTTGCTTCCTGACTACTTGTCTTGCTGACTTCAATCTGCAGCACCGGAGGCAGAAGCAACAGCCTCACAGAAACGGTTGTGAATATATCATTAGCTCCCATGATTGCATACAGTTAAATCCCTACTGCTTCTTGGAGAAAAATGATGGATACACCAGCTTTACTTGTTTGCGTACATTTTGTGAAATTTAGGAAGAAGGATTTAGGCTACAACTGTTAAGGTCAGGATTAACTGTCCCTTAGCCCCATCTGGATGAAAAACCCCCAAACACAATTATAAATATCTAGTTGGGTCAAGCACCTGGGATTAGGACCAACAGTGCCATCGACTTTCAGCCTCCTGCTCAGAGCAGCTTAAGATTTTTTGAGCAGCGTGGCTTTAGGTTCTTGAACATGAACAAGCCCAGAACGTTGGGTAGACAAGATATAACCTTTACCTTTGGGAGTGCCCTGCTGCTGGTCTTTCAGCAGACCTGGGCAGTTCAGGACACACTGAGGTATTCTTCATAGGTCATAAGTCACATTAAGAAGAGGCCTTCTCGGGAAAAGTAGTAATATCCCTGGGGGGCCAAGGAGTAAGATCTATTTGACTCTTCTGCGTGGGTGAAACTGTTGATTTTAAAGGCTATATTTTTAATTGTAAGAGTAGTCCAGAAACCCCAAAAATACATTTTGGTGACATACATGATTATGCAGATGAGACCTGAAACACACTTTAAGAAGTTCTTCATAT
Source organism: Spermophilus citellus (assembly GCF_964194105.1). Lineage (NCBI taxonomy): Eukaryota > Metazoa > Chordata > Mammalia > Rodentia > Sciuridae > Spermophilus > Spermophilus citellus. Next base: position 71,430,128 of record NC_138193.1, on the reverse strand, counting down.
TGTTCCCAGTGCTGAACTTTCCTAATTTTTTTTTTTAATATGAGAGTTTCTTTTGGATCAAACTTAGATATACAGGTCATGACTTGTACAGGATCTTAAATAACCCCAAACCTAGACAAATAAGAGCACTTTCCAAACACAGCTGCTTGACAATGGAGATTGCCAATGTTCTTTCTGTGAGAAGGAAAAAATATTTCCAGAAATCTGTTTTTCTTTCCTCCAAGGATGAAGACTTGTTTTTTTGTTTTTGTTTTGTTTTGTTTTTACTCTAAATATCCACCCTGGAAGTAATTTTCGGGCAATCTTTCTGCCTTAATTATCCTCAAAACCTTGGCAAAATTATGCTGGATTCACCTTGCAAATATTTCAAGCAAATAGAGTCAAATCAGTCCAGACAGGTCTTCAAGCGATCAGCTGTACAATTCTACCAAGGAAAGGTCATAGAAATGGAAACCAACATGACCCAAGTAAAGGAGATTACATCTTTTGATGTCTACCCCAGTCAGATTTATCTGTATGGATCTTTAGAGTCTTGAGTATCCCCAGGTCATGCCAGACTGAGATGCACATACTTGTAGGGCTGCCAGGACATTCATACATATTACTTATCTTTCACCCACCTGAGCCCATTGACAAGTTAGACATAGGTATCAGATAAAAATAAAAATTATCAGCTTTATTATTGAGAAAGTCTAAATTAGAGAACAGAGATTAGTTCTACAACAACAATAGGCAGTTTACCATACTGCACAGATGGACATGGGGTCCATAGGGTCAAAGTCTGTCCCAGTAGGCTTTCTGAATGGTCAGAAATAGATGAGTCAGGAGATCCCAAAGGAGAGGAGGGAGGAAGGGAAGAAGGGAGGAAGGGAGGGAGGAGAGAGGGAGGAAGCGAGGGAGGAGAGAAGGAGGGAGGGAGCTGAGAAAGCTCTTCCAAAATACCCTATCAGGGAAGTTACTCTTCCTCTCATGGGTAAAAGAGTAGGGCAGTTCCTGCATTTAGTTCCTGCTGCCCTTCCTGGTCTCTGCTGCTGTCTCCTGCCAGGACCAACAGTGGCTCTGGAGCTCTGGAGACTTCAAAGAGCTAAGAGTGATCTTTGGCAAAGCAGTAAAGAGGTTTCATTAATTTTATCTTATATTTTTATGGCAGCATTTTGCTAACAATTTTACTCAAGCTAAATATTAATTATAAAATATTTATCAAAGTACCAAGGTAAATATTTTCTTTCCCAGCTTCCCTCCCCATCAAGAGATGGCCATAGAACACAATTTGAAATAATGACCCATAAACAGAGGTTTCCTGAGATTTTCTGTAGAATATTTTGATTTCCAGATTTTAAAAAATAATGGTAGTGTCTGGTAGTGTCTTCCCTTCCTATTCCCCTCCTCCTGCCTTGAATTAGAAATGATGGAGTTCCAGTCGTCTTGCAATCATGGGAAGTCAAAGATGAAGGCAAACTCTGGCACATTAAGGATGGCACAGCAGATACTAAACCCTAGATGCCTTGTGGCACTGAACAATCATTAGCCTAATTCTGGGTTTCTTGTTGTGTAGGGTGTCAAAAAACAAAATTGAAGAACATGTGTACAAGACATCTTTAGATGGGTTTTCTGTGATTTGCAGATACTTGCAATCTGAACTGATACCAACCCTGGTTCCCCAAACAGCTTCAGGAGGACCCTGCATGAAGCAATAAAGGATCAAGGAGGATGCTCACGCTTCCTGACCCCCAAGCCCAGGCAGCCAGAACATCCAAAGTAACACTGGAAGTCACAGAGATGAAACACTGTGGCCACCTGTTCCCCTCCCTGTCATCATCTCCCAGAACCTTGCAGCAGAGCCTATGTCTTCACTCTGAGCACTCCTATCACTTCACTCCTATTTAGATTCCACTCACTGCCTACACAAGCCTAGGATTCACAACCTCATTGACAATAATCACAGAGTCCGTTCTCCTGGCTCTATTTTTAAACCTAAGGGTCAGTTAACATCATCCATCATCTACCATTTGAAAAAAAAAATATGGTGAGAATTATGTTTTAAATAAAGAGTCCATTTATAACAAGCTATTTTCCCACCAACTTCTCCAGCCTTTAGGCAATCAATTCCCTTCTCAGCAAATTCAATAACTCGTTATCATCTTCAGAACTAGATTTATATTGAGCAGAGACAGAAGCTGAATTGAAGAGACTCCCAATAGTAAGTCAATAAACAAATCACACTCTTACCCCCTAGGTAGTGCATCCTCCAATCCCAGGGAGCTCTATCTTATATAATTTAGTTGTATTGTATGTTAACAAAAGAAAGTGGAGGATGTAGAGAGAAAGAAAAACAACTACCATATCATACCTAATAGACCACTTCCCAAGACATACAAACTTGAAAAAGATTACAAGTCAAAGAGGGTAACTGGGTCCTTGCTTTGTTTTGATTAGAAATATTAAATAATATTTTTTCTACCAAGAAATAACAAATTCAAGAAAACTGGAAGCAAGTATTTTTTGAATTACCTCTTTATTACTTCATTCTATAAAAGTAAAACATTCTGTAAATTGTCTGTATGCACATTGGGATGTTTCCTATCACTGTGGTTTCTATATACTTGGACAGCTCTGTGTGCCAGTGAGTCTTATTTTTGTCTGATTGTATCAATAAGGTTGCATTGAGCTGCAAGAAGCAGAAAATGTAATAGAGGATTCAAACCACAAGCACATTTTTGTGTTTAGTTATTAAGAAGTCTTGAGGCAGTCTGTCCTTGAGTTCCTTCAGTGACCTTTGATGCCACCAAGTATTAAGGATCTATCATTCCACCCTGCCCTCCTCCAAGCAACTAGGTGATTGATAACTGCCTTTTACTACATTTTAGAACACTAAGGGAGGAGCAGGCTTAGAGGAAAAAATCAAAAGTTCTATTCTCATATTGAGATTAGGTATCCAAGTGAAAATACTGAGTTGGCAGTTGGACATATCTGTTTTAAAGTTCAGAGCAGAGATCTGGCGTCAAGTTTTAATTTTAGAACCATCAGTATGTAAAGCTTCAGCCTGCATGAGTTCACCAAGGTGAACAGACTTGGCTTATATTCATTTTTGTATTCCTATCTTAGGCTTTTCTTGTTCTGGTGACCTGTTCAGACCCTCCTCAATAGGTCACACATCTTTGCCAGATAAGTTTGGGGTCCTGGGAGCCCCATGATCAGAAATTGTCTCAATTGTTTCATATCAAATGTTGCCCAAAAGTCTAGTAATAGGAAGACTAAGAATTGGTCTTTAATTATGCCGTAGACCTTGGTAAACAACCAAATGCCTCAGGGAGATAAGATTAAAAAAAAAAAAGCCATGTACAGCGATACCAGCAACCATATCTCCCTGGATTATTTCATATTGACGTTGAAGGGATTTAGATCTATCTTTAATGTAAGTAAGGACCCGTTGGCTGAAACCTGGACGTTCGACAGTTTGCTGTCATCCCTTGTTTGAGACATGTTCTAGCTGTCATACTTGGGTATTCCTGAGATTGTCTGAAGGCTTAAGTGGATGATAAATGCAACGTGTGAGGCACAGGGTCTAGGGTACTATAATCGCACAATGATGTTGGCGTAAGCTTTAGTCACTACTCTGGTGAGTCTTGCTTCATTTTTAGCTCTTATTTCAGGCTGTTGCTTAGCAGTTATTCCAAAGATAAGCACTGAGTTTTCTGGAAATGATTTAAAGTAATCACAACGTCTTAGAGCTGAAAGGAGTGTAGAAATTACTCCATTCTCTTCAGCTGGCAGATAAGAAAACAGAGATCCCACAAGACTGGAGGACTTCTCAAGGTCATTCACCATGGTAGCAGTAGGTCTCAGACCAGAGTCTGGGTCTCCCAGAGCTGAGTCCTTTGGAGTTAATTACAGTAAATTTGATGAGTAGAAAACTGAACAGTCCATGTCAGGGGATCTTTTTTAAATGAAGTTTATTCCTTTTAACCACCAAAACTTAATAACAATCATTATTACTTTTGATTAGAGCCTTCTGCTTTTGATTAAAATGCTTCTCCACAATGGAGTTATTCTAGTCTAGAGAACATGCAATCTTAACTTAAGCTCTTCATGTTACCTTAATTCTTTACCAGTTGCTTCATACTTTGAGAAGTTCCTTTGGCTTGCAAAGCAAATGAAAATTTCATTTGATAGTATTACAATATTGTCAAGTTCATCACTTGGTATTTTCTGGAAGAACAGAAATCCAAGGAGTTAAAAACAGCAAAAAAACATATGATTCTTCACATAAGAGCATCCATGATTATAAGTATACATTTATATTATATGTATAGAATTATAGATCTTATTATGGAGTTTTCAGTGCATAATGCAGATCTGCAACTTATGAATAAATTAATTTTAAATGAGTGTTACCCTTCCTTAAGTTCTTCAGAGTCTGCATGCAGCTCATATATATTTATTTATTGAAATAATTACAATCTCTATAGTATTTTTCCATGCAGAAATTCTAAACATCACTTCATTAAACCTTCCCAAATCCTCCTATGAGAGATGACTAATCAGATATTATTATTCCTATTTTTAAAATGAGAAAAACTAACATCCCAAAATGTTAAATATGCACAGAGGACCTATATGAACAGGAACAAAGTCCCTTTCTCCCCTCTCCTTCTCCCCAGTCAATCTTTGAGTCTTATCCAGAAGTCCGAATTTAGCCTCTGTATTTTCAGCTGTTCCAGGAATAGACCCTGCCAGAAAAGAAAGCCTACTGATTCCTGGTGCTCACAAATCCACCCCCCGACTTTTCCCATCACTAGTGACCACAGGCTCAGCCTTGGCCTGACTCTACGGTCATGTGGTCTCCGTTGCTACAACAACTGCGAATCCATCGCATTTCACTCTGGGGTAGCTCTTAAATTATCCATCACTTATGTTCTGTCCAATCTCGTGAGAACAATTGAACTGTGCATCTCTAGAGAATGAAGTAGCAAGAAGCATACTAGCAAAGGATTCCACATTTCCCTATCTAGATTTTGGTGCTCATGTGTGGTAAGGAAATGTTGCTAGATGCTGGTCATATAGAATGTCATGAAGGAAGAGCTAACATCAGGGCAATTACAAGGTGGTTGTTAGGACTAGAATCAAAGGTGGTAACATCTGTGAAGTGCTTAGCAAAGGGGTCTTGCTCAAAGAAAATGTTCACTAAATGTTAGAGGTTGTTACTAGTATTTGTAGGTTAGCTGGTGGAATTTGGAAAGAATTAATAACCATAGTTACCATTTATCAAACTGGATTTAAATCTCATGATAAGTATACAAAGTGATTATCAGTCCCCCTATTCCAGAGCTGAGAAAGTGGCAGGCGTGGGATGACAACGGTTTCTCTGATTTTGCCAAACTTGTTCATTCATTCACCAAATACTTACCAAGTCCCTGTGTGCTCAGAACTGCAGCAGACACAGAGAACAAGATAGAACGGATCCCAGCCCTCATAGGATTTAGAGTATAGAGATGGGTACAGACAGGTGAAACCCATCTGTCACGAAGCCCTGAAGCCAGCCCCCATTCTTGCCCTGCCTCCTGAACACAAACCTCTCAAATCCACCCTGCTGTTGGGGGTGTGGCTCTGTGTGGTACAGCACTTGCCTGGCATGTGTGAAGCCCCAGGTAACATCCCCAACTCCACAAAAATAAACAAACAAACAAATCTGCCCTGTTAGGTCAAAGGAAAAAAAAGGATATATTACCGAAGAATGTATGAGGGGGATGTTATTAGGATATAGAATTTATTTTCCACAACATCTAATTCCTCTCCCCATAAACATCTGTGTCCTCCCCACCACAGTACTTAATGTCTTCATCCCACCCTACTCTATGCTCAGTTTCTTAGCCCAGGGACAGGTCCTGGGCCTAGGATCTCCTCTCAGGCCATTCATGTCTCTCCTTTATGCAGACCACTAAGCCTTGTATCTCAGGCATTAAAAAAAAAAAAAATTCCTATTAGCAAAATATCCCCTCTTAGGAGATGACTAGAAGATTATAAATAAGTTATTTTTCTTCTGGCTTCATAAGTAAACAGGCAGTTCTACTATGGTTTGATCCCCTGTGTTAGAGGACTACAAAGGAAGGACTTTGAAACTGGACTTAGGGCAACAGGGCAGGTGTCCAGGAAAAAGTGACATCGTTAGTGTGGTGGGTGTTATGGTCGATTCCTCAGAACCCATTGTTCAACTCTTGGTAACTGTCCTAATTGGGTGGAGGAGGTGGGTGTGGGGGATACTAATACCTTCTACATAAACCCACATGCTTTAGGGGGAGATGATTCCACAGTTCAAGCCTAAGCTGATTAGTACAGTTTCACTCACCGGAGCATAGTTACTGGATCACAGTGATAGAGAACCTAAGCTGAGCCAGTGACACTGATGCTTTGGGAGTGGTGTCGAGGGTGGGGGGCAGGGGGGGGAGTCTGGGAAAGAAACACATTTAATTGGCCATCAATCTGATCACCATGAGGACCACCAGCTTCAACAGGAAGGCTATGTTGCCCACAGAGTGAAGAACTAAAAAGAAACAGAACGCTGATAAGCTGTAGAGCTCAGTTATCTAAAGTGGTAGCTTCAGCTGTTACTTGCCATCCAACCCAACATAACAAAGAAACAAAGTCTGATCAATGAGTAGCCAGTAACCTTGAGAGAGGGGCAGGCAAGTACCAGATCTACCACCCACAGAAGTGCATTGAAACAAAGCAGTCTGATTTTCATGAAGTACTTGACAACTTCCATATACCCTTGACTACCAGTTAGATAACCTAATGAGAAAAGAGATCTGATTTACAACTCCCCCCCACGCATGCACACACACTCAGTTTCCAAACTTAGAATGATTGGGAACTATATAATGTGATTCTTATAATAAAATAAAATAAATTTTAAAAACTTCAAAACTTTGTTAGAACGTTTAAGAGACGATTCAGATAAATAGAAAAATGGAATCAACTCCAAGATGAAGAGACTTAATAACATTAAATGCCTGTGTTAACAAATAGAATAGTATTTTAATTTCGTTAAATTCATAGATTTAATGTTGTTTTGATCTAAAAACCCAATAAGTATTTTTAATTCCACAAATGCATTTTAAAATATATGTGTAAAAATTGTGAGAAAACCATTAACAGAGAATGTAGAAAAGAAAAACAGTGAAAAGTTTCTATCAATATCAGACATTAAAACATACTGTACAATAGAATGAGGATTAAAATAATTCACTGACAAGATCACAGATTAGTGAAACCAAATGAAGGGACTTTAAAAACTCTAATAATTTACGAAGTATTTTTGTGAATGAAGTATAACTAATAAGTAAATTACATATGTATTTAAAATCTATGTCTCTATCTCAAAATACCTTTTTAAAATATAAGGAGGAAGGAAGATGTGTATAGACACTTCTGGTTGGCAGATTCAGTGAGTGATCTTTCCTACCCCTCGTCTTCCTTCTGTTTTCTACTATAGAAACAGGAAGAGTCAAATTCTTTCCCAGCCACTATTGCAGCTAAGTGTGACCAAACGACACCTTTCTCAATAATAAGACCTCAGGGAAAATCTGCTGGTACATTTCTGAGAAAGTTTTTATTTTCCTGACAAGAGAGACCAATGTGGCTCTCATTGTCCTTCCTCTCTGCTTTGAACATAGTGATTCCGCCATCTTGGAATTGTGAGGTAATAAGCATGAGGGAAAGGCCAAGAGAATCTGAGTTTCCTGCACCAACCTCATAGAAACATGTGATGATCCAGCAACTACCAATACCCTCTGAATTTCTTGTAAAGTGAGAAGATTAAAAATCTATTTGCTTGAGCCATCTCACTTAGATTTTTGTTAGCTGGAGTCAAATACTCATGACTGATTCAAGGAATATTTGATAAGAGTTATTAGAATTAGTAATAGCAATTTTTTAAAAAATAGCTGAGTACTCAGTATACTCCAGATGGATTAACGAGTGAGTTTTTATTATTATTAAGAAAGAACAGAACATAGAATAAAAGATTTAGCACATCTATGAGGAAAACCTTTCCTTTTCTTGAAACTTTTTGAGAAATTGTAAAGAAAGAAAACGAATGGTAAATACGTCTGAAGGTTTTAAACTTCTGTGCAATGAAAACCAGCAAAAAACAAGAAAAACTGCATGTGAAAAATCTATACAAATATAACAGATGATAGTCTCATAAATAAAATATAAAAGGAGCCTCTCAAATTTATTAGCTATATCTTATCACTGGGATAAATAAATGGTCAAAGAATATGACCAAGCAGTTCCCTCAAGGAGAAATAGAGACAGGAATTAGACACCTGATAAAAATGTTCAGCCCTAGTAGTAATCAAAGAAATGCAAATTAAAGTAACCTTGAAATATCATTTGACACCTACTAAATTAACATTTTTTTAAAATGATGAGCTGGCAAGGTGACAGCAATATTGGCGCACTCATTCATTTCAGTTGGCACTACAAATTAGCACCACCTTTGAGAAAGCAATATGGCAAGCACAGAGAAACATTTGTGCCCTTTGGCCCAATGATTCCAGTTCTTCCAATTAGCACTAAGGGGAGTAATTCAACAGAAGCAGAGACACACTCTGCACTGCTCTTCAGAGCCTCAGCAATTCAATTAAATCCAATTAACATATATTTTATACTTTCCACCTGCCAAGCAGAGGCAACTGGGAATCAGAAATTAATAAGACACTGTGTCTGACCTCAGGGGGGCTCACAGCCTAGCAAAGGAGACAGGTAGACAAATAAATACATGACAAAATGGTATGGTAGGTCCTACAGTAGAAATATAGATGAAGTCAGAAGAGCTGGATTTTTATGATGGAGGTAAGTTGGGTAGGCAAGCAGAGAGCAGGCAGGGTTAAGGAAAGCTTGCTAAGGGAACAAGGTGACATTATAGGGAAGAAAGCAACAGAGTTAAAACACAGAACCACAAGTAGTTCACTACTGTGGGAATATAGATTGCAGGAGGAAGCTTATGGAAAAAAATAAGATTTGTGGCAGAGTGCCCTTGTTTACCATCTATAATAGCAAAAAAAAAAAAAAGGAATCATGGTAAATGGTCAGCATTGGCAATGACTCTTTATGAATCGTAGTACACTGTGCACATTATTCCACCACAAGAATGAAAACTATGAAAAGATATAAGATATGCAGGCAGGATACCTGGGGGAAATTAGCTGGTCCTGTCCTGACAGCACTGAGCACTTCCCCAAAACTCACCGTTTCCCTTTTTTGTCCACAAATTCACTCTATTGAAATGTAATTTACATAGTATAAAATCCATCCATTTAAAATGTATAAATCAGTGGTTTTAATACATTCACAAACTTGTACAACCATCCCCACGACCCAGTTTCAGAATGTTTTCGTTGTCCCAGAAAGAAACCTATTAGCATTCATTCCTCATTGCTCCCAGTCTTTGACAAACCACGAATCTTCCTTCTGTCTACAGAATTGCCTACTTTTCCCCCTCCCCTTCCTAACCTCTGCTGTCCTCCTCAGGCCTGAGTGAGCAGGGGCAACACCCTATTTGATGCTCCGGCCCCCTCTATTTGATGCTTCTGGCTGAACACAACACCACTCCATAAAGATGCAGGGATTCTTTTTACACTAAAGAATCTACCTCACAGAACAAATGGCTTTCTTGGTGGGGCTCTCAAGGCCCACTGTCCCTCCCTGAGGTGAGGTGAATGCCATCTTAGCTACTGGCTCCCGCTCAACTCCTTGACATCTAGGGCCAAGGCAGCAGGACCAGTAGGGGAGGGTCAGGAAGCCTACCTTCCTTGGCTACAGCACGCAAAGGAAATCTGGTGTTGCATTTAATTTTTCCACTAAGGAACTTGGAGAAGGCATTGTTAGTGTGATGGCCAGGTCTCTGGCTGCCCTCACCAGGCTCATTATCCTTCTTCCTCACCAGCCTTATCTCTGGCAGTACGCTGTTTTATTTCTTTCTCAAGGACATTGACTATAAAAGCTGTGGTTCTCTGTGGAAATGGACACAGACGATTTTCCTTGCAATTTGTGTTTGCTGTGTTTTCCTGACCAGCAAAGGTGAAATCTGGCTTTTTTATTTTGTGCACCGTGAAACATTCTCTTTGGTGGCCTGAGCTTACAGGAGCTTACTTCACTCTTCATGAACAAATTACAGTAAGGATTCACCTTGTCATATTTCCAAGTCCCTCAACACACAGCTAACAACGATGGGGATGAACCATAGCATTGTCCTGATAGTATAGACACAGAGAAAATTGGTGACGTGTTGGGAGGAGCACTGATCAGGAGTCAGGATGTCTGAGTTTGGGTTTAACCTCTGGTTCTCAGTCCCTTCTGCAATAAACCAAAGGTTGGAATAGAAAGAAGTCACAATAGTTCCTTCCAGATTTAAATACTACGGTTTCCTAAATTAGCAAGGTGAGAACAAGATGTTATGTTTAGGAGATGTCTGATCTCAGGGTCCTGCTGAAAGGAAAGAAGACAAGAGATGAGAAAGGACAGAAGGAGAGAGAAGGAAAGGGCACAGGAGGGGATGAGAGGAGAAGGGAAAGGGAGGAAGGGGACAGGAAAGGAGGGAACAGATGGACAGGAGAGGTGAGAAAGGGAATGGAGGAGAGGGCACATAAGTGAGAGAGGACAGGAGGAGAGAAGAGTGGCATATTAGTACAAGTTCATTGGAAAGAAGATGGGAATAGAACTAATATTTCTAATGTCTTACTAGATAGCAATTCACAAAACCACCTATGAGGTAGGTATCAGTAATGGCTTTAATGAGGAACAGAACATATCAGATTCTTCAGTGCCCTCCCCTGCAGGTTTAATGAGCCTTTTCCCTCTCCCTCAAGGGATTTGGATGCAGTTGTCTTTGAAACTGTTATTTGCCCAAAGTCTCCCAGTAGTCAATCATGGTGCTCGAGTGCAGACTCAGGCATACTGATGGTACCCTTTCCACTCTAAGCCAGGAAAGCACACACACAGAGAGACAAAAGGAAATGAAGGAGGATTTCAGAGTGGATACCTCTCCACCAGTGAATAAAAAATGGGCCAAGAAACCCCTTCAATGAAATCCATCCACTAAGAAGAAAGAAGAAAACTGAAGTTAAATAGAAGCTGTTCAGATCAATTGAACAGACTCTCAGAGGTACCCGAGCCTAACAGACCTTTCCTGTGATTAACGGTTGGTTCTCCTTCCACGCTGGTATGGCAAGAACTCTTTCTGCCTTACTTTTTAATAGTGATGTAGATGTAGAAATAATACCTTACATTTTACAGTATAGTCACAATCTGTAAATTGATTTCACATTCATTATTCCTCTTGACTTTAATAATATTAATAATAATAAGAGTTCAAAGATTTTGGAGTCAGACTTCAGATTGATGGCCACCCCTGTCACTAAAGAGCTTTTTGTGACCTTTGATGGTTGTATTAACTATTCACAGCCTCAGTCTTCTCTCTTACAACATGGGATTAATAAAAGTGTACACCTTCAGAGGGTTGCAGTGAGCATCCAAAGAGATAATTCTTGTTAAGCATTGCCCAACATGTGCTAAGTGCTCAAGGAAGTCAACCAGTATTACATATGGAAATATATGTGGAGAGAGGTGACATGAAAAATTTTCTCTGATGCAGGTGAAAATAATTTCTGTCCAATACAGCAGAGAAGTACAAAAATTACAGTTTTTTTCTCCTGTTGGACATTAACCAGTTTTGTATTTAACTCATCAAACTTATATTTCTTTATCAAAACTTCATACACATAATTTCAAATGCTCTTTGTGCCAGCTTTAACATCTTAATATTTCTCTCAATAAACAAAATCTTTGACCTGTATTCATATTGAATTTGTCTAAGATGACTTTGCCCTTTTGAGAACTGAAACACATCAGATGGCTAATACAGGTAGACTGTCCCTTTTGCTTGAGGGACACTGAAACTTAACAGAGACTTTGCCCAGAACTAGGAGCAGAATTAAGTAATCCCAAATTCTAGTCCAATATCTGTTCCATCTTTTGCCTCTGTCCAAACAATATACAAAAAAAAAAAACAACCCAGTATAATAGCAATGAAGAATGTCATACAAAAGAACAGAAGGCAAATCTCCTCTGGCAGGCTCTAGCAGTTTCCAGCCATCACTCAATCATAGAGGAATGTGAGAAGCATCCTATGAAGCTGCGTCCCAAATGTTCTGCTTCTCTCAATGTGTTTTTCATCCTCTTAGAAGAAAAGGGGACACTTTTTCAAAACAAGCAATGGTCTAAAAGAAGGGTGGAGTGAGGAATCTGATCATTCACTAACTTGATGAACAGGAACTCAAAAGTATTCTGTGCAAAATAATTTAGTCGATGTTGGTTAGTTAGATGGAGACAGTGTTGGATCTATCTTGGAATCTGAGCAGACCAGAGTGTCCAAAAACTTTATATTCTCTTTTATTTGCCTGAGAGGAAAGAACGCCTTTGGAGTTGGGGAGTGATTAAGAGGGAGCTCTGTGTCAGGGCCTGAACTCACTGTTATGTTCTAGATGGGGAAAGTCACTAAAAGTAGCTCAGGGTCCCGGGGCCCAGTCCAAAGGCAGAAACAGCAAACCAAGATCTGAGCTCTGCCAAGCAATGGAGGTGGGTGTGAAACCAGGGTTAGTTTAAATTAACAGTGCTGAGTCAAGCGAAAGGAGCTACCTTTGCATTTATTACAACTGCAGGTTTATTTAAAAAAAAAAAAAAAAAAAAAACAGAATCAGGTATGGTGATGCACACCTATGGTCCCAGCTACTCAGGAGGCTGAGGCAAGAGGATTATCCCAGCCCAAAAGTTGGACACCAGCCTGGGCACCATAGTGAGACCCCATTTCAAATAATAATAATAATAATAATAAACAACAACAACAACAATATGAAGTAGGAAAAATTTCTTTGTATTAAAAAAACTCCACCCACATTGCATTTTGGCACAGTTGCTCTTCATCTTTGAAATCCTTTCATCTGTAAATTTTCCTGGATTTCCTCCTGTCTCTCTAGCAGCTCCTTTTCAGTCTCCTTTGCTGATTGCTCATCCTCGATTCCTCAATGTGTAAATATTGGATTCACACATGGATCATTCATTTCTTGGCCCTATCTCTTCACCATGGCATCCATATGCTGATGCTTCCCAAATTTTACCTATAATCTCAGAACTAATACATCCAGCTACATAGGTAAAATGTCAACTTGGATGTCAGCAAACGACTTAAATTTAATATATTCAAAACAGAATGTTTCATTCTGTGCCCTCATTCCTCATCCTTGGTCCCCCAAATGTCAAATTTTATAGGGCCTTTGATTATGTCATTCTCTGGGTCTGGAGTACTCTTCCCTCAATCAACTGAGGGACAGCTTTTCTTAGTCATTCAGATCTCTGTTCAAAACACCATCTACTTCTAGAGCTGTCCCTGACCCATCCCACCCCCAATTTGAAATGTCTCCTTCCTTCCTCAGTACCTACCAGCAGTCATTCCGGTGGTTATGAAGATAACTGGGAAGCTGATCCACAACCTCATATGTCACTACATGAAATTCTGTTGCTAAGTAATGAGCTTACTTAAGGAATGGCTTGCTCATTATTAATCTTTCCCCAACCTTATCCTCACACACAGATGTACCCTCTCCTCCAATAGGAAAGGAGACTCAAGGGAGCTGAGACTCATCTGTTTTAGTCACTGCTGTTTCTCCACCATTTAGACACTCGGAGAATTTTTATTGAGTACATACATGCATGCACGAATGCATCTCTGGGATCTGTTTTCCTATAAAACCTGAGGGCAATTATCACAAAAAGCATGCATGATAAATGAGAAGGAAGACGATAAGAATTGAGTCATGACCTTGAATTTCTAAATTGATTTGGAAAATAGTACATTCCATTGAGATGCTGGGGAGAGTTGGAGATTGCGGGGGGGGGGGAATATTGTTAGCAAATAGATGAACACAGGGAATTAAACTGTTTAGTTTCCAGATTTTTGAGTTCCCAATAGTCCTGAAGTGTCCAGAAAAACTTAGGGAGACTGACATAGAAGGATTATTATTATTTTTGTTTTGCCAAGTAAAGATATTATGGGGGAAATTTATCGTTTACTGTCACATTAACATTATGTCATAAAATAAAGAACTTTTAGCTTTCAAAAAGTTGAAAAAACATTAACTTTCCCAGATTCTTTTTTTTTTAGATTGGATGAATTTGCTTTATGAAAACTCCTTATATTAAAATTATTTCTCTGGTTGTGCCATGGACCTTTAGAAATGTCAACCTGACATTGTGGGGAATCACTGACTTAGACACCTGACTCAAGGTCAAAGAGCAATCATTGTCAAGTTGTCCAAATCTTTACTTCTCAACATATTGTCTATGACAAATTAAAGCTGTCTGATAAATGCTCTCTTGTGGGGTACTTTAATATTTAGGTGAACTCAGAAACTTGGAATTGAAATGTTCCTTCGAATTTTTCTCATACATTAACCAATTATAAAACCAATTTTAGCATACAAAAAAAGGTAAAATGTCTGAAAAAAGTGTATGTGTGCATGAGAGAGAGAGAGAGAGAGAGAGAGAGAGAGAGAGAGAGAGAGAGACATGCATTAAGGAAGAAACTAATGGATCAACAGTTTTAATATGTGAAAAAGATTAATTGTGCCTCCTAAAACTAATGACCAAGACATATGTCACATAGAACACCATGTATAATTTCTTTTTATTTTATTATGAATTGTTTATAAAATAAATATTTTTTAAAGATTAAGATTAAAAGGTACAAATAATAAGAAGCAACTGAAAAAAAAATGTTTAGTCTACTAGAGAAACTGAGAAACAAAACCAAGTGAGGCAGATGACTTCAAGCATTATTCACACTTACTGCCGAACCAATTTATTCAGGAATAACACCCACATGAGAAGGCGAATATATTCTGAAAAATGGAAATGTGAATAATTTCCTTAGATGACTTACATCATTTGAAAAGAGGAAAATCTGCTCCCAGAGAATATGCAGAATGCAAATGACAGTGAAGAGAAACAAAATTTTAAAGGAAGAAGGGGAGAAAGATTCTGGGCCAAAGGGCATTAACCAGTCAGTACCTGAAAGAAGCAGGGGTGGCTGATCTATGTGTCACCATTTATTAGATGCCACTTTAAGAAGCTAATAACTTAGGGCCCCCCGGGGGAACCCTGGGTGATTGAAGTCGGACATTAAGAGAGTAACAAAAAGGACTAAGTGTTCTGGTCATTTCATTGAGGTATTGGCTCCTGGAGGGCAGTAAGTAGGGGCTGGATGTCTGGCTCAGAGATAAACAGCAGTAATAAGGGGAATCAGAATGGTCCAGGTTTGGAACACTAGCGGTGCAGGTGACATCCACATCCCCACTTGTTATGGTTTGGGTGTGAGGTGTCCCCCCAAAAGCTCATGTGTGAGACAATGCAAGAAGGTTCAGAGGAGAAATGATTGGGTTGTAAGAGTCTTGACCCAATGGGTGAATTAGTCCCCTGATAGGGATTGACTGCACAGTAATTGAAGTGGTAGGGTGTGGCTGGAGAAGGTGGGCCTTAGGGGCATGGCTTTGGGGTAAAAATTTGTAGGGGCAGGTGGAGAAGTCTCTCTGCTTCCTGATCATCATGTGAGCTGTTCCCTCAGCCATGATGTTCAGTCTCACCTCACGCCCTGAGATATGGAGTCTGCCTTCTATGGACTAAGACCCCTGAAACCATGAGTCCTCAAATAAACTTTTCCTCCTCTACAATTGTTCTGATTAGATCCTTTAGTCACAGCAGCGAAAAAGCTAACTAAAACTCCACTCAAGTCAAAAAGTAAAAAAACTCAATCAGCAGCTCTCCTCCCTCTGCTCCACTCTGATGAGGGAAGGGAGTCAAATTTTCTCCCACACACTCCCTAAGCCATGGAGGAACCTCCTGAGCTTCTGAACAGCAGTCAGGAAATGAGTTTGTTCAGTAAGTTGATATGATGAACACCAGTTCCTCTGAAGAGCTCTAAAGAAAGTAATACTAGGGAAGAGAGTTGAATTCCTCATATAACCTAGGTTATTCTTTGTTCTTATTTCTATTAGGTATATTTTTATTTTAAATTTATACTGTACAATATCTGTGATTTAGAGTCAGATTCAAAAACCTAATCTTTGGATGCAACAAGCAGTCAAGTCTTTTCCTGTTACTCAGGACAAGCAAAAGAGACTAGTATCAAGCTTTCTTGACCAGAGAATTTCTGCCCAACACAATAACCCTGGAAGTAACTTGAACACAGAACGGCTTCAGATACTCTAGTTTCCCCTGGTTACAGCAGTCAGAGCCTGGGTGGGTTAAATCCTGTGCATTATTGGAAATATATCCCCAAGCAGAAGAAAATAGGCACTATGACCCTGGTTGGCTTGAATTTCAATAAAAAGGTTACAGATACGCCAGACTTTGGTTCAAAACTCATCTCAGATGTTAGTCTTTTCACTCATAGGAAGAGACTGTGAAGAGGGAGAAAGACTGGGAGAGGAAATAGGAGACCTGAATTCAACACTGTCTATATCATTAACGGATTTGTGTGTTCTTCATGATCATGCCATGTCACTCAACTTCTCTGAATGTTCATTTCCTTATCTGGCTAATTAGGGTATTGATGATCAAGAAGTTCTTTTCTATTTCCAAAATATTATGATTCGATGTTCATAGCTAAATCTGTGTGATTGAACAGAAAGTTTGAATAGACAAATTGTCCAACAATAGACAGGTTATATAATTTAGCTGTTGAAAAGACTAAGATAACTAGGTTGAAAAATCACTGGCTGGTTATTTCTACAACATTTACTGCTTACCAGCTTGATAATGAAATAGCCCTTTTGATTACTTAAAATTGCCTTTTAAAATACTGTAGATAAAATAGCTTTACAAAACAAGAATAGCCATATTTGAGAAAATGGATTCCATCACATACTCTAGCCTTATTTATGGATATCTCGAGACACATATCCCAAGATTATTTTGCGAATTCTGCTCCTTTAGTGTCTATAGCACAATCTTTTGTTGCTGCCTCCAAGACTCTTTTAGTTTGTTTGTTCTATTTACAACTCCTCTATCTCTGTCCATTCCTTAAATGTGACTTCCTTAACATTCCCTGTCTGACTTTTTCCTCTCTCCTGTACCTTCTCTCCTTGAATAATTCATCCTCATCCACAAAGATGTGTTAGTAAATATTTAACAGTGCTGGGGGGAGGGGATGATTTATGGTGTATGCTGTTTTCTATGGTGTAAATACTCTTAGTATGGCCAACATTAAGTTACCAGTCACTGATCCTTGAGTTGGGAAGAAATGCACAAAAGTGGTCCTCACCAACCGCATGAGCCAGCTCTAGCGCTCCACTTTATCCATCACCTCTACTACCATCTACATGCTGATCTGCAGCTGATCCCTGTCCCTTCTGTTGTTATAGACTAGTATCCACTTGAATGTTGCATATTGTGAATATAATCATGGATAAAATGAACACATGATCTTCCTAGGAACCATCTCTCTAAACCCAGTTTATCAGGGTGACTATGGTGTCATGAGCGAGCTATGCCAGCAACACAGACCAAACATGTTATCTTTTTTCAATGCCAGAATTTATTAAATAAGAATAAATTCACAGTCTATACCACTTTCAGTGGCGGTAGTTCAATAAATGGGTCACCGGATAGTCATAAACTGGGCATTTTTTTCTAAAAAATTCCAATCTTAAGTACTAATTCTATAACACTCAAGTCACACATCACACTTTATAAAATTATATATTATATATATATATTATATATATAAATTATATATATATTATATATATAATATATATAATTGTATATATATATAATTATATATATAATTTTATATATTATATTTATATATTCATATATTATATAAATATATAATATATATATTTATATATTATATATTTCATATGTATATATGAAAGAAAGGCTAAGAAAGGGTTAAGGCAGCCATAGGGGCTCAGGAGGCTGAACTGAGAGTAAAGGTAGAGCACAGATATGAGTGTATGAATGCAAAGAATCATTATAGGTGGTGACCAGGTAAGATTCCAAACCAGTCTAAGAAATTGTTCAGGGCACAGGGTTGTCAGGGTCCAGATGGATGGAAGTTTTGGAGTATCAGCTTGAGATGTCTGCTTGGAGAAGGCTGTGTGTGAGCCTGGTGGGCAAGAGAAATCAGGCACTGCTAAAGCCTAAAGACAGAGATTTGGAGGTTCATCACTGTGGCAATCTTTCTGGGCAAGGCTTATGACAAGTAACCTGGTGATGAGGCCCGTGTGTTGCTGGGTCCAGTCTTGGGGTTCTCTTCCTTTTATGGGCCTCAAGTGAGGGGGGTGCTTCTTTCAGTGTCCTGGAGTGCTTGGTTTTTCTATGATATTGCTATGCCCTTGATTCATGTGCTTCTGATTAATTCCATAAGTTCATAGGTGATCATTTTTAAAAAATGTTTTTAAGTTGTCAATGGATCTTTATTTATTTATATGTGATGCTGAGAATCGAACCCTGTGCCTCACCCATGTCAGGCTAGTGCTCTACCACTAAGCCATGTTCCCAGCCCCCATAGGTGATCATTTTATTAGCACAATTAATGTATCAGTTTATGCCTTATAGCTGTGCTGGGAAGATGGCTGTTATTTACTTGCAGAATCTGTAGAGGCATTCTATCTCAGCAAAATAGAGTGACTGGTGGTAAACTACTACTTTATAAAGTGGAGTAACTAGGGATTAGGCATAATCCGAATACTACTCTTCTACTCATCATGGAGTAACTTAGAGCAGGACACAGTCTGTTCTCCCATAGGGACAACAATGAGTGCCCCAGCCTTTGGGAAATACACCAACTTTGAACTATTTTGATTGCATCTTTTGAGCAATGGAACAAGAGTGCGTGCTGGTGAGTAGGGATGGAGTTTTTCCCTGAAGAGAATGGATATTTCTGCTGTCAATCATCCTCTGAAGTGCTTTCTCTTGGGACAAGGAATGGAAATAGGCATGCTTTGAACTGGAGAAGAGAAGATCAAGGGCCTGAGACCAACTGAGTTGGATCTGAAGACACGAAGAAGCCTAGAGTCATTCCACTGTCCTCATAACTCCTGTTGTCACATGGAGGCAGTGAATGCCAACATCAGGTATCCAACCAAGCAACAATATGGAGGCTGAAAAATTAAGACCCAAACTGGGCCCATTTCTGTACTGAGACAGCAACCATGGACCTGGTTAGAATTCAGAGGGCATATGCTATTTCCAAGGCTGGAATGGTGATCCATTGGCAGCAGTCACTCTAAAATCAGCTGATCCCACAGGGTGGTGAATCTCAGAAGGGAGATTCAAGGGTTTCAGCAGCAGCAGCAGCAGCAGCCCAGCAGCAAAGCAAGAATGTTAGAGGTGAAAATCCTAGGAACTTGTTTTTTTAGTGATGTTCTAACACTTCCAGAAACAACTGACAGCACACCAAGAAGTGTGGATTTCCAATAAGGAGTTCCAGTGCAGGCTCTGTACTGTGATAACTTGGGTATACCAAGGAAAAATAACTATATGTTGTAGTCACAAGCTAATGGGGCCAGGGTATTCCCCTGGATCACACTTCTATTTATTTTTAAAAATCTAACCAGCCATCTAAGCCCCCAAACTAATACTCATACCTATATTCTCTGACTTTCCACATACACTTAGTCACAAAGTCCTGCCAGTTCTATCTCCCAATTGAATCCATCTTTTCTCTTTATGCTCATAGCCTTTCCCTTAACTATGTCACCCACATTCCTCAGAATCTCCCAACCAGTCCCTGTCCTGTTCTTTGCAATCAGCCTATCCACTGCAATCCTACAGAGTGATCTTCAATGAGAAACGTGCTGAAGTTACTCCTGTGCTAAAAATTCTTCACGATAAAATCCAGACTCCTTGGAGTGTTGTGTAAGATCTTTCATGGTTGTCCTGTCAACTCCCTTTCTAGATTCATCTCACACTCCCCTCCTACATCCAATGCACTGTCATCTAGATATGGAAGAACACTTCCGACATTTTTCCTACCTTCCTCCCAACCGTAATAATGTAGTTTTAAATTTCCATGCCTTTCTTCCATTACACTACTAATTTGTGGTTTTCCTTGCCCATATCTGGTTTTTCCTTCTCACCATCTTCCTCTAATCATTTCTTAAATATTGGTTTTCTCCAAAGTTCAGTACTTAACCCACTTTTCTATCTTCCTGGGAAAAGGCACACATTCCTGGTGCTGCATCTCCTACCTAATACTGAATTCTCTTAAATTTTTGCTTCTTGATCAGACTGCTCTTTATAACACCCCCACAGAATATCACTTAGCTGTCTTAAACTCCAAAGCTGATCAGACTCCCACATCCACCTGCATTTTCCTTCCTATATACTCTGTCTCCATGGATGTTTCTGATTGGAAGTCACAGCAGTTATCTGTATCTGCCCAATAAATCAATCTCAAAGCAGTGGCTTTCTATGCAGCCATTTATTATTGCTCATAAGTCTTTAGAGTAACTGGGCATTTCTGCTGACCTGAGCCAGACTCAGCCTCTCTTGGCTGGGCCTACATGTCTGGAGCCTCAGCTAGCACAACTAGGATGACTGGATGTATATTGTCTCTCGTTCTCCAACAGGCTAGCTTTGGTGCATTCACATGACAGATGGGCAAAGTCCCAAGAGAGAAAGCCACTCAAGGTCTCTTGAGTTCTAGCATCAGAATTAACACACCATATCACATACACTGCATTCTATTGGTCAGAAGTCACAAAGCCAGTCCAGGGTCAAGGGGTGAAGAAATATGGAAAATCTTCAAAGTCATATTCTAAGAAGTTTGAATACAGAGAGGATTGGAGAAGTGTGGTCACTGTTGCAATTTATTGCAGTCATAATCCTAGCAACCTCCACAACAATAATGTGGTGGTGGTAGTGGTGGTGGTGGTGGTGATGATGGTGATGATGATGACAGCTAATGTTTACAGAGCACACATGTTCTGCCCAGAGCTAATGTCACAGAAAGGACAGATCCTGCATTGTGTTTAAAGTGAGTTATCATAATAAACTTTTATTTTACTCTTATTGGTGTCTATTGAAGTTTCTTCCAGGCTTACAGACAGCTATCTTATCTTTCTGGGATTGTACAAAGAAAGAATAATCTTCTAGATTCATCTCACACTCCCCTCCTATATCCAATGCACCATCATCTAGATATGGAAGGGCACTTCTGACATTTTTCCTACCTTCCTTGAAGGTATCTCTTCCTCTTCTTGTAAGAATGTTAGTCCCTGGTAACCCCATTTCTTTTTTAAAGCTCCTACCTCCAAACATAGTCACATGGGAGGTTAGAGACTCAACAAATGATTGAAAGTAAGGGTTGGTCAAGGACACAACTCAAAAGAATGGCTAAAATGAGAAACAAACAATATCAAATGTTGGAAACTGGAATGATAGGAGCTCTTATATACCTCTGTTGGAACCTTAACCTTAATTAATTTATAAAATTGTTTAGCACTGGGTACCACAAAAAAGGAGAGTGGGGGAAGAGAAGAAAAAAAATTGTCTACTTTAGCAGAATCTAACAAAGACTAATACATGCTTAGCCTATGATCTGGAGAGTCTACTCCTAGGTGTTTTATCCTATGAAAATGCACATAGGGGCTGGGGTTGTAACTCAGTGGTAGAGCACTTACCTAGTACATGGGAGGCACTGGGTTCAACTCTTAGCACCACATATAAACAAATAAATAAATAAAAATAAATAAAGTTCCATCAACAACTAAAAAATATTTTTAAAAAGAATATCCCCGCATAATAGGGGGCTGGGATTGTGGCTCAGAGGTAGAGCACTTGCCTCACATGTGTGAAGCACTGGGTTCTATCCCTGGCACCATATAAAAATAAACAAATAAAATAAAGGTATTATGTCCATCTACAGCTAAAAAAATATTTTTAAAAAGAATATGCATTATATATGTGTGTGTGTGTGTGTGTGTGTGTGTGTGTACACTCAATAAAAGATATTACAAGATCACTCACAAGAGCACTATTCATAATGGCCTTAAGTTGGAAAGAACTCAAATGTTGATACATAATAGGGGGGATAAATAAATGATAGCATGCTCTTACAATGGGATATTATACAACCATGAGACCAAATGAACCACATCTCCCTCCATATGGTGGCAAGGCTGAAGCTCATGAACATAAGGCTGAGAAGCCAGACACAAAAGGGTACACTTTAAAATTCCACTTAAATAAAGTTCAAAACCAGGCAAAACACATCTATAGTGTTAGAAGTCAGGCCCTCAGTCACCCTTGGAAAGGGAAGTAGTGAGTAGAAGGAAGCCAGGGGCGGGGGGCGCTTCAGGGACACTGGTTGTTATGATCTGGCTTCTGACTACACAGCTGTGTTCAGTTCATGAAAATTCATTGAGCTGAATACTTATCATATGTGCATGTTTCTGCGCATATTTTACACTTCAATACAAAGTTTCCTTTAAAAATAAAGACTCTGTAGACTCTACATCATCCTTCCATAGAGGCCCAATACTTCATCTTGGCCAAAGGCCCTTTGTGACCTGGCCCCAGGACCATGTATCCAGGCCTATTCCTACCACTCCTGACCTACCCTGGCCAAAACAAGCCATTGCCAATATCTACAATGCTTTGTGCTCTTTCATGCCCCAACATCCCCCACCCAGGGACTAAATTCCCTTCTCACTTCATCTACTTGGTTAACTGTGTTTTAAAGGGTAAAAGTCCACTCAGACTTCATTCTCCACCAGAAGTATTCCCTCACTCCACACAGCCTGGCTGAATTTCTTCTCTGACCTCCCTTAACATTCTATGTGTATTTTAACCTTTAGTATATGGCACTACTGCTGCTGGTTTACAAATCTGTCTTTGCTGCTGGACTGGAGAGTGTCTGAGGGTAAGGATCGCATCTGTCATCTCTTGTAGAGATGAAGAGCATCTCCTGAAGCTCCCAGCACACAGCAGATGTCCAATGAACAGCCAGTGAATAAATAAAAAGGTTAATGAAATTTAGTTTACACCTTGATTTTGATACAGAACTTTTCTTATTCTAGCAAGAAAAAAACTCTTTCAAAAAAAAAATGAAAACTAATCTGGCAGCACAGACTATGCCCAAAATTAAGTTTGCAATGAGTGCTTTGTTCCCCATGAATATACATATCAAGGAAATCAAATACATATTTCTTAAAATGCACAATAGTAAAAGTGCCCATTCCCTAAAGACTATCCAAACGTACAAAATTATTGCATTCCTCTGAAATATGGGTGAAGTGTTAATGTTCTTGGTTGGCTAGAGACTCAAGGAATTCCTCTAACATCTAGATTGGCCATGTTTCTTGGTGGATCTGCCAGAAATTCCTCAGATATCCCAGTCTAGGATTTATAGACTGAAAGGTTTATGCTATTTCAGAGGGTAGAACTGGCTATTGTTTTACATATTAGACAAGTGAAGAAAATGCAGCGAAAGCTGTGATTGGGCCCTGGGCCTAAAAAGTGACCTAGTTTGACAACTGCCATTTTCTATGCTGTTCCAATTAGTCTTCAGCCAAATACATGCTAAGTAATAATTATAATGGATTCTCAGCAATGTCTCTTCCAACTTCCTAAGTTGGGCTTCTGTTAGTTTTCCATAATAAAAGGCCAGAAAAGGCCTTAATGATAAGAGGTAGGATGGTGAGGATATTGTCATGATGATGATGGTGACAGATAAGGCTGCACTGTGTGCAACAGCACAAGCACAGATATGAAACCTGACCTCAAACTGCTTATCATCCAAAAAAAATTAAAACAAAGGTAAAGCATAGTGGTCTAACTTTTTTTTTAAATTCTAATACATGATTAATAATTTCAGAAAAGGAGTAATATTTTTTTAAAGAGAGAGAGAGAATTTTTTTAATATTTATTTTTTTAGTTCTCAGCGGACACAACATCTTTGTTGGTATGTGGAGCTGAGGATTGAACCCGGGCCGCACGCATGCCAGGCGAGCGTGCTACCGCTTGAGCCACATCCCCACCCCCTAACTTTTTAACTACGTTTACGATCTAGATATTGAACTAGATATACTAGGTTCTTCTTTGGAGTGGTGCACTCCCACATGGCTGAGAATATTCTCCCTCTCGCCCCAAGGATAGGCGCAGCAGGTTTATTTGTAATGTCCTGACTCCATCCCCTTGAGTAATAGCTGATTGGATCTGACATGAATACCCGACTTAAGCTGAGCCAATAAGATGCTCTCAATTTGCAATTGAGCCGCAGGTTAAACCAGTGGTCCAAATGAGAGGACTTAAGGCTGCCTGGGTAGCCGTTTAAAGCCCAAAAGAGTGGAAATGCAAGAAGAAGTGATCTGCAAGGAGAAAGCCAAGAAAACTATTATGGTCGGGGGTGGGGAGTAGGAGGAAAGCTCCATTCCCCACAGCTTTCTGAGATCTGATACAGTCTCTGACCAAGTCTCCCTGGTTTTTATGCCCAAACACCATGTTTTTGTCTTTATTAGTTTGGGGGATTTCTGAGGTCCCTAACCTAGGATTTGGATGCTCTGGTATTTGGGCAGGTATTCATTCCCTTGGTACCACTTTGTTGTCATCAAAAGAGGACGAAGTGGGCTGGGGTTGTAGCTCAGTGGTAGTGCGCTTGCCTAGCATGCATGAGGCACTGGGTTCGATTCTCAGCACCACATATAAGTAAATAAAATAAAGGTCCATCAACAACTAAAAATAAATATTAAAAAAAATAGACGACGAAGAGGAGGAGAAAAGGGTGAGTAGTGACTGAGTGTAACTGGACTAAAGAAAGCAACCTGGATCTGTGGTCAGTGCCTCCAGCATTTTAGCCCTGAATGTTGGGGGCTTGGGAGATGCTTATGAATAAGGGTGTTAATTTGGCTCTTTAAAAACGGAAGCTTGGGCTGGGGATGTGGCTCAAGCGGTAGCGCGCTCACCTGGCGTGCGTGCAACCCGGGTTCGATCCTCAGCACCACATACCAACAAAGATGTTGTGTCCGCCGAGAACTAAAAAAAAATAAATATTAAAAATTCTCTCTCTCTCTCTCTCTCTGTGTCTCTCTCTCTCTCTCTCCCCTCTCACTCTCTCTTTTAAAAAAAAAAAAAAAAAACGGAAGCTTGACACTGTGAATGATGACATTTGAACATCACCAATACAAAATTAAGCCTGTGGAAAATTTTAATTATGATACCTAACACAGGAAATTGCATTTATGTATGGAAACTAAATTTAGAAGCCTGGACAGATTGATGACAGGATCCCTCCTAAGTCCGTGTAAATAGCCCATGCCAGGTGCTAGGAAGTACCCATAGCTGCAGTAGCAGAGGCTGGCAGGGCTGGCAGGCCCCTCGCTGGCCTAATCTCAAGGAAGAAAAAGAGCTTTTCTCTGGATATGCTTTTTTTTTTTTTTCAAAAGTCTCCTCTTCCAAGTTAGGAGGAATGAACAGTTTTTGAAAGAATCATTTTCAGGGCGGTTCCTATTCTCTCCCTGCTTTGTGTCTGTAAACAAGGAAAGGGTGTGGACGTGACTTGGATTTGCTCTGGACAGTGTTTGTGCAGCCATGGTTAGAGGCAGGACCCAGTAGGAAAGGGGAAGTGTGAAAGGGAGTGAGGGGAAATCTCTCCAGCTCCTTCCCCACACCCATCCCACCCCTCACTTTTTTTTTTTTTTTTAAGAGAGAGTGAGAGAGGAGAGAGAGAGAGAGAGAGAGAGAGAGAGAATTTTTAATATTTATTTATTTTTTAGTTCTCGGCGGACACAACATCTTTGTTGGTATGTGGTGCTGAGGATCGAACCCGGGCCGCACGCACGCCAGGTGAGCGCGCTACCGCTTGAGCCACATCCCCAGCCCCCACCCCTCACTTTTAAGGTTCTCTCCTTCCCATGGAGTTTCCTTTACTCATGTCAAGTTCCAGTGACATGAAATCTGGGGGCAGGGGCAGAAGTGGGGAGTGACGTTAACAGGGGTTCCATACATCAAGGACGCTGGACTTGGATAGGTGTGAATAAAGGTCTGGTACTCTCACCAGTATCTCTCAAACCCTGGGTTGGAATCTCTCTGATCTTCCTTGATGCTCACTTTAGTCCATAAAGTGAGGATTCCCCAAGTCAAAGGAACATCCCTTTGGAGTCCATGTCTCCCCCTCAAGACCATGGTCCAGGTGTAGAGACTTCAGAATTTGCGGTTCTGGGGACCCTGAGTCCATTTCCAGTACTTGTTCAAGCCTGTTCCTAATTTCATCTTCCCAAGGATGTGTATCTCCTAATTTCAGGATGGCCTAGGGACAGCTATTGGCAGAGAGTATGCGATAAAGGTTAGATGGTCCACCCTGGAGTATCCATGCACACGTTTCAGGGATGGGCACAGAATGGTACTAGGCCAGAGGCTAGTGCCTGACTCTGGGTTATACAACTTCATTGTGGTTCTCACCAAAGAGTCTGAAAACTCTTCCTCTGAATCTGTCCTTTCAGGTTGTTATAAAGATTCACCTGTCAAATTAGAAGGAGAGGGAAAATTTTATTTAACTGTTAGCTTGATATGTATCTTTTGCATATTTATTCATGTGGAATACAGGACTTGCCCAAGCTCCCCAAATATTAGGGGAGGGCCTTCCCACCACTTCAACACTGCACAAACTTA
This sequence comes from Spermophilus citellus, assembly GCF_964194105.1. NCBI lineage: Eukaryota > Metazoa > Chordata > Mammalia > Rodentia > Sciuridae > Spermophilus > Spermophilus citellus. Next base: position 71,403,395 of record NC_138193.1, on the reverse strand, counting down.
GATAAGTATTCTGGGCCTCTGAACCTCAGTCTCCTTACCTGCAAAGTGAGGATGACAATGTGAACATTTAAAGTATAATTAATTCTAATTATCATTGTGCACCTTTGGACAAGTTAATTTCTTTGGGCCTCAGTTTTCTCATCTTTCCAATGGAGTATATCAAGTAATGTATGTAAAGACCTTAGAACAGTGTCTGCCCACAGTAAATGCTATGTAAATGGTAGTTGTTGTTATTGTCCACAACCCAGTATCACCACTTGGCTGGCTGGATTACAGGAAACAGCACATGCAGCATGTAGGTCACAGTGAGGCACACCTCTGCCATATTTCTGAGCAAATTATTTAAGATTTGCCTCATACTCTAGACACATCCTGTGATTACAAAATCCCAACCAGACTTCTTAGGAAGCATGAAGCCCTGTTCCTGCTTCCAACTGCGACTGTTACTTTAGCCAAGTGTAATCTGATGAATACAAACTAAGAGTTCTGTCCTGGGATAACCTCCATTCTTGTGTCTAAAGGACTTTGAGATCCACTCAGAAAGGTGCAAAATAAATCTTACATCTCTGGGCAGAGACAAGGTGGTGGCAGAGAGTGAAGAATGGGGGAGGGATGTTGGCCCCTCTCCTTAGATCCACCGATTGCCATTCTTCACTGTGGAAGAGTTTCTGCAGCCCTTGGCAGGCTCTCAGGCCTGGGCGGGGATTTGGAAATTAACTTGAAATGTTAATTTTGTAAATATCTAGAGAGAGTTGAGCCTCCCTAAGAGGAGACTTGATCACACAGAAAGACAAATAAACCGTAAGAAGCTATAAAGTCTTTCCTAGCCATACCCCCGGTTCTTTCTACTACACAGCTCTGCCTCTGTGGGTCAGCAGCTGCTCCTGTTCAGCACCCAGGTGGCCCAGGTCTGGGATCACCAACAGCAGCTTAGACACCAGAGTTCTGACCACTGGCCCACTGTTAGGCATCAAGCACCCAGACCCTCATCAGCAGCAGGTTCTTCCCAGGTCCCCTGCCCTGTAGGCACATTTCATCTTAGGAATTCAAATTAAGACAAAATAATATTAGCATATGATATTACATCTATTTAAATATTTTCATTTTTAAAACACTTAAGGAAGCCTCAAGTTAAAGAAAGTAGATCTACCTGCACAATTTCCGACAATAGTCAGAAGTTGGAAAATTTTGTCAGGGGGTGGTTCTGGGGAATGACAATCCTTTTCCAAAGTCCCTTCATCTTGGAATCTGTTTTTTTCAGCCTCCATGTTTTGTGGCTTGGGCCTTCATGTATGATGTTAGGGCTCAATTCCACTAATTGGATGGCATCACTGTGACTTGGGGCTGTTTGTACAGCTATCCCCAGGGGCTCATGAGCAGTGACTGCTAAATGTCTCGTGGCTATGGTTTCTGTCAGCACCTTGCTTTAGAGTTCCCTTCCCCTTATGGCCAACAGTTCTGAGTTCTGGGGTTGGTCACTAAATGGTGCCCTGACCACCTTTTATTTGGTGGTTCTAATCACATAGGGCACTCATATGCCATAGAAATGGGACCATTTTTGCATATGGGAATGAGGAAAAGCAGTACCACGGTGGTACTTTGGCTTGAGCCTTGAATTTATTTAGTGTGTTTGTTTGTCTTTTTTTTTAAGTACTTTATTTTTAAAATATTTTTAATTAATTTTATTTTAGTTTTTACACAAATGGAGCACAGCTTTTCATTTCTCTGGTTGTACATGATGTAAAGTCACACCATTTTTGCAATCATATCCATACATAGGGATAATAATGTCCATCTCATTCTACCATCTCCCCCCTTGAATTTTTTTAAAGATTTCTTTTAAGATAAAAATAATATCTTTATTTATTTTATTTATTTTTATGTGGTGCTGAGGATCAAACCCAGTGCCTCACATGTGCGAGGCAAGTGCTCTACCACTGAGCTATAACACCCTTGAATTTGTTTTTAAGATCATATTTGATGCAGGATGTAAATATGTTTGTTGTTTTGCATGCTATGTTGAGCAAGCCCCACAATAAACTAAAAACATCCTTTGACTTGTTTTGTATGTGTATGTATATGCTGGGGATTGAATCCAGTGGTCCTTGAGCACTATGCCACACCCCAGCATGTGTGTGTGTGTGTGTGTGTGTGTGTGTGTGTGTGTGTGTGTGTGTGTTTCGTTTGAGACAGGGTCTCACTAATTTGCTTTGGGCCTTGCTAGGTTGCTGAGGCTGGCTCTGAACATGCGATCCTCCTGCCTCAGCCTCCTGAGCTGCTTGTGACATTTCTTAAAGGGAGTAGTTGCTATGTGTGATAAGTAGCCACTTTTGAAAGAGTTAAATATCTGAGCTATTTAAATTCCTCTGCAAAATTTGAAAAACAAATTAAGTAATCATGGCACAAGCACTCAAATCAGAAAAATGAGAAGTGCAGTAGTTTTGTTGTTGAGGGTTTTTTTTGTTTTGTTTTGTTTTTCCTTGGGTTATTTATTTATTTATTTTAGTTGTAGATAGACACAATACCTTTATTTTATTTATTTTTATGTAGAGCTGAGGTTTGTACCCAGTGCCTCACACATGCTAGGCAAGTGCTCTTCCACTGAGCCACAACCTCAACCCTTTGTTTGTTTTTTTTATAACTAGTGGGGATAGGGAAATACCAAATCTGATTGTTAAAACTCATTCAAAATCTTCAGTTATTCGTTTTTAGAAAATACTGACGTCACACACAGATGATTGACAAGGATGAATATCCTTGTGGTACAATCAAGTTAACATGTATGTGAACGCTGTGTTTTGGCTAGTACAGGATGAGTCTGTAATTCTGGGGCATGGACTGGAGCTTTGTAAGCCTGGGCTCTGGGTGTGTCCATGAGGCAGAAGAACTATTTTTCTCAATTTTCTGTTTAGGAAACCTGGTTGGTTGGATAGCTGCTGAGGAGCTGAACCAAAAGGTATGATAGTCCATGTGTTCCACCCATGATACCCCATTTCAGTGAATATGTCAGCGGTATAATAAACTATATTCTGTGCCAGCTTTTCTCTGCTCAGAAGTAAACAGTGATATTGTTAGTTTATTTCCCATGGAGGAAAAGTTTTGATTCCACTCCGAATGTACTTTTGTTTGTTTGCAGAGCTGCTTTCCGGTTTCTCTTATCATAATATTTCAGCTGTAATTTAACAAATGGACTATGTATAGGAGGGTTCTGTCCCAACAAAGTCAGAGTGTGCTTAATCACAGCACACTTTGAGGCAGATCCACTGTTAGTAATTGGAGCATTTAAAATGAGCAGGGGGTGATTTTTTTATTCCATTGAGTATTATCTACTGGGGGAAGAATGCAGATGAGAAGAATAGCAATGGTGGAACAAAATTAATGTAGCTATCTTATGTAACAACCATAACAGTTGCCATGTAACATTTGTGTTTCCTTTGAATAGGCATTTTATTCCTAAGTCCAGCAGCAGTCAAACTTTAAAGACCTGAGACAGACCATTGATTTCTGCCCCTTTAAGACATTATCTCTGCCCAGTGCCATTATGTATTGATTTCATAGTTTAATGCTCAGAGTGTTTATTTTCCTATCTCCTATTTCTTGGCTGTGAGAGTTTATTTCTCTGTCTCCCCTATTTCTTGGCAATGTTGGGGGCTGGGAGTAGATAGCTTACTTTCACCTCCATGAAACATCACTTGAAACATATGTGAGATCAAATTCTGAGAAAATATATCCCAACTCCCTCAAAGCAAATAGGAAAATGCTTTATTATTGGAAACGAAATGTATCTGAGCTTACTGGCAATGACAGCCTAAGGATATCAAGAATCAAAGACTTTTTTTCTTGTTTCTTTCTATAGAGCCATCAATATATCGAGCAAGGAAAAACTGCATCATTTTTGGGCAGGGGGTAAAGGCAGCACTTAGAGCAGCTAAGAGTTAATAATGTGCCCTAAATGGAGCTAGCAGTGCTATACCTAGTGCATCCAGCTAACTAATCTTTAATTTTTGTACCAGGCACAGAGCCAGAACATCCAGTTAACCAGGATAAATGATTAAGAAGGACTTTGTAAAACTGCTGAACATAACTCACTATCACTAAATATAGGAACCTCTGGAGCCAGCTCTCTTGCTCAGATGAAAGGCAATGATAAGACCCACATTGTGAGAGAAGGAATCCAACGTGGTTAGGATAAGACAGACAAAACAAAAACAAAGACTCTTTCTGTTTGGAAAGATATCCAAAGTTGGAACTTAGGCCCATTGTGCACCTACTATTGCAACCTGCTGGATGCCTCTAAGCAGCCATTCAAGTGAATCCCGCAGCCCAGGAGGAGAGAAAATTAACTGAACAAAGCCTACCCTTCTGAAGATGGTCTTCTTATCAGAGTTTCCAGAGAACTTCTGGAATAATGAGTTCCAAATTATGAATAGCCATAAGGAGACAGTCCACCTGTGGACATTACCTATCTGAAACCTGTTTCCATCTTTAGAACAATTTCTGCTTCTACCTTATAGCCCACCATAGCCCAGGAGCTTAAGAATCTTATATTAAGTTATCTTTTATCTTAATGTGGTTTTTTTTTTCCTTGAAAGAAAATTACTACAGAGGAATTTGTTTTTCTTTTTTGGCAGTACTGGGGATCAAATCCAGGGCCTCATGTATGGTACCTAAGTATTCTACCACTGAATTATATACTTAACCCCTTTAATTTTTGAGACAAGAATCTCACTAATTTGCTGAGGCTGGCCCTTAAGTATCAATTCTCCTGCCTCAGCCTCCTGAGTAGCTGGGATTATAAGCATGCTCACTATAGGTGGTGAGAAAACATTTTTAAAATATCACCTATATGTATATGAGAGCATAACATACTTTACGCTCACATAGGTCTCCAGCAGGTGCCCTGGCCCTGATTCCTATGTGGAAGATTCAAAGAGCGGGGTCTGAGCATGGCTTTTCTTTGAGTTTGATAATCTTTGAAACTTGTTTCATAGAATGTTATTTTGGGCTCCAATTAACTGGACAAAAAAAATATTACACCGATAGAGAAGAAATGGCTAATTTCTGTAATCTGAAAATGAGTCTTACAAATCAATAAGAAAAGGATAAACAACCCAATAGAAAAATAGGCAAAAGATATGTACAGTTCAGGGAAAGGAACAAAAAAACAGGAAGTAGGCATATGAAAATATAACCCACCTCACTCACAGCCTAAAAATTCAAGTTCAAATGGTGATGAGATAGCAGTTTTCACTTCCAGTTGGCACAGATTTAAAAGAGTGGAAAAACCAGGATGTGAGGAAACAGTCACTCATGCATTGCTGGTGAGGAGGTTAATTGTATAATGTTCTATGCTGGCAATTTTGTAATATCCATTAAAATCAACCTCCTAAAATTTACTTCTAGTGTAATCTAAGGAAACAATTAAGTGCACAAAGACAAATGTACACACACAAACTGCTAAAACTGCTAAAACTGCTAAAAACTGGAAACAAACCATCGAAAAGAATGTGGTAGGACTATATGTACGCATACAGAAATTGTTCCAAAATACAGCAGCGAGCAAAGAAAGCAAGGTATAAAAATCGCAGCCAGGCACAGTGGTGCATGCCCATAATCCCAGTGGCTCAAGAGGCAGAGGCAGGAGGACTGCAAGTTCAAAGCCAGGCTCAGCAATTTAGCAATGCCCTAAGCAACTTAGCAAGACCCTGTCTCAAAACACTAACTATTCCTGAGGGTTGGTATTTTAGAGTACCTTCCATTTATATCCTATGTATTTCTACAATAGTTGATCATATATCAAAGGTAAAATCAAAATAATTTTATAAGTAACAGCACAACCATGTTAAGATAACTGCCATGTAGTTTTCTTACTGAACATGTTAAATCGAAATAACATAGGAAACAACAGTTGAATAAATCCAGGTTATTTGATGTTCTATAAGATAACTAAAAATTATCTATGTTATAAAAAATAAGGAGTCAAGGAGAGTGTTCTAGATTAAAAACAACTAAAGAGCCAGGTATAGTGGTGCACATCTATAATCCCAGCAGCTCTGGAGGCTGAGGCAGGAGGATCACAAGTTCAAGGTCAACCTCAGCAATTTAGCAAGGCCCTCAGCAACTTAGTATGATGTCTCAATAAAAGGGCTGGGGATGTAGCTTGGTAGTAAGGCACCCCTGAGTTTTATCCCTAGTACAAAAAAAAAAAAAAAAAAAAAAACTAAAAAGAGACAAGACAGTTAAATGTAATATGTGATCTTTGATTGCATTATGAATTCACAAACACAAAAAGACATTTTGAAGGACCTTATTAAGACACAAGTGCTCTTGTGAATCTAGGTGACAAAGTAGTATTTCTAGGATTATATTTTGGGAAATGCCAGCAACAAGAGTGCCTCTTGAACTGGAAACATGCTTCTCCATGCTAGATATTCCCATATGTATATTATCTCATTTAATCTTGCTTATTTATAGAAGAAGAATGTGATTTCCTATCCAGGCTAAATGCTAATTATTTCTATGATTGTTGTGGAATACCAATACATTCATTTCTAGAATATCTTGTCTGGTTTTATAGATTTCCTTATTAGCTAGATACCAACTATGATTTATATGAATCATAGTTGGAGAATTTGCGCTGGAGGAGATCTTGAAGATCACATAATCATCATTTTACAGATGAACAACTGGACCCCAATGAGCTAGGTGACATACCCATAATCAGTTGGAAGGAGAACTGGTTTTTGGAAATCTTGGCATCACATTCACTACTCTTACCACAAAACTACGAAGATGTATTTAACCCTTACTGAACATCAACAATAGACCAGCCCTCATAAAGGCCTGCCCTGAGAAAGGCCCCTTCTGTATGGAAAAAGGCTTAACATTGAGGAGGAATTACATGATAATCCTCAAGGAACAAAGAGCCTCCAGCTCCCAGCACTTGTAATCGTGCAGGCAGTCTGCCGAGTCCAAGCCAAACCAAGAATGCCTTTTGCTTGACTTTTTTGTTACATAAGAAAGCACTAGGAATTCAAGCCAACACTTTTTTCTCCTTTAAGGAAAAAAAAAAAAGTAAAAAGACAAAACAAACTGATTGACTACTCATGGAAGATGGATAAGAAAATAATTATAATTCCTTTATCCTCCTAATAAACATTTCCTTCACAGCTCATTCCCAATAGCTGTCTGGCAGAATGGTAAGGGAGAGATTAAATCAATTGGCCTTTAGAACATGTGTGTACCTCTTTCTCTACTGAACCAAAACTCCAGATTTACACAGCCCTTGTTTTATATCTCCCTTGGAGAATAATCTGGTGATTTACATGGTGTGTCTTAGGAAATCCAACAGCCCTTTTCCCCCAAACAATTTATGCCTACACCTTAGGGCCAGTGGAATGCTTCCCACTGCTGAGGGCCAGAGTATGACTTTGGCTCTCAGTGGCACAGATATTGGAGGGTAGGTCAGGCAAAGTTCTCTAGAGAGTACAGAGAGCCACAAAGGTGAACAAGACCAAGGTTTGTAGAGGTAAGTCCAAGTATAAATAATTAGAAGACTATACACAACCTCCATCTGAAGACTATTGAGGTTGGGGATGTGAAATCAAGAATTTGGAATTAAATGCAAATGAGTTTGCAGCATATATAAGTCAGAGCCAGGCAAGGAAGTCTCTTGGGAAATAGCCCCTGATGCTAGATGGCATGGGTGGTTTGCCTTTAGAGACCAAAAGGGCTTGGAGTCTTGAGTTGGCTGAGATGGCCAGGATCACATGGACTCTACTGATCAGTGAATCACAGCTGAGGGCACAAGTGTCTAGAATGGAAAGTTTATCCTCACCTCCAAGGGGGCAAGGAAGGTATAAAGTCAATGACACAGCCATTGTTGATCCAATAACTGAATCTGACAAATTGAAAGAAGAGCAAGAATCCAAGCACAAAGACAGGAAGAGCAGGTAGCCAACCTGGTCAATGTCATAGGAATATAGTGCAATGATGGGGGTGTAGACAGGTGGCATGAAGCCAAGAAGTAGATGGTATAGCCACTCTTTATTCTGTTCCTGCTGCTCTGAGTGGATATATATCTTGTGCTATTAAAAGTACCACTGGAAATTTATTTACTCTGTTTCTTTGCAAGTAGCTGAAAGTATAAAGCAAAAAGAAGCTTGCTTATGGGGAAGAGTATGTCTGTGTAAATAGGAAGTACTATTGGAGACTTCCAGAATTTCAAACATATCGTCATTCCTGTATCCTGAGGCAGTACAGAGAGAGGGATACGACAGCAAGGACTGCTCCATGATCAGTCATACTGAGCTCTCCAACTGACTAGGTAAGATGAAGGTGTTTAAGTTTTGGAAAGGATGTGCAGCGTTAGCACACTTGAGAGTCCTATCAGCTCAGTTCAGACACATTTATGCTTAAACTCCAAGAAAATGGAAGAAGGAATCTCAGAGTTATAGTTTGAATTTTGTCTACCAAAGGCCTATGTGCTAAACACTTGGTTGCCAACCCATGGCAGCAATTAGGAGGTGATGGAACCTTTAGGGATGGTGCCTTGTGGAAGGAAGTAGGTTACTGGGAATGTGCCCTTGAAGGAGAGATTTGGAACCCCAGTCCCTTCTCCTTCTCTTTGCTTCCCAGCCACCATGAGGTAGGCAGCTTTGCTCCACTCTGCACCCCTGGCCATGATGTTCCTATTCACTTCACCTCACCCAATGGAGCCAACTCACCATGGACCAAAACTTCTAAAACATTGCCCCTAATAAACTTTCCTCTCTTTAAATTGTTTATCTCAGTATTTTGTCACATTGACAGAAAGCTGACACACTTGGGTAATAGAGAAGGATGGGGTTCTCAGCAGGAAGTCTGAGTACTCTAGGCACCAACAGGGCAAAAGAGAAGGAGAGAGAGCCTTTACAATTTTCAGTTTACTCAAAGAGAAGGGCAGGAGCAGGGCTCAGGTTATGGGATTCCACTATACCACTCCTTACCCCACCTCAACAACAGTGGCTCAGCTCAGCTTGTCCTTACGTTGCATATTGGGTTTCTGTGATTTTCTTTCTTTTGGTTATAGACCATTTGAAAACTTCCACCCTTTACCAGCAATGGTCAGTGCTGTCCATACTGTTAATTTTGTATTTGATGCTATCATGCAGGATACCCTCCTCAAGGAGTTCAGAGTCTCTCTGGAAAGGTGGGACTTAATTGAGTGTTAAGTGATGTGTTACAGGCTGCAAGTGACTCATAGTTGAGAAAAAGAGATCCCTGAGTTGTGGGAGGTAGAGGAACATGCCAAAAAAGTGCAGAAATTTCTACCCACCCTCACTCCCCAAAACATGGAACCTGAGCTGGGCCTTAAAGGAGAAGAGGATTTGAAGAAGTGGGGAGAGCATTCCAATCTGTCTGAACAGCATGAGTAGAGGTAGAGAGATAGGGATGCTCAGAGCCAGTTTGAGAAACAGTAAATAGAGAAAACATATGGATGATTGACAGGGTTTTCCATTTTTAAATACTTATTCAGACTGTATCCTGAACAAGGACAATTTCCTGTGGTTTATAAATAGGACCCAGCTATTTTAGTAGAGCTATATCATTGATGATCATTCCTGGAATGTTCCATGGAAACTAGAGTTTTCCAAGAGCCAGGAGAAAATGTATAAATGTGTAAGAAACGGTCCAGAACGTGAAACACCATCAATAAAAGCTGAAAGAAGTTCACGCCTTAGTGTTCTGAACCAGGCACTTGCTTCTCTTTCCCTCATTCCCTTCTCTAACTCCTGATTTTTTTCCTGATATATCATGCAGAATGCCTAGGGCTTTTGAAAGATCTGGAATAGAAATTGGGAGATAAAGAAACAAGCACAAGAGATGAAGTCATTTGTCTGAGCTCACAGGGAAGGTGGTGCCACGGAAACAATTCAGGATGCCCATTCTCAAGTTTCCTTTAACCCATGATCTTGAACACAGAATTTCTATCCTCTAATAATCTAAGAAGCATCAGAATTGCACAGAATTTCAATTCCCCTGATTCCTAGAATGGAAACCCTCTCACTTGGTTGGAATGTTCCAAAGGTTGGGGGTCCCAATTGCCTCTACTTGAGAAATGTTCCAATGAATATGTACATGTTATATGTTGTCCAAAAGAAAGGTATTTTTTGTATTGCTAGTTAATTGTGTTGGTAGTTAAGTAGTTAATTAAGTTAATTTTTTATGTGCAATTAGCAACATCCTCTATTTTCCTGTACTCTTCTATTTTCCTATCTATCTCACTAGCATTTGCATCACTATATAGTGTTCATTTTGGCTCAAGGAAGATTATGAGTGAACAATTCTCTTTTATTAGAATTTTTCCTTTGAGTTCTTCATACTATAGTCTTTAGGCAAAAATGAAACAATGATAGCCTAAATATTTTATTGTCCAGTCATAATGCAGTTGGTAAAGGAGGAGGCCTGTACACTCACAGCTTTGGGTGATTAAAATTAAATTTTCAGAGCAATAACAGCAGCAAAATGTAGAAAGAACTTTCCTAGGAAAAACTCCTAACAACCAATCCTATCTTTGATCAGAAAAAATCACTATCAAACATCTCCTAAACCAGGAACTAACACTACTATGAGTGATTGTACATGGTTTTGCAAGAGTTTAGAGTTGTGTCTAAGCCTTCATCCACATTTCAGCTCTCTAAATAAAAATGAGTGTCAGTATCACCTTCATCCTCACAATGAGGTCATTTTATGATGTAATAACCACTACCAATAGCTTTTCTGGTCATTCCAATATTCTCCCCCATTCTCCCTAATTCTGAAATTACTCCTGGAATTAAAAAGAAAGCTCCATCCAATTTATCAAATGTAATAATAATCACCTAGGAAAATGTCCTTTAATGGGCAGAACTTGTAGCCAAAGAATAATGATTACATATCTTTAAGATTTCCAGAATCCTTTTTAGTAACAAAGGTTTCACATGGTTGGGTCATATGATGTGTAGAAGTTTTACATTTCCTGAGTACTTTCAGAGGAAGAGGGTAAAAATATTATTTTGGGACAGACACTATTTTATAGTGATATGCTACAACATTTGATTATATATTGCACCACCAGTTAATTGGAAGATAAGTTCACAAACAACCTAGGCAAATTGTCCTACATATATTTTTTGGTTCCTAATATCTTTACTTTGGGGTATGAAAAAATTAGCATAGAAACTGGATGATTTCTACTTTAGAAATCAAATCAGGTTTTTCCATTTTGATACCAAGCAAAAGAACAACAATAACAAAAACACATGCACACAACAAAGACAAAAACAGAAACAAAATGGAAAACACCGCGTTTCTGAGATGTGGAAGTTTGGATAACTTCTCTTCTGTGTTGCCCTCAGGAAGAAAGGTTCAAGTTCCCTCTTGTATTTGGGTGTTATACATCTGTAAAGTGTGTAAACAAACACAGATTGTCGGGAAACACACCTTTCCTTCCTCTCTCCAGTATGATCTATTTAGACTTTTAGGAAAGTTTTGGACTAAAATTAGCTTTGGAAATGAGAGATGCACCATTTACCCCTTGCTTTATTTATGCAGTATGGTAGCATATTAAAGTATCTAGGCATATCTACAGTTAAAGGAAGGCTTACCTTTGCTTATCTTAGTATTTCCTGAGGTTAGCAGACCACAGAACTCCATTCCCCTCTAAGTTGTACACTAGTATTCTGTGGACCACTTTTAGATAACTTGGGCCTGGGTACAAGCACTGGTTTTCAGACACAGGGGGCTCAACACACTCTTTGTCACTTGATAGCGCTGATATTGGGCAAGTTATTGTCCTTTTAATTATTATGGTGAAAATAATATCTATATTATCTATCTATATAATATCCATCTGTATAATCTACATAACTCTATATAATTGATTTCTATGCAGCTACAATTATTAAAGAAAAGAATAAGGGAATTTACCATGTGCTGATGAGGAAAGATCTCTAGGAAAACAAGGGGCAGCATAGTGTTTGTAACATACTACTTGCTGTACACAGAATGGAGAGAAATAATAAGAATATAGATTTGGTTTTTGACTATATATACCTAAAGAAACTCTGGACACAAGGCAGGCAGGGTGGCATATGACTGTAATCCCAGCAGCTCAGGAGGCTAACGCAGAAAGATCACAAGTTCAAGGCCAGCCTCACCAACTTAGGGAGCCCTTGTCTCATAATAAAAAAGGGCTGGGAATGTAGCTTAGTGGTAAAGTCCCTGGGTTCAATCCTCAGTATAAAAACAAAACAAGGCAAAACAAAATAAAATAAATAAACCACTGGAAGAGTACAGAAAAAAATTTTTTAAAAAAAATTTAAACTGTAGTTACCTATAGGGAATAGGGGCAAGGTATGAGGTGAATGGAGATAGGAGTGAAATGAATGAATTTTAACATATTGTGTGTGTGTGTGTGTGTGTGTGTGTGTGTGTGTGTGTGTGTTTTACTGGGATTTAGGGGCACTTTATCATTGAGAACATCCCCAGCCTTTTGATTTTTGTTTGCCAATAAAATTAAAATTTCAGAAGGTCTCACTAAATTGCTGAGATTGGCCTTGAACTTGAGATCTTCCTGCCTCAGACTCCAGAGTGGTGGGGGTTATAGGCATAGGCCACCGTGCCCGGCCTTAATATCATTTTTTTAATAATGGGAATATATTGTCTAGTCAAAGAAAACTCTAAAATTAAAAGGGAAACCTTTGTGAAAGTATTTAAAAAAAACAAGATGTTTCTCATGTTGATTTTACATTTTTAGTGGGGTTAGAAAAGAACTAAGGAATGATTTATTAATTTACTGCCGCAGCTGTGTGCTGGGGTGCAATCCCGTGGCAGTTATGATTGGATAGGTGAAACTTTGGCAGTTAAAGTATTGCTGCAGTTTTCTTCTCAAGTCAGCCACACTGCTCTCCAGTTCTTGTCTCCTGGTTCTTGTGGCTCAGAAACCAGAGGCCATCATTCATCTAGGATGTAGCTGGAGATTGTGTAAGAGACCAGTGGTAGCAATATCAACACCCTTAGTTTTTTCTGGACTACCTGGGAGAATTCCACTGGTAGGGAGGGAAAGGTCAGTCAAGCAAATTCTCCAATCTCTTGGAGGGCAAATAAATAGAGGAACAACTGGAGAAGGCTGTGATTTCCTTCTTAAGGATGGTTAAAGTTGGTTCAGTCTACCAACTGTACCGTAAGAAGACACAATTCAGAGAATTCTTTGGGGTAACTTTTCTAGCTTTCCTGTAGAAACTATGCTCAGCATAAATCTTTCTACCCAATGGGTGAAATCCCAGGTTCTCAAATTCTGTTATTCCATAAGAAACTTGGATTGATAAATGTTTTTGCCCCTACTACAGAGTCCCTAGCAATTTGAAATCCAGTGAATGATTTTCTAAGCTTGCCTCGGTCCAAGGTCCTCTTATGGAGGGAAATCTTGAAAATGTAAATGACTAGCAGCTGTGATAGGCCCATACTTACCAGCATGTGTGGCATTAAACCCCAGCACTCCTGCTTGGCGGCTCCTGGGAAGGCTTCAGAAGAGCTCTTCAAAGCAGATCTCAAAAAAACAAACACCCCCATCTCCACCCCCATCTCCTGTCCCCTCGAAAACAAACAACAATACTGCTCTGTTCACCAAACACAAGGAGAATTTTCTGTTTAAAAGGTTTTTGTTTTTTCTTATTCCATATTGGCAGCACTTATTATGGAGCGGATGACTTTCAAGTTGGGCTGTTTGAAACCTACGTAAGTACACAAGAGTCCAGGTGCTTAAAATTTTTCAAACTCTTATATATCCCTACAGCCTTCATGTGAAAACCTTTTTAAAAATTTTTATTAAAAATATCTTTGACCATATAGTTAAGTAATTATGTAAGTAAAAGATTCCATTTCCCTTTACAAACTTTTGGAAATAGCTTCAGTGTCAGATAGACCCACATTTGAATCCTTTTTTTCCTCACTTCCTACCTGTAAAAGTACAAGCAAATGACCCAACTTCTTTTTATGCCTCAGTTTCCCTACTAGTAAAATGTGGATAATAGTATCTACCACATAGATTAGCTGTGAGAATTAAAGAGTACATATAAAGTCCTCAGCAGAGTGTCTGAACATATATGGTAAAAAAATAATAATGTTTAAACAGTAATATAATAATATAATAAAATACCTTGTCTCTCATTTAGGAAAATGCTTATCAATGGAAATTTGTAATGTTCCTCCATTTTTAAAAAATACTTTAAGGACTCCCATTTTAGTCTTAAATAAAAGCCTTTTCATTAAAATTGAACTTTCTTCCAGAAAGACCTCAAGAGAAGAAACCACACTGAAAAACATAATAAGCAAGCAAGGAAAGAACTTTTAATGCATTCGTGACAAATGTTCAGATAGTCTTGGTGTTTCAACATTTTTTTTTCAATCCCTGTCTCTGAGAGTAAAACATCACATTTATGGTATGGCCATGTATCTAAACCCACATCTGAGAGCATAGGATGAGAAATACATTGCCCCAATAATCAAGAGTAATCAAAGGGGCACAGTGGCCAGAAGTTCTTAATCTGGACAGAGGCATTTCCCCTTAAATCAGCTGCCAATTAGACTTCTTCATCTTCTTAACCTTTTGTCTTCTTAACCTATACTGTCCAGTATAGTAGCCACTGTCCAACATCATTATTGAGCATTAAAAGGTGACCAAAGTGGCTAAACTTTGTTTTTTATTTAATTTTACCAGGGCCTTGTGCATGCTAGGCAAACACTCTACCACTGAGTTACATCCCTACCCCTAATTTTACTTAATTTAATCAATTTAAAATTAAATTTAAAGATTGATTCTTGGTTCAATACTGATTCTTGGTTCATACTTTGAAGTATGTTTGGAGCAACTTGGGTATCGAGTCTATTTGCTTTAACTTAGTTAAAAAAAGAATATAAACTATTTCAATTTTAAAAAAATATTGATAGGTCGCAATGATATTATCTTGGACATAATGGGTAAGATAAAAATCTATTTTAAAAATTAATTTCAACTTTTCATTTTTTCAAATGTGGCTCTTGGGGGAAAATTTAATTATATATGTAACTCATATCATATTTCTCTTAGACAATGCTGTTTCAGACATTGTCAAAGAGATCCTCAGTAATTAGCATCCTCAACTCTTTAGGTACAAGAAAACTGAAGAAAGACAAGTAGAATTTGGAATGTGCCACAAAGCAATAACTCCAAAGCAAGGTCCAGTTTCCAAATTTCAGGCTTCTCATGGTGCTCCCATGACAATGGACTCAGTAGCTGTGGATAGCAAGTCATGATGCTTTCTGTGTGCAGATGGCAGCTCACAGAAAAGTCACTGCCTTAGATAAGATCTCACCCCAGCACCTGCCACCCCCCCCCCCCAGCATAGTTTGCTGGCCAATGTAAAGGATTCCAGAAGAGGGCCGGATTCATGCCTAGAATTCATTCAAGAAATTGCAGAAATTCATAGGCTGATTGGTAAGAAATAGAAATCACATCTCCCAGAGGTCTCAAGAGCCACATTTGAAAAAATGAAAAGGTGAAATTAATTTTTGAAATAGATTTTATCTTACCCATTATGTCCAAGATAGTATCATTGCAATCTATCAATATTTTAAAAATTGAGATATTCTTTTTAAACTAAGTCTCTGAAATCTGATGTGTAGGTAGACTTCATAAAATTTACAGTTAAAGCAAATAGACTCGATACCCAAGTTGCTCCAAACATACTTGAAAGTATGAACCAAGAATCAATATTGAACCAAGAATCAATTCTTAAATTTAAATTTTTTATAAATAATTTTTAGTTGTAGTTGGACACAATACCTTTATTTTATTTATTTTTTATGTGGGGCTGAGGATCAAACCCAGAGCCTCACACATGCTAGGCAAGCGCTCTATAACTGAGCCACAACCCAACCCCTTAAATTTAAATTTTTGATTGATTAAATTAAGTAAAATTAGGGGTAGGGGTATAGCTCAGTGGTAGAGTATTTGCCTAGCATGTACAAGACCCTGATAAAATTAAGTAAAATTAAAAGTTTAGTCACTCAGGTCACATGTTAATGCTCAATAACCATATTGGCCAGTGGCTACGATACTGAACAGTATAAGTTAAGAAGACAAAAGGTTAAAAAGGTGAAAAGTTTAAGATGTTGGAAGAAAACAATACACAGGATCAACATAACAAAGAGTTGGTTCTTTGAAAAGACAAAAAGATTGACAAAGGCTTAGCCAAACTAACCAAAAGAAAGAATGAGAACACACAAATTATAAAGATCAGACACTTCTGAAATCCTGAGGATTATCACATCCTATTTCAAAAATGTATACTCCAATAAACTGGAAAATCTGGAAGACACTGACAAATTTCTAGACATATATGACCTGCCCAAATTAAATCAGGAAGATATAGAAAACCTAAACAGACTCGTATTGAGTAATGAAATTGAAACAGCAATTAAAAGCCTTTCAAAAAAGAAAAACCTAAGACCTGATGAATTCTCAGCTGAGTTTTCCAAGACATTTACAGAAGAACTAACACCAGTCTTTTTCAAATTATTCCATAAAGTTTAAAGGGAGGAAATACTCCCAAATACATTTTATGAAGCCAGTATAACCCTGATACCAAAACCAGACAAAGATACATAAAGAAAAGAAAACTACAGACCAACATCCCTGATGAAAAATCCTTAATAAAATATTAGCAAACCACGTTCAAAAACACATGAAAAAGACAATACACCATGATCAGGTGGATTTTATTCCAAGGATGCATGGTTGGTTCAACATATGCAAATCAATAAATGTAATTCACCACTTAAATAGAATTAAGGACAAAAATTACATGATCATTTCAAAGATGTTGAATAAAATCTACATCCAATCATGTTAAAAATACTGGAG
The DNA here is from genome assembly GCF_964194105.1 of Spermophilus citellus. Lineage (NCBI taxonomy): Eukaryota > Metazoa > Chordata > Mammalia > Rodentia > Sciuridae > Spermophilus > Spermophilus citellus. The sequence continues at coordinate 71,386,471 of NC_138193.1, read as the reverse complement.
AAACTAGGGACAAACGAACTTACCTCAACATCATTTAGGCCATTTATGACAAACCCAAAGCCAAAATCATGCTTAATGGAGAAAAACTGAAAGCATTTCCACTAAAATCCCCAAACTTCACAACAAGACAAAGCTGTCCACTCTCACCACTCCTATTCAATAGAGTCTTTGAAACATTAGCCATAGTGATCACACAAAGGAAGTTAATGGAATTCAAATAGGAAAAGAAGTCAAATTATTTCTGCCGATGATATGATCCTATACCTAGAAAACTCCACTAGAAGACTTCTAGAGCTTATAAATGAATTTAGCAAAGTAGCAGGATATAAGATCAACACCATAAATCAATAGCTTTCCTGTACTCCAACAGTGAATCAGCGGAGGAAGAAATAAGGAAAATCGGGCTGGGGATGTGGCTCAAGCGGTAGCGCGCTCGCCTGGCATGCGTGCGGCCCGGGTTCAATCCTCAGCACCACATACAAAAACTAAGATGTTGTGTCTGCCGAGAACTAAAAAATAAATATTTAAAAAAAAATTCTCTCTCTCTCTCTCTCCTCTCTCACTCTCTCTTAAAAAAAATAAAGAAAGAAAGAAATAAGGAAAACCATCCCATTCACAGTAACCTCGAAACAAACAAAAAACAACCTTGGAAATCAATCTAACCAAAGAGGTAACAGAACTCTACAATGAAAATTATAGAATGCTGAAGAAATTAATTGAAGAAAACCTTAGAAGATGGAAAGACCTCCCATGTTCATGGGTAGGTAGACTAAATATTGTCAAAATGGTCACATTAAAAAAAGCAATATACAGATTTAATGCAATCCCCATCAAAAATACCAATGACATTCTTTACAGAATTAGAAAAAAAATCCTTAAATTCATTTGGAAGACTAAGAGAGCCAGAATAGCCAAAGTGATACTAAGCAAGAAAAGTAAATCAGAAGACCTTACAACACCTGGTCTGAAATTATACTACAGAGCAGAAGCAACAAAAACAGCATGGTATTAGCATGAAAATAGACATGAAGACAAATGGAACAAATGGAACAGAATAAAAGACATAGAGACAAATCCACATACTTATAACCATCTGATTTGACAAAGACACCAAAAATATATTTTGTAGAAAAGATAGCCTCTTTAATAAATGGTGTTGGGAAAACTGGATAGCTATCTGTAGAAAAACGAAAGTAGACTCCAATCGGTCACCCTGCATGAAACTCAAATTGAAATGGATCAAAGACTTAGGAATTGTACCAGAAACCTTATAACTTTTAAGAAAACATAGGGTCAACCCTCCATCCTATAGGTGCTGCACCGACTTCTTTAATAAGACCCTCAAAGCAAAAGAAATAAAAATCAGTAAATGGGTGCCACCACACTGAAAAGTTTCTGCACAGCAAAGAAAATGATTAAAAGCATGAAGAGAGAGCCTACAGGATGGGAGAAAATCTTGGCTAGCTACTACTCTGATAGGGGATTAATATCCAGAATATATCAAGAACTCAAAAACTTAACACACACACTCACACAGTCAATAAATGGACAAAAGAATTAAATAGAAACACAAATGTCCACAAATATATGAAAAAAAAAGTTGAACATCTCTAGCAATCAGGGAAATGCAAATCAAAAGTACACTAAGATTTTGTCTTACTCCAGTCAGAATGGCAATGATCAAGAATATGAACAACAATAAATGCTGGCAAGGTTATGGGGAGAAAGGAACACTTGTACGTTGTTGGTAGAACTGTAAGCTAGTACAACAACTCTGGAAAGCAGTTATGGAGATTCTTCAAATTCTAGGGATGGAATCACCATATGACCCCTTGGTAGTTTCCCCAAATCCGAAAACTATAGTGACATAGCCACGACAATGTTTATAGTAGCACAATTCACAATAGGTAAATTATGGAATCAACTCAGAAGCCCAACAATAGATGAATAAATTAAGAAATTGTGGGCTGGGGATGTGGCTCAAGCGGCAGCGCACTCGTCTGGCATGCGTGCGGCCCGGGTTCAATCCTCAGCACCACATACCAACAAAGATGTTGTGTCCGCCGAGAACTAAAAAATAAATATTAAAAATTCTCTCTCTCTTCTCTCTCACTCTCTCTTTAAAAAAAAAAGAAAAGAAATGAAATGAAATTGTGGTGTATATACACAGTGGAGTTCCACTCAATCATAAAAGAGAATTAAATTATGGCATTTGGTGGTAAATGGATGGAATTGGAAAATATCATGTTAACTGAAATAAGCCAAACTCAGAAACTCAAAGATCAAATGTTTTATGTCATAGGCAGAAGCTAAAGTAAAATAAAGGAAAGGAAGAGGGAAAGATAGGATAGCATAAAGAACCAATGAAATAAAAATTATTAGATAAGTGAAAGGAAGTCTAGTGAAATAGAGGAAGGAGAATGGGAGAGAAAAGGGAGGAGGGAGAGTAAAGGGGGAGGGAAAGGGGGATTATGAATCAAAGTTGATTTTCATGGGTGTATGAATTTGTCAGGATGAACCCAACTACTATGTATAACTTTAAAGCTCTAATAAAAAAATCAGAGCTTTCTTTATTCTTAGCGTCTACTTGCAATAGGGAGATTCTAGAAACTGTTTTAAAATTTTTGTTTGGTTTCCACAGTAAAGACTCAGAATCACTCTTATATTCCTGCGGTGAGATAATTAGAATCAAGCTCCCAGAAAATATGCAGGTAGGCTAGGTTAGCTCCTATTTGAGAGATAAATTATGATAAATCCTTTCTTAGGAGAGTGTAGGAAAAATTTCAAGAACATGCAGAAGCCCATTTACCTGATGTGACTAATGATCTGAGGGTTACTGAAAAATGATGTTGAATTAAGAACTAATAAAATTGATTTTTATTTTTGAAATAGGTTTTAAAAATTAAAGTGGCATGCATATACCATAAAAATAACCATTTTAAAGTAGACATTCAGTGCCATTTCATATATTCACTATGCTGTACAATTACCATCCTTATGTATTTCCAAACCATTTTCATCATCCTAAAATAAAACCCCATATTCATTAAGCAGTATACACCATTTCCTTCCCTCCCCACAGATTCTAGTCTCGGGTAGCCACCAATCTGCTTTCTATCTCTATGGATTTATCTAATCTGGATATTTGATATGAATGGAGTCACACAATATGTGACCTTTTATATTTGGCTTCTTTCACTTAACATGTTTTCAAGGTTCATCCATATTGCAGCATGTTTCAGTACTTCATTCCTTTTTTACAGCTGAATAGCATTTGTTATGGTTTAGATATGCAGTGCCCTCAAAAGCTCAAGTGTGAGAAAATGCAAGAATGTTCAGAGGTGAAATGATTAGATTATAGGAGCTGTTGCATAATTACTGGGCTAATCCACTGATATGGATTAACTGGGTGGTAACTATAGGCAGGTGGGGTGTGGCTGGAGGAGGTTTATCACTGGGGACCTGCCTTTGGTTTTATATTTGGTTCCTGGTGAGCAGATTGCTTTCTGGCTGCCATATCCTGAGCTGCTTTCCTCCACCAAGCCCTTCTGCCATGATGTTTTGCACCACCTTAGGCCAAGAGCTATGGAGTCAGTCATCTATGAACTGAGACCTCTGAAACCATGAGCACAAATAAACTTTCTATACTCTGTTGTTCTTGTGAAATCTTTTGGTCACAACGATGAAAAAGCTAATTAAAACAATATTCCACTGAGTATAACATGCCACAGTTTGTTTATTCATCCACGGATGGACATTCGGGTTGTTTCTACTTTTGGGGTATTGTGAATATTGCTAATATGAACGTTAGCGCATAAAATTTCTTTGAATATCTGTTTTCAATTCTATAACAATTCTATGTTTACCTTTTTTAATGGATTTTTTTTTAGTTGTAGTTGGACACAACCTTTATTTTACTTATTTTTATATGATGCTGAGGATAGAACCCACCGCCACACACATGCCAGGTGAGTACTCTATCGCTGAGCCACAACCCCAGCCCTTTGTTTACCTTTTTGAGAGACCACTTCTGCACCATCTTACCTTCCCACCAGCAATGTATGAGGTTTCCAATTTCTCCAAATTGTCACCAATACTTGTTGGTCTGTCTTTAAAAAAAAAAAAAGGTGGGGATGGTGCAGTGGTACACACTTGTAATCCCACAAGTTTGGGAGGCTGAAACAGGAGAATTGTGAGTTCAAAGCCAGCCTAAGCAATGGTAAGGAGCTAAGCAACTCAGTGAGACCATGTCTCTAAATTAAAAAAAAAAAATAGGACTGGGGATGTGGCTCAGTGTTTGAGTGCCCCTGAGTTCAATCTCCCATATCCACCACACACAAAAAAAGATATCCTAGTGGGTGTGAAGAGTTATCACATTGTGGTTTTTATTTGAATTTCCTAAAAAACTAATAATGTTGACCATATTTTCATCTCCTTCTTGGACATTTTTATTATATCTTCCTTGGAGAAAGGTGTCTTTCTGTTGGTTGGGTTAGAAGAGTTTTTTGTGTGTTTTGAATACTAAGCCCTTGTTAAAGCACTTAAAAGTTAGAAAGCACTTAATAGTTGCTATTAATGATCCTTATTATTGTTATCAGAGAAAATTCAAAGATCCTTCATAGAAAGCTGAGACTATTTATTGTGATCATTTTATAAATATCATTCCTATGGATTTATATTACCATATATTCCTATTTATCATTATGCATATCTTTTTTTTCTTTTAAATATTTATTTTTCAGTTCTCAGCAGACACAACATCTTTGTATGTGGTGCTGAGGATCGAACCCGGGCCGCACGCAAGGCAGATGAGCGCGCTACCGCTTGAGCCACATCCCCAGCCCATAAGCATATCTTTTACTTATTGATTCATTGTATTCCCTGATAGAATGAAAGTTTCACAAAGGAGTGATTTTTATTGTATTTACTTTTTAGAACACTTTTCTATTTCAGAACCTAGAAAAATATAAGACACATATTTCTTGAGTAAATGAAAGAATACATTCCTCCATAAAGCAGTAAATGTGCTATTCATGCTTAAAAAGCATTCATTCAGATGGTGTTAGTTTAAACATGTAAGTCTTTAGGTTTTCCCAGTAGAAAATTACGTGAGGATCCTTAAATGAAACGTTTCTATTGTGAGGAAACTTCCCAGAATAGTTTAGGGTAAAAAAGAAGTCAAGTTTAGAAGTAAATAGAAATTACAAAAATTTATTCAAGTTTTCAAAATCTGTTCTGATTTTAAAGTTTGAGGGTATTATCTGTATAATAGAAGGCAAGTCCTAAGTGGGCTAATGTAATATAATAAGGAAATACTTAAAGAATCATTCTTTCTTTTCTAATAAAACAGATTGTAACAGATAATCCTATTGTTTATATAAGATCTGATTTCAAGTGTAGCCATGTGACATGCTTTGGCAAATAAAATGTGGAGAGAGAACTAGATATCATTTCTTGATGTATTTAGTTGCTGGTACTTAGCTTTCCATTACATTCTTCCCTTACAATGGAGATTATGGGAACACTAATTGAGGTGAAGGTACCATAATATTAAAGTATTCTGACATGCTGAGCTGACACAGGGAAGACAAAGTCCCCAGAGAACCTCTTAGAACTGTAGTTGACTTCAGTGTGTGTGTGTGTGTGTGTGTGCCTGAGCGATTTACTGGGAATTTAACCCAGGGTGTCTCTACCACTGAGCTACACTCCCAGCCCTTTTTTCTTTTCTTTTAAGACAGGATCTCACTAAATTGCTGAGGCTAGCCTGGAACTTTTGATCCTCCTGCCTCAGTCTTCCAAGCTTCTGGGATTACAGACATGCACCACCATGGCCAGTTTACAGTTGATTTTATACAGCAATAAATTAACCTTTGTTGATTTGGGAACCTTTATGAGATTTCAAAAATGTGTGTGTTACAGCTTCATAACATTACTAATGTATATGTTAACATGATTTTCTCCCTACATTTTAAGTGGAAAGTTAAAGTAACAATTTATATTTGCAAAAATTTTGTAAAAAAGTACTATTTCTATGAAGACAAAGTCATGTGTAATCACACAGTTTTAAAAGTGAGATTATCAATATGTTACAGACTGATATTGGTGAATTCTAGGGTCATTTAAATTTGCCTTGATTGTAATGTGAAGATAAACTTCAACAAAGTTGCTTCTGAGATATTTGGAAATAATAATTCTGAGTTGCCACCACTAATAAAGCTTTAAATTTTTTTTTCTTTTGTAGATTTTTGCCTTTCATAGAGATTTCTTCTCCAATAATCTCTCTAGATTTAGATTGTCTATTCTTTGAATTGTTTCTTTTTGGTCATTGGCACCCTGGACTCTCTTGGGTGATTTTTTTTTTTTTCACTGTAGAATGAGAATTTGAAATTGTAAAGCAAGTATGTACAGTGAAATTTTGAATACTTGTCTCACAGTTTTGGAATAATTACTGGTGCTTTGCTAGAGTAAAGCTCTAAGGTTGTGTGTGGCCCTTCTTTCTGAAGAAAATTTTAAAAACTTAAGTAGGAGTGGAATGGGGTAGGGAAAGTGAGTCATCCATCAAATGAAGATTTATTTAAATGCTGTTATCTGTGATAAAGGAAGCATTTAGGAGTCACCATTTCAGAATAGCTTTGGAAGAATTTGAAGTGTGGCATTTCCCAGTATTGCCTGTTGTTTTCTTTGGTATTCCATTAACATTGTCTGGGTGGGAGGTGCTGGGGCCATAGTAAAAAGTAAATAAGTGAAAGGAAACAACTTTGATTTCTCATGGCTTTCCTGTATTACCTAAGGAGGGCAGCAACTTCTATGTTGGTTCTGTTCAATTCTATTTGAGAGATTCTTGAGAACCCCCTAAGAGCTTGCTATAAAATGAACAAAGAACAAAGACCCTGCCCTTGGAGAGTTTACTTTCTGGTTGTATTGATTAACCTTCTGAGAAAAATATTGTTTTTTAATTATTTGTTTTCCTTAATTTTTTTCCATATATATCAAAAGTAAACCTTAGTACAAACTGGTGGTGAAGGCCTAAAAAGAAGAATCATCTTCAGTTTCCAGTGACAATTTCATTTAGTTTTATTCTAAAGTATTCCTTTTAAAAGTACAACAAAAATAAAACCCCATCAGACCAGGTTCTGTCGATTTGCATGATCCAAGCTACTTAACTGTCCCATATTTTTCATCCAGGTGATCAGATCTTCGGGGGAGAAAGCTCCCCGGACTTCTCCAAACAGGAAGGTCAGTCTTCTCTCAGAAAGCCTATAGTGTGCCTTGGGCACCTTACAGAGCAGGGAGAAAGCCATTTTTCTCCATCCGTTTTCTAAAGAGGGTTTCTATTCCGTGGTCATGGTGATTCACCACCTTTTCTTCCCTATAGTGGTAGTTCTAAAATTTGTACTCAGCAGGCTGGTGGGGGCAGGGTGGTAGTAGAGGAATAATAAGGGGTGCAAACATTTGAAAAGAGGCCCTTGCACTTAACAAAAACTCAAGGAAATGTCCAGAGTCTGTCTCAGGGAAAACCCAAGTCCTGAGGTCGTCTTGGGGGGCCTCCACTGCAGTAGGACAAAGCCACTCCTGAGTATCTAGGGGCCGGCACCTGGCCTCGGGTTCAAGTTGAGCCTGTGCTTAGGTGAGAGAGGTAGGAGTTGGATAAACCACTTGTAGGGTCTGTTCACAACTACCCTGGTGGGAGAGGATGAAAAATCATTCACGAAGGAGCTTAATACACTAACTCATGAGTAAGAACCCCGACTTCCCCCAACTCAGGGTTTCCACCGATAGGGTCGGCGTCATCTACCTTAATGCAGCTCGCAACCTACAAGACATCCTCACCCAGATGTAAAGCCAACCCAGCAAAAGACACTCTCAAACCTCCCTCAACACTCTCCATCACGTTCCAAACGCAAACATCGCGGGCGAAAAGAGGCTGCACAAGCCACGGAGAAAATTAGGCTGCCCTTTTCCATGGCGATAATCGAATTAGCCTCAAATTAAACGTGAAATTGGGCCTCGCTGGCTGTGGGGACAAAGCCCCCATTGTCCTTCTGTTGGGGTAGCGGCAGCAGCGGTGCCCACCCGGATCAGTCATTCCCCGCCACTAGGGACGAGGTACGAGCTGGGCCAGGGGAAGAGCCTCGGCTTGGGAAAGCGTGGACGCGCCTGAGGTTCGGCTCCAGAGCTGAACAGGCTCTGGGTGGGCGGCATCTGGCTTCGGGGCTGGGAGCGGGAGCTGAGGGAGGACTACGCAGGGAGGGAGCGGGAAGAGAGGAGAGTACGGAGGAGGGCATTCGGGAGAGCGTGTGTGTGCGCGCGCCCGCAGTCGGAGCCCGCGCCGCGCCGCGTCCGCGCGCTCTCTCTCCCCGCCCCTCGCCCCCCCCTCGTCGGCTTTCTCCTCCCCTCCTCCCCCCGCCCCTCGCGCGCCCGTCCAGCCCCCGGAATCAGTGCAGCTGTTGCCGTGCAGGCTGCGGATTCCTCCAGTCCCTCCCTCGGCCGCCTCTCCTCCCGGAGCGAGCGCGCAGCCCCGCGCACCAGCGCCCAGCGGTCCCGTCCTGTGAGCCCCGGCCCCAGCCGCGGACAGCCCCGCGGAGTCGCCTCCCGGCCCACCCGCCCGGCCGCCGAGGAGCGGGAGGAGGACGGGACCCCGGCGCCCCCACCCCATCCCCGGAGGTAGGTAGGGGGCCCGAGGCAGGAAGATGCCAACTCACTGGGGCTGCCTCCCGGGCAGGCTCCGCAGCGGCGACCGGCGGGCGGGCGGAAGGAGGGGCGCGGGCCCAGGGCCGAAGGACGCTGCTGCCCGCTGTTGCCCTGTGCCCGGGGAGCGGCGTGGGGGCGGGGAGGCTGCAGAGACCGGGCGGGGGCGACGCGGGGAGCCTAGGTCTCCGACGCTTATTAGAACTCCGGTGATGCGGGGCGGGGGGCGGGGGACGGCGGACTCCGCAGTGTGGCGGCCGCAGATCCGCGGTGCGCACCGCGGCTCTTGGGCCCCATCCCCAGCGCTGCAGCGCCGATTCCTCCTCCTATCCTTCTCCTTCCAACCCCGGGAAGCGACCCTTGGCACAAGGGTGGATGCAGAGTGGGCCACTGAAGGGGATATTTTCAGGTGCCCTCCCCTTGGCCTGGCGGGTGGGGAGCGGGGGCGGCGTTGACAGGGCCCGGCTGTGCGCGTAACGGTGCCGGGGATGCGGCCAGGCGTGGTCCTGGCTGTGCGGCGCTGCAGCTGAGCTGGAGGCGGCGGCCGCGCGGCCCCCTCCCGCTTTCCCGCCCCATCCTCGCGTTCACCACCCGCTCCTCGGCTCACCACCCCCTCCGCATCGCCCCCCCCCCGCCCTCCCTGTCGTCCCCACTCCCCCAGGGCTGGGCGTGAGCCGCCTCGGGGAGCCGAGCCGCCTGCGCCCGCCCATCGGCTCCTTCCACAGTCTCTTCAACAGGTTTGTACCAGCGCGAGGACCCTCCTGCCTGCCTTGGGGAGGTGGGCTGGCAGCCCCTCTCGTTATCACCTTTCATACCACTCCCGTGGCCCCTTTTTTGGAGGGGTGGCTTCCCTTTGTTTTTGTGATAGGAGAGGTGCCAGGTGGTGCCAGCAGATGGGGTGGGGGTTTATAGTACACAAAACGTTGTCCATTATTTTTCCAGTCAAAGCCAGAGCAGATATTGAGGAGAGGGCGAGTGTGGGGGTACTTCGACCAGAGGAGAAAAAGGGATTCGGTGGGATTTATTGGGGCGGGGATGTGCGTTTTTGGCAAGATGGATGGCTCGCGGTGCCCTCGCCGTGATGCAGCACAATGCTGCAGTATCGCAGCTTCCCCTAGTTTTCGCTGGCGGGGCTTGGCACGGCCACTCGGCGCCTGCGGCCCCCGCCCGGCCCCACCCAGGCCTCGGGGCTGCCCTAGGCCGGCGCCTGGAGTTGCTTCTACCTTGTCATGCTGCTTCAGCTGGATGTGGCTGCTGGAGGACCAGGTCACCTAGGTGTGAGGGGGAGAGAGTCTTCTTTTGGGGTGACCCCTCCTGCCCTGCCTCTTGGCTGTGCTCGAATGAAGGGGCGCCCTGCAGCACTAATGCAGGCCCAAGGAGCCGGCCAGCGGATGCGGATGGGAGTCTGATCTCCGACCAAGGGACCAGAGCCTTAGGGAGGGGCTGCAGAAGGACAGGGCCCAGTGGTGTGCGGAGGCAGTGGTGCATTCAGGTTGGCAGTCGCAGCTTTTCTGTGTATCACCCATAATCTGTATCCACAACCCAGCTGTGCATCAATTTTTTCATTTGTGAAAAGTTGTTTCTTAATTAGACCTTAACAGCTGTGACATTATTGCATCTCTTCTGTCTTTGGTCAGTACCAAGAAAATATAAAATTCCTATAGGAAATCATTATTTTAAAATGAAATAATTAATACATTTAGTTCTTAGGTTACTGGGAACATTTATAATGATTTTAGCATTCCATAGGTTGTTTCAAGGAATTTATGTTTCTGATGAATAGTAATTGATTCTTTTAACCTGTTTTTGCGATTTTATCATTTGCTTTTTGTGCAAGTCAAGTACAACTGCATATTTGTATTCTTTTTAAAGGATTATTAGGGTAGATAAATGTCATGATTAGTAATTAATTAGTATTCAGATTTTATTGATTTTAATAGGTTAAGTCTCCAGACATGACTAACGGAATTGTGATGGTTATAGGCTACACTTATGTTTGTTTGTATGTATTTTCTTATGCTTTAAAAAAAAAAAAAACACATGTGACTGGGGAGGGGGTGGAAAAGGGCAGACTACTGGTGGCTCTGTGGCTGGTGTCCAATCAGAATGAAATGGTTCCCAATGTTGTCTGTTTAAGTGTGTGCTAGTACGCAGGACATTTCCCTTCAAAATGTCATCCTTATGTTTCATTTGTTCAGCATGGGATGGCAAATGGGATGTATTCCTGAGATCATTCCAGGATCCTAAAATGTGTAAGTGAAAAGGAAATTTCAATGTGCAAACTGGAAGGGAAGGTCAGCATTTCAACGCCAAGGGCGTGTCTGATCTTAAAAAAAAAATCTCGGAATGAATCTCAGTGCAGAACACAACTGCCTGTAAATAGTGTGGTGTATGTGTATTATTTTGAGTTTCTCTAATAGAGGGCAGTTAAAATATGGAACTCTTGATTTGTGCTTCATTGTTGTCCTGTTTGTATAAAATGGTGTTGCATACATGTTGGTAAAGGCTTTTTTTTTTTTCTTTTTGAGTATTATTTGCATGGATTATCCTGGTGTTTTGGATTTACTATGTTGTAAGAAATATCCTGTGTTGATGTCACGGAGGTTTAGCTGTTCTGACTTACACACCAGGTGCAGAACTCTATCGAGTTAAGCTCTTCATAACTCTGTTGTGTCTTGATAACCTTCATCTGAGACAATGAGAAGTATTGGGTCAGTGAAGGAGCTGCTGTCCCTTAGTGAACTTCCTTGGTTGAGGCCTGTAAAAAGGATTTCTTGGGCAGGGCTAGTAACAACTCTTGATGTTCTAGGAGCAAGTGAGAAGACCTCACTTGCCAGTGTGACACGTCCTGAGCAAAGGTCTGGTATTGACAGCGCTTCCTGCAAGAATTAGTTTAGTTACTTTGTCCTAGTGTCTAAAAGTCTCACTTTCCATGTGGAGGTACTGCTTTGAGATGGAAGGATTTTACAACTACTTAAACGAGCATATTTTTATTTGTTTATTTATATGTTTTGAGATGGGATATTGGTATGTTGCCCAGGCTTATTTATCTTGAACTCCTGGGCTCAATTAATCCTCCCACTTCATCCTCCCAAGTTGCTGGGACTACAGGTGTGTGCTACTACTCCCAGATAAAAATATATATTTAGGAATAATCTTAAAGCCAATTTAAAAATTTTTTTTAATTTATTTTTTACATGTAGTGATATGAGTCTCTTTTAATTATGTGGGGCCCTGACCAAGATCTTCATTGTAATCAGGCTTTATTTAATGTTCTGTGAATTTCCTTATGATAACCCTGATTTCTTCTGGCTATACTATTCAGAAGGCAAACCATCCTTCCATGAGTAAAGGACTAATACTCTTGCTAGAAAAGCCCCTTCTGTAGCGCAGTAGATCTCTTAAGTTTACAGTCTTTGCATTTTCTCCAAGACCTAGTTTAGTGCTCTGATTTTTCTGGTGACATTGTAGAAGTAATATCTTCAATCTTTTTTCTACCTTGGTGAGAAAAATTAAGTTTTTCCAACTAGATACACCCATATTTCTGTTTTTAACCATCTCTGGAAAAGGCATTTTCATAATGTCCCTTGATATCATATGAGTTGCATGGACCACCGACATTAGAATCACTTAAAAGTTTTTTATAAATGCAGATTCTTAAGCCCCACTTTTTACCCTCTCCATCAGCCTCTTCATTTTAGTAAGACCCCTAAATGATTTGTATGAACATTAAATAAGAAAGTCTGCTCCACTCTTTCAGTTAAGGGAACTCAATATCAAAAAGATTTTTTTAGATTATAATCAGTGTTTTAGGTTCTTTTATAAAATACCTCTGAAGTTGAAAAAGTCTCCCCCTCCCAATAAGGCACTAGTCTAGTACATTGCATTTTGAGATTGACATTATAGTCCCAAGATTCATCCATTTTATTGCTGTAGTTTATTCATTTTCACTGCATATAGTATTCTCCCATAGATTATTTCTTCTTTCTGCTGTATATGGAGATTGAGTTGATTCCGGTTTTTTAGTGCTATAAAAGGGCTACTGTGAGTGGTTTTGGTACAAGTCTCTTGGTACACATGTGGAGACAAACACACACACACACACACACACACACACACTCTTTGAGTATGAAATTTGCTGGATCACAGAGCATGTGTATCATCAATCTTAGTAGATAATGCCCAACTATTTCCCAGGGTGATTGTACTAGTTGTGTTCCCATTAGTGGTGTGTTAAGTATTGCAAATGTTCCACAATATTTCCCCAGCTTTAAAATCTTATCCAGTCAATGTTAGTGAAATGTTATTTCAAACTTTTGTTTGTAACTTCCCTGAAGTTTTTTTAATATTAATTTATTATCAACTATTAGGGTTCCTTCTTTTGTGAAGTGCCAGTTCAGTCTTTTGCCAGTTTTTCTTTTCCTATTGATTTATAGATGTTCTATATGTAGATTGCCTACTAATCCCTTGTAGATAGTATGTGTTGTAAAAACTGTCTCCTGGGCTGGGGTTGTGACTCAGTGGTAGAACATTCACTCGACTGGCATGCATGAGGCACTGGGTTCAAACTTCAGTACCACATAAAAATAAAGTAAATGTACTGTGCATCTACAACTAAAGAAATATCTCCTATTTTGTGTGTGTGTGTCTGTGTGTTTAAATTTTTAGTTGTAGATGGACACAGTACCTTTATTTTATTTATTTATGTGGTGCTAAGGACTGAACCCACACAGCAAGGCAAGTACTCTATGGCTGAGCCACAACCCCAGCTGTGTGTGTGTGTGTTTGTGTGTGTGTGTGTTAAAACCTTTTTGTGGTTTCTTTTTATGAACAGTTGTTTGTTTATTTGTTATTTGTAATTTTAGGAGAGTCATAGTCAGTTTTTGTTTAAGGTTGTAAGGATGATTTTGTTATTGCACAAAAATTTGGAAAGAATATATATATATATATATATATATATATATTTGGGGCGGTACTGGGGATTGAAATCAGGGGCACTCGACCACTGAGCCACATCCTCAGCCCTATTTTGTATTTATTTAGAGACAGGGTCTCACTGAATTGCTTAGCACCTCACCATTGCTGTGGCTGGCTTTGAACTTGTGATCCTCCTGCCTTAGCCTCCCGAGCTGCTGGGATTACAGGCATGCGCTACCACACCTGGCAAGAACATTGGTTTTGAAGTCAAAAAGAGCTAAGCCTAAATCCTTTTGCCATCGTACTCTAGCCTTGTGACTATAGCTGGGTCACTATCCTTGGGTCAGTTACTCTCATGACCAGTTTCTTCATCAGAAAAATCAAGTATTATGTACTTGCTTATATTGTTGTTATGTGACAGCAGTATGCAGTGCCAGGCACATAGTACATGTTCAGTTAATACTGATTCTTTTCCTCTCTTGGGAATATTTAATCTGTATGCGCCACAAACCCATTTTGGTGTGCTTTGCAAAAACTACATAAGCAGTTTTATATCAGAAGAGCCATTAAACAGCTTATTCTAATTCCATTTCTTTCTTCAGATTTTTAAAATTTTTAGTAATAGATAGACACAATACCTTTATTTTATTTATTTATTTTTATGTGGTGCTGAGGATCAAACCCAGTGCCTCACATGTGCTAGGCAAACACTCTACCACTGAGCCGCAATTCCAGCCCTAACTTCCGTTTCTTAAAAGTCTGTGTTACCAATGGAATTTATGTATTAACATAGACTGTAATGACCCCTTGCTAGAAACTGAAACCCTTCATCAATTTAGGTTCTAGTACTTAATAGTAGTATAATTATACTTAATTGTAAACAGTTATTTTTACTAGTAAGCATTTATATTATTAATAATCTCTATTTGCTTCCACTCTGAAATTACTTTGCAATGTTATTTTCAGCTTGATAAAGAATTATTGGAAACATTCTCTTGCCAGGATTTGCAGTTGTGGGCTGGCCTAAAGTTGAATAGGAACTAGTTCCTGAGTCCAAGAACTATGTCTTTAGCATATAGAATATACTTTTTGGACACAGAAGTTAAAATACTTTTTACTTACCAGGTGAGACTTCAGCAAACCATTAGCCCTCTGGTTTTAGATCTAATTGTATAAAATGAAAAACTTTTATAAAAGTAAACCACAGTGGAGGTTAAAACATGGCACATATACCACTGCTTTCTGTTCCTGGCAAATATTAAAAAATCAATCATGGGGCCAACTAGAGTGGCATGTGCCTATAATTCCAGCTGCTTGGGAAGCTGGGGCAGGAAGATTGCAATTTCAAAGTCATCCTCAGCAAGTTTTGAGGCCCTAAGCAACTTAGCCTGATCTTGTCTCAAAATAATAAAAAAAAAAGGTTTGGGGGTGTGGCTTAGTGGTTAAGCTCCCCAGGTTCAATCCCTGGTACAAAAATAAAAATGAAAAACAGTCATTGGCCAAGCGAGATGGTACATGTCTGTAATCCCAGCTACTGGAGAGACTGAGGCAGGAGGATCACAAGTTTGAGGCCAGCCTTGGCAATTTAACAAGTCTTTATCAATCAATCAATCAATCAATAGGCCTGGAGATATAGCATGTGCAAGGCCCTAGGTTCAATCCCCAGTACTGGGTGGTGGCTGAGGTTGGGGAGGGGATCAGTTATGGTTCTGTTTTTCCACTGGGTTGAGAGAGAGCCTCAGGAACTTTTTCAGCATTGCTTGAGGCAGAAACTACCCATTGATCAAATGTGACCCTCAGGATTTTGTTTTTGTTTTGTTTGCCATGCTGGGGATGAAACCCAGGGCCTCATGTGTGCTGTTGTGCCTCCAGCTTTGGCACCCAGGTTTTAGATCCTGTGTACTTCTAAATTCTGTGATTAAAAGACATTTGAATAATCAGTACATTGACAGTTTAGAACACAGTGAGGCAGGAGGAAGAAGCTACAAGCAACAGGACTGGAGAGAGGTGTTTGTGGCCTCCAGAAATTGAGGGAGCCAAGTCCCAGGGAATGAGAGAAAGGGGAAAGATGGGGCAGTGGTTGTCAAAGCCCAGCCCCATGCCAGCTGCTGCAGGGTGAATGGATGGGAGACAAAACAAGTAAATGAGGAGCTAAGGAGATAAAGGGTTTAAGTTCAAATGATGACAAAGAGCCTGACTGGCGATGACAGAAATAGATGGGTAGATATTGGGTTGTAAAAGTTTGAAGTTGCAGAGCCTTCAATAGTGATGATGCTGAGGTCTTTGTTTAGAGCGGGTCCCCGAGCTCTGGGTTCTCCATTCTCACAGCCTACACTTAGTGAACTGCTAAGATGTCTGTGCCTCAAAATCTTCACCTGTAAAGTGATGGTGAGACTGAGGCAAGTTTCAAGTTTTGAAATGCAAACTTAATACAAACTTAGTGGAAAACAGTGGGTTATATGTGTAATGGAAACCTCATTGCCTAGGATTATTAAAGCTAAGTGGACCAGGCGTGGCAGCACATTCCTATAATCTCAGCTGTTTGGGAGTCTGAGGCAGGAGGATTGGAAGGTCAATCCTCTTTGACAAGTTAGCAAGACCCTGTCTCAAAAAATAAAATAAAATAAGATAAAATAAAATAAAATAGAAAGGGCTGAGGATGTAGCTCAGAGGTAAAATACCCTTGAGTTCAGTCCCCAGAAGCAACCTTTTCCCCCCCAAAGCTAAATGAGATTGTTTAGTACCTATCATAATAAATGTTAATGATTATAAAATATGAAATTTTTGCTTATTTTTTCTCAATTTCATGTTTTCTTTGAATAAGTTGTTTGATTTGTTCAGAAAAGATACATTTCAGCAAATAATATTAGTCATTTAGATAACTACAAAGAAAATCTGATTAATGTAAATGATTTTTTAAAAAAACTAGAAAACATTAAAACCTTTTTATCTCAGAAGGGGGTCAGAGTAGAGAGCTTATAAAAGAAATCAAGGAGGCAGATCATTATATTAAACTGTTCAAATTCAACAGCATGTGAAGCACAAATTAAAACAATAGATTAACTTTCCTCTTACATTATTATGGGGTGGGGGTGGGGGACTGGGGATTTAATGCAATGATAGAGCCCTGGCCTAGCATGTGCAAGCCCTAGCACTGCAAAACAAACAAACGAACAAATGATTAAAAAAAATAATAATAATGGTGTTGGTGCTGCTGTGAGATGGGAACTCTGTATCACCTATTAAGAGAGCATTTGGATTAATACAAACTTAGTGGAAAACAGTGGGTTATATGTGTAATGAAAACCTTATAAATGTTTAAACTTTTTGGATTGAAATCCCACATACAGCTTTTTAACCTAAATAGATAACTAAAAATAAGGACAGAGGTTTTTTTAAACATGGATTTTTTTTTTTAATAACACCAGTCAAGAACCATCAAAAATGTTTTCTACTGGAGCGTAATTAAATACATTACATTATAAATTAGATTATAGTGCTTAAAATAGTGGCTAGGAAGAATATTACCGAATGGAAAAATGCTGACCATGTGACATCCACTGGAAATACTTGTATGCAAAGCAACATAATGTAGTATGATCCCAGTTATATTAAGTAAAAGGCTGGAAAGAAATACATTAAAATATTAGTGGTTTGTTTTGGGTGTTGGGTTGATAGGAGATTTCCTTTCCTATATGAAAGAAAATTTCTGTGGCTTAATGTTTCTTATTTAAAGTTTTGAAATATTTTACACATACAAAAGGGTTCAGTAAACAGTATAATATCTGACATTGAGGACCTTTTTAAAAATACTATATTTTATATTTTGTTTAGAGACAGGTTCTTGCTGGCTGGCCCTCAACTCCCTGGGTCAAGTGATCCTCTTGCCTCAGCCTGCCCAGTAGCTGATACTTCAGGTGTGCGCCACTGTGCCCAACAGGACTTTTTAAAAATATAATCAAAAAAGCAGATAACACTTTAATTTTTAAAAAGGAAAGAAAAAGAAGATCTGGCCAATTATAGATCATTATGAAGGAACTGTTTAAAATTTCAAAAGACTATGTCATATCTGTACTTCTCTGGACTTTTTGTAAGAGCAGAGGTAAGATGAGTAAGAATCTTAAAGTGTAGGTCTGAGAGAAGGTAGGGCATTGGGAATTATTGGAATGCTGACTTGATTCTCTACACTATTCTGAGTCAGCTTAAACGGGGAAGAGTAGGATTCTTTAGTATTTCCAATATGCAAACTTTAGCAGAACAGAGGAATTCTGTTGACATGCATGTTCTCACTTTTGGAAGCCCAAACACTGCTGCTGATTTCACAACCATTAAACCATTGTATTTCATTGAAAAATGGTCAGAAATATAAAATGCCAAGTGAACATTTTAAAATAAAAGTTACTCTAAATTTAGATATATTTTCAATGAATTGTCTCAACATTTGGGAATGTTATAGGCTAACATTGGGAAGAACTAATTCTCGTGATAACCTTTCTTTTTTTTGTATGAAAAATTCTTGTGCAATGTTATATGTTGCATACATATGTAGATATATGATGCAAACGTATCATGTTTGTTTTTTGTGTGCGTGTCTCTGTGTAATAATCTTTACCATGAAGGGAGGCAAAGGACTATTTTAAGACTTTTCTAAATGGGGTGTTGATATCCGCACAGTATTTTGAAGATAAATCTCATGAATGAGTCAATTTGTCCTTAGTGTTTGGGAAGGAGTAGTACTTTTTATATGGTCCAAGTTCCTGACTGTACCAATACTTTGTAAAGTGCAACTTACAAAACTAACTTATTTACTTCCATGAATTTTGTATTTTTCTGTCATGAACTTTAACTAAAGGGTTTTTTGAAGAGGGTTTAAAGGATTAATTGTACTTTGAGATATGAAAGTAAGATGTTGGGCTGGGAGTGTAGCTTAGTGGTTGGGTACCTGCCTAGTGTGTGTGAGGTTCTGAGTTTAACTCATATACTGCAGAAAATAAACAAAATAACTACAGAAAATGAAAATCAGAGGTTATAATTTCAAGATTGCTTTTAAGATTGACTCATTTATGGGGATGTGGCTCACCACATACAAACAAAGATGTTGTGTCCACCAATAACTAACTAACTAAATGAATAAAAAAAAAAGATTGACTCATTTATAGAAGTTATGATTCTATTCTTAATAAATTCTCAACTGTAAATACCTGAATCATTTTTAGAGCCACTGGATGTTCTGCTCTAGAATCTACAATTCTCTCCTAATTCTGATCTTTTTTTCCCCTACTGTGGTGCTGAGGATTGAACCCAGGGAGCTCTTGCATGTTAGGCAAGAGCTCTACCAACCGAGCTACATCCCACATCCTAATTTTAATGTTTTATATGCAAATTTGAAACCACTATTTATGTAGCAAAATATATATAAAGAATATAAACTGTAGATTTTTACCCAACAGATCAACCAGCATGAGATTTAGAGTGGTATATAAATATAATAGAATTTATTATTTTGAAGTATGTATGTTCAGTGTATAATTTGCACAGTGAAATATGTTTATACTTAGAAAGTTCATGAGCCTGTTAACAGTGGTTATCTCTAGGACTGGGAAAGAGAAGGTTTCATTCTGTCAATATTTATTCTCTCCTTATTTTCCAGATCTTGAGAAGTACTTAATAAACTCTTGGTCTATAGCAAAGATATCTTATTATTTCAGAGCAAACCTCATTATAGCTGGATAAAAATAAATAAAATAATCAGCTAAATACATGCTCTATTTATATTTTTTTACCAGAACTTATAGAAAATTAGAATTAATATTGAAGGTATAAAGAATACTGAAATTTTTAAAGGATTTTTCCATTCCTTAATTTAATGTGCATTTTGTGAGAGCTCTGGCATTTCCGTACTTCCATGGAGTGTGGGAAAAGATGTAGGAACTGGGCCACAGGAGCCTGACTAAAACATTGTCCAGGAGGACATCAGCCTCTGATGGCTATAGCCTTTGGCTCTGGCTGAAGTTTCTTCTTGTTTCCCTACTCTTTTGTGTGGTTCTTTCAGAGATAATTTTTGTTCTAGTGTGTTTGCCTCAAGGCCAAATCTGAATGTTAAAAGACTGAGCATTTTTTCTGGAATATTCTTCACCAGCTGTATGGCCCTTTTCCTTCTTTATATTACTTACTTAAAGGGAAAGGAGAACTCAGATTCTTCCTGAAAAGAATGCTTATTTATTTTACTCTGTAACATGCAAACATTTTTCTTTATATGAAGTATGGGGGAACTTTCATAGTGAGTTGCAATAATCCCCATGTAACCTGTGCCTCCTGTGCTGGGGGATTGAACTCAGGTCCTTGAACATGCCAGGCAAATACTTCACCACTGAACTGCACCTCCTGCCCTACATAGTCTTAAAATGCTCATTAAAAAAAAAAAAGAAAAATCACTTGGGGCTGGGGTTGTGGCTCAGAGGTATAGCACTCACCTAGCGTGTGCAAGGCCCTGGGTTCGATCCTCAGCACCATATAAAAAAATAAATAATAATAATAAACAAAGGTACTGTGTACAACTAAAAAGAAATAAATATTTTTATACTTTAAGATTCCTGAATATTTGACAGTGACTGATAATATCTATAGTTTATGTGTTCTCTGTGTGTGTGTGTGTGTGTTTCATGGATGGTTTATAAAAATATATGCCTTCAGAAAGCCATAAATTACCATTAAAATCATTATAACAAACATATAAAAAAATAAAAAGACCTTCTTTTTATTATCAAAATAATAGACATTTATTGTAGATCATGTGGAAAATAAAGATGAACACAGGGGTAGGGGTGTAGCGCAGTGGTAGAACTCTTACCTAGTACTTGAGAGGCCTGGAGTTTAATCCCAGCATTGCATACAAACAACAACAAAAAAAGCTGAACATAAAAAGAAAATTAAAATCCCTGTGTATTCTAGGACCCCAGAAACAGGCAGTTAACATTGGTTTCTGTTCTGGAAGTCTTTTCCCCTTCTGTGCTTATTTCTCATCTTACCAATATATAATAAGGGTCAATTTTCAAATCTTATGCTAAAAATATAAAGTTTTTAACAGTCTGTATAATCATGCGTTAATACAAGAGCATGGCAAAACATAAAATGTGATTACTGGTTTGTAGTTAAAGTTGTCACATGAACACTGTTCCTTGAGCTGTTTAGGAGTCAGGGTATTAGAGGAAAATGGTGAAGAAACAGAGAACCCAAAATTTGTTGTTATAGATATTTCTTCCCTCTGAATAAAATCTTTTTACAGTGGAAAAATACCAGAAATTAAGTTCTCATTAGATAATGTGGGCTTTCTGTTTTGTTTTGAAAGGAATTCCCATCAGAGTTGCATTGATTCCCTTGAGAGAGATCTCTGTATGCTTCGGACAACATCTGATTTTACTTTGTGTCTTCAGATTTTAGAGAGTCTTTGAAACAGCTACCCCATAATGTGTCACAAATGGAATGGATGTGGTTAGTATAATCTTGGTTTTCCATGTAATAAATTTTACTCAGCTGGCTTTGGTTGTAATTGTTGAAAGTGTAGACTAGAGCTCAGCTTTCTTAAGGTCTTTGTATTTTGGATCTAGGATAGGTTTCAAGAAGAAAAAGCAATATACATATTTGATTATGAAAGCCAGTTCTCCAATTCCTAGACCATCAGACGAGACAAGTGGCATACTGATCATTCTTTGTTTCCTTGGTTCTAGTTGTTGGGCCCTTTCTTTCTGTCTATCTGTGTGTGTGTGTGTGTGTGTGTGTGTGTGTGTATATATATATATATATAATAGATGGACACAATATCTTTATTTTGTTTGTTTATAAAATAAATTTTATTTGTTTATTGTGGTGCCAGGGATAGAACCCAGTGCCTCACACATGCTAGGCAAGCACTCTACCACTGAGCCACAACCCCACCACTTATTGGGCCCTTTCTGAAGTAGGTACTAAATGACTTCCCCACATGCTGAGGGAAAAGAGGGTGGTCGTCCCCTTTCATTGGGAGAGAAAGAAGACCCCTTTCAGCAATTTCCATAAGGCACTTTGGGGTTATTGCTAGTTTCATTTGAGATAGTTGGGCCTCTGGGCAAAGTGGCAAATGGTGTTCTTGGCTTGAACACTATAGGCTGGGTGATGAAGTTGGGCTGCACTAGGTGGGCTTCTTTTCTCCAAATAAGGAAGTCTTCAGAAACTTCTAGCCTGATAGGAATCATTCTCATTGCAGAGGGTGGATACTCCTCAAGGGAAATGCTTGATGGTTATTGTGCTGGGCTGTCTTAAGCCTGGGTTGGAGGCCTCTTGATCTCCAGGAGGCTGCAAATGTTGGGCCTTGACACTTGAGATGGCAGTGATCCCAGGCAAGGGCCGTGGGGTCCTGGTGGCCCAGGTTAAGGGAGGGCAAGAGGCTGGAATGTGGCCTTAGCTGGACCTTTCACTGGATAAGAACACCTGTCACTATTTTTGGAGGTGAGTGGTGGCCAGAGGTATCAGTCAGGTGACTTTTCTGAGAGGGCTCTGGTCCTTCTCATAGCGGATTGACAACTCTGTGCTGCCAGCTGTCCTCAAATTCCCAAGTTATCTCCCCCGGGGGTGGAACAGAGGAAGCGCCTCAATCCTGAAGCGGAGAGATCTGTGTACCATTTGGGAAGGAAAGAAACCTGCAGTTTATTTTATTTTAAAGGTAGGGTTTTTGTTTGTTTGTCTGTTTGCTTGTCATAAAATCAGTACCCACTACTAAGGAATTCCCGAGTTTCCTTGACACTCATTGGGATGGTTTCTCAGTTTGAAAGACTTACTTTGCTTTCCTAATGTGTGTTCCTGACATGAAGAACACCAGCTTTCCTCCTAGCTCTAAAAAATCTCACTGATTCTTAAAGTGTAAGAGTTTAATTTGCAGGCTGAATTATCATCTTGTTTTGAAAGAAGATTATTTTTGTGTGTCAGTGAATTTTTTTTTTTTACGTATTTTTCTGGCTGTGTGAATTATTTTATTATTGTGTGTTTGCTTGCATTGTAAAATTAATATTAGTATGTATTTCCCCTGGACTACCCTCTTGCTAAAGGAAACTTGCCCACATGAAATAAGTATAATTTTTGTGGATCATACTTGAGAACTGCTTCTCAATCTTTTCTACTTTCAAAATAACCATATCAAATAAATGCAAGAGGACTGGGGTTGTGGCTCAGTGGTAGAGCAACTTGCCTCTCATGTGTGGGGCACCTGGTTCATCCTCAGCACCACATAAATAAATAAAATGAAAGTATTGTGCCCATCTACAACTAAAAATTAAGAAGAAATTTAAAGAGTATATGGATAGCTGGCCTATCTCTGGAATATTGTGCAGCTGTGCAGAACATGAAGCTTAAATGTGCTAATTAAAATTTATGTTTTTAGCAAGAATGGAATGTGACAGCCAGTGGTTAACCATTCCAGTTTGCTTTTGAAGATGACTTTTTTTTTTTTTTTTTTGCTAAATATTAACACTTAAGAGAGTCCTCTGACTTTTAGAAAATGCATTTGCTATGTTAAATTGTTCTTTTCACAGAGGTAATGGAGCTCATTTAATATTGGGATTATCCTTTAAAATACACCCCATTAATAATGTGTTTTAAAATGCAGGCAGTGGCAGCATGACTCAGGTTTAGCATCTGCAGTCCAGGTGTCCTTTTTGGGGGGGGGTTATCTTTTTTTCCTTCTCTTTCAGTTCTCCTTCTTTGGTTAATGAATACTTAGTCTTTCTTTGAACAGTAAGGAACAGAATTTCTCCCCAGTTTGACCAGTATTCTGGTTATTTGTTTTGAGGACCAGCCTGAATTGGATTCCTTTGACCAAGTTGGTGGTGGCCTGTTTTTTTTTCCTTAGGCATTGTGCAAAGTGACATGATGGGAAGAAATGGCAGGTTGGTTGTATAATGTGGCAACATCTTACTTGATATGCCTTTAGAGATAAGTGGGATGTGATTCCAGCAAGGGTGTGCATAAAAAGTTGGAATGTGTTGGAAAACTGCCGAGAGATTGGGAGCAAGCTGTGTGACAAGCACTAATGCAGCCTGGGTCTGCCTTAAGATAGTTAGTTGCAGGTTAACAAAATATCTTTAAACTTGTCATTTCACTGGAGCAAAATTGCTCCTCTGCATGTATTTCTAAGACATGGACGTGATTGCTTTCCTCTTTATTTTCATGTTGTTTATTTGTTTAGTACAACAGTTAAAAGAAATCTTATAAGTTTATGCAGGCAAATAGTTCTTTTATAACATCTTACCTTGCATGGCTTTACTGGACTAATCAGTAAGGCATTATCCCAAACTTCACTTTTTAGTTCTTCCACCCCACATTTTTCACTCCCTGAGAAATATGCCATCTTTGTGCTTGAATAAAATTGGGGCTCTGAAAATTTAAAACAAAATTCCTGTATTTTATGTGTTTGATGGGCATTTGGACGTGGATTATTGATGTTTGACACCAAAACACTGTAAAGGCAGAATAAGAGGCATTGGGCACTATCCTGTAGAAGGAACTGGTTCACCTAAAAATAAATAAAATGAAGGTATCGTGTCCATCTTCAACTAAAATATTCTTTTCCCCTCTCCTATCAGTTCTCCTTCTTTAGTTGATGAATATTTAATCTCTCTTTGAGCAGTAAGATATGGCATTTCTCCCTAGTTTGACCAATATTCTGGTTATATATTTTGAGGACCAGTGTGAGTTGGATCTTTTAGACCAAGCTAATGGTGGTCTGATTTTTTTTAATATATTTTGTTTTTAGTTGCAGATACCTTTATTTTATTTATTTATTTTTAGATGGTGTTAAGGATTGAACCTAGTGTCCTACACATGCTAGGCAAGTACTCTACCACTGAGCCACAACCCCAGTCCCCTTTTTTGACTTCTTATGGTCATTGTGGTTTCTCATCAGTACTTGATTCTTGTTTGTAATTGATTACCTTCCTAACCATGGTCTCTCAGTTCTTTTCAGTAGAAAGGCAAAATTTTAAAGTGAGACAGTGAAAACAAAGCAAGTGGGGGCCAGTCTTGGGATGGGTTCTGTATGGTTGTGAGCCTGATGGTGATGTGATCACAGTTGGGGGGTGGCTGGAGGTGGCTTTAGCCAGATAGTTAGTTTGGACTCTCTGAAGTTGAAATGTTAAAATGAAAATACAGTATGTGGATTAATAAGAGGAAATAAAAAGAACCAAGGATTATATGTCAAATATTTGAAAACAGTGAGTGAATTTTGAGGGGCTTAAATACAACCTAAGTTCCAATTAAGATACTTTTAAAAATATATATATTTTTAGCTGTAGTTGGACACAATACCTTTATTTTATTTATTTATTTTTATTGGTGCTGAGGATTGAACCCAGTGCCTTGCACGTGCTAGTAGGCAAGCGCTCTATTGATGAGCCACAACCCCAGTCCCCAATTAAGATATCTTCAAAGAAAATCTAAAAGATAGCATTAACAGATATCATAATTATCCCATTATCAAGTCCATTAAAAATTTGGATTTAGGGCTGGGGATGTAGCTCAGTGGTAGAGTGCTTGAATAGTATACGTGAGACCCTGGGTTCAGTCCTTACTACTACAAAAAAATTAAAGTTAGACAAATTGTTATAATTTTATAGCTCTTTAGGGTATTATGCAGATGGTCATTTTTTAATCACTTTCTTCATATTTTTAGTAACTTCTACCTAAATTTTGCTTTGTCACTTTCAGTATCTTATATGTCTCAAAGGTCTGCTCATCCATTTCTTATATAGAAACATTATTTCTGGCTCTGTGTAAGTGACTTATGTGAAGATGCAGTATTAATATAATTACTATGCCCTTTGGTCAATAGAGTTGAAGTTAAGCATGTTTTAGGTATGTTTTTATATCATGTAAGAAACATTTTGTGTTTTTATAGTGTGGAAAAATATTTTGTGGAAAACATGTAGACAGTTTCTTTAGGTGTCTTGATGTTTTCATTTTTAGATGGTAAATGAACTCTCTTGTGTTATTGTTGACATGTTAGAAAATTTCTTTATTGACTTTATGCCTTCTACATTTTTTAATTCTGTTTTTTCTTTAATATATATCCTGTGATTTTGTTTGTTTTGTTTTTTAACCCATCCTTGGATAATGTAACTTGTAAACTGAGTTACGGAGACATGAACTACAAACTACCATTTTGTTTTTGCTTAGCATGCCATTATATGATCTACTCATGTGAGATTATTTTGGTTACTTTTAACCTCAGACCATCCATTGATTAGAGTATATACTCCCTTAACCTTGAAAGAGAGTTCAGATGAGCAGGCAGAAAGTTAAATTTTTGAATATCCCTTTTCTGAATTAGAAAAACGATTATTTTTTAATTTTACACATGAATATTAGATGTTATTTCCCTTCTCATCTGTGTGCTCTGTTTTGACATAAGCTTATAAGACAAGGAACAAATAAGCTTAGCACTTAAAATATTCCAGACATAAAAATCTATGGAATTTGATTATATGTGTTGGGGATTGCACAGAACAGACCCAGGGTTTTAGTTGGCTCTTTGTGCAGTGTGAAGGCAGATGGAAACTTTACTGAAATCTGCTGCAGATGGCTGTGGAGTGGACAGGTGAAGACCACATGTAGGTCATACCATGGGTAGGTGGAGCAATGAGTTGGTTTATGAAATGCTAGCCATTTTAGATGTTTCCACAGCTGTTGTCAGCTAGCTGAAAATAAAATGAACTTGTTGGTATGGCATGAGTTTTGCTGTCTGAATAGTCTTAGATAAAATTTGAAAGCAAATTCTGGTTTGAGAAATGCCCACGATTTTTGTGAACAATGAATATGTTGATCATTAACAACATTTTATTCTTTATAGTCTTAGGACCTTCTATGTGGCACCAGTTTGTTTCCTTTTGATTCTGTAATGCTTTTACATTCTTGCAAAAAGTGCCTCAGAATGATGAAACTTAAAACTTAAAAAAAAATTATGATTTAGATTTTCCCGCTAATTCCAACTAGTAGTGTAGTAAGAAGAATACAGAGAAGTAGGCACACAACTGCCAATTGATATGATCTTAAGCAAATTATAAAATCCACATGATCTTAGACAGTATAATAGAGTTCTGGTTATTTTACCTAAAAGGGAGATGATATCGGTGATTACTGTCTCCCAGCTATCACAGTGTCAGGATTAAGGGCAGCAGTCTGTGCACATCATTTCTCAGGGTCTGGCATAACACAGGCCCTCAATGATGTTACTATCCTCACGGCCGACTGCCCCTCCCCTTGGTCACTACTAGCTTGTCACTAAATACCCTGGTGTTTGATTCTAACTCACTGATCATCAGTGCTTGATTTAAGATTCTGTAGACCAAAGAGTCTGCTCTTTCCCTGTCCTTGACATATAGCTATATGTAGTTATTTTGTCACTCCCAGTTGAGATATACATATATGCATATATGTTTAAGAAAACTTCTCTTCCCCAGTACATCATGTAAGAGGCGGGTGCTGCAATAGCAACAAAACATCACCAAAATCTCAGTGGTGCTGTCTCACAGCAGTGTATTTATCACTCATGTATATGTCCTAGGACAACAGAGTCCCAAGGTTTTTCCCCTCTGGCTAATGGTATGTATTCAGTTGTACTAATTGGCCAGAACTATTCACATGCCCCACCCCATGCAGGCAGAAATTATCTTCTCATGTGACCAGAGTCCCGATATGTGTGATCCTTAGAATTAATTACATTTCTAATTAAATGTAAATAACAGTATAGGTAATATGGTCTAACTCAACGTTTCCCATTTACTTTTTTGAAGCACAAGTTTTGTAGTATGTTGACACATGTTATATATAAAGGGCATTTCCTGGTCAAATAAATTGGGAATATGCCTGGCTAAGAAAGATGTAATAGGCTTCTTAAGTGAATGACTTCTCAGAGACTTTATATTCTAATAGGCATTCTAGGCAGGGAGAGTGGCATATGGTATTTCCCAAACTTACCTGACCTTGGAATTTTTCTTTATGTAGCCTCCAGAGTGGGGTTTCGTAGAATATGCTTGATCTGCACTAGTTTAGTCTGTTCCAAAAGCAAATATCATAGAATTACACTTTAATTATTACCTACATTGGGAAGGAACTTTGTTTTTGTTGTTTGTTAGAAAAGTTAACTATTTGGAGAGTCTGATTTTCCTTTAGTCTTAGTGCTTTTCTGTTTCTTTCTAGTGTTCTGCAGTAAGCATGTTGTTTCTTTTATAATTTGAAAAACTAAACTTCTGTCTATTATTACAAATCAAATTGCAGGCAGTGATTTTAAAATTTAGTCACTGTCAGTTACCTTCCTATGTTGAACCCATAGGGCTTTTCTTTATTCTACTGTTTCTGCGTTCAGAACATAGCATGGATAGGAGGAAGGTGAACCAGCTCTGCCTTCTAATTGTTGTGGTTATAAGAGATTAATTGGTCTGAGCTGATGGCCCAAACACATAGTTTTTTTTTTTTTTGCCTTTAACATTTTTCTTGGTTCTCTCTGATTCTCTATAAAAGTTTTCTAGAAGTCCTGAAATGAGACACTACTGAAATGAAGGCTCTGAGAGGCTAAGAGACAGCCTTTGTCAAAAGGTATTATTTCTCTACCAGAAGCCTTTGGATTCAAATACAGTGTTTGTTGCCAGGGATTTCATGCCTGCATATGTAAGAAATCTCACTATGGAAGCTTTCACTTAAATGTAGCTGTAAACCTCATGTAATAAAAGTAAGTAAGAAGGAGCTCCCTGTGTTTTATTAAGTATGTGTGGGTAAAACCATGTAATGACCAACTCCGCAGACCTTGGAGTTTGTGCCATTAATTTTTTCCCTCTCCTAATGATGAATTCAGTTTCTCCTAGAAATCACGTGGAATCTAGGCTGAGAACTCAGTTTTCATTTTCTGTTTTGCTTGTTTTTTTCCTTTGTGAGTGGACATGTGTTTAGGACAGTTGCTGTTTCCTGACAGGAGATACTTTAAAAAAAAAACATCAGTTAACTCAGCAGCTCCCTGCCCCACCCTGTTTCCATCCTGTATGTCAGTACAGTTAGTACATTTGCCTTTTGAAGGCAATCTGAGGACTTGAGCCGAAGTAACCCTTTAGAGCCACAATTCCTTGTCTTGACCTTTTCATAAATTTTAGTACTGTAGGAAAAGCATTTGTGACTCTTCACAAAACAATCACAAAAAAACATTTTTCAAGTGGCCTGGGACCAACAGGAGTCAAGCTTATATATCAAGGAATATCACAAACATGGGGCTACTTGGTCTTCACCACAGAGCTACACCCAGGCCCTGTCCTAGTACCCTTGCCTATGGCATGTCTTCTGGAAGTACAGGATTTCATTTGGTGCTTGTTGATCTCAGATGCATGTGTTGGGTTTCAACACTGTTAGCCTTGGTTTTTGAAAGAATTGTTTCCCCACCTGTGACAGCCTGGAGGTCCCCTTACCTGCTCTACCTGTGTGGAGCATCTGGGGAGCTTGTGGTTAGGAAGTTTTGTGGAAAGATAGTGCTTTCTCGGTTTAGGCTGCCCATCATGGTCAGAAAGTTCGTAGAGAATACATAGAAATGGACGTTTTAGCATTGGGCAGGACCTTGTAGATCTTCGTGTATCCATACCACTGTATAGGGAAGGGACTCAAGCTCCGAGAGGTTAGGTGAAGTCACACAGCTGAAACAGTCACTCTCAAGTCAGTGACAATTAAACTCTGTCCTTGTGACCATTTTCAGAGTGCTAAACCCTGAAAGGTATCTCACTTCTGCTTATTGGGACCACTTATAAAGCATTTTAAAATTTTATAGATGAGGTGAGCCTAGGACTTGAGCCAAAGTAACCCTTTCTCATGTTTGCTGTTTTTGTGTTGTTAAGCTAGCGTTAATGGTTAAACATTTACTAGGAGAACATAAAGTGTTTGAAAATTCACAATAATGAAATATGATATGTCAAGAGCTTTGTAATGTTGTGAACAACCAATAAAAAAAAAGAAAAAAAAAAGAAAATTCAAAATAATAAAGGTAAGGACAAAAAGAGTTTATGAAAACATTATTGGGGAGAAAATAGAGAAGCCCATTGTGCGTGGAACTAAAGGTCAGTACATACATACTGCACATCCATTTTTTTGTCTTAAAGAAAATAATCACTGTGTGCTCTGGCTTCTACAGTAAGGCTGAAGGAAGGTGAAGGTCATTCCAAAATAGAAGGATCTGGTTAAATATTACTTTGATTAGTTGTTTAAAAATTTTCTAGGTTCAGGGATATCCATGGAGGCTGACCGAGGAGTCCTCTCTGCCCACATATGGTTTATGTTGTGCATAGCAGTGATTTAAAGGGGTTGAAGGACAGTCCTAAAAAGCATGTCCCTCACCTGCCGCCAACACCCTGCACTGTTCTGTAACCACATAGGAAATCTATGATGTGGTAGGTAAGAGTAAAGAAAGAAATCCCATCATCTTGACCTTCTTTCATGGAAGGTAAGACTTGGGAGGGAGCTTTGCCAGAGCAGTGGTGGAGTTCTGTTTCTGTAGCCACACAGCCTGCCTCTGCTAGTTACTGACTGGTCATAACTGTACCAGGACAACCAGGCATAAACTAGAACTGTCTGAGGCAAAGCAGGTAACATATTCATCCTTATTTTGGCAAATTACCTCATCTTGATGTCTTATTTTTTTCACATTGGGAAATGGGCCTGATGATTATATTCACTTCCAGGGAATTAAGGGTTAAATACAGTAAAATAGGTATTTGGAATGTTTGGCATATGATACCTCTTCAATAGAATTAGTCATTTAAAAAAAAGTATTATGTAGGATACTTAATTAATACAATAACCACTTATATATTCAGTTAGCTTTCTCCTATCTTCATATTATTTGTCTATAGAAATTTTTGAATTTTATTGATGAATGATAACATATACTAATGATTTCTTCCATTTATGGCACCTACTCAAACTTAATTACTTGCTTTATCTGAGCCTTCTTTACTTAGGAAGGTAAAATTTACTTTTGCTTTGTCAGCTACCTATTTTTCTGACTGTTATATAATTAGAAGCCGTGAGATAGAGAAGGTTGGGCATTGGGGCACTAGTTTATCAGATTGTAGCTAATTAGTATCTACTGGAGAGCACACTTTTTATAGCTGATACAAGAGTGGCTGAGTGGGTTGGGAGTGGCAAAACTAGACCTCCTCCTTACTTGTCTCCAAAGTTGGCCACCCCCAAACCAGCATAGGGATACATGGGATTGCCAGATTTAGGAAAATCAAATCAGAATGCCCAGTTAAATTTGAATTTCAGGTAAACAAGTACATCTTCTTTGGTGTGAGTATGTCTCATGTCACGTGTTCCTATACTAAAAGTTCATTGTGAAATTCAGCTTTAACTGACAGTCCTGGTCATATACTCTCTAAAAATCTGTTTACCCTATTCAATATAATATCCAGATGCATTTAAAAAAGTGAAGTCTGGATCCTGTTTGAAGTATTGTGTTAAACTTTTGTTTTCTGCCCTCCATTGGGATGAACAGTTGAGAGGTTGCTACTGAGTAGCTGCTTCTAGGTGCCCACTCAGGCCAAGATGAAAAGGAATTTAGTCTGGTTTGCAGGGATTATACTTGCTCTGTGAGGACTTCTTGGCTGTGAGTGTAGATGGACTCAGGCCAGCTCTTTCTCCTTGGAGCGGAGTCTATTGGTTAAAGTGACTTATGGAAGTCCTGGCCAACTCCAGGAGTTCTCAGTTTTGTGATAGAATTATTTTAGTAATAATTTGAGGGAGGGAGATTTAATGTTGGATCAATTATATTTCACTCGTTGAAAGAGAGGGAATAAAATTTATTGTCATTAAGAGTGACCTTCAGATACTCCTCCCCT
Source organism: Spermophilus citellus (assembly GCF_964194105.1). Classification (NCBI taxonomy): domain Eukaryota; kingdom Metazoa; phylum Chordata; class Mammalia; order Rodentia; family Sciuridae; genus Spermophilus; species Spermophilus citellus. The sequence goes on along the minus strand of NC_138193.1, from coordinate 71,354,972 downwards.
TAAAATCTCTTCTTCCTGTTTTTGACTTTCAGTAGTGCTGCCTAGAAAATGTCCTGAGCTTTCTGCATCAGCTTTGGCACTCTTTCCAGCAGTCACCCTGAAGGGCACTGCATGCCTTTGGGAAATGCTGATTGGAAGATTAGAAGCTGCAGAAACCTGAGTGTCTGTTTGCCTTTTTTACACTCTGGGTATGATGCCTCTGTTAAGTAAGTTCTCCAAGAAAAAGCTTTACCAGGTTAACGATACCCTCCGTGAAATCAGTAATGGCAAGTGAAGGCTGAGATTGTGCTGCTGGAGAAGAGTGAGCCAGAGCAAACGGATTTTTGAATGACACTGCTTTTAAATTGCTGCTGTTTAAAAAATTGAATGTGCCCAATGAAAGGGCACACAGGTTTCAGATTATCTTTTGAAGAAAAATGCAGTGTGGTAAGAGCTTACTATTAGGCACAGATAGTATGTGGGTGGCTTAGCCAAGGGAAAGGATCCAATTAAGAGTTGTTTGTTCAAAGTACTAGATTTGGAGGTATATTTCGTTGTTAACTATTGACTCCAAAAAATAAATTATTTGTATATACTTGTGCTAGCTAGGCATTAGATGTTGACAGTTACCTGATAAACTCTTTTTCCTTTATTTTCTGAGCTGTCTCCTTTTATCCTCATTACTTCCTTTAGTGACCCATTCCTGTTGGATGTAGTTTTGCTTTTAACAAGCTTGAGGTTTGTCATAGTATCCCAGGATTTATTTGCAAGGTGGCTGGAATATTTGACCTAATAGTTTACATGGCTTAGTATTTAAAAGTGTCTTATTGGATAGGGATTTGCTATTGATGGTAAAAGTGTTCACATTTTAGAGCAGTGATTCTTAATTTTAGCAGTACATTGGCATTACTCAAGGAGCCTTAAAAAATGTAGATGTTTGGGTCTCACCTTCAGAGAATCTAATTTTATTGTCTGGGGGGTAGACCAGGCACCAGGGCTTGTCAGAGCTCCCGGGTGATTTTAACATACTTCCAAGTTGCATGGTATCATCTAGTCTGCTCTCAGAATTATGGCCTCTTCTGTGTTGTCCAGTAGGGTAGTCATAAACACAAGGTAGCTACTTATATTTAAACTAATTAAAATTAAATAAAACAAAAATTCAAGTTCTTCAGTCACATTATTCACATTTATATACTTGGTTGCTACATATGGCTCATTGGACAGTGCAGAGATAGAATGTTTCCATTTTGACAGAAAGGTCTGTTGGACAGCCTGGATCTAGGTTGGCTATAGGATGTCAACACAACACAGGAGGAGCTGTGAACATTTGAGAAGTCTGACACAGGAAGGGCAGGCTTGGAATAGAGCTAATCCAACAAGATTTGCCAGGTCTGAGTTACCACATACTTTTTAAAGCAGCCTTTTTCTCAATGGTCTTTTTGGCACCAGAAGCCTTGGAACAGTTGGTGCAATGGATTATGTGTCACATCTCACAGAAAGGACCCGTTTAAAAAAGCAGGCTGGCTTGAGGATAGTGATAAGGACCTAGGGCAGGCAAAGGTGAATTTGAGGAGGCCCCGGCTAGGGAAGAAAGAATACAGCTTTATTTCTTCAGAGCCGAGACATGCCTTGAAGCATGAGTATTTGGGGTAAGACTAGGTAAGAGGGCATTATATCCCTTCTGTTGAAGGAAGCTGGCCTTGGTTATTGCCTCACCTCTGTCTGTCTTTTGTGGGACACAAGGACGGTGCTAGCACACATTTCCAGTGAAATAATGTTCCATTGTGAGCCCCTATCTACCTGGGGGACCAGGGCACAGAAGGATTGAGATATTTACTCATGTTTATTCAGACATACATACAGAATTCAAGTAGGGTAGGGTCATGGAAAAGAGAAGGTTTAGAGAAAAATGAAATATGCTAAAGAATGTGGATTTTCTTTTTTATTTTTTTTTACTTGTTCTAATTAGTTATACATGACAGTAGAATGCATTTTGACCCATACACGTATGGAGTATAACCTATCATTTTTCTGGTTTTATATGATGTAGAACACACCAGTCATGCAGTCATGTATGTACATAGGGTAATAATTCTATTTTACCTACCCCTTTACCCCCTCCCCTCCGTTCTCTCCCCTCTGCCTAATCCAAAGTACCTTTTTTCTTAAGAATGTGGATTTTTTAAACTGTGCTTTCCTCAGTCAGTCCTCTTTGGAGAATCTGCCTCCAGCAGGAGTGAGCCAACCTCCTATGGAGAGGCCTGGCAGTCCAGTTAGTACCTTCAGGCTCTGTGTCCTGCCTCCTCTCTCGTGGGTTTCACTGAATAGTAGCACCTCCCCAGAAACAATTCTGTTGTTTTCTCTGAGGCTACTGAAGGAGAAAGTGCCAAATATTTATGGGCACAGGGACTGGGTAGGGAGAGCTCTGAGAATACATGGTCAAATGCATGCTGTGTTAGCTATGGCAAATACTGAAAAAGCAACTTAGAGGAGGAAAATTTATATGGGGCTCACAGTTTCAGTCCCTGGGCAGCTGGCTTCATTGCTTTTGGCCCATGTGAAGCAGAACATCATGGCAGAAGGGTGTGGCGGAGGAAGACTTCTCAGCTCATTAGCAGCCAGGAAGTGGGGTGGGGCGGGCAAGGCATAGTTAAGGGTTCACCCTTAGGGCCCTATTTTTCTAGCCAGGCCCCACCTGTCTCTAGTTTCCATTACTCCCAGTAGTCTATCCAGTTATCAGTTGATTAATCGATTGATGAGGTCAGATCCCTTGTGATCCAACCACTTCCCCAAAGACCCACCTCTGAACATGGCTGCACTGGGGAACAAAGCCTTCAGCACATGACCTCTGGGGGGCATTCCACATCCAAACCATAACATAGTCCAAGAGTGGAGGCCCCAGTGGCTTCATGGGCCCCATGAGTCACTTGAGAGTTTTTCCTGTTTTGTCATTTTCTGCAGTTGGTCAAGGATGGAATATCAGTTCTCCTTATAGACCCCATCTCCTCACTTTGTCTCACCTGTCAGGTTAGTGTCCTTGACAGGGTTGTTCCAAATATCTGTTTGGCAATCGATAACTGCTCACTCTGACAGCCTGTTCTGAGAAATAAGTGATCATCTCCCCCACCCCTCGACTTTCATAAACTTAGGAATTATGTTTTTCAGCTGCTCACTTCAGCCCTGCTTTGGACTGCTAGAAGAGAAGAGCCATCACTTCCCTTTCCATTGTCACAGCTTTTTTTAGGCTTTTATTAACCCTCTCCTGCCATTTTGAATAATATTCAGCACCTTTATTTTGCTTAGTGTTCTGTATTCTCTTTCATTATGCTCAGAGAACTAGGTAGGAAATACTGACTTCTCTTACAAACAGGAGAATGGAATATTGGAAGGAATGAAAAAATGCTAAGTGGAATAATGGAAAAGTAAGCATTGATGATCCAACCTCTTCCACAGTAGAGAGCCGTCCTGCTTCAACTCTTTACAGTGCGGCTGGTCCTCTTTGCTTATGGATTTCAAATAACTGTATTGAATTGAATTTTACAGGACAAGTAAAAAACTTACCTCCTTGCCTTTGAACATTTGTGTTTGGACATGCTATCTTTCAGTTCTTCGTACAATACACAGAAAAAATCTAGAAATAAGTAGACCTGGGTTCTCAGCAATGAGATTAAATGGCAGTTAAACTGAAAGAATGAGATGGTTCTTTAAAGGTCGTCTTGCTTGGTGGTTTCCAGAGGTGACCATCAGAACCACTTGAAGAGCTTTTAAAAACAATATAGATTCTGGACCGTATCACATCCCTCTGAATAAGAATTTCTAGGCACTGGGCCCAAGAATCTGTATTTTGAAATTCCTAGGTGATTTAGGTGAGCAGCTGAGTTTGGGCCTTATCATATTGCTTCAGTGTCCAGATGAGGAAACTGAGGACTGGGGAGGTGAACTGATTCCCTTACAGTCAGATACAGCCAGATGTAAGACAAGACTAGGGATCCTTCTAAGGTCCTTTGAACCCCTGAGAAACAGTGGCTCTCTGGTTTCACCTTAGGCTTGTGGCATCTGACTCATACTGCAGTCTTATTCCTAAAATCTGCTTCTTTTCAGTTTATTTTTGGCAGTGAGTTGAGTTCTCTCGTTTCATTCCCAAGGTGCTGCCTCTTGCTTCATTGTAAAGGGTAGTGTGTCACAGGTCCTGTGTGGTCACTCAAGCTGGGTATGAGCTTAGAGAATGATCTTCAGGACCGTTTTTACCTCAGGTTTCAGTGTCGTGCATTATCTCATCCTGGTGTCTTCTTTGTAATTTAGTTTCCCCCTTCTCCCACCATTAAAAAAAAAAAAAAGTCCTATCTCTTGATATATTTTTGGCTACAGAATAACTCCAGATGGCACATTTTGTATAGGGCAGGGAAAATAAGAAAAACAGAATTTTTCACACTTTTCCATGAGTCATTTTTTTACTTTCAATTTTAATGAAGCTATCAATCTTACAAAGGACTCATTTTGTAAAGGGACTAGTCGTAGCAAATGTATTGTATACAGTCTTTATTTCCAGTGTGGCAAAAATTATTAAGAGTGTTGTTACCATGAGAAGCTAAAATAAAAATCCAATTTTCTGGGAATGGAAAGTTAAGAAAAAGAACTTTTAATGTTTGGATTCAACACTGAGAAATGAGTGATAAAAAGGTATCAAATAAAATGACAGAATTGAAAGTACTTTGAGAAATGTATGGCAATATGCAAATATGAGCTATTGCATTTTAAAATATTAATTCTGATTTGAGAGATGGTATAATTTCAGGTTGAAAGCTTTTATGAAGAGCATGCATACAGAAATCTCTAATTGGGAATGTTTTGCAAAAAATACTACTGAGTATGTGGGTGATTTGTAGAAAAAGTGCTCTTTGAAATTACCTTCTCGCCATAATTTTTATCAATTGAATTTTCCTGGATCAAGGAGAGAATCTGTACAATTCTGTATGAGCCTAAGGTATGTTTAATCCTGGCTGTGTTTCCAAGAACCCCTCAGCATTTGCTGTTCAGGCTGATTGCTCATCAAGCCATCCCCATGTGCTTTTGTTGCTGCTCACTTTTGCTGAGGTAGTGATACAGAGGATACAAAACAAGCTTTTGGATTATAAACATACCTTTTAATTCAGAAAGTATTTAAAGGGTCTTCTCTGGTGCTTTAATGGGAGGGGACACAAAATAGGGAAAACAGGAAATTTGAACACATGAAACCACTGAGGTGGTGAAAGAACTCTCATTCTTTCAGAGGTCAGTTCTCTAGAAGTTTCTGACGGGGAATGAACACTTTGGAGTTACTGGGTAGTTTACTAATCTGCCATGTCTGAGTTTCCCCTCCGTGATTATTTTGCTGCACTAGGCTGGAGGGCCCCTTTAGCAGTATAGAAGGGTGAGGAGCTTCAGCCAGAATGGTGAACAGTGGCCACATGCTGGGCTCTCTGCTGTCACTGGGTACAACATGAGACAGGTGAATGAGTGTTCAGAGGTGGAAACGGAACCCTCCACAGGCACAGGCTGTGGTGTCTTGGTCCTTGCCTTGGTCACAGAAGGGGTGTGTCTTAACTCAGGTAATGCCAGATGGGAGGCTAGGGACAGCTCTATAAAGGAGGTGGAGATGACTCTTGAAGAATAATTCCTCCTAGGTGGAAAGGTTAGGGTGTGGGAGAGTCACACGCAGAGGCAACTGAACGCATTAAGCCTGGCAAAGAGAAAACTGCTTTGGGGACCTGTTCTTCTATGACCAAGGTGGAAGGGAGTGTTATGGAGTAAAGGGAGCTGAGGCAAGGCAAAAAGCCAAAAGATGAAGCAGGGCATTGAAAGATTTGGGGCAAGTTTGTGTTTTTCAAACTTTTCAAAGTTCACTTGAACTGCTGTATGGCAGGAGATGAATTTCAGTAGGGCAGTAGGAAACCAGTAAGGAGGCTGTGACAATAATTCAGTCAAAGATACTAGGGGACCAGTGGTAACATTTCAAAAAATGGCCAGGCGTGGTGGCACATGCCTGTAATCCCAGCAATTTGGGAAGCTGAGGCAGCAAATTGCGAGTTTGAACCAGCCTGGGCAATTTAGTGAGATCCTGTTTTAAAATAAAAAATGAAAAGGGCTGGGGCTTCGTCTCAATCCCCAGTATTTAAAAAAAGAAAGAAAGAAAGAGAAATAAAAAAATTGGGGTCCAGAAAATTTGTTAATAAAGTATAGGGGTAGGAAGGATAATAGAATGAATCAGACATTATTACCTGTGTACATATTTAACTATACGACCAGTGGGATTCTACATCATGTATAACCAGAAGAATGAGAAATTACACTCCATCATATATACTGTATCAACGTACATTCTACTATCATGTATAACATAATTAAAACAAATAAAATTTTTTAAAAAAAATTGTTGATAATAAATTTGAGTGATAGGAAAATTCTTGATGATCAGCTTGCTGCCATGAGGGTATACCTTCTCTATCACATAGTGATAGATTGTGAAAATCTCCAAGTCCTCATTCAAGGGTCAGAGATCACCTGCATTCTTAAGTAGGGTTTTATAGTTTTCATATATTTTCTCTTTTGATTATTCTACAATTAGGTAGAAAGTTTTTCATTACCAATTAGATATTGTGATTTGAACTACTGTGGTAATTGACATTCTTGGTGAAGAACTGATCAGAAAGTATAGGTCATACTATGTAGGAATCAGAACTTCTGAACATTTTTTTTTCTTTTGTGATGATGGGGATTGAACCCAGGACCTGGCACATGCTAGGCAAGAGCTCTACTACTGTACTACACCTCCAGCTATTAATATCATATTTTAAATGCTTTGTAGCCAAACGTGTTTAAATTAGTCCTGTTGAAAATCATGTAGTTTGAAGAATGACTTTTGGGTGATTCTTATTTATCTTTTCTAAATCTGGGTTTTTTTTTTTCTTATTAGGCTTTCCTTACAGTTCCCTAAAGAAGCAGATATTCAGCATGACCAGTGAACATATTTTGTTATTTAAAGAAATGAGGTACTTGAAGAGCTTAAAAAAACAAAAGTAAACCTGGGTTGGGTACAGTGGCACATGCCTGTGATTCCAGCTACTCTGGAAGCAGAGGCAAGAGGATCATCAAGTTCAAAGCCAGCCTGAGAGAAGTAGGGATTGAAATCAAATATCTTCAATGTGTGATTTTGTCAAAATGAACTAAAATACCATTTATAACTATAATGCTTTAATTAAAAAAATGGTTAAAAAAAAAAAAGCCAGCCTGAGTAATTTAGTGAGACCCTGTTTCAAAATTAACAATAGAAAAGGTATGGGGATGTAACTCAGCAATGCTTCAGGCTCTGGGTTCAATCCCCCCCAGCTCTGCAAAAGCAAATGAACCAACAACTTTGAAAATATTTGCTTTGAATATTACTATAATTAAAAAAGGATAACTTCCTATTATGAAATTAATACATTAAAGAATTTTCTTGTAATCCCAAAGCTAACCCTTGTTAACATTTTGCGATACTTCCTTCTGGTCTGGTTAACCCACAGTTGCTCACAGATGTGCACACGCATACTTAACACCATACTTGTGTTTTTGTATAATTGTGCTCATTTTATTATTAGTTGAATCCATGCTGAAAATTTTTTTGAAGACAGTGTTCATTTCATGGCTGTATAAAGTAGATATGCAGTCCTCTATTACTGAAAGTTTAGGTTGTCTTCAATTTTTTTTTTTGCTACTATAAAAACAGTGATGAGCATTACTATATCCAATTTTTATCTGAATTCACCTTTTACCCTTACATTCCTAAAAGAGGAATTCTTTGATCTCAGGAGTTTTACTTAACGCCTGTTTCAAAGGCTCTATGTCCCCTGGACCTCATGGCAGATGTCTAACCTACTTGCCTTTGCGCTGCCTGATTTACTGCTGTGGAGATGGCTCCCTACATAAGCAGGCTGGTAACATTTTACATGGGATTTGGGTTTTGTTACTTCAAAAGTTTAGTTTTGAAACATTTATGTAAATCACAGCAGTCTTCATGAAGAGGACTCATGGACACGTGTCTTATGTCTCCAGCCAATACAGTCCCAACCTATAGTGACTGACTACTGGGTGGATTTCCTTTCTTTTCATGTGGAATAAGAATGAAATTTATTGGCTTGTATAAACTAGACCAGAAAAGTTAATAGAAATAATAAAAACTGTCAGTCTCTGTTTAGCTCTATTATGCTATTTTACTCAGATTCTTTTAAAACTGTGTTTAGAAAACTGCGCATTGTGTAGTTTAATGTGCCTCCCAAATATTGAATACAGTATTTACCAGAAAACCCAACCTTTTAAAATTTAAATAGAACCAAAGAGCTTGTCGTGATGTTTTGGGTTTTCTTGTAATTTCCTTGGTGTTCTGGATTGCCCTTACATATATATTCTACAAACTGTATAATTTTATGTGTTCTGAATTTAACTAGATTGAAGTTGGAAAAGTCCAGAATCCAAGTGCCAAGATGGAATTTGCATGTGAAACTGCTTTTTTATCAACAGCTCATGTTGTATTTATTGCTGAATAACTTCTTAAACAGGAGACCTTTGAAATCTTCCATCTAGTTGTGAGTGATATTAGGGTGATTGTCAGAGACACGAAAAGTTAATATAATGTCCCCAAAGTCACGAGTGGTTACTTTCTTTTTGGAACACATACAAAGAAAGGGTCCTTCTTTAAGACTCTCATTATAATCTCAGTGCTGTGCTCTTTTTCACAATACCTCTGTAGAGGATCACAGAGAAAGAAGCAATTAATGATACCATCCAAATCCTGAAAAGAATAAAGAACAATGTGGCAGAACTGGACAGCAGGCAAAGCACAACTTTTTATATAACTGTAATTAATATAGGCATGACTCACTCAAAAAACTTGAAGTGTGAAGATTGAATTTTTATTTTTATTTTTTTTTAAGAGAGAGAGAGAGAGAGAATTTTAATATTTATTTTTTAGTTCTCGGCGGACACAACATCTTTGTTGGTATGTGGTGGTGAGGATCGAACCCGGGCCGCACGCATGCCATACCGCTTGAGCCACATCCCCAGCCCGAAGATTGAATTTTTAAAGTCACAGAGAATGATTATTCCCATTGTAAGATGACTCAGCATCTTTTATACAAAGACTTATTCTTTTAAGAGAATATTCCCCTGGTGTGTTTAAGTACTTGTCTACCAATTGTTAGAAAAATTTGAACTAGAGTGCCCTTTCATGGAGTCTTATTATGACCTGTGATATGACCAAGGAGCTCCACTTCTAGATATTTGCTTAGAAAACCTAGGAATGAGGGGCTGGGGATGTGGCTCAAGCAGTAGCGTGCTTGCCTGGCATGCGTGCGGCCTGGGTTCGATCCTCAGCACCACATACAAACAATGATGTTGTGTCTGCCGAAAACTAATAAATAAATATTGAAATTCTCTCTCTTTAAAAAAAAAAAAAAGAAAACCTAGGAATGAAATGAAAACATATATACAGACAAAATCTACACAAATGTTCACAGCAGTTTTATTTGCAGTAGCTGGAAAAACTCAGATGTCCATCACAGATGAATGGATAAAACAGTTACAGCCATATAATGGAATACAAAGGAATGAACTATTCCTACATGCATCAACCTCGGTGAATCTCAGTGATTATGCTGAGAGAAGTAGCCAGACATAAAAAAACATTCAAACTGTATGATTTCATTTACATAGAAAATGCAGACTAATCTATAGTGGTAGAAAGTAGGTCCATTATTGTCAGGAGAGGGGATGTGGATATGTGGGTGGGCTAGGAGAAATAGACTCCAAGGAGACATGAGGAGGCTTTCTGGAGGGATGGATATGCTTATTTTCTTGGATTGTGGTCATGGTTTTATGGTTGTATACATATGTCAAAACTCTTCAAGATATATAACTTATGTATGTACAGTACATTGTGTATCAGTTATACCTCAATGAAGCTGATGTTTATTTTAAGAATGCCCTAAGATAAGTCCTCTCTGGACTTTTCTCCCACCCCTGACTATCTTGTATGCCACCCATCCTGCTCACAGGGGCAGGAGTGGGCTGACAGCTGTGGTCATGTGCAGAATGCTGGGCTAGATGGGGGGATAGAGGTGTGCAGGGAGAAACCCCTGGAGGAAGTGAGCTTGAGTGAATGCAGGAAGGATATTTCAGTGGACAGGCTGAGTCTGGGTAGGGATGTGAGGGTTTGTGGCAGGGGGTAGAACTGGAGGAAAGCTGGGACGTGAGTGTGCTTATCAACACTTCCAAGCTTTGTTTTGAAAGCCTTGGGTCATCTCTGATGGGTGGTGAGCAAGGAACAAAGTCCACTCGGGGCCATTGCCCACCTCCAGGAGGATGAGGAGAGAGGAAGCTCAGGTTCAGAGCTCAAGGAGCCCATAGATGCCTCTCCCCCAGATCTGTCCTAAGAATGTTCCTGTGGGGAGAACCTTGTTATCCAAGAGGGATCTGTCTTGCCAGGCAGCTCTGCTGAGTCCAAGAAACTGCAAACCATGCTGGAATCCCACCTGTACAAATACTTAAAATTTCTCATTTCAAAAATAGTGTTCTCTGTATAAGAAACTAAGGGAAATATAATTAAGAAAATTAAAATTATCTCTAATCCCACTACCCAGTGCTAACTGCTTTTAACATTTTGGCATATATTTTTCACTGTTTTGTCTGAGCCTTGTCCCATGTTTTATGTAGGCATATAAAATATTGGTCTTACTTGATTCATGAGTCTACATATTACAGTATATCTTGATTTATTTAGCCAAACTTCTCCTTGGGATTTGTTCTGTGTTAAAATTTCCGGGAGAACTGTAATTGCTTTATTAATAGCAAGTAAAGTTAAAATTATTATTATTATTAAAAGATAATAGTTTTCAATTTATATCACAGAAAAATAGCCTTAATGTAGTGGACATTTTGAATAAATGAAGGGAGGGAGACCCCAACCCCCTTTTTAGAATTACACATGGCACATACAGTAGTTCTTTGTTGTGGAGTGATGATTATTTCACCTTTGCTCTTCACAGAAAGTAACCAGCAGTGTAAGCTCTGTTGTTCTCAAAGGAAGATTTCTTCCCCATATCAGAAATACATTAAAAAGTATAAACAATAGCAGTAGCTAACATTTTTGAAAGCTTCTGTGTTCCATGCATTGCTAGAAGCATTTTACATGTATTAACTCATTTAATCCTTTAAACAGTTCTTTTGAGATATAGATTACATTATTATTTCTGTTTGATAGGTGCATAAACTGGAGCAGTGTTAGTAACATACCTAAATAAATGATCAATATTCTATAAGAAAATATAGTAATCATCACTAGTAAGCAGTCAGGAAAATTAAAGTAACTATGAACTCCCCCTTAAGAGACTATAGTGATCTTAACCCTATATTTGTTGTAGTTCAGGGTAGAAGGTAACAGGCCCTGTTGCACAGTGTTGGTAGGAGTGTCCATTTTGATAGGGTACTAGGTTTCCTTCTAGAAATTTAAGAAAATGGAGCTGGGCATGGTAGTGCACATCTATAATCCCAGTGGCTTGGGAGGCAGGAGTCTTGGGAGTTCAAAGCCAACTTCATCAATTTAGCCAGGCCCAAAGCAACTCAGACAGCCCCTATCTCTAAATAAAATACTGAAAAAGGGCTGGCGATGTGGTTCAGTGGTTAAGTGCCCCTACGTTCAATTCCTGGTACCAGGAAAAAAAAAAATAATAAGGTAATGATATTGTCAAATAAAAAAAAAGTAATGATATTGTCACGCTCATGGAAATAGTGTTGAAAAATGTGAATGTCTCTGTTCTATGGTAGGATCTTGGTTAAATAAATTGTGGTATAGTCATAGCTTTCCACAGAATGCTGCATAGCGGTTACAAATGGTATTTTAGGCATATGTTGAAGGAAGTAGTTGCTCAGGAAATAGTAAATGGAGATCAACATTCAGTGTGGAACATGAGGATCTGATGTCAGTGCAGGCTGCATGCTCCTGGTTGTTGGTCTTTCCTGCTTCTTCCCCAGCCCCTGAAACCAACACACCTGGCCTCCTCTGTTTTTAAGTGGTGCCAGGAAAACATAATCTGTTGACCCACAGGATGCATGTCCACTCTAGGAATCCTTTGAATCCAGCTAGATGCTCTGACAACATCGTAAAAATGCCTGGCTTAGAAGAGGAAGTGCATTGACTGCATTTAACAAGTGCAGAAACTATTTTACAACTGGAAAATCCAACCACAATAAGAAATACAAATTGGTGGCTGTTGAGTTAAGTCTACCACTAAGCTTGCTTGAGTGCCTTCCTTCTTCCCCTGAGACTCACTCCATCCAGCAAGGAGTTTTCCTGCTTACCTCTTTATTAACTGCCTTTACATGCTAGGAAATTTTTTTTTTTTCCAGCAGTTTATCTGTCCTGGGTCTCATTTCCCCTTGAGGTGCTTGGCAATAGAAGATGATCGTTTGGATTCAGATATTAATGATTTGATGTGTTACCCTTATGTAATTGAACTTTAATGATTGCTTTTTCCTCAAAGGTGGAACTAAATTGTTTGGGAATTTTAACTACTCAATGTCAGCTCCCAAGGACAGCTCAACCTGAATCCTCCTCCAAGCCACAGAATTTAAAGACCTCCTCAATACTAACCAAAAGCATTGTTCTTGGGTTACAGAAAGAACTTTGTATGGTATGCTTCCTACATTTTGAAAAATATCTGCAAATATTTTGGGAACTGGATTTCGGGAAGGACTAGCCTCTGGCTGAACTCTGCTGCAAAATCCATAAATACAGGGCTTCGGCTCTGCACAGCAGGACAGGTGCAAGTGTACACCAGTGACCTCACAGCCGGAGACCATTTCTCCAACATCCTGCCAGGAGAAGAGTAGAAAATAACAAAGGAAAAAAAAACCAAAAAACCAAAAACCCCAAACTTTCTAGTTGGCATTCTTGTTGAGGAAATCTATAAAGAATCAACCTGGGGTTGTGGCTCAGTGGTAGCATGCTTGCCTAGCATGCATGAGGCACTGAGTTTGATCCTCAGCACCACATTAAAAATAAAGATATCGTATCCACCTAAAACTAAAAAAATTAAAAAAAAAATGAAAAAAGAATTAAGCTGCTGTTGACTTGTTCTGTGTACTTTTTGTCTTAAGAATATGTGTTAGAGAGTCCTGTCTGAAAAACCTGTTGTTTTATATTTTCTCAAGTTGTTGGTACAGCATCTGGATAGAACTCAACTCAAGCTGGAGAGGAAGCAAGACAGTGGCAAGCTAAGAGCATAGACCATTGCTTCCAGCAGGGCTTTCTGTGATGCTGGGGACCATGTATCTCCACACTCTTCAGTTTGATCACCATGGGCCATATGTGGCTTTTGAACAGATATGAGTAGTGTGATTGAGGAGCTGAATTTTAAATCTTATTTAATTTTAATTAGTTTAGATAGCCACCATAGCATGTGTGGACTGTGCTGGACTGCACGGGGTAGACTCAGAAGCTAGACCACTTGGGCTCAAATCTCAATTCCATTCCCTTTTGTGTCTTTGACTTTGGGCAGGTACCTCCTGTTAGCTCACACTGTTCTGTTGTTACCTGTGGAGTTCAGGGGTATCCTGGGGCAATCACTGGCCTTCGGCAGAAGCCTTGAGGTAGGGTTACCAGTTGGCCTCTTCCGGAAGGATTGATCTTTCAGTTCCTAATGATGGTGATCCTTTGCCTATTTTAGCTTTTTTTTTTTTTTTAAATATAACAGTGGCAAATATTGGTAGTTTTTTTGTGAGTTTGTGTATTTTTATTTTTATTCTTAACCAAGTTAAAGTTGGAAACCCACATCAGTCCCTTCATTCATTTACTAATTCGTGAAATTGAAAAGTCTGTGCTTAGTTGTACAACTCCAGTTGGCTTATATAAACTTTAAAAAAAAAAAAAAGACCCAACATTCATGAAGTACTAAAAATGAGAGGCTTTTGAACCATAATTGATTTGATGAGATGTGGACATAGTGAAGGAAGGTGACTTTTTTTGGGGGGGGGGAGGGGCCTGTTGTTTTGCTTTCCACACTTGCTAAAAAGTGGAGGAAGGGGGAGAGAATGGACCGGTTGGCCAGTTTGCTTTTACATGTGAAAAATATTAAAATGTTAGCAACGGCCCAGCCACTGACATAAGAAAAATAGTTTCACAGTTAAGCCTCTAAATGATATCCTAAAAACACAACATTTGCAATTATCTAATTAAAGTGATAAAGGCCTCAGGTAGTGGAAGTAATATGGAAGGCATTTTCTGGCAGATAAAGCTTCAGAAACCTTCACATCTGCACATGATTACGAAGCCCCTGTGGTTACTTCTCTTTCCCCCTTGCCTTAGCCCACAGTTCTCACTATGGACTAATAGTACATCATAATAAACCCCTGGATGCCAGCCAGCCCCGCGTTTTTGGCTAACTTTTCCCGTGTTTGTGAAAGTTGAAAGGGCGGTGCAGCTGTTGCACTGGGTACTTTCCAGTGGGGGATATGTTTTCCAGATGAAAGTGCAAATGGTAATTGAAATGTAATCAGTGTTTTTGGCATCTTGCTATTGTAATCCTTCTCACTATTTGTGATGTTAATTGTTCATTTCTTAGGGTTTGTTTTGTGTTTTTCTGTGGTCTGTAATCTACTAAAAGTGAGGAAGTGAACGAATGTTTTAGGCAGTTTTCCATTCTTTAACAACATCAACAACAACAACAAACCAACAATGGCAAGTAGTTAACATTTCTTGGATGAAGGTTTATTTTAAATAGCCAATAATTTGTGTCCAAGATATCTTATTGTGAGACTCATGTTTCTTACAGCAGAGGAAAATAAAATCTAAATCCCAAATAGTGTATCCAAATTCTAGAGCTGACTGGAAGCTTCTAGATCATTTATGTAGGCTTCAGACTCAATGCTTCAAGGGTTCTTAGGACCAGGCAGCATACTTAGATGGACTCAGTGATAAGCATACCTTTTCTGTCCTGATCCACCATGCTAAGGTGGGTTGTCAAGGAGTTGAGGGGGTGTATATGTAGATGATTTTGTCCATATTAGAGAATTACGAAGTTCTCTGTTTTGTTGAAGCTAGCAGGAGCACCAGTTGATTGGTAGTTGTCAGCCTTTCGCTGCATGGTTGAAAAATCTTCATGATCACTGAGTCAGGTTATAATCAAGCCAAGCTAATTAAATCGGATCCCCACTGGTATTTGTGATGTTTGTTCAGAGTGGGGAGTCACTGTTCTAGACCAGCTCTCTCTCTTAGCAGACAGGAAACGGAGGCCCTGAGCACCCGTGTGACTTCTCCCATGTCCCTTGTGGATACTGACCCAAGTATGGGATGGTCTGTTTCTGGAAGGAATATCTAGTGACCTCCCAAGATGCCTGTATACTATCTTGCAGGGGTTCAGCTTAGGAAGCCGCAGAGAGCAGAACGGTGGGTTCCCTGGTGACAGGGAGGAGCATTTACCTTCCTGCCTTGACACCCTGTTGGAAACTGCCCTTCCTTTTCCCACTGGAGCTTCTGGCTGACAAACTGCCTCAAGTGCTCTTTTTTTTTTCTTTGAGAAACAAATAGGTTTATAATTGCCCAAATGAGATGGCAACTTCCATATGAGGTACTTATTATCACAAAAGAGCTTCTCAGCATAGCTGGGCAACTCTGTTATAGAAACTCTTCTTCTCTCCTTTAGGGAACAGTACAAATTCAGCAGTGTTTGATGTAAATGACCATCTCTCGTGTTACCATATCCATTAAGGATCTTTTAAACCCATTAAATGCTAACCTGACTGAACACATGGTGTGGTTGTGTGGTATCTAGAAAGAGAGGATGCACTTCATAGACCCTGGCTGGGTCATTCCAGTACTTCATGTTTTGAAGGTTCCAGAATGCCCTCCTTACCTACTCACCTTTCTACTCATTAACTCCTTGGTGTGGTGGTTGGGTTGATGGAAAGGTGGTACCTGGGTGTCCCTTGCTGGCACTGGAGAGTTACTAGCCCCACCTAGGATGGGAGCCTCTGGGGAGAGGGGAGGATGTTGGTGGTAGAGGGGGTTGCTGCAGCTGAGAAAAATGGAAGCCAGAACCCAATTATGATACAACTTGTGTACATGAGACTTTTTGCGAGAAAAGATGGATCACATTTTTGTTAAGTATTTCTAGCTCCCTGAAAATTTGTGTTGCAGGTGATGATTAGCATATTTTGGAATATTTGATAGAAAAACATTTGCATTGTAAAGCAAGACTGGATTAAAGGGCTTTGGTTCATTTCCAGATCTGTTCTTTATTCTTGTAATATGACAGAATCCATTTCCAAATATGAAACTTGAGAGAGTGTGTGTATTTTTCTTTTCTGGATGCCAATCAAAGAATTCATTATTCCTTATCCAAAACATTCAGTGCCCTCTGAAATGACACCCTATCCTTTCATACCTGCCCCCCCCACCCCCGCCCCATGGGAGTGTGAGACTGTAGCTATAATGGGGAGCTAGTTATTTTCTACTTTCTGGTCCCAGAGGCTTCAGCCCTCTCATCATCTGGAAGCCAATGAAGGTTTGTTAGTCTTGTCAGGAGCCAGTTAGAGGGACCTAAGGAATGTAGACTATAATGGGCAGCTGGCGTCAATTTAGTGCTGTGGGAATGGTCAGGCTGTCGGAAGGGTCTAGCTTTACCTGCCCACCCCCTCCTCTGTGAGGGGTCAGTTTACTTCGTGGAGGGCTGCTTCTGACATAGCTGTCTATTTCTGGCAACAGCCAGCAGAGATTGAAGATACCTCCTGCCATTTCAGGAAGAGAAATAATATCCACTCCGGAGAATACATTTTGAGGCTGTGCATGCATGGGTGATGGCTCCCTGCCTGCTTTTCCTGCGGAAGGTTCTCCATGTAGAGAAAGATTAACAGACTTAGCCCAAAGTCAGACAGAGACGTGTTAATGAAAAATCTATCCCAGTGCCAAACCAAAGGCAAACTCTGGTCTACCTGGGGTGTTTTTTCCCCTCATTTTTGGAATGTGCACTGAAGCAACAGGGAAGGGGTTGGCCACACCTCTTTTGTAAAGCCCTTTGAGCTTTTAGCAGGAGCCTTCTAGAGCATCTAGATGGAAGTTCCTGGAATGTGTGAGTGGTGAGCAGTCTGGTTGAAGAGGGCTGATACTTGTTGGCTTTGCCCTCTGTGGAGAAGGAGCTCTGCACTGACTTCTGAGCTAACATCAGGCAGCCACCTGAGGGAAGAATGTCCTTGAGTTTCTGCCACGTTCCCTCTGAGGTGCCGAGGAAGAGGAGAGCTGATGCTCCTTGCTGTGCAGCTGCCCTCTTTCCTGGCATAGTAGTCACTCTGGACTTTACACCAGGAGGGGTTTTAACAATTGCATGCATTCTTAGTCTTCGGTTCAGTGATCCCTGAGTTTAAAAAGAAAAATCTTTTTGCCAGATGGAGCTTACTCTGTTGAGCTTATTAAAAAAAAAAAAAAAAAAAAAAAGATGACACATTTGGACTCTGATCACCCATTGTCATCTGCCCCTAAGACTTGTATCTCCATCTCCATTCTTTTTTTCTTTTCTTTTTTTTAGTTGTAGTTGGATACAATACGTTTGTTTTATTTATTTGTTTTTATGTGGTGCTGTGAATCAAACCCAGCACCTCTACCATTGAGCCATAACCCCAGCCTGCATCTCCTTTCTGATAGTTTCTATTCAACTTTTCTTGCATGTTCCATATGGAGATATGAGAATGATCTCATAGGAACTTGCCCAGTCTTTTAGCACACTGCATAAGCCTGTGGCTGCATTCCTGTTCATGAAGACTAGGCATAGTGTGAGAGGTCTCTTTGCAGTCAGTAACTAAGGGGATCAACCACCCTTCCTGCCTGTCAAGCTCAGTGTGGGAATAGGATGCTTTTCGGAGAGATGTCTTTGACACTGACTCCCCCGCCTCCAACCTTTTGAGAATCTGAAGAATTAGCAGCATTTAAAGGTATCCAAGGTTAGAAACAAGAAATCTTCTTGAACATGAAAGTGACTATCCTTGTGGGTTACTGTTTTAACTCATGTTCTTTTCTCCAACTCTTAAACTGGCCTTTTCCTCTCTAGTCTTAGGATATACTCACTCTTTAACAAGCAACTCAGCAATATCCAAAACATATGCCCTTTGCCCACTTCTGGCCAAGACACACCTAAATGCCTAATCGCCCAATTCTTCATCTTCCTGTAGCTGAGAGTGGTTTCAGTGAACAACTTGCTCATACTTTATTGAAGGTTCCACATATGTAAGTTCACTCTGCTCCGAAATATCTTGGTGCCATCATATTCTGTTTTTAGAAAATTGGTCATTTGGGAACTGCATTAATAGCCATTAATGAGGGTACTCACTTAGCACGTGTGAAGCTCTGGGGTTTGATCCCCAGCATCATATTTAAATAAATAAATAAACAAGTAGATAGATGGATAAATAAATGTATTGTGTCCAACTACAACTAAAAAATAAATATCTTAAAAAAATAGCCATTAACAAAGCAAATTCTGCAGCCTTCCGATATGGTACCTTGTTGCCACCAGCTCCTTTTCTGAGTATCCCCCTCACTGTGGTAGGACACTGCTGCTGTACAGTTAACGCTGGCATGTGCACATTGCTCAGTAAATGCCCTACGTGGGACTGACTGGGTCACGTCTGTCCCATTAGAGCAAAAACCTGGTCAGGTGAAAAGAGTAATTTCTTAGGTAAATGACTTTCTGAGATGCGGCCACCTCCCTCCCCACAACCTTAAGAGGCAGAGAGTTTTCATGTAAACAGTCGAAACAAAGGACTTGCAAAGCACAGTCATCATACATTCTCATGTTCTATGACGTTATTACATCATAAAAAAAACTCTCGGTAATCTCACATCTACTAAGTAGGAATATCTCTATCCTTTTGCAATAACAAAATCCCAGACTCAGTATCTCTATGACTTGAGAAGTCACATTAGCATAAGCAGTATTTCTAATTAGAAGGGTGTTTTGTTTTTTAATCAACAATGTTTTCTGCAGTACCTATGATGTTTAAAAAGTATAAAACTTCCCAGTAAAATACTTTGGTGATAGATATTTCTAGTGGTGGACTTAAATGTTTTCATAAAAATGTAAAAACTGTTTTCAAAATTTCTGCCTATTATTTTCAGTTGGCATTGTGCAACCCAGTGAAAATGTGTATAAATGTTTGCAGAAGAATACTTTCATTCATAAAAAGAATACAAAGGTTTTCTTAATATGAAAATGCCCCAAAGAAAGAATGGTCATGATTAACAGATTCATTTAAAAATAGGAATGGAAAAAACATTTGTTTGAAATACTTTCTGAACCCCCATCGTTTAAGAGACAGCATTACACTCACCTTGGGAAACAGGTTTTAAGTACTGTAGATATACCGTGTTACATTGATTTGCAAGAATGGGGAACACTTTGTGGTTAACCATTTCATAGAGGCCTATCAGTTGGAAAGGATCTTGGTATTCGTATAGCCCAGCTTCCCACACAGTACTCAGCCCCCTCTGTAGTTACCTTGTTGAATGGTTCACCCCCCTGGGCAACCCTGGCTGCGTTTCTGGGGAGCTTTATGAGAAAGAAGCTCCTAATCCTGTGCTACTATGAAATTGCTGCCCCCAGCCTGCCAGGGAGTCTGCTAGCTCTTTATGAGGACTTCTGAAGCTGCCCTCTAAAGATGATTGCACTGTTGTCTCTTTAGGGCTTTTCCCTGAGTGGTGCTAGTTCTGGGCTGGGACTCCTAGATGTCTTACAGCCTGGCTGCCCTCTTCTGGACACTTTTGGGTTGGTCAGTATTCTGGGGTAATTTATCTTGGTTTCTAAAAATGAAGTGTCTTCTCCTGTTGCTTCTTGCTGAGCCTGCCATGCTTTCTTAGACTTACTATCAGTTTTCCTCTCTTTAGCTTTGGGTACTTTGTCTTAAAATATAAATGCAGAACTGTATGCATATTTGAACAATTCTGAGTCCCTTCTTGACACTGGGGCCTTTGCTGTGCTAAGTGTGCTTTCTAAGGAAGGGAGGAAAGTGTTGACTGGACCTGGGTCCTGTGTTGTGAATCTGCCCCATCATCCTTGAATCTTGAGTTCAGCACGCAGTCTGTGTATGTTTATCTTGAGGAATGAACCCCAAATTTGAAGTTGCTGTTTGATGTTTTCCCTTTGTCTGTGAAGGGAGTTAAAATTTCAAGTGTGATAAATCTAGTTTTAAAATATGAAATGAAATGTAGGTAACTCTTGATTTATAAGACCTTATACCACCAGGCATGGCGTTACACACCTGTAATCCTTATGACTCAAGAGGCTGAGGCAGGAGAATCGCGAGTTCAAAGCCAGCCTCAGCAAAAGTGAGGCGCTAAGCAACTCAATGAGACCCTATCTCTAAATAAAATATGAAATAGGACTGGGAATGTGCTCAGTTGTCAAGTGCCCCTGAGTTCAATCCCCAGTACACACACAAAAAAATTCATCAGGTGTCTACTACCCCCAGATTTCTCTCTCTGTACAGGATTATAGAATACTAACAGCCTTTAGTTCCCTCCGAAGGTTCCAGATTGCCCTGCCATCCAGTTCATTATTTACTCAGCTCCTGATTTCGAGAAAAGAAGCAACTGCTTTGAAGGCATTTGGGAACAGGAAAAAACAAAGTACATGCTTTGTAGATATTTGGAGAAGCAGAAATCTTGTGCATTAATAACTGTGTTATCAGCTTGATTTGGGTTGAGCAAGTAGTTAGAAAAGGCATTTTCCAAAATCATATCACCAGGGAATTTTTGTTGAGGCTAGCCTTGAAACATTGTCCTTCTAAACTAACTAAACCACATTTTTGTTGTTGTTGTTAATAGGGATTGAACCCAGGAAGGACTTTACTACTGAGCTACATCCCCAGCTCTTTTTGTTTTGTATTTGAGACAGGGTCTTGCTAAGTTACCCAGTATCTTGCTAAGTTGTTGAGGCTGACCTCTAACTTGCAATCCTTCTACCTCAGCCTCCCCACTAACTGGGATTATAGGTGTGAGCCACAGTGCCTGGCTTTTACTTTTGTATTTTTGGGAATGGAACCCAGGGCCTCAAACGCGTTAGGGATTCACTCTTATCACTGAGCTACATTCCTTTTGTGTGTGTGTGTGTGCGTGTGTGTGTTTGTGTGTGTGTTGCTAGGGATCAATTTCAAAGCCTTGCACATGCTAGGCAAACATTCTACTACTGAGCTATATCCTCAGCCCCTCTATATCCGGGAGTTTTAAAAGACATTTGATGTGATCTCAGTACTCTGGTCTTGTTCTATGTCTCTTCTCACCTGCGGGGGGAATAAAAAAAGTTCATTTCTTTTACTAACAGAACTGTTTGTCTTACACTTAGCGTGTAACCTGCTAAGACCTTGTTTTCATTTTGAAGTCATTTGAGAAAAAGAGTGAGAGCCATTTAAATTATAAGCTCATGCCCATGTAGCCTTGGATAAGCTGCATTGTTCTATGACTTTCTGGGAAATGTGATAAGGCATCCCCAGCCTGGGTGTTGGACTGATGCTCTGGCCAGTGGTACACATCCTTGCCTGGTAAATGCATCCTGCTAGCTGTCAAGTCCTCTATTAGAGCTCCTCATGATCCCAAATTCATGGTACTATTTTAGACACTGTGGCTCTTTTTTTTTCTATTTTTTTATACTAGTGTTTAGACATTCTGTAGGTCACAGTAAAATCCACATTTACTTGTATCATTTGAAAACATTTACTTTGATATCAAGTTTAATATTGAGCACCTTTGGAAATGAGCCTTTATATTAACATTAATATACAGGATTCTAATGAATTCCAGACTGTGTATGTTATTAGGCACTCTTTCTTTCTTTCTTTCTTTTTTTGGAAATTCTTTCAGATTGTAATGAGGTTTAAACAAATTTTAGTAACACAAGTTTGATCATATTTAGTTTTTCTGGAGTTGCTGTCACCTTTTAACAGGGGCGATGGCCAGTGTCTCACTGGGGGGTTCTTCTTTCTACCCGGGAGGATGTAACCCACCCTAAAACTTAAAGTCTCAAATAATTAGGAACAAAACACAAATAGTCAGAAATTTATTTACAAAAGCAAAGCCCCTGGTAGATCTAGTTCACATGGGAGCTGGAACTAGACAAAGGAAAGATGGCTCTGGTAGTTTATTTAAGGGGGTAAGTCAAAGACAGGGATAAAGGGCAGAGTCTTGCTTCCTGATGCCTCGCAGTCAGCAGGTTGATTGGCATCTTCTCAGGTCACACCCATCTCAGGTGTTGTGTGGGATCTTTGGCAGAGCTTGAGGGGGAAATTCACCTCATCAGGCAGTAAGTCCCGGTGGGGGTGTGCCACAGGGAGTTCCCAATGCCAGACTCATCTCCTCACTAAGCTATGATGTGCAGTGTAGTCCACATACAGCCCATGGATGGCTCATGATACCCTTTCAAGTATCATACGCCAACCTTTACTCATTTATCTGAAAGATTACGGATGTACAAGTAGTAAGTTTGGAAAATGTTCATCAAGCATACAGAGGGAATAGGCTTGCTGCCCAAGCAATGAGAATTGTTACAATTGCTCTTTGAGAAATTTTTTTTTTTTAAAGAGAGAGTGAGAGAGGAGAGAGAGAGAGAGAGAGAGAGAGAGAGAGAGAGAGAGAGAGAATTTTTAATATTTATTTTTTAGTTCTCGGCGGACACAACATCTTTGTTGGTATGTGGTGCTGAGGATCGAACCCGGGCCGCACGCATGCCAGGCGAGTGCGCTACCACTTGAGCCACATCCCCAGCCCGCTCGTTGAGAAATTTTTGAGTAATAAAATTCAAACTTCTGGAAATTTGGGTTATCAGTAGAACTTAGGGTTTATACCATTTTGTAAACGAAAGTGATCTTAGAACAATCTGTATTTATGATAAATATGTTATAACGCAATTCCAAATGAGATCATGAAGTTGGTAATTCTTTTTTTAATCCTACACAAGTGTGAGCCAGGTAAAAACAGATTTCTTATAAAAATTCAACTTTTACTACATGAATCTGCATAGAGAAGGTTGTCTCTTACATAACAATGAGACTTTTACGGGGGTCCAGAATTCATATGTAGCAAGAAGCATTGTGTTCTAGAGTTAGGTGGTTGTATGGTGATATTGTTCCTGCCACCTGCCAATTCATTTCACATTTTTTTCCTAGGGAAAAAAAAAACTTGCTATGGCTTAGATGTTGTGCTAGATGCTGGTGATATAAAGGTGAATAGAACAGACAGGAACCTGGTGTGTGTGTGTGTGTGTGTGTGTGTGTGTGTGTGTGTAGAGAGAGAGAGAGACAGACAGACAGACATAACAGTTGCTATAGTATTGCTTTTTATTGCAGTTCTACATATTTCTTTCATTCGATCCCTAGTCTGGGTAATTGAGATGTACGTTTTCACTTGATAGATTTTCGGCACTGGGCCACTCTAGGAGTAAAAGTCAGCTTCCAGATAGAAAGCTTGTTTTGTGATTGGTCCTCTGTTGTTCAGGCACACATGATGCTGACTTGTAGCAATTTCACAAGGAAGAAGGCAATGAAATGCCAAACTCACTGAAATTCAGGATTGATGTTTTGGCAGCAATACCATTTGGAAATAAGAGTAAGACAAATAATTTTTATAGTGACTCAGAAACCCCACTTTGGCCTTAAGAACATGGTGTTAGGCCTGTACGGAGTTAATGATTTAATTTTAATTGCTCTTTTCTGTAAGTGGAACAGAAGCAAAGATAATTTTTGGCTGCCATGTAGACGAGGATAGCCATCTAGTTAGTGGGAATTATTTTTTAACAATTTTAGTTGGGTTTCAATGAGGTGATCTTGAAGCTTATAAATGAACTTTGGAAGAGCTAACCTTGTTCTGCTGTCCACTTTCAAAATTGATGACTTTAAAATTAGGACCCCTAAAATTATATGTAAAATTTAGAATGTATCAAATATGGGCAGAGGAAAGAAATAAGGTACTGTGTATAAAATTTTAATGTACAGCTGGACTTGGTGGCTCAGTTCCATGATCCTTCTCCTACTTGGGAGGCTGAGGCAGGAAGATCACAAGTTTGAGGCCAGACTGGGCAGTTTTAGTGAGACCCTATCTGAAAATGAAATTTTAAAAGAGGGGTAGGGATACAGCTTAGTGGTGGAATGCTTGGAGGAAGGTCAGAGTAATGCCCTGTCTCATATTAATTGCTCCTTGTTGTCATTCTATAATTTGTCTGTTTTATGCCACCAGGGATGAAACCCAGGGCTTTCTACCACTGAGTTACATTCCCACCCAGCTGTTTTTTCTTTTCTTTCTTTCCTTTTTTTTTTTTTTTTTTTTTGGAGATAGGGTCTCACTAAGTTGCAGCAACTAAAACTTATAATCCTCCTGCCTCAGCCTCCTTGGTTGCTGGAATTATAGGCATATGCCAACAGGCCCAACTGTAATAACAAGTTCTTGAACCACAACAAGATCTTTTTGATAAACTGTCTTAAAATAAAACTATGGTCAGTGTCTTTTCTACTAGTGACATCTTTTAAAATAATTAATTTCTTTCACAATAAGAGTAATTTTGTTCCTCCAAAGGATAGAGCCCGTTTGTTTACAACAAAAACACCTCTCGCTCTCCAGCTGTGTTTTTTTAGAGCTAGATCCAGGCTTCCCCTAGCTACTGATCTGGTAGGAAAGGCCTATCTTTGACTGTTGTGATGAAGGTTTATAGTGGGCACTTTGAAAATGTTACAGGTGGACAATGGCCAAACCCTCATTGCTTCTCCAAAGCACACACTCAGTGTTGGGAGGAGTAGCCCATTGTGGTGTTTTTTTTTTTTTTTTTTAATTTTTAGTTGTAGATAGACACAATGTCTTTATTTATTTATTTAATTTATTTTTATGTGCTGCTGAGACCTGAACCCAGTGCCTCACACGTGCTAGGCAAGTGCTCTACCCCCGAGCTACAACCCCAGTCCCGCATTGTGGTTTTATGTCAGAGGAACAAGGAATGGGATGGGGTAAGTGAAATTGTACTTCTTTGACACAAAAGAACGTGCTCTTCCTCTTCCTATCTTCTAAGGCTTTCTCTCAAATCTTCATATACTTGAAGGAGATGAGCCTTTCCTTTCAGCTTGGGTGGGGTTTCTCACCCTTTTTGTTTTCCCCATCCCCCACCAGGAGTCTCTTAGACACTATTGCCCAGCCCTAACATTTAAATACCATAGATGTGCAGTGTATCTGTACTTAACATCCAAAGGAGCTTTTCACCTACTCCCCAAATGAATTTGAAGTCCATCAGGGGCAATATCATCCCCATTTTGAAAGCACAGGCTGGGAAACCTGGCTTGGGGAGTTGCTGCTCTAGGCAGACATTAAACTTTGATGAGGGCTAATCCATGTCGTCATTTATTTAAGATCCTTGAGTCCTTCAGATAGTTTTCTGATATGGATCACTGTTAAAGGATTGAGTTGTTTACCTAAAGCTTGGACTTTGAAGTTGCTCTACTTGGTTCAGATCCTGTTGACCTCCTCATCTGATTCTTGCTATGTTATCACTGGCAAAGCCTTAGATTATTCATCATTTATTAAGCCTTAGTTTATTAGCAAAATAGAGCTAATAATAGTTTCCTCAAAAGGTTGCTGGGGAGGACTGAATGAGAACATAGGGCAAGCCATCAAAAAAACTGATATTATTAGTTGTGTTAGGGCTTAGACCTACTAGCTCTGCATTTTAAAGATTAGATTGTGTGCTTTTCTGAATTCAACAGTGATACAGATATGGGAGAAAAAGATAAAGAGCTATGTGACACCATGCAGTTTAACTTTGGAAGGTATGAAATAATGTGATGGAAGAATACATATTAGGTAAATATTGTCAATCAAGTAGAATTCATATGTCAATAGGGATGAAACAATACAACATTAGCAACCTACCAAGAAGATGAAATATGGACTGGTGATTGTATACCTGCTATATAGCCTCAGGTAAATTGTGAGCTGGAGGCAACTTCCCTGCTTCCTGGCAACTGAATGGTGGAGAGGTTTGAGGCAAAACCCTCCAATGTCTGTTACTGGAAGTTCTTAGACACTTAATTTGGTCTCTTCAAAGTCCTGAGCAGGACTTATTTTTATTTTTTAATATTTTAAAAAAGAGCACACGAGCAGTCCAGTGTATGCCTTTTCACGTCTTTTTTGAGTAAGATGAGAGGGTTTTCAGTGTTTGCAGAACATCTGGGTCTGTGAATTCTCCCAGAGTGATTGTCAGCATCTGATTTTTCTCCTTAAGGAGGATTGGCAAATATTAGTCACCTTCTTATTTATTTATTTGACCCTTTATTAAGGTTGAGTATTAAGCGAGTGCATATGTGTGTATGATTGTGTGTAGTGCCAATGAAAATTCTATTTATTCTTTATTTGTTGCTTTGTTTTATGAAATCTGAGTAATTTGGACCAAAAAAAAAACTTTCATGGGTAAAGACTAAATTAAAAAGGGAAACTTGAATTTTAATAGTGCATGGAGATACACCTTGTTAAATACATGTTCACATTCATTAGCAGCCAATTCTAAAAATGTGACCACCTTAAGAATAGAGTCTCCCCCTGCACTTAACTGTCTAGGGAGTAGCTGTCAGCACAGGGTACTAGTCAAACATAGGAGAGTTGGTGGACTCCTGGGGAGATTTTACAGAGTATCACAAGAAGTTGCTGGAAGGAAACTTGGGAATAAATTTTAATTTTTTTCAGGGGGGCAGGGGGCTGTCTTGCTAGGTTGCCCAGGCTGAGATTGAAATTGCAATCCTCCTACTTCAGCCTCTTGAGTGGCTGGGATTACAGTATGCACCACTGAGGTTTTATTTTTCAGAAAAAAAAAAAAAAACTCTGTTTATCTGTTACCTGTGTGAAATAGAAAATAAATACGACATCTTGGGAAGTAAAATTGTGTAAATTGTGAGCTGGAGGCAACTTCCCATATGTTAAATATTCTTTCTCTTGGCTGTACTAGATGTTGACTTCCAGAATTTACTCAATACAGAGGAGAACTAGTAAGAGTTCTTAAACCTGGGAGAGTAATGCTCTAGTTTCTTTCCTATTGGTTAACCTTGTGGGAGTCCATGGCAGAGATCTAGGAACCTTTGCCTTTCAGGACTAGAATAGTAATTTCCTTATCCATTTGTGTTTTGGTCCACCAGTTACAGAAAATTAAGTGTCTGCTATTGAAGCAGAAAATGGTAAGGCATTTGGAGTTTCTTTGTTATCTTTTGGTGTATTCCAGTTCATGAAACACAGGATTAGAGAAGAGTAATTTGAGCATTTTTATGCACACACATGGAATAGAGAAGAGTAGGGAAGGTAGAGGTGGATAGGCACTGTTAACTATGTTCTCAAAACCTAGTCGCAAAGAACATGGTATTGCCCATGTCATACCTAGGATAGTACTAATTTTTACTTTTTCAAGAGCTACTTAATGAGCTCCTACTGTGGAGATGAAATCAGATCGAATCCAGGCCCTCTCCTAAGAGGCATTGAGGGCCGTTTCTCCCAGGGGAGAGTGTCCTGTCCTGTGCCAACCTTACACAGTCCTCTCTAGCTTTCCTACTGTGGAACCTCCAGGCAGAGTTCCAAGATGGCCAAGTCTTTCTCCCTTTTTTCTTCCTCATCTTCCCATAGTCATTTAAGAAGTACACATTACCTCATTGGCTCTGGGGATTTATGGCTAGTAGCACCTTGGGAAAATGCAACCCTTTTAGGATAATCTCCTGGGAACATCTGTATGTGGGATATAAACTGTGCTTACAGCTGGCGTGGCCCCTTGCTGAAGTGGGTTGGAGGTGAAGTGTTTGAGGCATGCTGGGTGTCGGGCATCCCATGCCATGGGGATGCTCTCCCAAGCCCTGTCCTTGACTCTGGGTGCTCTTCATCCTCTGGTCACTCCCTCACTGCTGCTGAATACCAGAAGCACCCTTTCACTGTGTGTCTACTGAGGGAAATTGTCCTGAAAATAAAAAGTGTTTCATCGCTGTGAAAACTCAACTGTTTGATAATGTCTTTAGAGAGATGGAGAAAAATAATACCAATACCCAATTTGGGGCCTTTGTTTTGTTTTGTTGGTACTGGGGATTGAACCCAGGGTCACTTTATCACTGAGCTCCATCTGCAGTACTTTTTTGTTTTTCATTTTGAGACAAGGTCTAACTAAGTTGCTGAAGTTGGCTTCAAACTTGTGATCCTCCTGCCTCCCCTCCTGGGATTATAGGCCTGTGCCACCATGCCTGGCTCCAAATTCTAGTCTCCTGAGTGGAACAATTGAATGAAATAATAACTTCTACCATTAATATTTCTTTTGTACACAGAGTAATAAATACTTTTGCTTCCCATTTACCTTTTTAAGGACCAATCACAGTGCTTTTAAAGAATACCATAAATTAAGAACACTTAGGGGCTGTTGGGGTTGTGGCTCAGTGGTCGAGCGCTCACCTAACATGCGTGTCCATCTAAAACTAAAAAATATATCTTTAGAAAAAAGAACACTTGAGGGAAAATGTGTTTTAAGTTCTCTGTATGACTTATTTATTGAATTATCTTACTGTACCCCATAAATTTTTATGATTATTGCCTGTCAACTAAAAATGAACTTATTAATAGAAAGAAAATGAAACTTATTAATATTTGCTTACTGAGAAACTTGTGAAGTTGGTTGTGATTGGGGATGGGTCAGTAGGAGTAAGGGATTCAATCAGTCACAGGAAAAGTCTGGCGACTCCAGAGCCAGGGTGGAGGAAGTTGCAGCTTAGACTGATGTTGGTGGCCCTGGAGGCTGCTGTGTGGCTCATTCTCATCGGTCAGCAGGTGGCACCAAATAGCCAAAACTTATCCAGGGAGAGGTACATTGTGCTTGACTGGATTAAATCACATTTTCTATACTTTGAGAATTTAGGATGAATATCACCTGCACATCCTCCTATCCCGAGGTAAAATCCTTCAAGACTGAATTTTCTGAAAGTCTTTGATGCTGTGATATAGTCATGAAAGTTAATGATCTCTAAAATCAAATATTGATTTCCATCTTTTCTTTTTAAAGGAGGGATGATGGCCCTGAATATTAAATGAAACTATGAGATCATTCAGGAGAATATATTTACTGAATTAGTTTTCTGATTTTTTGTTTTAATGGAATTCTGTAAATATATTGCTAAAATAGTTGTCAATACTTAATATACCAATACATGTACATTGTTGAGATTGATTATGTCTGTCTGTCTGGGAATTTTGCTCCCATTCAGGATTTCTGTTTGAGTGATGATGATGATTTGATTACTCAAATAGTGATGATTATTTGATTATAGATGTGAGTTGGTTATAAGGTGGATTCGGCACTTCTTCCTGAGGAACATGTGGGATATATTGGTCGTGTTCTTAACTTCTGACAAAACTACTAATGATAAAAAAGACGTAGTTATTCATATCATTATTTGCAATCATTATGCTATTAAGGTTTAGTTTGTTTCAGCTTATTTTATTTAACCTGGAAATGTGGTTGCATGTGACATGTGCTTATATGCCCCAGCTTGAGAAATGCTACATCTGAACTACAATAGGATAAACGTTCCTTTTCAGCATACATGGCTTTATTTTCCTGTGACATGAGAAAATCGTCTTTTTATTGGTCGTTCTATGTGCCTGGGTGGAGGTCTGGTCTTATCATTCGGACTCTGTAGTAATGAGGCCACTGAATGGTCCATGTGAATATTCTCGGTACACATTGAATGAGACTTCTGCTAAATAAGCATCCAGGTACAAAAATACTAGGATTTTTGAATTTTAGGGTGTGGGGAGGGATGAGATAGGAAGGAAGAGGGAGGTAACAAACATCTTTCCCTTGGGACATCTTCCTGCCTCTACAGGAGGAATCATCCTTCTCCCTCCCACTCTTTATTTGCAGTCAACTTACTTAGGTAGCTTTGCATGCCTGACTGAGTCTGAGTCCCTGCGGTGAAATTTAAAATATGCAGGAATTCAACCACACCAATAGGAATCAAGCAGGGCCAGGCCCGCATTTTCCTCTTGCCTCAGGTCCTGCCAGCTCTCTCTCTAGAACACATTCACATCTCTCCTCCTCCAGTCCACAGCGCAGGGCCACAACTGGAGTAACCTTCCAACTGACCTCTGCTTCTATTCTTGACCCCTAGAATCTGTTTTCCACACAGAGTCAGGATTACTACTTTAAAAACATACTCCGTGATGTCAGTGACGAGTTTAAATCCGCCCAGTGGCTTCCCGTCGTGCTCATTGCACCCCTGCACACCAGACTCCAGCCATGCTGGTTCTCCAGCACGCTATGCTGTTTTCCTTTGCCTGGAATGCTGTTCCTCTCCATCTGTGCTTGACTCATTCCTTTACGGCAATGAGGTCTCAATTTCAGTACCTGGAGACGCCTTCCTTGACTACTAGGTTTAAAACAGTCACTCACTCTTTCACTTTACTCTGCTTTTATTTTATTTTCTTTAAACTCTCTTTTGCCTCTCTATGTGTGTCCAGCCCCTAGTAGGACTTGAGCTTCCTTAGAGCAATTCCCTTACCTTATTTACTGTTTATCCCTAGCATCTGGAAAGGTGCTGAGCATGGGGTAAGCCCTCAGTGTATTTGGCAACGCTGAAGGGAAAGGCTGCACTTAAAGCTAAACATCCCTCTCTTCATTCTTTGAGGGATTGTGATAAAGTGAAGACAACAGTGAGGTCTAGGTCCTTGTGCCATATTTATCCCTGAAAAACACTGTGACACTCGGTTGGTTCCTAAGGAGTAGGTATTGGTATTGGTCTCGGAAACTGTAATAACAACAATATAAATAATTATAATCACTTATTGAGCATCTACTATGAACTGATAATATTCTTGGTGTCATATTCTTTTTTTAAAATATTTTTTAGTTGTTGATGGACCTTTATTTCACTTATGTGTATGTGGTGCTGAGAACTGAACCAAGTACCTCACGCATGCTAAACAAGCAAGCTACCACTGAGCCACAACCCCAGCCCCTCTTGGTGCCATATTCTTACATCTTAATCTTGGGCAACGGTTTTCTGTTATGTGAGATATATAGAAAAAATGATTTGTTCTTTTATATAACATTTGATTAAAGATAATCTAAAAGATTATATAGTTTGTGATGATATGCAATAGAAACAAAGAAATTTATTCAGAAGCCCCAAGTAGGTGTTCGTATAGCCATGATAAAACTTTAAAACTGTAGTTCAAATTTTACAAAGAAGAAAGAACCATTTGTTGGGAATCCATCATCTCACCCTCTTAATAGCCTGTGAAGTATCTTTCTTATTACTTCCTTTGGGAAACTGAGGCTCCAAGATATTGAGAAGGTTGAACAAGGTCACACAGCTGGCAAAGGCAGTGCTGAAGTTCAGAACCAGCTTTGACTCCAGAAGACTGATGCTGGACAAACACTAACTCTTTTATTTTCTACTCACCTTTATCCTAGCAGCTTTTGTGGGGACTGTACACACTTTGGACACCTAAATATGTTTTTCCTTTTCTTTCTTACAGAATTCTAAGAAGGAGCTGATGTGGAGGAGCAGCTGAGACAGTTCAAGATGACGACCACAGTAGCCACAGACTATGACAACATTGAGATCCAACAGCAGTACAGCGATGTCAACAACCGCTGGGACGTGGATGACTGGGACAACGAGAACAGCTCCGCACGGCTCTTTGAGCGGTCCCGCATCAAGGCTCTGGCAGGTGAGTCCCCTTCATACCCTGTCTCAGAGCTCAGTATGCTGTATGGTCCTCCTTAAAATTGTCCACCTGACTTCTCTATGACTCCTGCTTACACATCATTGTATCTCTCCTTAGCCATGTCCCACAAGACAAGCTGAACACTTTGTAAGGAGCTAGAGTTCCATATTTGGAGAGCTCTCTCTCCTTTTTTTGTCTTTTTTGGAACTGGGGGTTGAACCCAGGGCTTTGTGAATGCAAGGCAGATGCTTTGCCACTGAGCTACATCCCAGCCTGAGCTGTCTCTCCTAATGGCCAGAATAATTCAGAGCACAGAGAGATTTTTATAGCAGTTCAGAAAGAACTACTCAAACGTTGTAAGATCTTTTGACATCTTACATTGCAAAATGTTGGAGCACACTCTACCTTATACACAAAAATACCCAAACCAACCTGTGTTGTTAGTGCCTTGACCTATTAACTGGCCTAAACTGTACAAGGTTCGTTAGCACTACATAATAAGGGCTTTAGATCTGAAAACCAGAAGTATATAGTATAATGTTTAGTAAGGGTACATTTAACACTGTAAGAGGTATATTTATCATTAATTCACTAACACTAGTGGGAACGTGTGATTTCTTATTCCTTTGTTGCTGTTGAATATCTAGAGCATACTTTGACAGTGACCCTTGACAGTGTGTCACCCTAAATTACTTGAAAATTCAGGAAGTGGTTCCATCACTCTGAGAACGCAGCAGTCCTGAATATGTGTAAAGCAGAAGTCAAAATAGAATGCTTTCAAGGTCTTCCATCTGTACTTTGAGACTTCAAAGGAAATTGTTTCTATTGAGAAAAGTGAATTTATACTTTCCCCCCCTAATATCTTTAATTATGATAAATAAAAAGTCAGGTAACTGTTAATTGTGAAAATAGCTCACTTTTCTGTTATTTTTATAATAGAATTAGATTATGAAGCATGTTCATTTGGGATTCTCTTGATTTTTAAACAAAAGGAAACCTAACCCAAAGTAGCTTAAGTAGCAGAGAAAACTGATTGATCATAAAGTAGGCAAATTCAGTCTTATAACAAGACCTGTTCCTGGACTTAATTGGTACAGTCAGGACCCAGTTTCTTTCCCTCCACTCTTTGGCTTTATTTGTTAGTGCAGCCTCCATTTACAATCAGGATCTATCTTGTGGTCTCAAGATGGCTGCCCCAGATCCCAGGTCTCCTGGACCTTACAGACACCCAGAAAAGAGCACATCTGCACCCCCATCATCCTGCAGTCATCTCATTGCCATGTTTGACCCTAGTTGGAGAACAGGACATCTGATTTGACTTCATCTGGACAGGGTACACTCCTAGAGTGAGTATTTAGTCAGTCCCACCAAACAGCTTGGCTAGAGAATTTGGAATGTAACATGAAGCAGGAAGAGGGGAATGGATATTGAGGATGCAGCCAAATGAATGCTATAGGAAAAGTATTCAGCTTTCTTAGGCTAATTTGTCTCCTGAGTGGTGTGATTTAAAGATCTTTCTTGAATGAATGGTTAATTAGATGGTCATTCACTTGAGAGTTGGGGCCTTAGTTTCTGTCTTATTCATTAGCATGGTTCCGTATGGAAACCATGATCTTGGCTTGTGCTAATGGATTGATTGGTGCTTTCAGCCTTCTCCCTTTTTCTTGAATCTTCATTTGAGTCTTAAGACCAGTATGCTAGGGGTGACCAATTACCTTTGCTCATGAGGCTTTTACTTTCTGATTCTAGGCTACCCTGTCTTTCTTCCTTCCTTCCTCCCTTCCTATTGAACCCAGGGAGGGGCATTTAACCACTAAGCCATATCCCCAGTCCTTTTTTAAAAAAATATTTTGTTTAGAGACAGGGTCTAGCTAAGTTCCTTTAGGGCCTCACAAAAAGGCCTTCCTGAGGCTGGCTTTGAACTTGCTATCCTCCTGCCTAAGCCTCCCAAGCTGCTGGGATAATAGGCACATGCCACTGCACCCAGCTACCCTGTCTTTCTTTTAAAGACAGCTTTTCTTGCAAACTGCAGAGAAGTTACTTGCTTTTTGTATGTGGTCTTTTTATAGATGTAGAGCAAAGACCCCAGCTGACCCTCGTTCATTTTTCCTGATATTCCAAGGATGTTTGTCTACGTCCCAGAAGAACTGGGTCACAATATAATAACAGTGCTCATTATGGTGCTTATTATGTGCCAGGCACTATTTTAAATGCATTGAATATTTTAATAGTTAATCCTATAACGATCGTGTGAGAGTTACCATCATCTATAAAGTATAAATGAGGAAGCAGTCACGGAGGGATTAAATAGCTTGCCAGGGGACACTACTGGCACTTCAGCCTAATGACCAAAAAGAAGTGGAGAGAATTGCACTCTCCCATCTACAGAATCTACCTGGAACACTGGCAGGACTGGGCACAGCGACTCTTTCTCAAAGTAGAGAAAAGCTTCATCTGAAAGCTACTTCCTCATACAAGTTGGGTGAAGAGGGAGTCTTTCAACTCTTCTCAACTCTTTCGCTTATAAAATTTTAAGATTCACATATATTTTAAGAAAATATTTAGAGTTAATACTGACTTGCCATGTACTCAAAGTTTATACACATACCCAAAATATATATATCCAAAATACAATCACATTAACGTGGAAAGTCACTAGTGAGATTTTACATGTTTATACTGTCTTTGAAGCACATCTCTCTTATATATGAGAGTCTGGTGAGTTACATACTCATACTCATGTTGAAAATTGTAGAGGGAAAACATGGTAGAGGATACTTATTCCTGTACTTTCCATGGTTCTCAGTTTGGGTTCAGAAGGAAGATGAGAATATTCATGAATTCTTTTGAGTAGCAAAAAGATGGTGGCATCTCACCTTGAGGGTGATGCACTGTGAAGTGATTTTTAGGTCTTTATTTCCTGCACTCCATGAGATGGCATGCCCATATTCTTGACTTCTTTATCTTTTAAAGAAATGTAAAAGTAAATGTTTTCTTTCTATAAATATGATTATTTTTAAATGAAGGGTGTTTAGTGGCTTATATTTAACAGAATCAACACAAATTAGAGGAATTTGAGGAAGAAGTCTTTTAAATGTGCAGCATATTTAGTTTGAAAATATTAATAAAAATAATTAGAATTAATATTTTTCTATTAATACTTCTTACTAGTAAAGAAAAAAATTGGGAGAGTATATACCAAAATAGCCAGTGTTTATTTTTGAGTGAATTTTCTATATTTAGCTTTTTTCTGAAATAAAATTTGTACTATTTTGTAATAAGGAAAAAGCATGGAAATTATTGTAAACATCTAATACTATAATTCAGAAATCTTAATTAATTTTTTTCTTAAAAAATAATGGCCCAGAGAGGTGGTAGAAGAAAGCCTGTGTATGAATGTGCATTTTAATAAAACGATAGAAATTAGAAATGAGATTACTTTGGGAGTTGTCACTCATCAACATTTATGAACTCAAAATTTGTCTCTTTGCTGAGTTGTGAACACAGCAAAATAAATTGACCTTGAGTTTGCATTGTCACAGAGGAATTAAGGACAGAGATCAGCTATGGGAAAATGACATGTATCTAATTGTGTCTCTGCCTCACATGCATAGAGTAGATAGCATTGATGGTGATTATATACAGGTGCCAGACTGCCTTGAAACATGGGCTGCAGTGGTGAAGAATTTTGGTGGTGTTTAATCAGCTAAGCAGAAATATCCAGATCAGTGATGTATAAAAGAAATACAATACTAGCCACATGTGATTTTTAAAATTTCTAAGTAGAATATTCTTATCGGTGTATCCAAAATATTATCATTTCAACTGCATAAATGTTGTTTGAAATACTTTTACATTTTTATACTGTCTTTGAAATCCATTGTGTATTTTATACTTACAGCTCATCTCAGTATGCACATATCATGTGGTCAGTAAACACATGTGACAAGTGGCTACTGTTTGCACAGTGCAATTTAAATTGCCTTCACGTAGACATTTTTTTATGGCTGCATACTTTTTAGATCTACAGAATAAACATGGGCTTTAAAGTACCCATTAAGTATTTAGACGTAGGTGTATTTATGAAGTAGTAAGTAGTTGGCTCTTTAGCTATTCCTCATCTTTAAATTCTGATGAGGAATAGTGCATTAATTGAACAGTCATTAAAATAATAAAGACTTCTCTCTTTTGTGCTTTCTAATACTAAACTTTCATTAAATAGATGCAATGTAGCAACAAATATAGATCCCCTACCAACATCTACATTCTACTTTTTTGGCTGAAAACCTGAACAGAATACCCAGGCAACTGTTGTCAAACACTGTATTTGGATGCACAAGATTCAATAGCTAGCTTGTTAACAGTGCTTACTCTATGTCCC
The DNA here is from genome assembly GCF_964194105.1 of Spermophilus citellus. NCBI lineage: Eukaryota > Metazoa > Chordata > Mammalia > Rodentia > Sciuridae > Spermophilus > Spermophilus citellus. Next base: position 71,318,844 of record NC_138193.1, on the reverse strand, counting down.
CCTGCCCTATAAATTGAGATTCACCACGTGGAGTAGTGAATGCAAGAGTCAGCATTTTTAGTGAGCCTCCATATGATTGTGATATAGAGCAGTTTGAGACCCACTTGGCCAAATGCTGTCACTTAATATTGAAACCCTGTTATCCTTGAGCATTCCTGCTGAAGTGACAATCAACTTTTGCCTCTTCTTTAAAATATTAGTCTACCCACATAAATACAGTTATCTCATACTAGACAAAGGTACCAAAAACATACAGTAGAGAAAATATAGCCTCTTCTTTTTTTTTTTTTTAGAGAGAGAATTTTTTTTTAATATTTATTTTTTAGTTATCGGCAGACACAACATCTTTCTTTGTATGTTGTGTTGAGGATCGAACCCGGGCCGCACGCATGCCAGGCGAGCGCGCTACCGCTTGAGCCACATCCCCAGCCCAAATATAGCCTCTTCAACAAATGGTGCTGGGAAAACTGGAAATCCATATGCAGCAAAATGAAAATAAACCCCTATCTTTCACCATGCACAAAACTCAACTCAAAGTGGATCAAGGAAGGAATTAGTCCAGAGACCCTGCACTTAATAGAGGAAAAAGTAGGCCCAAATCTTCATCATGTTGGATTAGGCCCCAACTTCCTTAACAAAACTCCTAAAGCGCGAGAAGTAAAGAATTAATAAGGAGCTGGGGTTGTGGCTCAGCGGTAGAGCGCTCGCCTGGCATGTGCAAGGCCCTGGGTTCAATCCTCAGCACCACATAAAAATAAATAAATAAATAAAAGTTAAAAAAAAAAAAAGAATAAATGGGATGGACTCAAACTAAAAAGCTTCTCAGCAAAAGAAACAATCAATGAGGTGAACAGAGAGCCTACATTTTGGGAGCAAATTTTTGCCACACACACATCAGACAGAGCACTAATCTCCAAGATATATTAAGAACTCAGAAAATTTAACACCAAAAAAACAAACAACCCGATCAATAAATGGGCTAAGGAGCTGAACAGACACTTCTCATTCTTGTTTTTTTTTTTTTTTTTAGATCTACAGAATAAACAACTATATTTGTTTATTAGTTGGACACATTACCTTTATTTTATTTATTTATTTTTATTTGGTGCTGAGGATTGAACCCAGGGCCTTGCACATGCTAGGCGAGTGCTCTACTGCTGAGCCACAACTCTAGCCCCAAACAGACACTTCTCAGAAGAAGATATATATTTGATCAACCAATACATGAAAAAATGTTCAACATCTCTAGTAATTAGAGAAATGCAAATCAAAACTACTCTAAGATTTCATCTCACTCCAGTCAGAATGGCAGTTATCAAGAATACAGACAACAATAAATGTTGGGGAGAATGTCGGGGGGAAGGCACACTCACACATTGCTGGTGGGACTACAAATTGGTGCAACCAATCTGGAAAGCAGTATGGAGATTCCTTAGGAAACTTGGAATGGAACCACCATTTGATCCAGCTATTCCACTCTTCAGTTTATATCCAAAGGACTTAAAATCAGCAAAGTATAGTAACGCAGCCACATTCATGTTCATAGCAGCTCAATTCACGATAGCTAAACTGTGGAAGCAACCTAGATGCCTTTCCATAGATGAATGGATAAAAGAAACTGTGGTATGTATTCACAATGGAATATTACTCAGAATTAAGAGAATAAAATTATGGCATTTGTATGTAAATGGATGGAGTTGGAGAATATCTTGCTAAGCAAAGTAAGCCAATCCCAAAAAAACTAAGGCCAAATGTTCTCTCTGATAAGTGGATGCTGATCCATAATGGGGAGGGGAGAGGCATGGGAAAAATGGAGGAAGTTTGATTGGGCAAAGGGTAAGGAGTGTTCATGGGGGCAAGAAAGATGGTGGAATGAGATGAACATCATTACCCTAGGTACATGTGGACTGCACATATGGTGTGCCACTATATCATGTATAACCATAGAAATATAAAGTTGTGCTGCAGTTGTGTCCAATGAATCAAAAGCATTCTGCTGTCATATATACCCAATTAAAATAAATAAATTAATTAAAAAGTATTAATCTACCTTTCCCCTGGCAACTAGGTCACAGTTTATGTTTTGATATCTTGACATCTAGATGCCTTAATGTTCTTCCCACACTGAGAGTTGTGCTGTCTCCTGGCAGAAGGAGTACATACTTGTAATCCCTGGCTTCATTGCAGCCCCATCTGGAAGGATCCACCCTTTGTGGAGATGATGAAGGCCTTCCTTTTCTGCTCTATTGCCATTTGGGCCTTGTGTGATTTTTTAATCTCTAGGAGGACAGAAAATTTCTCTAGTAAGTTAGCTCTGTAGTGCTAATTAAAATGAGTGGGGAAACTTTATAAAGTATATCTTGAAAAATTTTGCAATTGTAGACAAAAAATTCACACCCAGTTTCCTCAGAAAAAAATAAATGGATTTTATATGGCTAGAACTAAAGCAGAATTTATCATCTCATTCTCCCACTTGACTGCAAATTTCAAGCTAGCATTAAAGTTATGTGCTTACACTGGGTGGAGTTGCTCACACCAATAAATTAAACCCAGTGATTTAGTAGGCTGAGGCCAAGTTGAAGGCCAGCCTGGGCAATTTAGCCAGACCCTTTCTTAAAATAAGTTAAAACCAGCTAGATGTAGCTCAGTGGTAGTGTACCCCAGGGTTCAGTCCTCAGTACAAAAAAGGAAGAGAAAGAAGAAAAAAGAAAGGAAGAGTTATATGCTTAGATTCTTTTAATCCTCAACTGTCAGTTCTGCACATAAATGACAAGAAAAGTATTTTAAAATCATGAAAGATATTTAAGTTCACATATTTTTTTGGAATGTTTTAATGACTTTTTTTTCCCTCCAGTAATGAGTTTTTGATATTGGTTTTATATTTTTGATGGCCTCCTCTAACATAGTGATTTCACTCAGAAACTACAGAATAAAATCATTGATCCTCAACTGGTACCCTCCCCCACATACCCAAAATGAATCAACAGGTGGTCTTAGGTGATATTTGACTTCCTCCTTCTGAAGGAACTGAGCCCCTGTTGTTGAATGTGTAAAGAGGTCTATAAAACATGTCTAGAGTAATCTAATTGGGAAGACAAAATCTATTTGTATGAGACTACATATGTGTGCAAGTGCCAAGGAAGTACTATGGGCAGTTAGTACTGCAGTAATTTAGAGGGAAAAATTTATCACGAAAGAGGGGAAAATGCACCAGAGTCATTTTAAAACATTAGGGCCTAGAAGCCGGAAGGAGCATTAGGACTTGAGCCTTGTCCTGACTGCTTCAGTTGCCACTGCAATGAATTAAAGAGGCTAGGCTGCGGGTGTCCCAGGAGCCCTCTATTGAAAGCAGAAGATGTGCCATCACCTGCTTGGAATCTCCTCAAAATCAAGCTAGGGCTTTTAAAAATCACACACCTACCTCTCCGTTCAGAGGTACCACTTTAGGCCCCAAGGGAGAGAGAACAGTTCCTTGGATGTTGGAATGGATTTTTACAGGGAGGATTTTTTGCTTTCCTGCCTATATTGGGGATTGAACCCAGGGGTGCTTTACCACTGAGCTACATTCTCAGCCTTTTAAATTTTTTTGAGACAGGATCTTGCTAAATTTCCCAGGTTTACCTTGAAATTGTGACCTCCTGCCTCAGCTTCCCAAGTAGGTGGATTACAGGATTGTGCCACACTGCACATAGTGGGATATTTTAAAAATAAATTATATTTTTTTAATAAATATAGAGTGATTACATGTATTTATGGGGTAGAAAGTGACCTTTCAGTAGTTGACATACAATATACAATCAGGACTAGCAGGTATTTAATTGCTCCCCCTTATTTTCCTAATCCACTCTAGAATCTGTTTCCCTAAATGATGCATTGTGAGGAATGTGAGAGGCATGGTCCTTAGCACACAATAAGAGACCACCATTGTGAAATCTGAATCTGAAAGACAATTTCCATATCCATGAGTTCATGAAAATCATTAAAGAGGAAGTCTGTTTAGATCATTACAAGAAGGCCCAGATTATCCCTTAATTCGTTTTTTCACATGCAAATTAAGTGTTCTAACCATAGGAAAGCAGGAGTCTTCTCTGCCTTTTTTGGGTACCTTTTCTCTGGATTTCTTATCCTCTTTCCCTTTTCTTCCTGTTACTGTAGATCCAGTTTCCAGTTTCTTCCCTGTCCTTTTTTTTTTTTTTTTTTTGTGCTGGGGATTGTACCCAGGGCCTTGTGCATGGGAGGCAAGCACTCTACCAACTGAGCTATAACCCCAGCCCTCTTCCCTGTTTTGTAGTTTAACTTGGATTCCTTGGATTTCCCCCACATTTTGTTCTCTGCTCAATGATGGCTAAAATCTCATGGTAGGTGAGGGGAGTGGCCCAGGCTTGGGAGGACCAACAGGTGGAAGCCTAGGGCTACTAAGATCTCCCTCTATTCCTTCCCTTCATGAAACCTCTTAACCGCACACCAGGGTTCTCCTTCCTCACTGGCCTCTCAGCATTTGCTTATTCCTGCACACTCTCCCTAACCTCCCTGTCTTTCAAATGTCAACCTTTTATTGAGATGAAATTTACATTGCAAATACAATAATTTTTAAAAATTACATTTCATAAAATGAAGTCTTTTAAAGTATACAATTTGGTTATTTTTAAAAAAGAGGCTGAGGCAGGAGAATCAGGAATTCAAAGCCAGCCTCAGCAACTTAGCAAGGCCCTGAGTGACTCAGTGAGTCTCTGTTTCTAAATAAAACACAAAAAAGGGCTGGGGATATGACTCAGTGGTTAAGTGCCCCTGGATTAAATCCCCAGCACCAAAAATAAATAAATAAATAAATAATCAATCAAATAAATAAATAAAAACAAAGCTTGTGGCAGTCACCATTGTGTAGTTCCAATGCATTTTTAGTACTCCAAAAGGAAATCCCATACGCATGAGCACTCACTTCCCACTTTCTCTTCCCCCCCAGCCCCAGGAAACCACTAATCTACATTCTGACTTTTATTAGACTTGCCTATTCTGGACTTTCTCAGCACGTGAGATATCAAAAAAATATATATTACATAAAGTCGTCAAAGTTAACATCCAGGCTTACATTTCATATAAATGAAATATACAATATGTAGGCTTTGGGAACTAATTTCTTTCACTTAACAAAATATTTTCAAGGTTCATCCAGTTTGTGGCATGTATCACTATCTCATTTCTCCCTCTGCTCTCTTACATAGTAATAATGGTAGATTAGTGAGAAAAAAAAAAAACAGAAAATACTCTGTAAAAGCTACCGGCACCAAAATAGTGTGATTTTTTTTTTAAAAAATGGAGTAAAAATGGAGTATTATGCAGCACTAAGAAATGACAAAATCATAGAATTTGCAGGGAAATGGATGGCATTAGAGCAGATTATGCTAAGTGAAGCTAGCCAAGCCCTAAAAAACAAATGCCAAATGTCTGCTTTGATATAAAGAGAACAACTAAGAACAGAACAGGAAGGAAGAGCATGTGGAAAAGACTACAGTAAACAAAGACGAATGGGGGGAGAGAAACGGAGAGAGAAGGGAAAGCATATGGAAATGGTAGGAGACCTTCAAGGATACATAAAATTATAAGAGGATATGAGGGGCAAGGGGGAGGGAAAAAAAAGGGAGAGAATTGAACAACAGCAGGGGAGATAGAGAGGGAAGATGGGAGGGGAGGGGAGGGGAGGGGGGATAGTAGGGGATAGGAAAGGTAGCAGAATACAACAGACACTAATATGGCATTATGTAAAAATGTGAATATGTAACAGATGTGATTCTGCAATCTATATTTGGGGTGAAAATGGGAGTTCAAAACACAATTTGAGTCTAATGTATGAAAGATGATATATCATGAGCTATGTAATGCTTTAAATAATCAATAAAAAATTAAAAAAAAAATTTGGTAGTTTCCTGGAAACAGATGGCAGATTTGGTTAATTGCTTCCTTTAAAAAGAAAGGAACCCCCGAGAGATTCCAACATGGCGGCGGGCGCAGAGAGATCAAGTCTCTGACCTCTTCAGCTGTGCAGTCATAGGGAGTCGTAAACAACCTAAATCTGTTTGCTCAGGATCACTAGGCAATGCTGAGCTGACGTGGATCTGGGGCAAACAGTCTGGGCCTCTCAGAACACACACTGAGCCCGGATCGGCTGAATTCAAGCTCCCGTTCGCCTGCTTCCCGCAGACAAACAGCTGTGACTCAGCACTAATCCATCCTGCTGAAACAACTGGTCAGCCCTTCTCATCCTACGGAGGTAAATGCCTACCGAGCCTTCATAGGTAGTGGCCACAGGTTTGAAACGGGGCTTGGGAGAGACAGTAAGGACCCACCCGTTGCATTGGTCGCCTGGCAAAGGGAAACGAACTGTCGCCATTTGCAAGAGATACCACCATGGCAGAGAACTGATGTCATCAGACTGCGGCTACAGGTGTGTAATCCCCTAGCCTTCCCTCTCCACACATCGGGGAAACCTTAAGGGCCCCTCCCAGCTCTCCCGTGAGCACGATAGCCAGACCGAGGGAATCAGAGGTGGCGCGGGACCCGCTGCGCAGAACTACCGCTCCCACCAGTGCTCACAGCTGAGGTCTCTTGCTGCTCCCGGGAGCCCTGACCTGGCGTGTAGTCAGTATTGTGGTGAGCGGCACCCGTGAGAGGGGCCTGGCTAGAGGAAAAGTGGGACATGACTAGACACAAGAGGAGGCCCTAGGCACTCAGGATTGGAGACTCGCCCAGTCTGGGAGGAGCTGCTGCATAGTGATTGGTTCCCACGTACTGATAGGAGAAACTTGGCCTAGTGGGCACAGCGCCACCTACTGGAAGAGAAGTTAATCAAACTCTAAGACTGCATTTATTAGTTTTTTTTTTCTTTTTTTCTTTTCTCTCTTTTTTTTTGTTTTTTGATTTGGGTTTTTCTTGAATTTTCATTTTTCTTTCTTGTTTTTTTAAATTTTTTTCTTCTAATTTTAATTTTAATTTTTTTTATTATTTTTTTAAATTTTTTTTCTTTTTTTATTTCCTATTTTTTTCTTCTTTTGCCTTTTCATTTCTTTTCAATTATCTTATCCCCCCTTCCTTGAATTCTACATGCTTACTCTCATTCTCTTTAGTGACTTCTTCCCTTCCCTTCTAATACCTTTCCTCCCAAGCATCTAATAAATTTATAGGAGTAAACAGTAACTCAGCAGTCAAACAGAACAAGAAGTAACATGAGCAGCTTCAAAAAGCAAGGAAGAAAAGGAGTACAAACAATGCAGGACAGCCTAAATATTCAGGAGGAACTAGATTCATCAGAAAAATGGTCATATAAAGAACTCAAGGAACACCTTAGACAGATGGAATGGAACCTTAAAGAGGACACAAGACAGCAAATTGAAGCAGCAAAAGAACACATTGAGAATGAATTACATAAACAGATAAAAGAAGAAGTTAAGCATCTTTATCAGGAGATAGAGATTATAAAAAATAATCAAACAATAATTCTAGAAATGAAGGAAATGATAAACCAAATTAAAAACTCAATTGAGAGTATCACTAACAGAGTGGAGCAAGTAGAAGCCAGAACGTCAGATAATGAAGACAAAATATATCATCTTGAAAACAGACTAGCCAACTCAGAAAGGCTGGTAAAAAATCACGAGAAAAACATCCAAGAGTTATGGGATAACATAAAAAAACCAAACTTACGAGTCATCGGGATAGAAGAAGGTACAGAGATTCAAACCAAGGGAATGAGTAACCTGCTGAATGAAATAATTACAGAAAACTTTCCAGAAATAAAAAAGGAAACAGATATACAAATTGAAGATGCATACAGGACACCGAGCACACAAAATCACAGTAGACCAACGCCAAGACACATTGTTATGAAGATATCCAATATACAGAACAAAGAGAAAATATTAAAAGCTACAAGAGAAAGGAGACAGATTACATTCAGGGGTAAACCAATAAGGTTAACAACGGATTTTTCATCACAGACACTGAAAGCAAGAAGGTCATGGAACAATGTATTTCAAACACTGAAAGACAATGGATGCCAACCAAGAATTCTGTATCCAGCAAAATTAAGCTTCAGGAATGACAACGAAATAAAAATCTTTCATGATAAACAAAAGTTAAAAGAATTTGTAGCCAGAAAACCAGCATTGCAAAGCATTTTGAGCAAAACACTGCACAAGGAAGAAATGAAAAACAATAACCAAAACCATCAGTAGGAAGTGCCTCGGTAAAGACAGAGGGCGAGGGGAAAGATAATCATGGAGAAACAAACTAAATTTTTTAAAAAAAGGATAAATAATCAAACATGGATGGAAGTTCAAACCATATATCAATAGTAACTCTGAATGTTAATGGCTTAAACTCTCCAATAAAGCGACATAGGCTGGTATCATGGATTAAAAAAACAAATCCAACAATATGCTGCCTCCAGGAGACACATCTGATTGGAAAAGACATACACAGGCTGAAGGTGAAAGGATGGGAAAAAATATACCATGCACACGGTCCTCGTAAGCAAGCAGGGGTGGCCATCCTCATATCGAATAAAATCGACTTCAAGACTAAGTTAATGAAAAGGGATAAAGAAGGTCATTATATACTGTTAAAAGGAACCATTCACCAACAAGACATAACAATTATCAATATTTATGCACCAAATAATGGTGCTGCGACATTCATAAAACAAATTCTCCTCAAGTTCAAGAATCAAATAGAGCACAACACAATAATTATGGGTGACTTCAACACACCTCTCTCACCATTGGACAGATCCTCCAAACAAAAGTTGAATAAAGAAACTATAGAACTCAATATCACAATCAATAACCTAGACTTAACTGACATATATAGAATATATCAACCATCATCAAATGGATATACTTTTTTCTCAGCAGCACATGGATCCTTCTCAAAAATAGACCATATATTATGCCATAGGGCAACCCTCAGTAAATATAAAGGGGTGGAGATAATACCTTGCATTTTATCTGAACATAATGGAATGAAACTGGAAATCAATGATAAAAGAAGGAAGGAAAAATCCTACATCACATGGAAAATGAACAATATGTTACTGAATGATCAATGGGTTACAGAAGACAAAGGAGGAAATCAAAAAATTCTTAGAGATAAATGAAAATAGAGACACAACATATCGGAATCTATGGGACACAATGAAAGCAGTTTTAAGAGGAAAATTCATCGCCTGGTGGTCATTCCTCAAAAAAAGAAAAAAACAACAAATAAATGAGCTCACACTTCATCTCAAAGCCCTAGAAAAGGAAGAGCAAAACAACAGCAAATGTAGCAGAAGGCAAGAAATAATTAAAATCAGAGCGGAAATCAATGAAATTGAAACAAAAGAAACTATTGAAAAAATTAACAAAACTAAAAGTTGGTTCTTTGAAAAAATAAGATCGACAGACCTTTAGCCATGCTAATGAAGAGAAGAAGAGAAAGAACTCAAATTACTAACATACGGGATGAAAAAGGCAATATCACAACAGATGCTACAGAAATACAGAAGACAATTAGAAATTATTTTGAAAACCTATATTCCAATAAAATAGAAGATAGTGAAGACATCGATAAATTTCTTAAGTCATATGATTTACCCAGACTGAGTCAGGAGGATACACACAATTTGAACAGACCAATATCAATGGATGAAATTGAAGAAGCCATCAAAAGACTACCAACCAAGAAAAGCCCAGGACAGGATGGGTATACAGTGGAGTTTTACAAAACCTTTAAAGAAGAATTAATACCAATACTTTTCAAGTTATTTCAGGAAATAGAAAAAGAGGGAGCTCTTCCAAATTCATTCTATGAGGCCAACATCACCCTGATTCCGAAACCAGACAAAGACACCTCAAAGAAAGAAAACTACAGACCAATATCTCTAATGAACCTAGATGCAAAAATCCTCAATAAAATTCTGGCGAATCGAATACAAAAACACATCAAAAAAAATTGTGCACCATGATCAAGTAGGATTCATCCCTGGGATGCAAGGATGGTTCAACATACGGAAATCACTAAAAGTTATTCACCACATCAATAGACTTAAAGATAAGAACCATATGATAATCTCGATAGACGCAGAGAAAGCATTCGACAAAGTACAGCATCCCTTTATGTTCAAAACATTAGAAAAACTAGGGATAACAGGAACTTACCTTGACATTGTAAAAGCTATCTATGCTAAGCCTCAGGCTAGCATCATTCTGAATGGACAAAAGTTAAAGGCATTCCCTCTAAAATCTGGAACAAGACAGGGATGCCCTCTATCACCACTTCTGTTCAATATATTTCTCGAAACACTGGCCAGAGCAATTAGACGAAAGAAATTAAAGGCATAAAAATAGGAAAAGAAGAACTTAAATTATCACTATTTGCAGATGACATGATTCTATACCTAGAAGACCCAAAAGGGTCTACAAAGAAACTACTAGAACTAATAAATGAATTCAGCAAAGTGGCAGGATATAAAATCAACACGCATAAATCAAAGGCATTTCTGTACATCAGCGACAAAACTTCTGAAACGGAAATGAGGAAAAACACTCCATTCACAATATCCTCAAAAAAAAAAAATACTTGGGAATCAACCTAACAAAAGAGGTGAAATATTTATACAATGAAAACTGCAGAACCCTAAAGAGAGAAGTAGAAGAAGATCTTAGAAAATGGAAAAGTATACCCTGTTAATGGATAGACAGAACTAACATCAAAATGGCGATATTACCAAAAGTTCTCTATACGTTTAATGCAATGCCAATCAAAATCCCAACAGCATTTCTTGTAGAAATAGATAAAGCAATCATGAAATTCATATGGAAAAATAAAAGACCCAGAATAGCAAAAGCAATTCTAAACAGGAAGTGTGAATCAGGCGGTATAGTGATACCAGATTTCAAACTATATTACAGAGCAATAGTGACAAAAACAGCATGGTACTGGTACCAAAACAGGCGGGTGGACCAATGGTATAGAATAGAGGACACAGAGACTAATCCACAAAGTTACAACTATCTTATATTTGATAAAGGGGCTAAAAGCATGCAATGGAGGAAGGATAGCGTCTTCAACAAATGGTGTTGGGAAAACTGGAAATCCATATGCAACAAAATGAAACTGAATCCCTTTCTCTCGCCATGCACAAAAGTTAACTCAAAATGGATCAAGGAGCTTGATATCAAATCAGAGACTCTGCGTCTGATAGAAGAAAAAGTTGGCTCCGATCTACATATTGTGGGGTCGGGCTCCAAATTCCTTAATAGGACACCCATAGCACAAGAGTTAATAACAAGAATCAACAAATGGCACTTACTTAAACTAAAAAGTTTTTTCTCAGCAAGAGAAACAATAAGAGAGGTAAATAGGGAGCCTACATCCTGGGAACAAATTTTTACTCCTCACACTTCAGATAGAGCCCTAATATCCAGAGTATACAAAGAACTCAAAAAATTAGACAATAAGATAACAAATAACCCAATCAACAAATGGGCCAAGGACCTGAACAGACACTTCTCAGAGGAGGACATACAATCAATCAACAAGTACATGAAAAAATGCTCACTATCTCTAGCAGTCAGAGAAATGCAAATCAAAACCACCCTAAGATACCATCTCACTCCAGTAAGATTGGCAGCCACTATGAAGTCAAACAACAACAAGTGCTGGCGAGGATGTGGAGAAAAGGGTACACTTGTACATTGCTGGTGGGACTGCAAATTGGTGCGGCCAATTTGGAAAGCAGTTTGGAGATTCCTGGGAAAGCTGGGAATGGAACCACCATTTGACCCTGCTATTGCCCTTCTCGGACTGTTCCCTGAAGACCTTAAAAGAGCATGCTACAGGGATACTGCCACATCCATGTTCATAGCAGCACAATTCACAATAGCTAGACTGTGGAACCAACCCAGATGCCCTTCAATAGATGAATGGATAAAAAAAATGTGGCATCTATACACAATGGAGTACTATGCAGCAATAAGAAATGACAAAATCATAGAATTTGCAGGGAAATGGATGGCACTAGAGCAGATTATGCTTAGTGAAGCTAGCCAATCCCTAAAAAACAAATACCAAATGTCTTCTTTGATACAATGAGAGCAACTATGAACAGAGCAGGGAGGAAGAGCAGGAAGAAAAGATTAACATTAAACAGAGACATGAGATGGGAGGGAAAGGGAGAGAAAAGGGAAATTGCATGGAAATGAAGGGAGACCCTCATTGCTATACAAAATTACATATAAGAGATTGTGAGGGGAATGGGAAAAGAAACAAGGAGAGAAATGAATTACAGTAGATGGGGTAGAGAGAGAAGATGGGAGGGGAGGGGAGGGGAGGGGAGGGGGGATAGTAGGGGATAGGAAAGGTAGCAGAATACAACAATTACTAATAGGGCATTATGTAAAATTGTGGATGTGTAAGCGACGTGATTCTGCAATCTGCATTTGGGGTAAAATTGGGGGTTCATAACCCACTTCAATCTAATGTATGAAATATGATATGTCAAGAGCTTTGTAATGTTGTGAACAACCAATAAAAAAAAATAAAATTAAAAAAAAAAAGAAAGAAAGGAACCCCCCAAAAAGAAAGGAACCAGTAGTGGACAGTTTCCTTTATGGTGATTGAAAAAATCAAGTTAACAAAGAGAAACAAGGGCTGGGGATGTGGCTCAAGCGGTAGCGCGCTCGCCTGGTATGCGTGCGGCCGGGGTTCGATCCTCTGCACCACATACCAACAAAGATGTTGTGTCCGCCGAGAACTAAAAAATAAATATTAAAAATTCTCTCTCTCTCTCTCTCTCTCTCTCACACTCTCTCTCTCTCTTTAAAAAAAACCAGAGAAACAAATGTTGGAATTTTAGTTTTTTAGAGTATGCGTCTATTCTTAGTGGCAAAACATATGCTTAGCAACACACACACACACACACGAATATGCCTGTACTAAGATGTTTAGTTTGTACTTAATTAACTTATGAATTTATGTCATGGTTTTGTGGTATAAGAAGAGAGTCTATCCCTTGTTTTCTTCTTTGGGGCTTTCAAGGACCAAATACCATTCTTAGAGTGGAATAGTTATCCAGTTTTAAAATCATATTCCATTGATTTTTTTGGTACTGGGGATTGAACTCAGGGGCACCTGATCACTGAGCCACATCCCCAGCCCCATTTTGTATTTTATTTAGAGACAAGGTCTCACTGAATTGCTTAGTGCTCCTCTGTTTCTAAGGCTGGCTTTGAACTTGAGATCCTCCTGTTTCAGCTTTCCAAGCCTCTGGGATTATAGGCATGTGCCACCAGGCCTGGCTGTTCCAGGGTTTGTAGCAGTACAGTGACCTACGTACTATATGAGTATGTTCCTTATCCACATGTAATCTATTTTGGAGAAATAGACCATATGTATAAAACAAGCAATGAATGTGACAGTATTTTATAGAAAGTGATACTTCCTGTAAACTTGACTCTTGGCTGATTCATCCTGTGGTTGATAAACATATGCATGTTTGTAATTCTTATCTGTATTCCCATTAGCTAATCTTCAAGGGAATTTACCACGCTCTAAATTTTGACCTCTTTAATACAGGCCTGTGGTTTTTCAGAAGTTTAATAAGGTAGTAATGTGATTGGGCAATGATTGCATGTTATTGGGTGAGGCTGATAACAATTTTGCCACACAAGTTTAAATTTCTGCAAACTTCTTAGATTTCTTGAATGTGTATGTGAAGTTGCTTTATTAACTACAAAATTGTAGGAATATTGAGAAACAGATGGATTGAAGTCAGGAAGACACTGGGACATTTGCCAAGTCAGCCTCTCCTTGCATTCCTTGTTGCCTATTAGATCACCCTGTCTTAAGAAACCCAAGTGCTCTCCACTGTCTCCAGCCTGAGCCCAGTCCCATCACAGAGCATTCTGCTTATTGTGGTTCATGCTGGAACCTTTCTTTTTGAGAAACTTATTGTTTCCTTGTTATCCTGTACCATGTTTCCTACAGATTCCCAGTTTGATGTGTGTGATCAGAGTGTGCATATCCATATTCACCCTCCAGTTGATTAATAAATTCCTTGAAGACAGTGACAATGGATAACATTTTTTTTTCCAGCATTTCCTATATTGCCTGTTTCAGTCAACTTTTTCATAGCTGTGACCAAAAGATTCAACAAGAACAATGTGGAGGAGGAAAAGGTTATTTGGCTCATGGTTTCAGAGGTCTCAGTCTAGACATGGCCATCTCTATAGCTCTGGGCCCAAAGTGAGGCAGCACATCATGGCAGAGGGTGTGGCTTAGGAAAGCAGCTCGGGACATGGCAATCAGGGAGCAGAGAGAGAGAGAGCTCTGTTTACCAGGACAAAATATAAACCCAAAGGCACTCCCCCAGTGACCTCCCTCCTCTAGCCAAACCCTACCTGCCTATAGTTACCACCCAGTTAATCTGTATCAGTTGATTAATCCATGGATTAGGCTAAAGCTCTCATAATCTAATCATTTCACCTCTGAAAATTCTTGCCTGTCTCACACATGAGATTTTCGAATCACCTCATGCCTAAATCATAACAGTGCTTGGTGTAAGTCTGAATGCAGTTAGTATCAGTTAGTACTTGTCAGATTGAAGGAGTCATTTGTGTTCAGAACTGCTAATTATCACTTTAGTTGGGGAAAATTTCCTAATTTTTGTGATACCCATTGAAGAGAGAGTTCTTCATGTTTACGAGTTTTACATTAAAATGTATCATAAAATAATGTTGCATTGTACATTATACATTACAGTGCAAAAATAAATCCAAGTACTACAGAAGTGGACAATGAGTATTGTCTTCCCCAAACCATTTCTCATCCCACTCCCTAAAGATAATTCCTTTTAAAAGTTTGCATATTTTTTAGAGACATTCTCCATGTACATGAAAAGACTAAGTACTGAATATTTGTATTCCCCTTCCTCCATTCTTATGTTGAAATCCTAGCCCCCAGTATGATGGTGTTAAGAGGGAAGCCTTTAGGGAGTGATTAGACTTTGAGGGAGGAGACTTCATGAGTGGAACTAGTCCCCTTATACAAGAGGCATGAGAGATGGCCTTTCCCTCCACCATCTGAGAATACAATAAGAAGGTGGTTCTCTATAAACCTGGAAGAGGGCTCTTCCCAGAACCCTATGGTGCTAACACCCTGACTTCCAACCTGCAGAGCTGTGAGAAGCAAATGTTTGTTGTTTAAGCCATGCAAATCTATGGTATTCTGTTTCAGCAACCTAAACAAAGACAGACGGACAGACATAAAATAGGCATTCTTTTTTAGTAAAAGAGCAGAAGCAAGGCTAGCTGATGGTTAGAAAGCTAGAGTTTAATTTTCCTCCCATCAAAGAGCATTTGTCTTAGATTTTCATTCTTGCAGCATCTGACCTCTCTACTAGGAAGTCAGCTTAGTAGAGACGCTTGCTCATGGAAGTTTGGGGCATTGTCTGTAAGCTGGTACAAGCCATTACACAGTGGATCAGATATCCTTCACACAATGCCACCAGTTTGACTCCTGCTTCCTATTGAAATGCAAGTGCCTGACCGTAGGTTTTTATCTCTTGTGGTCACAAGAGCTAAGCTAAAGATTCTTTTCATTTTTCTGCTCCTTCAGGTCACCATGTGGTATTTTTGGTCCTCTTCCCTCTTTGTCTCTTTGCCTTCCAAGTTTCTTGAAAAGAGATACTTTATGGAGGGCATCTCTAAAGAACTGTTGACTCCTGAGTGCCTGCAGTTTGCCTGTCTTAAGTCACTTTTAGCCTTGTGGATATAAGGGGTTAGAGTTTGAGGACTTAATGGTTCATTTTTCCCCTTGGAATGCTTTTTTGTGACAATGACATAGGGCATTCGGTGAGTAGCGTGGTGACCTATGACAAGGACTGGAATGTTACAAGTTGTAGTATTTACACCTAGAATACCTCCATTTTGTTAGAGCAGTCAAAGGCCATTTGTCCCTCAGACTGGATTACAAGAGGAGCAGAGTACTCTTGTCGCTGCTGTTGTTTTAGCTGATATTTAAGTGCCCCTCCCCCAACTGTCTGACAAAAAGAAAAAGAGTCCAGCAGCTTTCTAAGTGCATGGCCCTGGCAGCATGTCATTTGTCCAGCTTGGCCCTGTGGTCAGTATGTACTTTTTTCTCTAACCAGGGACATAATGTTTGACATTTCCATGGGTTGATGGTCCCAAAGCTGTTTTATGTTCTGATTTTTGGAGAAAAAAGTTACAGACCATATCTCTTGCCTTTTATAGGTCAGTTGTGAATGAATAATTAATACCTAGAACTGGTTCCTGTGCTGAGTATTAGTGTGTGCTTCCCTCATCTGCCCTGAGCCCTAAACATACCATCTATGGAACTGTATTCATGGTCCCCAGGCATTTGAAGGAAGGCCGTGATAGTGTGGATGCTTGTAAATAATGTAGAGGTATTCAAGACTACCTGGAGAAATACAGGATGGAGACCGGCAAGGCTGGAGGATGCACCTGATACTAATGTGAAACCCAAAACCCCAACACTGAATTTAACAGGTGTGCTTGTGCACTTTCTTTGAGCATTTAATCAGCTGTAATCTTTAGGCATGCCCACATGTGGGTTTTTTTGTTTCTTTGTTTGTTTTGTTTTGTTTTTAACTCTTTCCCATTCAGGGAGTCATTTTTAAATGGGCTTACCTGTTGAATTTTATGATGGAGGATGATAATATTTCCATTTTTAAAACAAAAAGGAGGATTTCAAACTAATTAATCCTGGTAATTTAATCTGTAACTAACTTGTGATTTTTTTTAAAAAAAAATTATTTTATTTATTTTTGGTACTGAGAATTGGACCTAGGGTTTATTTATTTATTTATTTTGTTTTTTTTGTACCAAGGATTGAACCCAGGGGTGCTTAACCATTGAGCCACAACCCTTTTTATATTTTATTTTGAGACAGAGTCTCACCAAGTTGTGTAGGGCCTCGATAAGTTGCCGAGGCTTGCTTTGAACTTGAGATCCTTCTGTCTTGGTCTTCTTAGCTGCTGTGCACTACAGCACCCGGCTTGTCTCTTTATTTTTAAGCTTTGTGAATTTTGCTTTTTAGACAAAGTGCTTATTGATTTCTTACTTTCATCTTGTATTATTGAATGAATGATTAAAATATTCGTTAAGCAATTTCTGTGTGCCAGGCTTTGCGACTGGTGTTGGAAATACAGAGATAGGTGATTAAAGGAAAACATGACTGCATGGTCAGCAGAGATTTTTTTGTCATCACAGAGGAGAGGTGATACTAGTAAATGCAAGAGAAGTACAGGCCAAGCAAGTGAAAGGGAGCCATGTGCAGGAAGAGCTCTAGGTAAAAGAGAAGGAGTGAGGCCTTGAATGCTATGCCAAGGAATGTAGCTCTTACTCTGTATTCTGGTTTGCAAAATTCAGGTCAGAAGATTTTTTTTATTTTCAAACAGAAAAGTATTTGTTACTTCAATATGTAAAACTGCAAACTTAGAGCTGTCCTAGGTGAAACAGCCTAGACTCCTACCCCTAGAGGTCCTGAGGCCTAGATGTAACCTGAGAACCACTGATGTGAGTTTTGGGGAATGGTGGGATCACACCTTTGTCACCAGATGGTGTAGAAACCAGAGAGGCAAGGAAGAGGCAAGGCATTTTGGGAGACTTGTCATTTTCTTCCAGGGAGAAGACAGGCCCTGAAACTGGGCTGATAAAGCAAGAGCCAGGACTTAACTATTGAATTAGGATCCCTAGAACTTCCTCTCCAAGAGGCTGTGGAGGGAATGGGACGATGAAGAGGAAAAAGAGTTTGATTTTGGTTATCTGAAGCCTTCCCACGTCAGATGCTTGAGGCTCAGGAGAGTTGTGTGAGGTTTTTGGATCACATAGGTGCAAAATGGATGTGTTTCCGCATATGTATTGTGTGGTCTCCAGTTTTAGGATTATATACTGGTTTCCTCAGCTCATCTTGTCTATGTTCTGTCTAGCCCAGAGACTCTTTCAGTCTGGTTGGCTAAATGCACTTGGGGGTTCCTCCTAGGGCCAGAGCATCTGGATCTTACTGGGTTTGGTTTCAGGCATTCAGGACTGTCCATCTCAGAGCCAATAATAACAATGGAAGAATGGCCTCAGAGTCCTGTGGTCTCACATTAGATCCCTTCTCTGCTACTTGCTAGCTGTGAGATAGTGGGAAATTTTTCCTATAGGATGAGAACAATATCTAGGCTAGGCTCAGTGGCATACACCTGTAATCCCAGTGATTTAGGAGGCTGAGGCAGGAAGGATGGCAAATTTGAGGCCAGCTTAAGCAGTTTAGTGAGACCCTGTCTTGCAATAAATAAGGACTGGGAATGTAGCTCAGTGGTCAGGTATCCCTGGGTTCAATCCTCTGTACCAAAAACAAAACAAAAAGAAAGAAAACAAAACAATATTTATTTTACAGGAATGTGAGAACATACAGTAATGTGGAAGTTATCTAGCTCAGTGTCTGCACACAGTAGCATGCTTGTGAGGTGTTGATTTACAACATTTCATTATGAAAAATCAATCTTTTGAAGAGAAGGTTCCTCTCTCCCCCTTCAAGGAGGCTTTTCCTATTGAGATATATCATATTAATGTGAAGCAGGAGGTTAGAAGTTAAGGTGGAAGAGCAAGGACATTTAAAGGGCACATGCTTGATGGCCTAAAGATACCAGTAACTTGTGGCTTGCTTTGTTTGTTATGGTGACTAGAGGGCTTTTGTGGCTCAATCCTTCTCCTGGGAGGCAGAAAAAGCACTGAAAAAGACTTTGTTTTTGAATTTAAAAAATTAATATGATCTTCACATTTGTGCATTCTCTTCCTGCACTTTTGCTTGGTTTAGATCTGCACTCAGTGCACATTAAAATGATCCTGCATAATCCCAAATTTATTGAAAGAATGACTTAGGGAGAAATGCAATAAAAATATTTAAAAACTGTTGATAAGTTGATTTTCCCCACTCTTCCTCCAACCCCCAGTCAAATGACTTGAGGATGGAGGCAGAAGGACATAGTGTAGAAAAGTCCAAGTCAGACAGGCTACCGGAAGAGGGCTGGTCCTTAGAGGGGGTTATTTAGCTTTAGTGCTCTGTTCCTCTTTGTTGAGACAGCTGTAGTTTGGTATGGGGGAATAATAAAGAAGAAATATTACTAGATTTCCAAGAGGATTATTTATAATACTTAAAATTTGTGTGTCACTTTCATCTTGGAGAACATTCTAGAATATTACTGTGATATTAATAGCAGCCTTTGGTAAGGGGAATTATCTCCCATTTCACAGATTTCAATCTGAGTTTTTCTGCATTGGGTTGTTCTTTGCCCAGCCTTATGTAACATAAATCAGAGGTGTCTGGGTTCCCAGGCACTAATTGAAAGCTTCTGATGCCTGTCTTTGACTGTCATTTCCAGCCCTCTTGGAAATTGCGTTTCTTTACCATTTGTTGGTCTCTAAATGCCCTTTAATTCATGGGAAAAATATTGTACCTATCCCTACAATTACTCTATATTAGAGAATTATGAGTAAGACTGAGATAACTTGAGTATCTCATTTGTGACACCAGTGATGATTGAGCTTATTAAAACCTTTCCCAAGAGGCCTGAACCTCACCTGTATTTAACAGGAGGCTGAAATTTGACAATCAGATGTTTTACAGGGTATTTTCTTTTTGTTTCTGACTATCAAACATAAGAGAAGCGTGATCACTTTAGAAAGGGGAGCCTAAATACTTATTTTAAAAAAAGATCAAACATTTATTTGTATACTAGTATACTAAAAAGATATGACAGTATGAATTATCTTATAAAATATGGTGGGCTGGGAGTGTAGCTCCGAGGTAGAGCACTGGCTTAGCATGTTCAAGGTCCTGGGTTCGTCCTCAGCATTCCTCCCTGCTCCCCGCACTCCACCAAATAAGGCGATTTAAAATATATCCTAGGGAGGTGGTGGACTGACATTCTTTTGTAACCAAGGTAAGTTCTGGCCTCTTTTCACTGTGGTTTCTGTGTACATGGTGAGACACAGACTGTGTGTTAGTATAGGGATGATAGCAACCTTTGTCCTTCTTGAGGTAAATAATAAATACCCTGTGACTCTGACTCAAGGCCAAGTCTCATGTTAATTTTTTGTTAATGTTTCATGTTTGATGAGTCAGAAATGCAGGCTCTTATACAGTGTTATTAACAAGAACCAGGGTAACTTTGATTATAATCACTTCAAATTACAGACTTCTTTCCTGTGTAATGATTTTTACCATTTGCTCTTCTATAATCCTTAATAGGCCAACAACAAGGACAGTTTTTGATCAGTGAGAACCTTAGTCCGTTGCTTCATGAGCTCTTAATACCCTAAAATTATCCTTAACAGCAGGCTGTATGTGGCTACATTGACAGGACATCAGTGTTCTATAGCTGGGTGGGCAAGTCTCAGTATTCCAGGGTGGCTGATGACAGGGCCTCAGAGACTTTCAGAACTAGGGAAACTCATCCAACATCTCCCAAGGAGATCCTAGATGCACACACGCAATCTCACCCCTACATTGTGCTCACAGTCCTACATTGTGTAAATGTGCACATGCTTGCTTCTATGTGATGTGTTACTACTATGTTTGAAATAATGTTTTCCTCTATGTTTTGGAGACTCAATCTCAAAAGATACTAAATAAAAATTAAAGCAGTTTTTGAGCAGTTGCATGAAGGTCAGCCTTGTAAAGATCTCCAGGCCTGGCATGAATGGCAGCGGTGATGGATGGAGGTTCCTCTGTAGCACTGCACGCAAGTGTAAGGCGTGGAGGCAATTTAGAGCTAGTAACTAAGTTGTGAGGACTTTTGTTATAAAAATGAGAGTTGGCACGATTCCCTATAACTTTTCTTTTTTCTGGCAGGTGGAAGGGAGGACTCAGGGATAGGTGCGTTGGTTGATAGCATTTGAGAACATTTTGTTTAAGCTCCAGAGTCTTGGATGCGGAACGTGTGGCTCTAGATCTGCTGTCTTTTCCCCCTCCACAGGAGTGCTCTTCTCCTTGGTCTTTACTGGTGCTTTTTTTTCCTCCTTCTTCAATTTTTTATGTTTTTTAAATTTATTTTTAATTTTTTGTGGTGCTGGGGATTTGAGCATGCTAGACAAGGGCTCTACCCACTGACTTACATCCTCAGCCCCTTAGATTCATTTTAAATTGTGGTTAAAAAAAATGCAACAAACATTACCATCTTAATCATTCTTAAGTGTGCAGTTCAGCAGTATTGACTGTATGTACGTTGTTGTGAAATAGATCCCTAGAACTTTTTCATCTTGCAAAACTGAAACTCTACACCTGTTGAACAATAACTCCCTGTTTCCCCTCCCCTCAGCTCTTGGCAACTGCCATTCTACTTTCTGTTTCCATGAGTTTTACTAACTAGGTACTTTGTGTAAGTGGAGTCATGTTATATTTGCCTTTTCGTGATTGGTTTATTTCATTTAGCAGAATGCCCTCAAGGTTCATTCATGTTGTAGCATGTGGCAGGATTTTCTTCTTTTTTAAGATTGAATAATATTCAGGCAGGTCTACCCGTTTATTCACTGATGAGTATTGGAGTTGCTTCCATGTCTTGGATATTGTGAGTGCTGGTATGATGAACAAGGGTGTATAGATAGCTCTTTGACATCTTATTTTATTACCCAAAGTGGGATTGCTGGAGCATATGATTATTCAATTTAAATGTTTTGAAGAATCTTCATATTGTTTTTGTATGGTCTGCACCATGTTTCCATTAATGGTGTATAAGGGTTCCAGTTTTTTCACATCCTTTACTGAGGCTTTATAATATTATTAAAATAAGGGATAGCAGAAAAAAGGCACCATTGTGATCTCAAACTGTGTTTTTGTGAATAGATGGTAATTAAACGGTTGATTGAAAGGTAATGAAAGTGGGTAAGTGTAGAAGTGGTTATGGGTGGTCACAGGTGGCAGGCATTAGAAAATAGCTTAGTCCTTTCTTTTCTCACTTCATGCCTCTCCTGTCATTAAAATTCTAGTTGTAGCTGGGTACAGTGGTACATGCCTGTAATCCCAGCAGCTCAGGAGGCTGAGGCAGGAAGATCTCCATTTCAAAGTCAGCCTTAGCAAAAGTGAGGCACTAAGCAACTCAGTTAAGACCCTGTCTCTAATAAAAATGCAAAATAGGGCTGGGGATGTGGCTCAGTGGTCAATACCAAGTTCAATACCCAGTACCTCCCTCCCTGCCCCTCCCCCCAAAAAAAAATCTTGTTGTAATGAATCAATCCATTTGTCAAATATTGTTTTAAAAATGTCTTTTGAGTAGACCATACCCTCAAGATAGCATAATAATAATAAAGGAGTGGTCAATGCAGAAAACTAAGAGAAAGAGTTTTAGAATAACAAAGTCTGTTGGGGCTGCCTATGTTCTTAGTTCTATGCTAGCCTAGGAGATAAGATGGTCCCACAGTCTTGACTCCCATTTTCTCTGAGCTGGTGCAAGTGGGTCATTGCAGAACATAGAAGGATGTCAGTCACCTATCACCTGGTACAAGTTTTTTGGCTCCATGGTGGTGTTGGATGCTTGAAGGTAGATGGAATAGGACATTAGAATGAGCTTTCTCTGATTTTAAGCCCTGGCCCCAATGCACTGACAGAGGGGCATGAGGAATGCATGTCACTTCCTTTATCCTCAGCTACCTGTACCTTTAGGTTGGTCCTGGAAATTAAAGAGGCACCGGAATTCAGAAAGACTACTTTCTAATCTCCAGCCAGGAGCTTAACTTTGTATATCTGGGTGCACATCTCTGTGCCTCATTGTTGAAATAGAAGGCTTAAATAAGTAAATTTTGAAAAAGGAATTTCTGACACCTGTTACAGAGTTCTGGCTGTCATCTTCTAAACCTGAAAGATTAAAGTATGGCCTGAGTGTGTTATGTAAGGTGGAAGAGGTTCTGCAGTTTACCACAGGAGGCCAGCTCCCCCACAGGGCCTTTGTTTCCTAGGTGTGTAGGTTTCTGAAATGGCTACCATGCTTCTTAGGTACTAGGCTAGGAAAGTGGGAGGAAGATTGTAGAAGACTTGCATCTGCCCTAAAACAACTTAGATATTTCCAAGTCCATTATATCCAGAGAAGCAGAGAGAGTTTCTCTTTTAAGTCTTTTAGGTTTTGAGGGAAGCTAAATGACCACCTCATAGGTGCAAACTAGTCCGTGTCAAAGCTGAGAATGGAGTCTACATTTTACCTCTCTTGAGTCTGAAACTGGTACACAGTCTATTATTTTAATTAAGTAGATAAGACTGGTGCACAAGAAAAGATAAGCACTACTCTAAGACTGTGAGTGATAGGTGCCAGACGAGGGAGCCTGGCAGTGTAAAGTTTCTATGAAGGAATGATCATCCTAGCTGGGATAATCTAGGAATCCTTCCTGGAGGAGGGAAGGTTTTTGAGCTGGACTTGAAGGATAGATGAATGTAGCTGGGGGCTGGGGATGTGGCTCAAGCGGTAGCCGTGCTCGCCTGGCAAGCGTGTGGCCAGGGTTCGATCCTCAGCACCATATGCAAACAAAGATGTTGTGTCCGCCGAGAACTAAAAATAAATAAATAAATATTAAAATTAAAAAAAAAAAAAAAGAATGTAGCTAGAGGAGAGGAAGCTTCAAGAGCTAAGGTATGAGAAGCCCTGCACAGGCGGTGGGATGATGATCAGTTTGGCTGGAGCAGAGGGGTAGGTAGGAAGAGGGGTTGGGGGCTGACATCTATCAAGCCATTTGTCTTGTGCCAGGTACAGGATCTGGTGCTTCACCTCTGTCATCTCAGCATCCTGAGCATGGGAAATGACATCCTGATGGCTACTTGCTCGAGGTTATCACTATCTCCTCACTTCGGCTTTGTATTTGAAGAACTATCCTCCTTCCAGTAAAATTATTTGCATTTCGATCTGGCAGGAAATTCTCCGGCTTGAAATGGGAAGAAAAGAGGAAAGGATTGTGTGTATCTGTAATCAAGATTTCAGAGGTAGCTGATAGTATTTAATTATTTTATGGTAATCCTGCAGCTTGTCTCCCACTTTATAGGCAGCTGACAGGTCTTGGTGCTCCTGAGTGACTGGACCATCCATGAATTATTCAGGCTTGTGCTCAGTGAGTGGCTGCCTAGCAAAGAAGGCTGTTCTATCTCACTGAGAGATCCACAAATGCTCAAGTGCTGAGGAGGAAGAAATGATTGCACCCTCAAAATATTTCACATGCTAACATGCCAGGGCTGCCACGTTCCCTATCCCTGCAACTGGGTCTTTTCTTCAAAGAGCAAGAAATAATACCTCCCATATCCTAATTAATAAATACAACAGCCCACACTCTCATGTTAGTGTGACACAGGTTTGCAGGGGTTTGGTTAGATGCAACATTAAAATTTCAGGGATTCAATGTTAGAAGAACAGAGAGCATTTGTGTGGAAGAAACCCCACTCTTTTCTGATATTTCCCAGCCAAATAGAGAATTCAGTTGATCCATTTGAAATGGTACTTACTGTGACTTTCACTAACCTGTTATTGATTACATCCTTACATCTTTTACTTGCATACACATAACCATGTCTCAACTAGGTTGAAGGTGCTGCACAGAAGAAAGCACAGCCTCTGGGTCTTTCTGGATGAGTTGAGTTGGTTCTCTAGACAGAAAGCATGGGACTTGTCTTGATAATGAGGTTTGCATTCTCCCATTCTATTCCTTTCTCCTTTCTTCTCCAGGTGCTTGCTCTTGTTTTTTTTTTTTTTCACCTGGAAAAAAATATAGGTGCGAATGCCTGAGGGCAGAGTGCAAAAGCTTATTTTCATGAAGAATAGATTCATATTTCCTCCTTTCCCATTTCTTTCCCTTTGCAGAGCTGTGCTAGCTCCTAACCCCACCCCAATGGTGTCTTTCTATTATCTCCCAACCTCTCATAAAACTGGCCCAATAGCTCTGAACACCTGTGTTTAACAGTCTTTTTTCCTCCATGTTGGAGGTAGAAAGCAGAACCAAAAAGCCTGGGCAAGAGCAGGCCTGGCCCCAATTGCATTCCTCAGATGTTCTTTTCCTTTAAATTACTCTCCCTGTAGAAGAAGAGCCCATTCATGACTCTGGCTGGTGTTAACATTCATAAGCATAGCAACACCTATTTGCCAGAGGTGGGGCCTATGGACTGGGGCATTCTTTTGTCCATATAGGGAAACTTTGCCTATGTAGATAAAAGATGTGATATGATTCAAATGCAGGTTTAGCTGGGGAAGAAGATTCAATGATGGGCTGGGGATGTGGCTCAAGCGGTAGTGCCGCTTGCCTGGAGTGCGTGGGGCCCAGGTTCGATCCTCAGCACCACATACAAACAAAGATGTTGTGTCTGCCGATAACTGAAAAATAAATATTGAAATTCTCTCTCTCTCCTCTCTCTCTCCCTCTCTCACTCTCTCCTTAAAAAAAAAAAAAAAAGAAGAAGAAGATTCAATGAACTGCATTCCTTCCCCCAGGATCTTGGGTGCTTATTAGGAGTGGAACTTGCTATTTCTCTTCTTAGCAGTGATGTCAGGTGCTTTGTATTTAGTTCTGATATGAACAGTAGGACAGAAACCAGAAAAGGAGATGAATGAAAATTAGGTATGCTATGGTATTTCACATTCCACCATATAACTAGATGATTTGGGTTATATGTGTGGAGGAAGGTTTATATATAGATAAACATCTTTTGTCTTCCAAGGAACAAGGCTAGTAATCTCCATAGGCCTTAAGTCTTCCCGTAATTTTTTTCTTCTAGTTGTTCTGAGTCTTGAAGTATCAAATCTGATAACCCCAACTAGAAGAAACATTGGCTTTTTGTAATTTATTTCATGGTGTATATTGTGTCCTTGTTGTATATAAGGTGTTATTGCTTTCTAGCCAGGTGATTTTGTATATGCTTTTCCCAGTGTATAATGGGGTGAGTTGAAGAGAAGGGAATGGAATGTGTGGGTACTTGTCAAATGGAGAATTTGCCTGCCACATACAACTACCCTTGTCCCAAAATTCACAGGGGTGACTACTCTGGGCCCCATTTTTACATGAAGCCTGCAAAATCATCCAGCTGGTAGCCTCCATGGTGAAACAAGAGACCACCAGAAGTGGTAGAGAATTAACTTGTGAAATATCCCCTAATACAGGTTTAAAGACTGGTAATCATGGCATCTAGGATTGTTCCAGAATCTTTATGGATGTTTAGCTCACTTAATTTATAGAACAACTCTGTGAGGTTGGTATCATTTTTTAGTTGCAGAGAATCACAAGGTTAGAAAGCAGCAGAACCAGCTTCCCACATCCCAAGCCTGCTTTTAACTACTTTTCTTCCCTTAATGGTACATATTGAAATCATCATTTACAGCTTCACTTGAGCTGTCCCTACAGTAAATAACTGGCAGACTCACCCCTGGTCTTCTAGGAATAGTGTGGGTTGGAAGAGAAAGTGCTGCTTCCAGCTCCCAGGCTGTGGTCCTCGAGTGCAAGGTGCCAATAGGGAGTAGGGAGACCTTCTGGAGGATGGCAAACAGGTAAAGTTTGGCATAGACATGCTAGTGTTGCGGGGCTGGGATTGTGGCTCAGCAGTAGAGTGTTTGCCTAGCACGTGTGAGGCCCTGGGTTCAATCCTCAGCACCACATAAAAATAAATAAAATAAAAGATATTGTGTCCAACTACAACTAAAAAATAACTTTTTAAAAAAGAAATACTAGTGTTGAATGTGTTGTGCTAGTGAGCCTTTTAAAAAAATGTAATTTGGGGAGAAAAAGGAGGTTTCATATAGTTTCTTCTTGGCTATTATTTCATGCTATGATGGGTTGTTTCTGATAAGTGGGAAAATTTCCATTGAAGAAGGGATTCATTTTTAATAGAAGACACATGAGGAGGCAGGCTTTAGGGAAAAAAGAAGGTAGCAAGCAGGTAATTAGGGGGCAGGAGTCTCTTTGGGCATTAGATAGTGGAAGGAAAAGAAGAGTGATCAAGGTTAAGGATTTAAGAATGGAAGGAAGGCCTGGTATGGTGGCGCATGCCTATAATCCCAGTGGCTCAGGAGGCTGAGGCAGAAGGATCCTGGATTCAAAGCCAGCCTCAGCAACAGTGAGGCACTAAGCAACTCAGTGAGGCCTTGTCTTTAAACTAAAAAATATAAAATAGGGCTTGGGGATGTGACTCAGTGGTTGAGTGCCCCTGAGTTCAATGCCAGGTACCCCAAAAAAGAATGGAAGGAAGTGGGCAGGAGGCTCTTAGAGAATGGAGTAGGTGGGTGAGAGGTAAGACAGCAAAAACCAGAGAGAGAGACACAAAGATAAAATGAGTGCCCTGTAGAGTGTTCATGCCGTGGCATGATTTGGAGCCCACTTCTCTCTCTGACCATGCAAATGGAAGAGGATTATTTTAGTAATCATATTTTGTTTTCCTATAAGGAACTGCTTAAGAGAAATTGGCTATGCTCATCCAGCTGTCAAGTGATTTGACACTGATTAATAATGAAAGGCAGATTGATGGGAAATGGCAGTGAAAAGCAGCAGAAAATTCAGCAAAACAGTTTATATATGAAACTTTGTTGTTTTTTTGTCTCTCCCTGTTCCCACCACTTCTTTCCCAGCGCTTGGGCTGGTTTTTCAAGTCCTGAGATTGAATGTGTACAAATCCCATCACATCTTAGCATTTTGGCCATCCTCTCCCGGACATTTTCAATCTTACTAATGTTTGGATGTTGAGGAAATGAACATCCAAAGTTTACCCTTTCAAGCTTGCTGTAATGCAGAAAAAGCATTCATCTTTTTTTTTTTAAATCTCTTAAGATTATACAGATGCTCTTAGAACACAAGTGTAATCTCACCCTGAATCACATCTAACATGCTGAATGCTACAGAATCTTAGTGAACAGGTCCACCAAGTATGAGAAGAGGAACAAAACCAAACAGAACCTATTCTCAACAAAAGACCCCTCCAAGTGTCAAGTTTTATGTGCACTTGCAGAGAATGTGCCTATTCTTGACCCAAACTAACTGTTGTAGGGATTCCCGAGGAGGCTTGCTTGAGTTTTAGGTTTACCTCGGTACTATTTGAGTTTACAGTTTTTCTGAAAAGCTTAGAAATCCTTACTTAGATAAACTCCAAGCACATATTAGAAATGGCAGAGATGGGGAGGTGGAAGGAGTGCTGGACTTGGTCAGCCTGGGATCCACCTGTTGGCTGAGCTTTTCATCAAGCTGGGCAGATTTTGGCAAGGAAAGCACTATATCTCCCTGACTCTTAGTTGTCTTATTTGCAAAGTGCAGTCAATATTTAACCTTATAGGGTTTCTTGATAAATATATGTGAAAACATTTAGTAAACTGCAAAGGGTGATAATTTTATGGTTATTATGGCCATTCTGTTTATGTGGGGATTGATAATAATTGGGACTACAGTTATACTTGGGACCCGAGTAGGGGCATCCAAATCACTGATACATTTAGGACCAGAAGGAATCTTTATGGTGTTAGATTCCAACCTGTGTGATTTATATACAAGGCCCCAGGAAGGTTAGAAACACAGCTCAAGATTTGGTATCCTGTTGGTGGCACCCAGAAGTTAGGGTGAGCCCGAGTACCTGATACTGGACTTGGGTCCTTCCGAAGCTTTTAATTTGTTCTGTCCACAGATCATCATGGGGACCTGGCTTTGCCAGTCAGTCATGGATGTTTTTCACACCTTGGAATCTTTTTATTATTATTATTTTATATTTTTTTAGTTGTAGATGGACACAATATTTTTATTTGTTTATTTTTTTATGTGGTACTGAGGATCGAACCCAGGGCCTCATGCATGCAAGGCAAGCGCTCTACCACTGAGCTACAATCCCAGCCTCACACCTTGGAATCTTGATGCAGCTTGAAGGCAGGCATCGCCACTCTTGTTGAGTTGGTCCCCTAGCCTGGGTGAGGACTAGGGTAGATTAGAAAATGGAGGAGATGGGCCATAATGACAAGGTCTATTTCTGCAGGAAGCTTAGTCAGTTACTAAGCATTCTGAATACTGTCTCTCTCTTTTTATCTTCCCAGTCACATGCCACATGTATCTGCGTGTCTTTGGGATTCTTTTGAGATCACTGTAAACAAAACTTGGGTAGGATGCTTGACCTGTCATTTATTAAGATAGGGCTAAGTAAGCTCCTTTAAATCCCTTCTTCCCTCCTCAGAATGTCTCTGTCCTTTCCCTGCCTCTGAAAATGAGCGGACCTCCTCTAGGCTGAGGCTGACTACCAACCATACCTCTGAGCCATTTTCCTACTGGCTTTTCTCTACTCATGCTAGCCTAGGGGTGAAACCTGTGCACAGAGGACATGCTCAGTTGGGCCCTGCCCCAGAATCCCTCTCCCTTGTCCTTTAACCTCCATTCTCCAGTCCCTACTGTGTCTTCTTCCCGGTTCTCTTTATTCTCTAAGTCTCTGTTACCTGGCTTTAGCTTTTATTAACCCATTGACCTCCCAATCTGCACACTGTCTTGCCTTTTCTCTGACTTACTTCCTTGTCCTTTTTGATGTCACTCACCCCATTTCCTCCTTGAGTATCTCTCTTTTCTATTGGATTTTCATTCTGTAACTCTCCATTATTTTTTCTTCTTCCTCTCAAACCCAAGTCATTCCCAGGGCTCTGCTTAGGCTCTTGCCTTGTTATTCCCTTCCTGGAAATAATAACACCATTACTCTCTCAACTGACACCTTTGTGCCTAGGGACTGTATCTTTAGCTTTGAGCTCTGGTTGTCCATCCCTGGCTGCTCTGGACATGTCATCTGGTGGTGTTACAGACTCAGATTCAGTCTGTTTAGAAGGAAATGTTCAATCCTCCCCTACATACCCGCTGCCAGCTCCAGTCTTTCCTGATCCTATCCTTTGAACTTTCACATAAAGTTGGTTACCAAAGTCCTAGGATTAACTCTTACATCAGCCCTTTGATTCCTGTTGCCACACCCTGATTGGTCCTTTGACCTAGACATTTGCAGTAACCACCCATTTGACTTTTCTGCCTTCATTGTTTCTTTCCTGTCAGATTAATCATCCCTAGAGCCCAGCCCAGACCCTCTAGCTCTAAAGTCTCCAATGGTTCTCAGCCCATTCTTAGTTCTAACCTGCTTCTCATGGTTTCCATCCCAGCCTAACAATTCCTGTGCTTCAGCCAACCAACTCAACTCAGCACTTGGTCGTCCTACTCCTGGGGCAGTTAGGTGAGGCTCCTTCTCCCTCTCTCCAGCCTGTTGCCTACTTGTGTTTCATGGTCATGTCATGTTTCTCCTGGCGCTCCTCCCACCTGCCTTTCTAGGCAGAGGTGGCCTCCATGTCTTCCGAAGTCTTTGTATTATTTTGGTATTTAACTGTGTGCACATAATTTGTCCCATCTCCTTTGGCTAGCAGCTCTTCTAGTCATCTTTGAATCCTCCAAAACATCATTGCCTTGCCCACCTTGTATTGTAAATACAGCACTGTAAAACACTAAAGAAATAAAGAACAAGTGCCTCTGGCCATCCTTCACCTTCCTCCCCACTGCTGACTTGGAGGTAGTCAGATGGGCTTTCAGGTTTTGTCCCATTCTTCCCTGGCCCCATCACATCAAATACATTTCCGTTTCTCACCCGTCTCCATGGGGTTATTAAACCCTTCCTCAGCCTCAAAACCTTTCTAACACGTGTTCACTCTGCCTGGTTTGTTCAATCTCTGCTTTTTAGGATTGAGGGTGGCTTCAGTAGTCCCAGCCTCTCCCATCATGCTGTATGAAATCTGGATAATTGGAAAGCTATTTCATGTACTTCCTCATACCTGAGGGAGCTGAAAGGGAGATATTCCGAGTGGTGACTCACACTCTCCTCATTAAGTGGCTTAAAGATTAAAAATAAAATGTTATAAATTGGCAAAGCATTTGTAATCTCATTTTCTGTGCAATAGCTGGACACTGAGACTCATCGCATCACTCATCGTATTTAATAGTGAAGCAGGGCCTGTTGAAAAGATCCCCATGGAGACAATTCTATATTCTACTTTTCTTTGTAATCTAGATGTTACATGGGGTGGGGGGGAATAGAAAGAAAGGTGCCCTGTGAAAAATATACTCAATTTTGAAGCATATGAGAAATTTTAGGGCAATTTTACATCATCTCCTTAGTGAGAGAGACACTATTTCTGACATTTGGGGTTTAGAAAGAAACTAGGGTTTCTTTTAAGGTCATAGGGGTGATGAAGAGGTTTGACTAGGACTATAAACTCAAGGTTGGGAATTCCTAGTTAAGGGCTTCTTCCAAGACCAGCATTTTGCTGTCTTCCTTCCTGACACCTGTTCAGTATTGTGAATTGGCAGAGGTAGGAGAGCTTTAGAATATGCTCTACCTCTGGGATGATGAGAAATGTCTCCTCACCCTGACTGAACCTATCTTAAAAACCAAAGGTTGACACTGAATGTATTAAAAACCCAGTTGTGTAGCAGGAGTAAGGTTTGTTGGAAGCTGGGTACAGCTAAGTTCTGGGTTGTTTTAACTCTAGAGCTGGACAGGATACAGACCCTTGTCCTGGGGACTAAAGTAGACCTGGAATGGGGGCCCACCTCTTTGGTGTAGATTGGAATCCTCTAGGTATGAATAAATTACCTTTTTCAGTATTGCTGCAGGGCTCTAAGCCCGGAGTGCCAGATTTGTAATTTGTTGTCTGCCAATTTCAGTGAGAAAAAAGTGGGGAGGGGACAGGACTAGTGTTGGTTATTTCCCAAGAATACATTTTGATCATATGACTTTCTACGTAGAGGATTTTATTTTGGGTTGAAATGGGTTGGAAGAACCAGGAGAGATTTAAAAATCTGGAGAACCAAAAGTTTCGAGGCCTCGTTTAACAACTTTAAGTAGGATTGAAGGTTGATTTCTGTTCTCTGGTCTCCCCGCGGAGTTGTAAGCCCCTGGCGTCAGATCCTGGTGGTGTTTACCTGTGCACCTTTCTCCCATAATGCTCTGCAGCTCGGGGCTCCCATAAATCCTCCTGGCTGGAATTACAGGGCCCGCGTTACCCCGGGAAGCCCCCGGCTTAACCTCCCAGGAAGGCAGCAGTCTGCCGGGAGGATTCCCCCGTGGGCCTGGGCTCACGCCTCCCCCGGCGGCGCCCTGCGTGGCGCGCAGCCTGACTTTGTTGAACTTTCCCGGCGCCGCGGCCGCGTGGTTGGTGCCAGCGCAGTTGGCTGCCGAGCGCCCAGGTGCGCGGCCCGCGTTATCTCCGCTGACGCTCCCAGTGGCGAGCGGCGCGGGCCGCGGGCCTGCGGGGCTCTCGCCAGGGTCTCGGCCTCCGGCGGTCGTGCGCTCCTTTTCAAGTGATAGTAATCGGAGACTTTTCCGTTACGTGAGGCGCCCAACAAAAGATTGTAATTCCAGCAGCTTTGTTTGGGAAGGTCCCACCGCGGCGCGGGTCAGCGGTTGCGGGGCGACCCTGGCCGTGCGGGCCCTGCGGTCCTGTGGGGTCGCGGGCCGGCCGGCCTCCCCCGCGCCCCTCCGCGTGGTACAGCCTGCGTTTCCTCCACAATGCTGTTATGCTAATCAGGTGACATCACCGCCCAGCACTCGGCGAGTGGCTCCTGATTAAATTACAAACCGGCGGCCGCTGCGGGCAGTCGGGAGGACGTGTGTGCGCTGCTCCCGCGAGCACCCTCGCTTGGTGACCGTGGCATGCTTAGGATTGGCCATATTTAAAACATTTTTAAGTAGGACTTGTGTCTCCCTCCTCTCAAGCTTCTGGGCAAGGGCCACCGAAGGAAGGAGAGCCGTAAGGAATTAGATGCCTGAGTGGTAACTCCTCGCCCGGCTAAGGTGGACTCTTGCAACCAACTTCCTATCAGATCACCCTGCACCTATTTCCGACCGGAATGCGGCTCGCTTGAGGTCCAGCCCTTTTTGCTGGGGCAGGGAGCCAAGCCGCGCGAAAGCTACTGAGTGTTGAATGGGGGTAGGAAGGGGCCGGAGCGGGATTTCCACTGTGCAGCCCGCCAGGGCGTTACGGCGGGCATAATGGAATTGCAGAGGACTTCTAGCATCTCTGGGCCGCTGTCGCCTGCGTACACGGGGCAGGTGCCTTACAACTACAACCAGCTGGAAGGGAGATTCAAACAGCTCCAAGGTAAGCACCTTTCCTGAGGCCTCACTGGGGCCGGGTCGCCATGGGTTCTGTGGCTTTATTTCTGCCATATGGTACCTGACCCTAATGGAGACTTGGCTCCGCACGGCCCCAAAGCCTCTGGTTGGCTGCGAGCACCCCATTCACGACTTCAGGAGGCAGTTGCTCCAAAAAAGCTACCATTTGGATTCCCTCTCCACATCCCTTTTTGCTCTTGGTTGTCATGTATCAGCTGCCGTTACACACACATTTTCTCCCTTTCTCTTTAGTTATCTTTTTTTCCTCAGGAGATCGGTGCTAATAGATCCATTAGCAGGCAAGTTTTTGGTTCCGGGTCGCCTCTAGCTCCCAGCCCCCAGCCTCCTACCTCTGGGAAGCCTTAAAGGTGTAAAGTGCACTACTCTGAGACCCTGTCCTGTAGAACAATAGCAGAGGGGAGGAGGGAGTGGTCTTTTTGTTCCTAAGCCTTCAGTAAATTACAGTTTTGATTCTAAAGCTTAATTTTAACTCTTTTGATGTATTGTGGGGGGAAGAGCCTTCCCATCAATTTAGTGGGCTATGTAATTTATAATAAAAGCCATTTATTGCCATTCCAGTGCTATGGGTTGAATTAGATGGATCAATTACAGGTTTCTTGGCGTCTGAATCAAGCTCAAATAATTGAATACATCCAATATTTTACTATACATATTTTTAAGAAGAGCAGGACCCTGTGCTGCATGAGTGTACTGTATTCTTGCCTGCAGCCCATGGCTGTCACTGACCAGCCATCAGGCCCTGTCCAGTAGATCTCAGTTTATACATGAAAAAAGCTTTATAAGCCAAAACCGAACTCCTTCCATTTGGAAGCCCCTGGAAACAGTAATAGGCAGGGAATGGCTCTAGTACTGTAAAGAGTAGTACTCCAAGACTGTGTTTCTTATTTTAACTCTTCTTGGTGGCAAAGATGTGGTTCCTGTGAGGAGGAGGAAGGAAGGAAGCTGCTCAGTCCTAGAATGTTTTCATTTGGGGGGGTGATATATTTCATTCATTGGTTTATTTGTCTTGTGACATAGTTGACAGTAATGACACATTTTTGGAAAACAAGAGGTAGAACAGGACGTGATTTTAAACATTTGCTAGGCTGTGCTGCATTCCTTGGGCAGTTAACTGAGAGGAATCTCCATTCACTCTTGGGAATGGTTGTGAGTTTTTGGTTCATTCCTCTTGAGTCTTTGAAAATGGAGTTTAATTTTTTTAAAAAAACCTAGAGGTGAGGGGAACTTGCAAGTGGTAAAATAGAAGAATGTACTTTCTCTAGGGTCTGGTAACTCAGAACGCACCCTTCTTCCTGTGGCCCAGGCTCCCTACTTTGGTATGTCATTATGCCAAAGGGAAAGCAGCACCCACAGGAAGTCTGGAACTGAAAACCAACCATCAGTCTTCAGTCAGCCCCCTCTCCCTTGTAGTTTCAGCAAAAAAGCAAAACTGGGAGAAAATCTAAAAAGGTGAGGGGAGGAATGCACTCCAGGTCCACCCATAACAAAAGGCTGTTATTCTAAAAGAGTTGAGGGTGGTTGTAAATTGCTCTCTGAGCAGGGTGGCGTTTACACACAGGAAATGTCTTAACTGTCCTCTCTGGACCAGGAAACATTTAAATAAAAAAAGAAAGAAAGAAAGAAAAAGAAATCACTATGTGCCACTGATATTTTATGTATTTTTCTCAAAAATCCCTTCAAAAGAGATGGGCTTCACATTGTGTGGTGACTTTAAAACAATTTTTAAAAACGAACTTTGACCTCTTAATTTAGCTCTAGATGACTTTCTTATTTTTAAATATTGTGGTGGGAGTTGCACAAGTTTAGTGCTGGTATTTCTATAACAGAAAACCACTCATGTTCAGGAACTGAGAAAGTGTGGATTAACTTTTCAAGTATGGTGGACCACAGGAGAATCACTAACTTTTAACAGCATCCATTAATAAGAAATGGAACCCAACTGCATTTTATGAGAATTTTGATAAAACCGTTTCTCACTCCCTATACCTGGCTTGGTACTGTATTTAGTATTTGCAATTCTGAAATCATTGGATTTTTTTTTTTTTTTTTTTTTTGGTACCAGAGATTGGACACCCCCCCCCCCTTCACACTTAACCACTGAGCCACGTCCCCTTTTTATTTTGAAACAGGGCCTTACTAAGTTTTTGAGGCTGACTTTGAAACCATAATCCTCCTGCCGCAGCCTCCTGAGCTTCTGGGATTACAGGCATGTGCCACCTCATCCGGTTCATCATATTTTTGATAACATTTAGATTCTATCTGCTGATTTAATTTTGTACATGCTTGTTATACCCTTGTGGGTATAATATTTTCTCGCACTTACCATCCAGAATTGGCAAAATGCTTCTCTGAATCTCTATTGGTTTTTTAAATGCCTCCTTCTATATGAATTTAATATCTGTGCCTGAGTATGCTGTGATTTCGTGGAAATTATTTCTGTGTTTTTTACTGGTTTCAAATACTTTCCACACTGTATCCTAAGAATTCCAGAAGGGACCCATAGAGTGAGGTTTGCTGTTCTAGCTAAGGGAAATATGTTAAAATGAATTTGGTCTATTTAGATAAAGTAGTGTTTAGAGATTTATAGACCAGTAAATAAATGTGATAAAAATAAAACCTCATTGACTTCAAGAACTGAGAGATATAGAGTGATATCTTTATCACACAGGAGCTTTTGGCATAAGGCAGAACAGGGCCTTTAACTTCCGATGGCTTTAACAGCACACACCTTTTTTCTCTCATTTTTCACCTGCAAAATTAAAATACAACTTTATTAATTTGAATCAGTTCATGTTTCTTCTATAAAGTGGATTTTTTTTGGTCTTTTTTAAAAACGAAGAATATTGAAACATATTAAAACTCAGCCTCATATGTTTAGAAAAATGTGTTTGTAGTAACAGAGATTCATGATGTCTTCTTTCCAGTTCCACATCTGCCATCTTAACTCTTTTTTTTTTTTCAAAACATGAACAGAAAGGCTATTTTATTTTTTTTATTTATGCATTTAAAGTCCAAGTTTGTTTTCTCTTTTTTAAAATCCTGAGTGACATTTGATCCATCTTAACTCCTTATCTGAGAATACTGGTCATGCTATCCAATTGTGTAAATGAAATTCCAGATTCTTTAGCTTGGCTTTCAAAGACTCCCCCAAGTTGCTTCCCCATATACTTCCTATTCTAATTCCTGTGGTGTGGTCAAGCATAAGTAAATCTAGAAATCTTCCAAAAGGGGAACCTGGTTTTCTCTCTATCTACCTTGCCCTCAGAGCACTGATATCATTGACCCTAGCAGTGAGTTTGTAATGAAAACTAGATCTAATTGAAAAGCATTAAAAGGAACTTTTTCTGCTGTCTTTGCAACCCACGGAGACATTCAGCACCTGACTTTTCTGGAGGTGGTTAGGTTTCTGTAGCTCTTGTGTCTTCATGAATTTTCACAGGAGAGAATATGGAGTGTCCTGGCTATGTGGGATTATAGAGGGATAGCAAAGAATTTCAGGCTGAGAATGCAGTATTCCCAAGTTTATTACATGCTGAGAGTTGCCTTCCTGTGTGTGTGTGTGTGTGTGTGTGTGTGTGTGTGTGTATTTCTAGAGAATCAAATCCAAGTCCTTATGTGTGCTAGAAAAGAACTCTGTCTCTGAGGTACATCCCCAGACTGACAGTTGCCTTTTAATTTCTTAACTCTTAGGGGAAAGAATAGTGCTGATTTTTATAATCATGAATAATGAAGAATATTTATGCTAAAGTTTTTAGTAAATTTCCAGCTTGTTACACTTTCTAAATGTTTGTGTTGCTTCATTTCTTAAGCCTTAGAGAGAGATTTCTAGGTTTACTTTTGCTTATTATGAAGAAAATTTACTTTTAACTTCTTAAATTGAAAGTAATAACTTTCTAATATTTTCCTTTGTGACAGTGAAAATAATAGATGAGTAATTTTTTTTGTAGGGAAGTGGTGGAAGTGAGTTTTGTGTAAGAACATTTTTGGGTTTAATGAAATAAAACTCTTCCCACCCTTGGTCTGAATGCCTGCTAATACTGTGTGGTTTCTATAAGCCACAACTTCGTAGGATACCAAACCAAACAAAGCAAACAAAATTAAACCTCCTTTCACCAATTTACCAGTTTCAGCTCAAAATTAGTTCTTATCAGATTTGTGAATCACAGTCCTTTTTGAATGATACAGTAATTATTATTTCTGGATATAGCATCTTAACATATCATATTGCATAATTAAATGAGATTATTCATGAAATCTAGTACTTAGTAAATTATAAATAAATACGCATTTCCTTAATACCAAATAATCTTGTGTAGTGGATATTCTTTCACTTTTTATGAAGAAACAGATAATCAGATTAAGATCAGTCAGAATGAGGCTAGCTCTCCAGTCCAGGCTTTCTGACTGAATTTGATGTGCCTCATATGGTACCATATAGTGTGGGTTAGGTATGGGCCATGACACTTGTCACCCAGTTATCAGGAAAATACTGTGCTGTATTCAAAGAGCTGCTCAGATTTCTGGACATGACTGCTCAGTTTTGGTGGGCTAGGAACCCCAGCAGTCAAGGGAACACCAATCCTATCAACCTAAATCCTTTAATCCGATGTTTGGGAAGACTGTTAAAAGGGTTCTCGGAGGCCAGACATTTAGGAAAGGAGGGTGATAGATACTGGCTTTACAGGAAAAGATAACATTTCTGTTAGGGGAGTGAAGTAATGGGACTGTAGACTTCCTGGTTTACAGAAAGCATGAAAGCTTGTCCAGGCCCATGTTATCACCTCTTCTCAGCCCCCGAAAGGTATCTGTAGCTGTTTACAGCTTCACTGCTGTTGCTTCTGGCTTGTCTTTCCTGGCTTCCTAAGTGCCCTCCTGCTCTGCCCTGTACCTAAAGCCAGGCCTCATAAGAGCTCACCTTGCAAAATCTTTAGGGTTTTGACTTAATTAGGATTTGAGTCCATCCAGAATTTTCAATGGAACTCCAGATTCCTTGGCCTGTCCTACATTTATTTCCATACCCTCCAGCCCTGCTATCTTGGTTTCTTCAACTGGGAAGAATCTGTGTGTCAGGATTTTTTTCTTTTCCTTTTTTTTGGTACTGAGGATTGAACTCAGTTCACTTAACTATTGAGCCACACCCCCAGCCCTCTATGTTTTATTTTGAGACAGGTTCTTGCTAAATTGCTGAGGCTGGCTTTGGACTGGGGATCCTCCTGTCTCAGCCTCCCTGAACTGCTGGGATTACAGGCATGTGCCACCAGATTATTCTTTTGATGTCCATTTCTTGTGCCACTTATTCTAAGCATTGCCAGAGGGAGCAAAGACCAGAGCGTCCCTGCTTGGTTCCTCTCCCTTTAAGATTGAAAGTTTTAATACTTGGTCATTTTCCTGTGATTATTCACACATGGCTTTCTGTTACAGTTCCAGTACTTCTTTGTTTTTCCTACATTTCATAAATCTGGGACCCTGAAGACTGGGTAAGATGAGATAAAACCTACCTTATTATAGAAGTGACTCAGTATTTGTTAAAAGGTAAATAAAATGTAGTCAGTGCAGGGCTTGCTCTTTGGTTATTTCTTTATTATTAACATATCTATTGATTACGAGCATTTCATTGAACAGTGGTCCTCTGATTAGAAGTGTGTGGGGCATGTTTGAACTATCCTGGAATGCTGGCTGAGCTGACCAAGGAGTAGAAGCAAGCAAATAAAGTTGCTCCAGTCTAGGGGCCCAGGTGGGGGAGTTCAGACTAGTGGAGGGTGTCTGGAGCTCCTCTTCAGAGTGGTAGGAGGGGTTCTGGAAGGACACAGGCTGCTAAGTCAGGTCAGATGTTTTGTAGGTAAGACAGTGGGAAGCTACTAGAGGTTTTAAATAGGAGAATGACTTGTTGGGCCTCTTTCTTTCTTTTCTTTTTATGATTTTTAAGAAAGGGTCAGAGTATGCGATTGTTTTTGGAAGATGGTAGTCAGGAGGCAGAAGGCCTATGCAGCATTTGTTGGGCTGAGAAACCTGGAAACAAGATATCTTCCTTGAATTTTGAACTACCAAGGCAGTTAGAATCTTGTTATTTGGTGTGTTCTATGAGTGACCTGGGGTTTATCAACAATGCAGCTCCTCAGTCCCCTCCCGGACCTTTTGGGTCATAACCTCATTTTAACAAGATCCTCAAGTGGTTTCATGTTCTAGTTTAAGAAGCACTGCCTTGGAAATAATTCCTACTGCCCACCATTGTACTCCTGTGAAAGAGAAGGAAATGGTCCCAAAAAGGCTTTCTGAGATTTAATATAAAAAATATATATTTTTATATGTCATTCACATTAAATGTAGGAGGGTGTTTTTTTGTTTATTTTAAAGTAAGCTGTATTTTTTGATTAATTATAAAAATCATCTTGAGTGTTCAAATATATAAAAGATAATTAAATAAAGTTTAGTATTAAACTAGGAGATTATGGGGCTTTAAAGCATGGTTGGCTAATTCCTTATTTTGTAAGTCTTAGTAGAATTTGGCCGGGATTTTCCTACTTACTACTAATCTTGCAGTTGTAGAAATCTGAGTTTTGTTTTATTTTTTTAAAGTTCCTTTACATTAATCCATTTATTATTAACAGAGAATTACAAAAGTACTCTGGGTCAATTTGTCTGAATTCTTCCAGAATGACAAGGTGGTATCCAGGGAAATAGAGGCATTCATACCTGCTTTATGACTTAAACCTTTTAAATACTTTTAAACTTTGTTTAGTGCCTATGATGGAAGCCAGGCCCTTTCACATGCTAGGCAGGCACTCTATCAGTGAGCTATATCCTGATCCTTAAACTATTTTAAAGAAATAAAGCAAAAATACCCCTTTACCTCAGGTTTCGTGTAAATAGAGGCAGCCTACATTAAATTAATGATGCTATTCTTCTGTTTGGTTAGACTTCTTTCCACTTTCATTTCATGCATATCAGACTTATCTAGAATTGCCTTTGGGTTTGGGTGTTAAAAGTGGGTTTGAAATGCACTAAATATATGTTCTTTGATAAGCTCCCATTTCCTCTGAGTCTGCAGGTAAAACTGTAAAATGGCTGGTATTGATTAGGTAGGGGAGAAAAAGCACCTGTTGAAACTTGTTGGCTGAAGTTTTTGTCCCTTAGAAGAAGAGGGAAAGGGCTGGGGGAGGTAAGTGACCCCTCCCCTGGTCTTGATTGCCAACTGTCCAGATCTTCCCTGATGGGAGGGGTTGACAGCAGAAGCAGTAGCAACAGTCAAGAGGTGACTTAGGTGATGGTCTTTCAAAGGCCAGGCTGAAGATCATTAATGGACAATTAAATATCTAGCTGTTTCTTTGTATTATTCCAAACATTTTAATGTTTATTATATCAGGAGGATTATGACATCCTCAAAAGAAAAATGAAGAATAATTTATGTGAGATTCTACAATACCAGCAAAAGTTAACTTTCCATTAGTATTTATATATGTACATACAGTTTAACACTATTATAATCATCGTGTTGTTTTGTCTAGGCTTCTTGTTTTTCTTTTACTTAACATTAATGACTAAAGGTATTTTGTTTTGTTTTGTTTTTCTATACTAGGGATTAAAACTGGGGATACTGTAACATGGAGCTACATGGCCAGTTTTTTATATTTTGAGACTGAGTCTCACTAAGTTGCAGAGACCGGCCTCAAACTTTTGATCCTTTAGCCTCTGCCCAAACTGCTAGAATTACCACTGTGCCTGGCTTTTTACTTAATATTATATCCGAAACTTTTCATGCAAATATTCTAAGTTGCTTTGCAAATCAAAGCAATTTATTTACCAGCCTTAGCCTTTTCATTATCTCTAGAATGGGAGTTAATACAAATTTTGTGTAATGAAATTGTTGTAAGAATTTCATCAGATTCTTTGTAGAAACTGTATTTGGTTGTATTGTCACTGGTACATAAGTAAGTGCTCATTAATCCACGACAACCATTGTTACTGCAGGTCCTGGTTAAATGGCAAAGCAGGGTGGGGTGGGGTGTGAGTCTTTTGAACTTGAGTGGAGTGCCCCAACCCCCACCCCCGAAACCTCTCTGGGTGTGGTTTCCTTCACAGTGTTAGAAGAGTATTTGGTTTGCCTGAAAAATGCACTCACTGAAACACCCCCTTTAGAAAAAACATAAGTCTGGTGGCTGTCATTGGGCCAGGTGACTTTTGATGTAGGTTGAAGGCCCAGTGGTGATGCCTCTCCCAGATTCATGAAAAGCATCTGAAGCAGCTACTGTTGGAGCCAGAGCATCCAGCCCTAGATTAGAGAGCTGCCTTTGTCCGAGAGCACTACTGTGTCCAAACTAGCCTTGACCGCCCTCTGTGGAGATGTTGAATGCCTCTACTGTGTTTGCTTTTGAAAGGCCTTTCTTAGCCTTTCTCTCTACCCCAACCCCATTTTCAAGAGGCACAAGACCTTTAAGTAGCAAATACAGTAATCACAGTAGCATGGAGACACAGGCTGGCCTATATTTGGTTTCACAAAAGGCCTTGTGAAGGATCTGGCCTTATAGGCCCTTTTTAATGCTGAAATGATGCAAGTGGAAAGTTAATTTAAGGATCATGGAGACACGCTCTATTCATGAAGAATGTGAGCAAAACATAAATATAAAGTCTGGAGGCTCTGTTCTTCTCTGGTGGCAAGGAAATGACATAGGCTGTGCTATTTGGGTGAGTCCACCCTCTGTCTCCCCCAGAGCACAATTGCAATGGAATTTTGGAGTGAGATCGTTCTAAGAACCAGATCAGTGTGTGTGTGTGTGTGTGTGTGTGTGTGTGTGCGCGCGCGCGCGCACTGTGTATATTTGCCTGAAATCCTTTAAATCATAGATAGTACTTTGGTAGCATTGATGTATGTGATTGGTGGTTACAGCCAAGATGGTAGGAAACCAGACAATCTCTTGAAATGAGGCCTCTGCATTTTTATTTTATTATTTTTTTAGTTGTAGATGGACACAATATCTTTATTTATTCATTTATTTTTATGTGGTGCTGAGAATCAAACCTGTGAGGCAAGTGCTGTATCACTGAGCCACAGCCTCGGACTTATATTTTTTAATTAGGTTTCTTTTTTAAGTAAGAAAACTTGGAAGATCTATTTTGTTTTTACTTTTGAAGGTCTATTTAAAGAGTACAGCATCTTTAAAAATCTCTGTAGTCTGTTGAACTGTTAAATGCCAATGAGTTTCTGTAGATCACTAGCTCAAGTGTATAATATCCCAGATGTGAATGTAAATCTAGTGCAGAGTGTGTTTCTGGTGCTTGAAAATGTTGCGCTGATTTCTATTGAGGGAGACATTCATTCCCACAGAGGTTTAAACAACTTTCTGTAAAATTCAATCTTACAGTCTTAGAGGGGAGATTATGTATTATCTGCAAACAAATGCAGAGCAGATGAAATCTCAGCTGTGAAGTCTGTGGTGGAGCCAGGGGAGGGTGGAGGAGAGTGATTCAGAACCTGGTGGTGGTGGTGAGGAGGGCTGTCCAGGGCATTATAGCTCATTTCAGAAACAAGGGGTGGGGGAAAGCACGCTGGCCAAGAATTTTACAGAAGCAAGCATTGAAGTCCTGGCTCCACTAGGACTCACTGAGCCTCGTTTTCTTTCCACTGGGAAGAATCAATAGCTCTTGGGGGTGATTGTGGAGATTAAATCGGGTATATTGTATTAGTAGGGTGACCAGTTCATTTTGGTTTGCCAGAGAGCTTTTGGGTTTTGGTACTGAATGTTCCACCTCTTCGGAATCTTCCTTAGTCCCAGGCATGCTGAGTGATCCGTCACCCTAGTTACATATGAAGTTACCTCATACTGTGTATACCCAGGTAAAGATTGTGAACTCCCAAGAGGACATCGTGTGTATGCATTTGTTCATTTCTATTATTTCCTAGAACTTAGCACATAAATAAACATCTCTTGAATAGGGTGATGGATGAGTGAGTAAGGGAAGCAGTAATGCACATATTTTAAATTGAGTTAGCTGATCTTCCTCCTGAAGCCGCTTCAACCAGCTACTTCACAAATACTGTGTTGAATGAAAAAAATGAATCATGGTGTGTGACAATGATTTTGTCTCTATCATTTGGACATATAATAACTTCAGGAAGGATTTAAGTTGAGCCTGTTTACATTTTTTTAAATATTTTTTTTAGTTATAGAGGACACAATATCTTTATTTTGTTTGTTTATTTTTTATGTGGTACTGAGGATCTAACCCAGTGCCTTATGCATATGGGGCAAGTGCTCTACCACTGGGCTGCAACTCCAGTCTGAGCCTGTTTATATTTTTGATAAGAAATTTGACAGCCTGATTCTCTTACAGCTCTGTCTTAGGATCCTACTATGAATGGACTCCCTAGAACTCTGCAGGATCCTGGGGAACTTCCTTAACTTTGTTGGGTGGAGGGAGGGAAGTTCCCACACAATAAGTACTTAAAGTGCTTCCAGGGATAGAAGTAGTTCCCTAAAAATTAAACGTTAGATTGTCTCTCATTGTTTCTTTCTTCTGACTGGAATGGTTAAGAGTAGTTAGACAAGGAGAAAGTTTAAGGTCTACACTAATGTGATCTAGCTACATAGCAAAGAAATGTAAAAAAAAAATATACTCCATAAAAGTGGGATCCATTTATCTAGGTGTGGTAGCCATTCACATTTTTATTATGTGACCTGTAAAGCAAATACAGCTTTTCTTATTGCAAATGTGTCCTTGCTCATAGATTTAGCTTGAGCAGTACTTTTTCTAGAAGCTAGGCAGTTAAGCAACACTCTGAGCAAATAGAGGCATGGCCTCAGAAACTTAGATAATATGTTAATGTGCTCGGCCTTTTCAACTGAAAAGAATATTGAAAAGAAAACTAATTTTGGCCCCAAAACTACTTCCCTGCCCTTGGTGCCTCCCAGTCCCTACTCCAGTTTAAAAAAAAAAAAAAAATCCTTTGCTTTTTCCTCTGCAAATATATATGATTTCAATTTTGAGATCGGAGGTTATTTTTTCACTTGAAACACAAGGAAGCAATTTTTAAAAGTCATACTTTTTCAGCACTGGGCTTGACTCTAGCCAGCTTAACTCCTGTTCTTGGCCACAGAACCACATACTGTCATCTTCATCAGGATGGTGAATTCACATGGCTTTTGAGGGGAAGGGGTTGAGTTGGAGGGGCACTAGGGCAGTGGCCTGCTGGGCTTAAGCTCCAGGTGAAGGTCATGAAAAAGAACTCAGGGAGCTAGCTGGCCCTTTGTTAGTGTCTAGCCAGTGTGTGGAGGAGTCTGGGGAGGCCAGCAGCAACCAGCTGATACCCATCTCACCCAATTGTTGTCCTGAAGTAATTCCAAAATGACCTTTC
Organism: Spermophilus citellus; assembly: GCF_964194105.1. NCBI lineage: Eukaryota > Metazoa > Chordata > Mammalia > Rodentia > Sciuridae > Spermophilus > Spermophilus citellus. The sequence continues at coordinate 71,274,296 of NC_138193.1, read as the reverse complement.
TTACCTCATTTTTCCTATGAGCTCATGAATTATGTCATTGAGCCTGTTCCCTCTTTGATAAGGAGAATCTCTGCTTTCTGCTTGGTGTTTCAGGAAGAGGAAAGAGAGGCACAGGTCACTTAGTGATTCAGCTGTCTATGGGGATCTTCTCTTTGTTCCCTCTCCACTGGAATTCACAGTATAGCTTACATGTCAAGGTTCTCTGTATTAAAAACAAACAAAATTCCTATTGGACCAGGAGACTTGGTCATTAAATTAATTATGGTCCTTGGCATGACTCAACCCCTGGTTGCTATTCTGCCTTATTGAGGGCCTCACTCTGCAGTTCTTGGCTAGGCACTGGGGTGACAGGAGTACAGTTTCTGTCCCTGCCCTCAAGAAGTTTACAAACAAGTCAAGAGACATGAACACAGGGCTATTGTAACAGGATTTTAGTGACTGTACCTAGGAAAAGGGCTGCTTTATACAGTTGTAAGTGGAGGACACCTGCCCTCTCTACTCTTTTGGGGTTGCTGTGAGAATCAGTTAAAATAATTGTTGTGAACTTTCTATGAAAAATATAAATTCATAATCAAATATAAGAAAAAATTTGGGAGGGGGGGACAAATGTCAAGGCTGTCTTTGTTCTCTGGTTTACTCAACTGGTCTGGTGCCTGCTGATGAAGGAAAATGACACTATTCCAATGACAATAGCCAACGTTTATGGAATGCTTACCAGACTGTGCTTTTATTTATATGCAGCACTATCTCTTTTCAAATTCAAAAGAATGTTTGAGGTAGGGAGAGAAGCTATCTCTGTTTACAGATGAGAAGATGAAGTAACTGGCTTCTTGTCCTGCAGCAGTTAAGTGGTGGAGCCAGCCCTCACAGCTGGCTGGCCCTTCACAAAGCCCCAGCACTAAACGTGCCCACGCTGCCCCTCCAGAGATACTTATCTTCTTGGGAGGATTTGGGCGTGGCTCGATGTGGACACAGCAGTTGGAAGTCGTCTAGCAGCAGCAACCAGCAGTTTCTTGAGTCTGCTTTGAAGCAACTTCCTCAGCCTGAGCGCTCAGAAAGCATCCTGCCCTCTGAGGGTGTATTTGCCATATGGTTTCCTTCCTCCTGCCTCTGGGGTCAACTCTTCTCACCCAGGGTCAGAAGCCATCAGTCCCTGATGCTTGAGTCATTCAGTGCCAGCCCTGTGTTTGGATGGGCTGTGCCCACAGCGGCTTCATAGTAACCAGTGGTGCTGTGAGAGTCAGGGCAGCCTAGGATCACACCCTTCCCACCAAACTGCTCAGTCTACTGATACCTGTGATGAAAAGCCAAACCACAAGCAGCTTCTCCTGCATTGAATGTGACTGTAAGAAAATGTTTGTGGGGGTTTTCAGCAAAAGTCATCTTAACTCACACAGTATGTCTTTTTAGTCACTCTGGAAGGTAGAGGGTCCTGTCTGCCATGTAAATTGAGGAACCTGAGACTCACAAAGGTGAAATGTCTCCTGAGAGAAGAATTAGCCAACAAATGACAAAATAGGAAACTGCTGCAAGAGGGAGCTGTTTTCTTTCTTTTTTTCTTTTTTAGTTGTAGACAGATAGAATACCTTTATGTGGTGCTGAGGATTGAACCCAGTGCCTCACACATGCAAGGCAAATGCTCTATCAATTGAGCTCAATCCCAGCCCCAAGGGGGCTGTTTTTCAATGTGTCTTTGAACTGAAAGTGCATTTTCTAAATAGGTGGAGACACACAGCAAGGTGTGGTATATACATCCTGTGTAGAGACTGTATTGATTTTAATTTTTGTTTTAGATCCAACCCATTGTGTATTTTTGATTGTTCCTTTTAGAGATCTGTGAGAGTCACAGATGTTTAGAAGTGCCAAATTGAAGCAGGCATGGTTGGCACATGCCTGTAATCTCAGCAACTTGCTATCTGACTAAACTGGGGATGTAAGCTCAGCTCAGTGGTAGAGCTCCCCTGGGTTCAATCCCACAGTACTGCCCCCCCCCGCCCCCCAAAAAAACCCAGCATGTAACACAGAAACAGACTGGATTCACAGCTGGAAGACAAGGCTCACCACTCAGGTTTCTCAAATATCAGTTTCTGATGAAGCTGTTGCTCTTGATGAGTAGATCCTTCCATTAAAAACAATGCTATCAGCTAATTTGCTTATCTTTGATATTGTAAGCATAGCCTCAGAGGGCTGAGTATTGCCTCTGCATATCTTGAAGGGCAGAAATGACCTCCACTTAAATGCATTTAAGGTATTTGGGTGTTGTAATTTGAACCATACTATAGCCTCAATTCAGATATTACAGATTGGTGTATTGGGGATCCTTTGAACATAGAGATGTGGATGTAGACACACTGGCAGTGATTGGGAGACTCTGGATTTGAGCTGCTGGATAAAATGCCTGCAATTAGAATATCTGTTGTGATGCAATGAAATGGTGACTCAGTGGCAGCCAGACTACATGTTGGCTCTACTTCAAGGTATTAAGGATTCATTTGAATCGGTCCCACAAACCTCTAAACCCATGTATGTGTTTACATACATTTAGAAAGTTGTGTCCCAACATGCCTCTGCTTAGACAATCATGAGAACCTTATCTTTCTTCCTTTCTCTTGAGACAGAAATTAACCTGTAGCATAAGAGAAACATGTTTCATGGGTGGATGCTTATTAGGACAGCACCCAGAATTGTTTAGGTTATGGCAGCAGAGTGAGGGGGAAAGGTAACTGATGATGACGGCTGTGTTTTTTATTCCTTTGTCATCCTGATCTGCATCCCTGTTCTACTGCTGTCTTGGCTCAGTTAATGACTTAAAGCTAAAATTTGGGTGGCAGGTATTATTTAGGCCCAGGAAAAAGAACTGTTGACTTTAGTTGCTTTAGTTTTTTCCACTCTGTACTTTGGTAGTGCTTTCTAGAGCACAACCTCAAAACCCACTGGCAAAGCCTCCAAGCCAGTTGCTTATAATGTGTTCTAGTTGATGCACCATTGCAGACTGACTGTTGAAACACTAGCATGTACCTCCTAATTAAACAAGAATAAGTGCTATGGATGAAGGCAGGGTAACTTTTTAGAACACATTTACAGATCTGAGATTTCTGAAGAAGCCATCAAACCCAATCACGCACTCAGTCAACATTTAACAAGCATCGTAGACATTGTGAGCAGGTTATAGTGCGGTGCACATTGGGAACACAGGTATGTGGGTGCAGTCTGAAATTATATTCTAAAAGGAAATAATAGGTAGAAAGTGGCAAGTGCTCCAAGACCTAAAAACATGTCATGTTTGTGGGATGTGTGAGGCATTTTGGAAATTAGTTTATGGGATGTTGGATATTGTGGGATATGAAAAGAGGGAGTCACAAAAACATGGAACATTATTGGGGTAATAGCTAAATATTTTCCTGGGCTATGGTGTATGTTTCTTCCTTACACTTCAACTATTTATGCTTATTATTAGTTGGGATTTTTGCTGCTTGGTTTTTGTAAGACAACAAAAAGCTAATGTTGGCACATGTCCAGGGAATCAGTTGCTTAGAGCTTATGTTGGCAAAATGACCTTGACAAATGACTTGCGTCTCAGTTCTCTTGCTTGTTAGAAAGGGTTGTTGGTCATCTGGTAACAAATTTGAAGACACTCCCATAAATGAATGTATGATTATACCATGACCACTTTCTCTGAATGCTCCTGTAAAGCTGTGGTAGAAAGATGCCTACTGCAAACATACATACACACACACACACAAAAAAAAAAAAAAAAAAAAAAAAAACATTTTTGACTTTTCATTCTCTAAACTCACAGAATGAGTCCTATTGGGAAACTCAAGGGCTTCCAAGGACTGAAAAAGAAAAGTTATGTCCTTATTCAGGGAGCAGGAACATAGGTCCCTTTCTGCAAGCACAGTTCTCAGTACTTTGCAGTGTTGGTTCATATGTTCCTTACAACATCCCCGTGGGGTATTAGCTTCATTTTGAGGATGAGGATATTGAAGCACAAAGGATACCTTGCCCAAAGATGCTTAACCAGTTAAGTGATAGAGCTGGAATTCCAACCTAGGCAGTTTGTTTCAGGACCCTGGTTTCTTAGCCATTTTGCTGTGCAGCCCCTCAAAGGCATTTTCTGTATGATAATTTATGAAAACACCTAAACTCTAGCAGCTCCGGAGGCTGAGGCAGGAGAATATCAAATTCAAAGCTAGCCTCAGCAACTTAGCAAGGTCCAAAGCAACTTAGCAAGACCTTGTCTCTAAATAAAGTATAAAAAGGGACTGGGGATATAGCTCAGTTTGTTGAGCACCCCTGGGTTCAATCCCTGGTACCAAAAAAGAAAGAAACATCTGAACTGCTATGTCTGTGCTTTTGTAGCTATCACATTAGCATTTTATTTTAGGATATGAACAACCTTGATTTGGCAAAAGTGATAGCTGAGAGATGCAAATTTCTGATTTTGATCCAACCTTACAGGGTTTGCTGAGATTCACTCTTAATTGCTGGCTGTGGCAAAGGATAGCTTTGTAAATGGCAAGTAAAATTCAAGACTTGCCTCATCCTGGAAGACCTTACTCTTACACTTTCTTTGATGTCTGCTTTGGTGAGTCTGACAGAATAAATGGACTCAGCTGATAATACTTTTTTTTTGGTGGTTCTGGGGATTGAACCTAGGGCCTTGTACATGCGAGACAAGCACTCTACCAACTGACCTACATCCCCAGCCCCTGATGATAACATTCTTTTGGCCTGTGTTTGCCAGTATGGAAAATCATTTGTACAGGACCTAGAATGAAGGGTACTACTGTTGAAGTAGAATTTTGGAGTTAAAAGTATGGTATTCACTCCAAGGAACTGACTACATAGAAGGTAAGTTGAGCAATTGTCAAAGGTGATGACTGCGTTACATAGGAATATGGAGGTGTGGAAAAACAGACAAACCCATTTTTAAGTTCTGGAGTTTGCTGATTTTTTTGGACTTCAGGTTTTTTTGGCTGCTGAACCATTTGTTGGTATGGTATGTCCTTGTACGAATAAAATACATGAACACATCCAATTCTGGTGTTGCTGCTGCAGCCTGGCACAAGTAAAGAATCCTAGCTGCCATTGCATTTTTTTTTCCCCAGGCCATCTTCTGAGTTTCCCCATGGCAGGCATAAAAACAGATTTTAAGGGATCAAAAGGGCCAAGCATCTGAGGCAAGAAGATTGGAAGTTCTAGGCCAGCCTGGGGAATTTAGTGAGAAGATTCTGTTTTGAAATAACTTAAAAAGAGGCTGGGGATATAGCCAGTGGTAGCATGCTCCTGGACTCAATCCCTAGTACCAAAAAATAATTAAAATTTAAAAATGTAGGGGGTGCACCACTACATCCCTGTTTCTTGTTATTACCCTAAAACCACAAGCTTGGTTTTGCTTGTTGTCTACATTTGGCACCAGAGGGGCAAAATTTTTTTTTTCTTCTTTGGTTTCTTTGTCCAAAAAAATACGAGTATCTTTCTCAGGAAAGACAAGACATTGCAGACTGAAAGGTGCCATGTCACTGCTGTGTGTTTTTTCTGAGAAATTTTCAAGGTTGCCATGGAGAAATGTTCTTGTATTGATGTGTAGGTTATATATTCCCATTTTCTTTTTTGAGAATGAAGCTTATTGTAGATTTATATAGTTCAAATGCTCTCTTTACTTTTACTTTGAGTTCAGTAGATATAAAATGTAGATATAAATGTCATTGGCCCTTCCTTCAGAAGGACCATCCAAGCGCATTGTCAAAATGCCTTTGCAGACCTGTGACATCCACAGGCGTAGGGTGCTGGTGACAGTTTCCCTGCTTACTTAGAAACTTAAGCACATGCCTGCAGGTGGGAGGCCAGCGATGCTCTTTGGTTCTGCTTTTGAATAGTGAAGGTGTGTCTGCTTGAGTGGAATTCTGAAAAGTAGCTTTGTGAGTCCTAGAAACTCCTATTGACCTTTGGGTTTGGGCAGAATGCAAGTCTTAGAGAATTGGTGAGAATGTGGGAACTAGTTTAAGCCAGTGTGTTAAAATTAAAATGACAGTATTGTTTGTCAGGCTTTTGCCAGAAAGTCCAGTGTGACAGTGAGATCCCAAAACTGCAGAAGTAAATAGCCTACAGCAGTCAACTCTGTTGACTTTGGAAACAGGTTCTAAATTCAGATCTCTATGCTGAGGTTCGATGTTTCCTTTCTTCTTTCCCAGAGCAAAACTGCTGCTGAGACCCCCTCTCTGGTGTTACTAGGGCCAACCTGTCTGGTCCTCCTTCTGTAAATAATTAACAGGGGCATAGTTTCATTTACATTACAGCCACAGGTGGAAGAGTTTTCTGGGCTGGTTCTGACAGCCTCTGATCTCTGTTGTGAAGGAAGTGCTAAAAAATTCAAGCTTCCAAATAGTCAGAGGGAACCCTGGAATGTCTTCATGACAGTGTTGGAGGCTTGGCTGTTTTTCTTCAGAGAAAAACTCCATTCGAAGGTTACTCTAGGGTGACTGTTGTTGCATAAGGAGTAGATCTCTCTTCCTAGTGATGTGTCAAGTGATAGAGATTAAAGGTAGAACTAACTGTATATAGATTTAAAACAGCACCTGAAACTTTCAGTAGGCAGCAATGTTAAAAGGCCTCTGGCCCCTTGGCAGGCACCTTTCATTTTTAATGCCATCTACCTCTTCACAGCCTGTTTCTTAAACACACAAAGAGCAAATTCATTCACATTATTAGGCAAACAGTTTGATGCCCAGGTCTTAAGATTTGGGAGGATCAGTAGTATTGCTACCAGCTGCTTGTGTGTGTGTGTGTGTGTGTGTGTGTGTGTGTGTGTGTGTGAGAGAGAGAGAGAGAGAGAGAGATGAGAGAGAGTAATGGGTGTTATAATTCTTGGGTATATTCTCACTCTTAAACAAAATTCCTTTCCTCTCTCCTTTTCTTCCTTCTTCCCTCATTTTTGCCAACAAGAAAAAAAATCAAAAGTTTATTTTTTGACAAAAATTGTGTATATGTCATGTGTTCTTTTAAAATACATAGCAAATTTAATGGTAATCCTGGTATGGGATGGAGAGTGAAGGAGTTGTATGTAGTTATTGTTTCTCTACTTCATAATCTTTAAATATTAGTGTTTGGGAGGGATGTTTTGAATGGAGACTTTCTCTATGAGGGTTTCCATGAGACATAAGATGGCAACTGTCCTGCCCATCCAGGACACAATTATCTTCTGGTGTCACAGAATTTGGTGTTGCTTTCAAGTGGTTGGGGTTGAGCTGCCACAGAGCCCCAGTGCTGATATGGTATGGTCCCCCTCTAGGCAGGAGAGCCAGCCCTCAGGAAACCTAGCTCTCAGAGAGCTTTGATATCTTTTCTTTTGGGGTGTTTTTTGTTTTTGTTTTTTAAACTTTTATTTGCCTAGGGATCACTTTGAGGCTGGGGATATAGCCCACAGTTGAAGAAAAGCTGTCCCAGGCATAAGCTAATGACAGGAGTAAAGAAAGGCCTTTCCCCCTGTCATTACTGGCTGCTTCCTCCTCACTGACTAATTAGCCAGCCACTGCTGGTCTCATTAAACTTCACTAATCCCAAGCATCTGTCTATAGGAACTGCCTCAAGATAAAAAGAGGAAGCTCAGTTAAACATTTTTGTTGCTGCTGCTAATTACCCCAAGCTATACTTTTTATTAATTAATCACTCTGCTTGCCTCCAAATCCTAATGAAGAACTTTCCCCATGCAATACAATAAGCATTTCACTCTTCTTGGCTGCAGGCATTCTGCTTTCTGGTTTGGTGCACAACGTACCTATAATTTATCAGGGCCAAGAACAGGGTGGCCCTGGAAACCAAGGTAAAGGAAAACACATCTGGAAGTCTGGTTATGTGTAATCCTCTACCTGCTCACAGCTTCCGATCTATATTGATGTTTGTTTTAAATAGATGCAATAGTAAATTAAATAGATGCAATAGTAAAAAGAACACATGACAGTTTCATCTGTTCATTAAAAAACATGATAACAGATCAATGATAAAAGCTTGGCTTCTTGAGTCAGTATTTCCAGAATCTAAAAACTTATGTTAGTAGAAGTTGGGGTGAAAGAAGAGAGTAAGGGATATTTTGCTGTGGCTAACAGTAACTCTTGAAAAGGAAGATATCATCAGTCTTGCATCTGGATGGGTGGTGACTATAAGCAAGGTCATCTTGAATAGTGCAGGGTGAATACAAGCCTCCGGGGTGTCAGGTCAGGGACAGGGGCATCTCCCTTGATGGGCCTGGAAGAGTGAGCCCGATGGACTTGAAAAGCAATTGGGAGTTCAGAGGATTCTCTCTCATGAGGACTTCTGCAATTGGGAATTATGAATTTTAGTTGCAGAACTCCTTGAGATTGAGTTCATCGTGTTCCCATTACGGAGAAGGGACTTTACTCAGCATTCAGAATCAAACCCCATTTCATCTCAGTTGTATTCAAGTCCTTGTCAGTGTAGAAGTCTTTAGAGTTGGGGGCTTCAGTGCCACACTCCTGAGACTGCTTTTTTTGTGACTGTGGGCAAATCGTTGAACCAATATTGGCCTTTGCTCTCATACAAGATGTTTGATGGTTTGAGTACTTACCTCACACAGTGCTTGTGAGAATTAAATGAGTCTTAGTGAAGTGCTTCCAGGAGTGCCTGGCCCTGGTTCTCACTCAGTAAACGCACACTATGTGGGGGTGGATGTGAGAGATGACTTAATTCCCCCATCATTTGGGATCATGTACAGAGTGCTTCCCACCTGTATAGCTCAAGCATTGGTAGATCCACCCCCACTGGGCTCTGGTCTTATCCCTGCTGTTGCTTGGGACTCAGAACTCAGCTCTGAAGCTTTGACCCCTTGATTTCACCTCTGGTCAGTATCCCACAGTGCTTTGTATGGCCCTCTCTTTTTGCCATCTGTTCTATGCCATAAATTACCTGTTGATGAAGTTAGTGTCTCATTAAACTGGAAACTACTGTACCTATCTTTAGTTCTCCTTGCTTAATACAACAATTTAAAAACAAAACATTTTAAGAATGGAATTTGATTTTCCTGTAGATGAAATCTGAGGTGGAACATTAGTAAATAAAGGATTAAAATGAGAGTTTTTCTGCTCAATATGCAGGTGAGAAGGTACGTGACCTCTGAGCTTCTCATGTACTTCTTGATGCAAACGTGGTTGGAAACTACTCCTTCAGCATTCTCTAAAGCCTCAGTGAATGTCAGTTATTATTATTACAATGTCCTCAATCCCCTATTAAAAGGAAGTATTAGTATTTGTTTACCTTATTATGCATATGAATGTTGTAAAAGGTTAAATATTGATTTATTATTCTTCAGTAGAAAAATATGAAAATTCAGGGTGGTGTTTCATTTATTTTAGAGTTCTCATTGAAGACAGCAGTTCACATAGGACCTTTCGCGGTCAGAGAGAATTTGTTCTCCAGTGAGTGCCCTTTGTACTCCTTCCCATCAGTCTCAGACCTGATGGGAATCTCAGTTTCTTACATCCAATAAAGATGAATTGTATGTTTCTCCTCAAATGGAAATGCCCTTTAAATTTTTCAAAATTGGGATTGCTTAGTTTAACAGAGGAAAAAAAACCCAACAAACAATACAGCAATACACAAGTGGAAATGCCTCCTTTCTTTGCTTCTACTCCTTTGAGATAATTTTGGTTAATAATTTAGAAAATATCCTTCCATACCTTTTAATGGAGTAACTCACATTAAAATATTTTTGGAATCTCACTAAATATATACACTACTTAAAGGACTCTGCCTTCAGTAGTATAGATGGCCAGAGAGCCAATGTACTGCAGGTTTCTCTTATTCTTTTTAATGCACGCATACTATTCTTTTAGATGGATGGCCATATTTTCATTAGCTAACTTATTAATATATCTTTAGTTCTAGTCTTTTCTGTTTTGCTATTGTTGCTTTTTTTTTTTTTTTTTTTTTTTGAGGGGTGGGATATCAGGGGATTGAACTCAGGGGCACTCAGTCACTGATAAATTCCCAGCCCTATTTTTTTTTTGTATTTTAGAGACAGGATCTCAGGGAGTCATTTAGTGCTTCACTTTTGCTGAGGCTAGCTTTGAACTCAAAATCCTCCTGCCTCAGCCTCCTGAACTGCTGGAATTATAGGCTTACGCCAATGTGCCTGTTGCTATTCGTTTGTGCAATTATTTTAAAGATCAGGAGTGCACATATTTCTAGAAGGTAAATATCTGTAGGTGTGACTGGAAGGTGGAGGAAGTACATGTTCTAAATTTTTATATTGATATTCCAGCAACCACATAAGCGTGTGCTTCTTCTGAGCCTTCTATAAGGGAAAGGACTTATCTTTCAGTTAAGAAATGGAGTTAATTTATTTTCACCTACTTCCCCGTAGTCCTGAAAGTATAGCCTCTGTCTGCACCTCCAGCAGAATGTCTTTGAGCCTCTGGCCTTTCCCACTCAGATGCAAGATTATTATCTTTGTAGAGGCTGTTGAGGAGAAACAGCTAAGGTATTCATTAAACAATAAAATGCCCCTGAAGAACAAATCAGTAGAGTGTCTACCCAGGCAGTAATACTCCTATCCTGACAAAGTTGGTTTACTCTCTCCCACCCCACCCCCAAACTGGCAGAACTATAAACAGCTAGGTTCCCACACCTGTTCGAAGCACCTGACTTTGTAGAGATAAGCTTTGTGTGTGGGGAAGGGGGAAGTGGGGTAAGGAGGCCTGCAGTGGGTATACACTCAAGGACATTGTAAAGATCTGTGTTCTCTTTTGTGGAAGCAAAAAAGTTGAGCAGTGGGTTTATATATCCAAAAGAAAGAAAACATCAGAACCCCCCTTTCATTCAGAACGTGTGTGTGTGTGTGTGTGTGTGTGTGTGTGTGTATGAAAAAAATTAATTTAGGTGTAGAGGACCAATTTTAAGTAAGATGTAGTATGACCCTGGTCATACATTCTGTAAAAGTGGGTTTCTATAAAGGTGGACTTGAAGCTTTGATTAGTGTTTCTAATAATGAAAAATAGGTATTTATTAAAAACAAAAACAAAACAAAATACTAGTATAAATAGTCAACTGTCCTGCCACCCTACTTGTTGACTAAGTTGTCACAGGGGGTTGGATATAAGGTCATTTCTACCTCCAGTTTTTCTGGCCTTTATTAAAACAAGACAGTGTACGTTGTATGTTTATAGGATCTGCCTGCCAAAACTCTGTACTGTTTGTCTTCAAAAGCTTGTGCAACCATTTATAGAATGGGTGAGATTAAGGAAAGCTATAAAAGAAGTTAGGACTCTTTTCAGAATCTGGCACTATATATAATAACTTTCTTTTTCATTTTAAGTTATCTTAATGGCAGATGAGAATGTATATTACTAACCTAGTTCTATGAATTCTCAAGGATTTGGAAATTGCTTCTTAGCTTTTTTTTTTTTTTTTTTTTTTCTTTTTTGAGGTGCTGGATATTGATCCAGGGCCTTGTGAATGCCAGGCAAGCCCTCTACCACTGAGTTACACCCCTAGCCTTGCTCCTTAACTTTGGAAGGAAAGATGTTTTTGGTGCCCTTCCTAGTGTCTTCATACTAGTTACTAAGTAAATGTTTGCTCATTGGCTCACTAATTAACCCAGGATGGAAAAAAAATGACAGAATGCCTTTATGATTGTTAGGTTTTAGCATTTATAACATTTATTATTCTACATGGAATAATTTTTCAGTTAGTGGCTTAGTTGACTGAGTTAAATATGTAGTTGTGGATTGGTTTAGAGCCTATCATTCAGTAAATTACTCTCAATGAAGAACACTCTGTGAGAGATGAAAGATCAGTTTGATGAACTCTAGGATATCACTTGGAAAATAGTGCTAAAATTTCTTAGTTTAGATCAAGGAAGTAAATCACCATTGTATAATTATACATTTTGCTTTTTAGTCTTGTCATAATCATTTGTTATTTTTGAAATCCAGGTATGGTTTGGACACCTCACCCTTCTCCTCCCCAAACACACATGAAGTCTGTGGCTTACTTGCTTAGACAACTGTGATTTTTGGTGTTTGGCATTGAAGTTGAGGCACTCTAAGTTATCAATCTGTTGTTTCAATCCTGATAGTTTCTACGATGGGTCATGATCACCAGCCAAAGGCATTTTGTTGACTAAATTGGATACAGTTCATTAAACAGAAGTCAATTTAATTTTTTTTTCTGTTTATGTCCATTTATTTTAAAATGTAATTCTTCTTCTCACTAAGTGGACTTTTGTTGTAATTCATAGTTGGAAGTGATAACTTTTCGTTGCTGTGTCTTTCTTTATTCCACAATGCTGATCCTCTGCAGAGTAAATTTTCACATGTAACCCTATTTGGAGGACTTCTGTGAAATCTTAGGTTATTTTAAATGAGAGTTTCCATCACTACTTTATTGAGAGAGTGATTATTTTAGTAGATGATATACTACCATGAGAAAGTAGACAACTTTGTGTAATGGCCCTTTATTTTTTTATTTTTTGTTTCCATCTCTCTGGTTTGAAAAAAAAAAAAAAAGTCCCTGGGGCCTTACTCTTTTGGAGTCTGTGAATTACAGTTAACTTTGACATCCTCATTAATTAGAACTGTTGGAACTGCTAAGGCAGCTGCTATGTCTGGTGCAGTTATCTCAGTGGCAGCCTCAGCCTATCTGGGAATCTGCAGAAATGTTGAAGTAGAGCAAAATCCTCTTGTATCTGATGTGTCTGTGTCCTTAAGTCTGATGTGTGTGTGTCCTTAGTATGTGAAAGAAAGTTTTGTTTTTCCTCCCTGCACTGTTGACCCTAATTATTTTGACTTTAGGAATTCTGGAGACCTGGAGAAGGATGAAAATCATAAGCGGGAGTCAGGGTACCTGCTCTGGTTTTTAGAACAACCACATGGTTCACAGAATGGTATGGCTACCTCCCCCACCTTAGTACATTGCATGAAAAGGAAACATAGTAAATTTAAAATGTCTCTTATTACCAAAGCTCCTACAATAAAAGCCAGTCTATCATTAGCCCTGAAAAATGAAGTACAGTCATGCTCTGCATAACATTTATGTCAGCTCTAGACTGCATACACGATGGTAGCTATACTATATAATAGCCTAGTTGTACAGTGGATGCATACCGTCAGGGCTTGTCTAAAAGTACATTCTGTGGTGTTCACACGATGACACAGTTGCCCAAGGACATATTTCTTAGAACATAATCCTTAGTATTAAGCCATGCATGACTATAGAGGATTTTAACCAGTGAATTTGTGTGCCCCATGATAGACTGGTTTAGTGTAACATTTACTGCCTCATTAGTAGTTGCTTAGAAAAATGCTACACAGACATCCCACTCCATGTGTTACCATGAAACAACTTTTACGGGGTTTTATATTTAGTGTACCTAATATGGTTGTTGCCCTTAACAAATCTCTTTCCTTAGCTAGGATGGTGGCACAAACCTGTAATTCCAACTACTTTGGAAGGCTGAGGCAGGAAGATCGGGAGTTCAGAGCCAGCCTGGGCAACATAGCAAGATCACAGCTAAATAAATAAATAAAAATTTATTCACAGGAAAAGGGAAAAAAAAAGAATTAATAAAAATAATTCCTTTCTGATTACTTTGTAGTATTCTATATTATAACATTCTATTATATAAGTTTAATAATTACAGTTACAGTTATGGTTTAGTTGCAACTTTTTTCTAACTTTAAGGATATTACAAGTTACCTCCAATTTGCTGTCTTCCAGGGAGGATTGGGGGAGGAAAGGTTATAGTGAATGCAGTGTCCATCAAAGTAAGAACCCAGCAGAGTAGCCTGCAGCATGTGCAGAGCAGTGGGAAGTTGAGAAATTCAGTCCTAAGTCCAGGACCCTTCCTTGTCCTCAGAATGTGAAAGTGCAGCCTTGAGTACTATAGGTGGCGTAGCACATTATTCATCCTGTTAATGTCATGGTAACCAGATGAGGTTCTGGGGAGAGAAAGGGGTCCTATGTTTACCCGCTGCCTGGCTGGACCTCTGGGCAAAGTCCTAGAAACATAACTTTAAAAAAGTCATGCTATGCTAGATACAGTGACACATGCTTGAAATTCCAGTGGCTCAGGAGACTGAAGGAGGAGGATCACAAGTTCAAGGCCAGCCTGGGCAATTTAATGAGGCTGTCTCTCAAAAAATAAAAAGTGCTGGGGATGTAGCTAGGTAGTGAAGTGCCCCTGGTTTCAATCCCCAGTACCAAAAAAAGCATGCTGCTACTGAACACCAGTCTGGCAACATGCTTACCAGAGGAGGTTAAATCAGTACCTGGTATGGTACCTTTTTTTTCACAGTGAGCACTCAGTGCACATTTGCTAAGCTGAATTTTTTGGGGGGGGTTATTGAGGATTGAACCCAGGGGTGCTAATCACTGAGCTACATCCTCAGCCCTTTTTAATATTTTATTTAGAGACAGGGCCTTGCTGAGTTGCTAAGTGCCTTGCTAAGTTGCTGAGGCTGGCTTTGAACTCACAATCCTCCTGCCTCAGCCTTCCGAGCTGCTGTGCCACCATGCCCGGCTCTAAGCTGATTTTTATTTGAAAGTGGAGTCTGACAAATGGGCTGTGCTACTAGTGATACTGTGAAAATGTTTTAAACCACAAAATGACAAACTTTTTTTCTGTAAAGGGCCAGAGGGTAGCTAAGTTAGGCTTTGCAGGCTATATAGTCTCAAAATTTATTAGAAGACATCCTAGCTCTCAGATTATATAAAACTAGGCTATAGGCTGAAGTTTGCAGGCTCCTTTTTAAAATTTATCTTTTAAATCATAAGAAACTGTCCTGAGATGAATGGTTATGATTTTTCCTTGTTTGGGGGAGGTAATATCTTATTTTCCTCAGGCAGGGTTGGGTGTTGGGGCTGATGGGGCTTTGATATTCTTAGAGTTCAGATAGATGTGGATTCTAATGCTGGATGTATCTTTGCTAGCAGAATACCCTCAAGTGAGTCACCAAAATTTTTCTGTGTCTCGTTTCTTTAAAAATTTTTTTAATAAACAAGGTAAAGCTAGTAAAGATCCAGACACAGCATCCATCAGTGCATAGGAGCAGACATGGGCTCATTTCATCCATTGTCCAGATTCTCCCTGGCTGCAATTTCAAGCTGCTTCCTCCCGCCCTGTTCAACAGAGATGGACAATAACAGATTAGCAGGCTCATCACATGGCTACCTGTATGTAGAAGCAGTTTTGAAGTGTGCCACTCATTTTTAGTGAACAGTGTCAAATTTTTTTTTAAATGGGTTTCATGGATAAAACACACATAAACATCTGTCTAGGGCTGGGGTTATGGCTCAGTGGCAGAGTGCTTGCCTCACACATGTGAGACACTGGGTTCAATCCTCAGGACCACATAAAAATAAACAAAATAAAGATATTGGGTCCATGCATAGCTAAAAAAATATTTTTAAAAAATCTGTCTAAATGCATGTGCACCAAATAGCAATTCTCTGTGGGGTTCCACTTCTGTGTCTAGAAGGCCTTTACTTTCTCCTCCTGGTTTTCACATTTTACATGACTGTTAATCCACACTGGTTCTTACTCTAGCTCTTAAGTTGTTTTCAGAGGAATCCTCACCAAACCTCAGCCCCTTCCATAGCCTTCCTATCTTATGGATTATGACTTTAAGGGCTCACCTTCAAGTATGGCTGACAGGGAGGCAGGACCCCAGGTGTCCTCTCATGTTTCCCTTGCCGTGCCTCAGTTTCCACCTTGGCAGAATTGGAGTAATGTTGCTCAACACACAAACTATAAGCTATAAGCAAGGGCTGTTCAGCTGCTGCAAATGATAGGTGCAGAGCTATATGGAATTTGTAGTTCTGTAGTCTGCACAACAGACTGTAAATATTAGGAGAGAATTGCTATTTGGGGCACATGCATTTAGACAGATGTTTACGTGTGTTTTATTCATGAAGGCTGTTAAACTGTTAGGAAAAATATTTTAACTCAAGTTCTATTTATATACAAATTAGGAAACATGAATTAAGGGCTCCTAGACTAATCCGTCACAGGGAGGCCTTCAGTCCAAAGATTAGTTTCCTTCCTCTTGCTGCCTCAAGATAATAGTTTGATTCTCTATTATCAATACAGCCAGTTGCCTGTTTCCTGTTTCCTGCTCCTTGTGTTTTGCATGCTTCTCCAGGGAAATGGCTTATTTATTTTTTCACGCTAAGGCACATATGAGGACTCCACCCCACTGTGTATTCACTGTATTCTTTTGTTTTGAATTAGGATTCCTTTTTTTTTTCTTTTTAACAACTCATGAATTGAGCTTTAATGGATAAATTACTAAAATTGATATAAATTAAGTCTTGTGACAATTCAGTTGTTTATTTTGTCATGTTAAAGTAACGTTGTAGTTATACCCTTGTGTATTTTGCAACTTTACTGTGTAATTATGTGGTGGCAGTTGCCCCCAAATGAAACAAAATTTGTCAAACTCTTTAATCTGAAATACAGTACCACAAACTCGCATTTTCATCATATTACAGTCATTTAGAAACAATAACATAAAAAATTCAGTTTTCAAATGTTATTGATTTGTGCAATGTTGACATTTAAGTGCTCAGGGTCTTCTGTTTATATGATTGGGACATTCTACAGCAGCACCCCCACCACCATCACCCTTAATTCCTGGAGGAACACTAACAGTAGCATATTGAGAACCTCCTGTCTGGGCACTGGAGGTTTGCTGATAGGTTCAACAGATAGCTATTTGTTGTGTGTCCACTCCCTTCTTGGTGTATGTTAAGGCTCTAAACAACTGTAGAATTGAGCACCTGTCTCGAGGTAGCTGCAGGCTAATGGAGGAGCTAGGACACTGGATACCTAATAAAAAGATGAGAGACCATATCCCATTGAATGGTGATTGCCAGGCCTGCTGGGAGAGCAAATCTTGGCCTGGATATTAAAGAAAGTGAGAGAAGAGAAAGGGCCTTCCAGGTTAGAAGAATGGTGTAAGTAAAGGTGAAGGAAAAAAATGTGCATACTCAGAGTTTAAAGCATGAGCAAGACCCTGTTGGGTGGGAATACCCAGATGGTGTGTCAGGAAGTGTCCCAGATGAAGCTGGTGCCTTAGGAGAGAATGCTCAAGACCTTCCGGATGCCAGGCTTGGAGGTTTAGATAATCTCTTGAAGGCTGAGGATCATGGGAGTTTTAGTGCAGTAGTGCAGCTTTGAAAAGCTGCTGTTTAGGGAGGATGACTATGACAGTGATGTTTTAGAGGAGTTAGAGTGGGGAGAGAGGCTCATGGCAGGGGACCTCAGTAATTAATGGTGGTGGGACCTAAAACCATCTTAATTGTTGAGCACTTTTTTCCAAACACTCCAAAAATTTGTTGTCAAAGTCATTCTCTTTGCAGTTGATCCTATGCTTCTCTGCAATATCTTCATGTTATCTCTTAACTTTTTGTTTTGTTTTCCTAGTTAGACTTTTAGTTCACTGAGTTCAAGAGATCTTATCTTAGAATAGAGTTCTGCGTATAGTATGTACTTTGTAATGTTGAGGTTTATTTTAATACAATTTCCGATTAGTCAGCTTTAAATAGCCATATTCCCAGTCATGGGAATGTTTGTAAGATGATTGCTTTTATATCTCCCTTGATTTCTTCTCAGCTTCCATTCTTATAATTCCTTTGCTGTTTTAACCCAAGCCTACACCTAACTTCATCTGTGCAAAAGCAAAACTTGCACATGATTGCCATCTCTTACTTAGAACAGGGATTTTCTTAGCACAGTTAAAGAGGAACTTGATATAATATATTCTTGTGTTATACTTACAGGTTTAGACTACTTGCAAAGTGAAAGACTTGAGTTACATATAAATTCAGTCTTGGAGAGAATAATGCATTAGAGTCAACTGACATTACTCTCTGTTTCTCCCTCACTTTTTTCCCAGGATGCTTCATGTCTTTAGGCCTTTCTTTGTCCCTGGCTCTGGTTTCTTTGATAGCCAGAACTGTGGCTTGTGGTGAACATGCTTGTGTTTAGCACTCTTTGCGCAGGGTATTGCAGGAAGATGCTGCCCAATAGTTTCCATAGCACAATACCTATCCATTCATCAAAGCTCTTGCTGTGTTCTGTAACTTGATTCATGCTAACATAGTGTTCATTTTTTCAGGGGTAACACATTCTTCAAAATAAATAAATATTGAAGCATTACAACTTTCCAATATCAATAATGGTCGTTCCCTAAAAAGAAAAGTAGTAGATGATATGCTTCTAGAGAGGATGATTATAATAAACAGGATATCCACAGCATTTTGGCCTAACCATAAATCAACTATGCTTCTCTGTTCTAAATATCCCCCCTTTTAAAGATACTTTCTGAAAATTTCAAGTTTTCTTTTTTTTTTTTTTTTTATTTTCCCATTCCCCTCACAACCTCTTATATATAATTTTGTATAGCAGTGAGGGTCTCCCTTCATTTCCATGCAATTTCCCTTTTCTCTCCCTTTCCCTCCCATCTCATGTCTCTGTTTAATGTTAATCTTTTCTTCCTGCTCTTCCTCCCTGCTCTGTTCATAGTTGCTCTCATTATATCAAAGAAGACATTTGGTGTTTGTTTTTTAGGGATTGGCTAGCTTCACTAAGCATAATCTGCTCTAGTTTTCTTTTATCAGAAACTAGATAACAAAGAACAGCGAATCTTGGCACTTTGAAGAGAAGGTATAGCTGCACATCCCTTTATGTGACTGAAGAATGGAAAAGATAGAGCAATACCCAAGAGTACCCCAGCATGTGGCAGCCCTACCAATGCAGTCTGGTGGTACTCATTCAGCCTCTGGCTTTGCTGGAGATAACTGATGGGTTTCACTTCCCTGACAGTTGATATATGAGGTCCTAGTGAGCTTTGAGGAAGTATAAATTGCTTTCCTGATGCACAACAGTGTTATTGCAGGTGTACCTGAAAAATTGTTTTCTGGAAAGAGTACCAATACTGTAATGTCACTTACACTTCTCTCTCCTTCAGGGATCAGAAACTGATGTAAATGTTGTCATTCATTTGAGGATGGGTTTCCTGATCTGCCTCTTGGTAGTCCTCATTGACCAGTAGTTGGCTAGTTTATCTCTGGGTTTGTGGATTTAACTACAACCTGACTGGGTCTTATAATACTGGGAATTACTTCTGGTTGCTAGGTTCTCAGATCTGCAGGGACATGTTGGTAGAATTTATGTTTCTGGGAAGTTTATTTTCAGAGCAGCATCAGGATCCTCCTTTCTAACTTCACCCTTCTTGGCCATGTGGAGTGCCTCACTATGTTCCTCCCACTGAGGGGAGAGACAGGCATGAGTTGACTTGATAATAGCCCCTGAAAAGAATTGAAATGGCATAGAGGATAGGAATGCCTACCATCACACTGTCCCAGACCAGAGCTGCCCAATTCTCCCAGCCATGCTCCTGCTTCTCTGCTTTTTGGAATGAGTGAATCTGAAAGCAGAGAATGTCCTGCTGCCATGGCGGATATGTAAACCATCAGTGTCAAAAAGCTTATAATGTGGGCAAACAGAATGATGAATGAATAACACCCTGACTCTGGCATCTTGGGAGTGCATCTGAGACACTATGAATACCCACTCCAATTGGTGCAAGCCCAGTGTTCTGTGTAAGATATTATCAGTACCCTGGCCTCTCCCTACTAGATGCCTGTAGCTCCTATCCCCTTCCCCAGTCGTGATCATCAAAAATGTCTGTAGCCATTGCCAGATGTCCCAGTGGAGAAGACGGTGAGGTGCTGAAATTGCCCCCATAGAGAATCTCTGGTCTAAGCAATCAGATCCGCATGAGCTTGTAAGGACTCCTTTCCACATCACCACAGCTGCTTCATGCTCATAGGATTGGAAGTTGGGCCTCTTCCCTGCGCTGCTTCCTCTACTGTCTCATACAGCTCGGGAAGGCAACAGCAGCTTGAGCTTGGAAATCCTCCTCTGGGTTGCCTCACATTGCATATGCCAAGGCCCTTCTGTTTCTCTGCAGCTTCTGGCCTACCTCCGCCAGCCTTGCTGGATGTGGGAGGTTGATATTGTGCCTTCCTAAGAAGGGTGGAAGGACCCTGGGAGCCTCATCCTCAACTGGGCCACAGGATAGATTTTCCCTTCTCTTTCCCTCCTCCTGCTTTAGAAGTGTTTGTCATTCACCAAGCCTTCTGTGAGAGGGCAGCTAGCTGGCCAGGCTTTGTGTGTCTCTGCTGACTGTTTCCTGCCTCTGGTGTGTCATAAGGGTGTTGATCTGGTCCTGTTCCTGGGCAGAATCTTCATGCCTTTTCCAGTGCGGTGGTGTGAACCCGAGGAGCCGAGACCCTGTGGTTTTTCTAGCATTCTCTTGCATCTTAACCTGCGAGGCGAAGGAAGGGAAGGACAGGAATGCAGTGCTAGCTCTGTTTCTTTCATGTTCTTAGTTTCTTTTCCTCATCGTCTTTCCTCTCTTCTTCCTAGAGTTTCTGGGTCCTCCTTGCACAGATCCTGGTCTGTTTAGTTTCAGCTCAGTCTCTGCTCCTACCCTTGACCCCTCTGTTTGCTTCTTCATGGGGGCAGGGTTGGGGTTGGGTGATATGGGGCTGAGTGCTGAGGGAGTGTGTTTACTGGAGTCTGAAGCAAATCCTTGGAATTCTCTTATAAAAGAACCTGAAAAAAGCCAGGAATGCTACTTTAATGTGAGATTCACTCAAAGGAGTGACAGTTGGCTGAGGAACACATTTTGTGCTTGTTTATTTAGAAATGCTGTAATCCAAACGGGGTTTCATTTGATCTTGCTCCTTTGATAGGCTGGGTGCGGCAGTGACTTTGAGCCCCAAACCCTTCATTAACAGCCTCAGATACCCATCAAGGGTTTTATTAAAGACATTTTCCAACCTAGTGTAGTAAACAATGGATATTACAATTAAAATAAGAAATTAGTTGGCCCTAAATGCATCTGAATGGGGAGTTACTTGCCTCCTGGGTGGAGACCATCTGTGAAATGTCCCTAGCAAAGGCTTAGGAAATCTTTGTTTTCATTCTACTCTGGACCTGTTCTTTCAAAGCAACCAATCTAAAGCCCCCAAAAATGCAGCTCCCCATGTCACTGAGGTGGTAAAGTTACCATCTCTCATGATTGTTCAGTTAATAATGAACATGCCTTCTCATGAACAGTTCTGTCATGCTGCAACTGGGGCAGCTCCTTTCCTGGGCTGCAGTGAGCCCCTTCTGCCCTTTTCTCACTCTCCCCATTTTGCCTATCTTGATCCTTTGTTTCTGGTTGGCCTTTGTCTCTGGGGAAAGGCCCCCTTTCCATCTAGAGGGACTGAACCTTTAGGGGAGAAGCTGGAACAATAAAGGCTGTGGCCTGCTGTCTTGGCAGGTGCCCCACTCGCTTCCTCTGGCTTGCCTGCTAGGTTGACATTAGTAAGTGTTCATCCACTGTTGTCTCTGCCTCACTGCCTTTCTCGGGTGGTGTTGCTGGAGCCCTCAGCAAAGCTTTCAGGCAGACCTTAGATACCAGACTATTTGCTGACCCTGTGACCAGCCTGGCAACCCAGTACCCTCAGGCCCCTGGGCATATGCCCATCTAGTGAGAGTAGCTTTTTAGTTGTCACCCAATAATTTTGAAATGCATAGGAATTGTTGAGTTTTCCATTCCTTTTGTAGAGTCATGTGTAAACATCTCTGTGTTTGGGTTCGCCCTAGGAGGAAAGCAGGATTTGGATTCAGGTGGAATTAGAAATAATAGCTACTCTAGTGGCAGGAAAGTAGAATAGTTCTGTAGCAAACAGTCAGGGAGGATGAATGGGTAAGTCTAAGAACACCCTCTGTGGATGTCTGTTGAAGTTCTTCAGCTGCCTCACTTAGAAAATTCTACAGAGGCAAGGAGTTTGGAAACCTATTTGTATGGGTTGTAAAGGTTCAGTTCTGGGCTTAAGTGTCTATAGTTTTTTTTTGTTTAATTTTGTTGTTTTGTTTTTCAGTACTAGGGATTGAACTCAGGGGCACTCGACCGCTGAGCCATGTCCTCAGCCCTATTTTGTATTTTATTTAGAGACAGGGTCCCACTGAGTTGCTTAGTGCCTCAATTTTGCTGAGGCTGGCTTTGAACCCACAATCCTCCTGCCTCAGCCTCCCAAGCCACTGGGATTATAGGCATGTGCTGTTTTATGATTCAAACTGAAGAAAACTGGCATCACCAATACTTGAAAAAGTTAATGTTATTCCTTTCCTAGATAACTTGAATACATAATTACGATACTTTTCAATAGATTGTTGAAGTTGGAAGTTGGAACCCACTAGTTTGTAGAAGAGGACACTGGAGCCACCAAGATCTCACTGCTCCTTTCTTGAGGCCCTGGGCTCAATCTCTGTTCTCCTCATGCTTGGCTGGATCTCTTTGTACTCCTTTCTTGTTGCCTGCCCCTTTCTCTCTTGTCCACAGAGCATGTGACTGAACCTGTGAAAGAAAGAACCATTGCCAATCAAGGTCATGTTGCCTAAGCCTTTGTACACAAGGAAGCAGTTTTTTGCTGTTCCTGAGCTTCTATCCCACATTCTTTCACATGTTATGTGTTTCCCTATACTTACTGGGGGAATAGTAGCTTAACACTGTCACTAGAAATTCTACTAGTCAAATATTACAGTATGGGCAGAACTTCAAATACACCCCCCACACACCCTTCATCATCTACTACATCCCGATGCCTTTTGAGCAGGGATGGGAGGAAAGGAAGTAAAAGATATTCTGCTGACAACATGCCTAGAGGCTCACGTGTTCAAGGATTGTTCAGTTTTTGTATTCCCAGAGCGATGACTGCAGTTAAGACAGAGGTTCTGTTGGAGTTTGGTTTGGTTGACACTGCTTTGGCTGGGCTTTGTGGCCCTGCTGGCATGTACCTGCTGGTGCTGGTGCTGTGGTTGATGGTGAGCTGTCTTCTTGCAGATGAGCGTGAAGCCGTGCAAAAGAAGACCTTCACCAAGTGGGTCAACTCTCACCTTGCCCGAGTGTCCTGCCGGATCACAGACCTGTACACTGACCTTCGAGATGGACGGATGCTCATCAAGTTGCTGGAGGTCCTCTCTGGAGAGAGACTGGTAAGTGGAAATGGTAGTGTCTTGCACCATAGATAGGAAAATATTATTGAAAACTCAAGTGTGGGCTTGTCTACTGTTGAATTCTATAATTAATGATATTTTTGTGAAGGAGAATTTTGTGTGTGAGGCAAATGCTTTGGGGAAAGCCCCAGTTTCACATTCTGAGTCTGGGTGACATTCCTGAACTACAATAAAGCAGCCTCATTCTGGTAATTTTTGTGAGTTGCTACCTTTGGTCAGAAAGATCCTGGCTGGTGTCCCTGTTAAACAAGGCACAGTGCTGGAAATTGAAGAGCCAGACTTGGATGTTGGCTTGAGGATGAATCTGCATCCTACATGAGATCATGGAATAATTTCTAAATTTGTATCTTATTGATTCTCTGGAAAATGTGAGCTTTCATTTCAAGGTGGCAAGAATTGAATTCAGTGGCTTCTGATGTTTGTTTTCTTCCCTGTACCCTTTTTATTCTGGGGGTAGAGGGAAAGCTGGTATTTTGTCTCTTTGGGAACAGAGTATCTGATGAATTCACCCTCCATTTAGGGCAGGGAAGTTACCAGCCTGCAGTAAAAACTGTCCCCATTCTGTTTCCCAGAGTGGCTGCAGCCCTTGCTGATGTGACTTTTATTTATACACCTTAAACCAGGGAAACTTAATCCAGTCTCTGTGACTGACCCGACAGGTTTTGTCTTG
Organism: Spermophilus citellus; assembly: GCF_964194105.1. Lineage (NCBI taxonomy): Eukaryota > Metazoa > Chordata > Mammalia > Rodentia > Sciuridae > Spermophilus > Spermophilus citellus. The sequence goes on along the minus strand of NC_138193.1, from coordinate 71,250,534 downwards.
CCTTAGTTTGAAAATAGATGCCATATTTTATACCAGAGCACATATAGTTCCATAGGTAGTGGTGCCGCTGAGCCAAGACCTGACGCCCAGGGATAGGGCCCCACATCTGCACTGACATCACCAGGAAAATATGATGCTGGTGGTTGGCAGGGCTGCCAGAAAACCTTATTTTTAACTTGATCTCCACCCCATAACTTGACATCTATAGCAGGTCTTTCTGTAGACAGACCTGTGCACCTCTGACCACAGGCAAGGGGCCATGATTGTACCTTGCCCTATTATTAGCCCACTGACAGAATTGTGTTTGAGCTGGAGTAAAAATGGAGCCAACGTTTTCTCTCACTGCCTCTCTGTTCAAAAACAGGGACTTTACAAGATAGTGAAGTCCCATCTCATCTAAACTGAGTTCTGTCCCTGCTGTTTGTTATCTGAACATGTAAATGCTACTGCCTCAATTTCTGTGAGACTATAGGTCAAACTAGACAAGTAAAGAAACCCCCACTCAAAACCATGATGGTTACAAAAGAAGGTGGTTTGTGATGTGGGCGTCGGGCCCGCAGGGGGAGGGCAGACAGGCCAGTCATTTATTGCATTTTGATTTGTTTTCTTGAAGTGAAACTTGTTTGAGAGCCTAGGCTAAAATTACCATGATTTGTGGCTTACAAAAACACAATTTTTTTAACCAGACTTTTTTCCCCGCCTCTCAACTTTTTTTTTCTTTTATTTTTGCCTGTTAATGTTTAACCTAACAAAACTGTTTACTCATTTTTATTTTTTAAAATATTTTATTTTTTTAGTTGTAGTTGGACACAATACCTTTATTTTATTTATTTATTTTTATGTGGTGCTGAGGATCGAACCCAGGGTCTTGCACGCGTGAGGCGAGCGCTCTGCCACTGAGTCACAACCCCAACCCTTATTATTATTCTTTTTTTAATGTTTTAAAAGTAGCTAAAAACTTTTTAAAGAGCTGGGGTTGTGGCTCCATGGTAGAGTGCTTGCCTTGTGTGCATGGGATACTGGGTTTGACCTTCAGCTCCACATAAATAAATGTAAAATAAGGGTATTGTGCCTATCTACAACTAAAAAATTAAAAAACAAAACAACTCACTAAGATTACATGGATAGGAATCAGTTTGGTTGTTTATTTTTGTTGCCAATATGTTCACATCTTCTAGGTAAGGAGTAAATTGTTCACTTTTGAAGGCCTGTAATTTTTTTTTTACCAAGAAGATTGTGTCCTTGATAAAGTCCATAAAATAAACGGGATCGGGCCCATTGCCTTATATCCTGAACAGAGCAACAAAAATATTAGTAGGAAGGGAAAAACCAACCAGTGAACCATAATTTTTAGTTATGTGTGAATACCTTGTACTCCTCTTCTTTTGCCATTAGAAATAAATTTGTAGACAGAGACCTAGGAGACTAGGGATCATGACTTGGAGATAGTCACCATTTCTACCCTCTTAGGCAGTCAGTGTCAGAATTTTTAGCAGTGACATAGCACTTTGTAAAATTCTCAGTGCCTTAATTCATTTCTTATACTTAATCCACTTCTTATCCTCATAGCTAACCAGGACTATAGGTTGAGCAGTTATTCATATTCCAAAAGTAAGGATACCATAGAGTGAAATAATACTCTTCTTCATTTGGACTGGAGATTTTCAGACTCTTTGGCCTCAGGGTATTTAGTTTTTGGAACTTTCTGGAACAGACACAAACCGGACTCTGCCATTGGCTGTTGAGGCCAGTAGGCCTCAAATTAGGGACCCTCCCAGCAGGGAAGAGAACTCCCTGAGGGCTGCCCAAGGGATTCTTGCATATTCAGATTCCAAAACTATTGAGGTGGTTAGAGCTTCCAGGCCTAGATAAGTTAATGAACACAGCTAATGGTGTTGGTGTCATCAGATCATTCCATCAGAATTTGGGTTTCTGCACCAGGGATCCCTGGTCACGTGAATATTTGCACTCCATCTGGAGCCCTATCTCAGCTAGTGTTCTGTTCCCAGCACTGACCACCAGTTTGGAAGTAGATACAGATAAATGTTTTGAGAAACTAACGGATTATCCAAATTTACTTTATCAATAGATTCTTAAAATCCTTTATAAAGGAGGAAATAGAAGTGCATGTATGGGTGTGCATGCATGTTTCTGAGTGAACTTGAAAGAAATGTTAGATGAATGATCCAGCAAATTTCACCCTAACTCCACCCTGGATTTTGGCCCAATAGAATTTGAGTTAAATTTAGCAAGTTTTAAGTAGGCATTTGTGTTATTAAGGAACTTGATTCTGATCCACTGTGGAACAGAAATTCCCATCTTCATCCCTGGCCTGGGCAGGCTGTGTGTCCAGAGTGTGTTCTCATGCCCTGTGTGCTGACATACCCTGTCTCAGGTATGTCAGCACATGGGGCAATGAGAACACCATAGGACTGAGCTGTTGGTGACTGGGATCAAATTGACAAGAAAAAAAAATTACTTTCCAGCATCTTACTCTGAAATCACTGTGGAGTATGACTCTGCATAAAGGTCCCACTTCAGAATTCTCTGAAAATATAGAGCCACCCTTTACTTCAACATCACATTGACACATAAAAGTATGAGCACAGAACCTGTGCTGGTCACTCTGTTATTGGATCTTGATCTCAGGGTCAGGAAAGAACAGGATTTGAGGGATGAAGGTTCATCCACAGCAGAACTGGTATTGGGAACAAGTGGGGCCCCTGGCATAATATCCTCAGGCTTGCACTCAAAGGTCATAAAGTTAACCTGTGCCTGCACCTTCCCTTCCTGGGCCTTCATAACCAAGAATGATTCTAGGTAAGAGGGCCAGTTTTCTTCCTTGTTCCTGTCACACAGAACTCTTCCCTCAATCCCTGCTGTTGCCAATCAACAGATGCCTTGTTTTTTGCTGGTCTGTTGTTTCCTGATAGTCTGTCTTAATCCTTTCATCAGTCTCTTTAAGAATTGAAAGCCTTTTTTTTTTTTTTTTTTTGGTATTAGGGATTGAACTCAGGGGCATTTGACTACTGAACCACATCCCAGCCCTGTTTTGCATTTTATTTAGAGAAGGTCTCACTGAGTTACTGAGTTACTTAGTGCTTTGCTTTTGCTGAGGCTGGCTTTGACCCCATGAACCTGCATCATAGTCCCAAGCCACTGGGATTATATGCCTGGCAGTTTCTTGGGTGGGGGCGGGGGTGTTGTTGTTTGTTTTGTTTTGTTGGCAACCATTAATTCTAAAACAGGCTGAGCTAGCTAGGTGGAGAAGATAGATTTACCATGAGATTTGTTAAGCCTTAAATCCTATATTGAACCACTCTGAGCAAGTTTTTTCATAAAGTCCTGTTTATAGGTCACAACAGCATGTATTATTTGTTGAAACAGGATTTTGTGGACTGCCCATAGAACCTGTTTAAATATCATTGAGAAATGGGAGAATTTACTTTTATTCCAAAAACATCAGCCATGGAAGAACTTATTCGCCCAATACATTGGGGTCTAATTGTACAAATTGGGGTCTAATTATACAAATATGAAATAATAGAGAATTCTGTATGCTGGAGTAGCAAATGAATGATCTCAAAGCCCTAGGGTTTAGAAGGGGAAAGGAGCCTCTGAGTAAAGATACCAAGAAACCTTAGTAGGGATGGTGGGGCTCAGCTGGCCCAGGAGAGGTTCAGGTATAGATAGCCAGAGGCCATAGCATCTTCAGGATGCAGGTGAGGGGTGCTGCAGGTGGGCGAGCTTCTTGGCTAAACTGGAGTTCCTTTTCTGAAAGGAGTGGTGATGATAACTCTACCACGCGGCCTGCGCAGTGGTTTCATTAATGAGGTTCTGGCATTAAGTTAGTTAGAAGAGATCAAAATAAAACACACAGACAGTACCTTATTTTACATTGCTAGGTCCGAGACGGCTCGCCTCCCTGTTTCCCTGCCTCCAGCCGCCCAGCAGGGCAGCGAGGATTACTCTGGGCTAGCAGGAGAGAGAGAGAGAGAGAGCGAACACGCCGGGGATCAGCCTTTTATTTGGGGGGACAAGAGATTCAGGGGAGAATTCCATCCAATGAAGGTTGAGGGGGGGGCTGCACTCCAAGGTCAGGGTCAGTGATTGGTTCTCCAGGGTCAGTGGTTACGCACACCCCCACACGGATGGGCTCTCTCATCAGGAAAGGGTCGGGATAACTCCGACACAGCCAGAGTGCCTCAGGCCCTTAACGGGAGTCACCCAATCACGTGTCAGAATGGCTCCCCACAGATAACATCATCACATCATCAGTATGTGTAATTTTTAGGATTTACAGAATACTGGCACATGTGTTATTTATATTTAGTTCTTAAGAGTCTAATGATGTGGACAACCTGTATTACCTCGGCTTTATAGACAGTACTAACAGAGTTACAGTAACTTGCCTAGAGCCAGTGTTGCTGTACTTCATGTAACTTGGACTGTGGCCCACCCTGTCTGTCGTACCCTCCTTTCCCACTGAGTTCTTAGCAGTGGATCCTGCCAGGGAAGAGACAGATAAGAGGTAATGGGACTCACTATGGTATTCCCTGAATTGTTTTGTTTTTTTTCAGTACTGGGAATTAATTTTCCAATGAACTACATTGCCAACCCTTTTTACTTTTTTATTTTGAGACAGAAACTAACCAGGTTATCCAGGCTGGCCTCGAACTTGCAGTCCTCCCAAGTGACTGAGGTTACAGGTGTGCCCTCCCACATCTGGCATCGCTAATTAGTTTTAATTGGACAAAAGTCACTAATACTCTTCTGAAAGCTCAAAGTTTGATGTGTAGGGAGAAAGTTGGAGACTAGTATAAAATGAATTTGGCTTTATTACCTATTAGAGGAAATTTTAGAATTAGTACCTCCCATTCTACCCTGTGTGACATTAGAGAGGCATATGTGTGTATCTGTGTCTCTGCAGTAAAAGTTCACTTTTGATTGAAGACAGAAACATAAGCAAAGGTTGGTCAAACAGGTATCCTGAGTCCAGTTGGTGACTTTTCTTACTACTTCACCTGAACAGGATCAGCAAGTCCTTTAGAATTCATCTTGCATGATGATCAGTCTTATACCCCACAGTACCTAGCTTGTGTTTTACTGCAGGAAGTAACTACTTTGTAGACATTGTAACTCTAAGTGGCCATCAAGGCCAAGCAGCAGTGTGTGGCACTTGGAGGCCCAGAGGAGTCTTACTTCCCAGAGCTGGGGCTCTGTCCAGCACTGCAGAATTGTCTTTCCAGGTGGCTTCAGGGTTCCTGTGGCTGCCTGTGGAGAAAGAGTGGCAGTTACTAAGGTGGGAAATGGCAGCATACCTCCCAGGGACCCCCCAAAGCACCTTGCCAAGAACTGTCATTGATGTCTTCATTTTATTCAAAAAGGAGGCCTGCTTGGCTCTGGAAAGTCTTTGTTTTCTATTTTCCATCTTTGGGAATATATTCCATATCTCTGCAAATCCTGAAGCCTTGCAGAGTATAAATGACCCAGACTCAAGGCTGCACAGTCAGTTGGGCTATCCAGGCAGAGCCAAGGGCCTGGGAAGGGACCAGGCAGGGAATTTGCCCAAGGCCACACTGTCTCAGGTAGGGCTTGGACTGGCTGCTATGGTGAGCAACTAGGATTATATTTTCAGACCATAGAGACTTCTCCCTTAGACTAATAAAACAGATGGATCATGGATCTGGGACAAAGTTATAGTTGGTGTGCTAGCTTTTCATTATTGTGCCCCAAAGTACCTGACAACAGCAACTTAGAGGAGAAAATGTTTGTTTGGGGCTCACAGTTTCAGTCTATGGTCCGCCAATTCCATTGCTCTGAGCCTGAGGTGAGGCAGAGCATCCAAATGGAGGAAAGCTGCTGAGCTCATGGCAGCCACAAAACTGAGGTTGGGGGCTGGGGTGCTGCACACTCAACAGAAGGAACCAGAGACAAAATATAGTCCACGAGTAGGCTCCCAGTGACCTATTTCCCTCAGCCACACCCTACCTGCCTACATTTAACAACCAGTGCAGTAATCCTTTGAAATTATTAGTCCATTGAAAGGATTAATCCAACGATCAGATTACAGCTTTCATAATCTAATCATTTCACCTCTTAGCATTCCTGCTTCAGTTCATACATGATCTTTTCTGGGGGAAGCATCTCAGAACTAAACCATAGCAATTGGTAAAGATTTGGATCAAGAGGCCTTGGGGAAGGGCAAAAACAGAAAAAGCATCTGTGAAAAAACACAGGATTTAGTGGTATATGAGGCAAAGGAAATCTTGCTAAAATGATTTAAGAGAAGGTCAGTAAGAATAAGTATGACTTAAGAGAAGGTCAGTAAAAAATAAGTATTTTCTGCCTGCAGAGCCCCCCTGGAGTCTTGGACCCGCCAGCCTTGTCTTGATCCTTTGGGTGAAAGAAAGGCTGTTCAGACTGTTCCATCAGAAACAACACAGAACAGAAATGGAAGTGTTGCCTTGGGAACAGGCCCATATCACACTAGAAATCCGATGATAATTAGTGGAAGCAAGAGGGGACACTCCTTTCCTTGGCAGAATTGGCTACTCTGGGGGTGGGGCTTCAGAAAGTGTTTGTAACTGAGAGATGCACCCTCCCCCAACCCCCTCCATTGTGTTTAGTTTTCACCATTGTTATCTCTTCCTTTTGAGAAGATCAGGTTTAGTAATATAAAAATAGCTCCTAAAAGAAAACTATCTACCAGATAGGAACCAAGTCTCTTCCTTCCTTTCTCTGGAGAAATGTGTACCTCTCTTCCTTGTATTCTATATTCTGGGTTCTTGGTGTAGCCTAAAAAGAGTGACCTTTAGAGTCCTGGTTTGTCATATACTGACAGATAATGTCATCTTTATGAGCCCTGTTCTGTAAAATGACAAGAATAATAATTACAATAAATCAGGATATTTTGAGGATTAACTGTGATCACAGCTATAAACCACCTAACAGAGAGAGGTGAACACACAACGGTTGCTCAGTAAGTGGCAGCTAAGAATTTTTAGATCATGGAAGCTATTTAGTTTACCAACATGTTTCCATGTATAGCTCTGCAAGATCATCATTATCTCTTGAAATTCGTTTCTTATAATACTTCCTGACCTTGCCCCCAAGTATTGTGCCTTAAGATATTGAGAAGTCCTCTCTGAAGCAAATAAATCACAGACAATGTAGTTGGCATACTTGAGCTTTAGGTTTTTTATGGGTGGGGACTGCAGATTGAATCCAAGGTTTTGAAAATGCTAGGTAAGAGCTCTACCACTGAGCTACATGCTTGATCTTTTATTTTGAGACAGTTTCGCCAAGTTGCCCAAGCAGTAGTCCTCTTGCAGCTTGGATTACAGACGTGCACCATCATGCCCAGCTTTGAGATTCTTGACCTGCCTTGTATTGTGTCACCAGTACATCATCTGACCTTGCCATGTCTTATTTATTCTGTCATATGAGGGGGTTAATATCGCACTGAAGATGGGTGAACTTCAATTATGAAATACATGAAAGTGATTTAAATCATGAAGGTGGGGTAATAGGATGATAAAGCAAGCCTCCCAATAACTTTTATCACACAATACTTTGTCCAATTTGAATTCCTTACTGCTGTATGGCAGTAATAATAATATTTGTTTAAAATCTTTGTAAATCAGGCTTATTGGACTTCTCAATAAGCTTTGAATTATGGAGTTCTTATATTGAAGCCCAAGGGTCAATATTTCTGTATTTTTACATCCTGTTCCCATCTCCATCTTACCCCTCCATTGGGATACTGCTCCTAAAAGAAAACCACATTTTCTCTATCACCTAATCTTTCTCTCCACTCTAGAATTGAATTTGGGGTGTCAGGGTTAAAAGGGTAATATTGTCATCCCTGTACTTGGGGCACATTTCTCTTTGGGTTTTAAGTGTGCCCTTCAGTTGTCACAGTCAGCTTCTCTGACTCTTACTGAGAGAGTCCTGTACTCAACATTCCCATGTCTGCAGAGAGCTGTGCTACTTCTGAGCAGTTCTAACTCCATGGAATAGGGAGAGGGGGAGTCCCCTTTTTTTGTTTGAAGTAGAATTTTTTTTTGGAGGAAAATACTTTGCACTGAAGATGAAGAAGATGAGAAATCCTCTTCTTGTAGCCGCTCTGTGAAATAATTGTGGATATTATTTCCATTTTACTGATAAATAGTTGAGAAGTAAACTGTTGATTTGTTACAGTGTGGGCGTCATCATTTTCTATACGAAATTGGCCAGCAGAAGCATGTGCAGATGTGGTGTGCATGTTTATGTTTTAAAGAACATAAAGGCAGAAGCAATAGGAAAATTGCAAGCAAGCACATGTTCACATGTGTACAACTTTAGAAGGAGAAAAACACAGATACACATCCCCTCCCCTCTGGCACAATTTTGAGGGAAATAAAAAAAAATTCTGACAGTTTTCTATTTCCCCTGACTTTTGGTGGGGTTTGGTTTGGTTATTTTGCAGGTACTGGGGTTAAACCCAGGGGCACTTTACCACTGAGCTACATCCCCAGGCCCTTTTACTTAAATTTTGAGATAGGGTCTTGCGAAGTTGCTGAGGCTGTCCTCAAACTTGCAGTCCTCCTGTTTTAGCCTTCCAGGTAGCTGGAATTACAGGTGTGCATGCCACCTCATAATTTTGTTTCTTTTTCTCTTTTTTGCACTGCTGGGGGATCCTCTTGCTTACTGGGCAACTGCTCTAATTCTGAACCACATCCACAGTCCCATGCTCTAGTGTTATAATGGCTGACACTTGCCCCAAGTACTTGAGTTGCATCCAGATCTGGAGTGGACCATCTTTAGCTCATCTGGCATTGCCAGTCAGTATGAGGTCCCTGGGATGTGCATCACATTGCTTCAACCTGTGGGAAAGCATTATCATCCTCCCTTACACATGTCCACGCAGAAATGTGCCCACATTGTACTGATGTTTTGACTAGTTTTCTTGTTTGTGGAAAGGATATTCTGGGAGGACTCTTTCTTTGCTGCATTCGTTTGAATGTGAACCAGACTGAAGTGATTATTTGAAATCCGGGTCTTCAGGACAAAGTGTGAAAGAGCAGTGGCTTTGTTCTTCTGGGTAGACACTAGGAAGATATCAGCAACCCCCATCTATTCCTTGTTCTCTTTTTCCTTAGGCCTTTCCCTTTCATCCATATTGTTCTCCTCATCCCAACTTAGGAAGTAACCTTTTCTGCCTGTAAGAGATAAGACTCATGAGAATTTTCTGCTGGGACACACAGAATACTTCTGACCTCCTTGCTCTGCAGGGAACAGCACCTATAGGTGTAGGGAGACCACTCACTACCTCACTAGCCACGTGCACAAACATTGAGAGGAATAAAAATGGCCTCGGAACAGCAGAAATAAATGTCAGAGCCCCTGTACCAGAATTCACACACCTTTTTAGAGGCAGCTAAATCTCCATCACTCAGCTTATAGCTGAGTTTTAACCAGGCTTCATTCTATCCAGCAGCCTCTGGCTATGAGAAGAACAAGAGGCTGCTGTGAGTAGTTACTTTTTCAGTAGTGAGAAGTAGTAGCTAACCCAAGAAATGATCAGGAAAAACCAAAAGAGCCCATGTGAGAAACAGATGCAGAGTTCCGCACTTCTCACTAGGGAGAGGTAGCCCTGTCTACCTCACCAAGGGCAGCACTGACCCACACACATCCAGGAAAAAAGACCTCTCCACTCAGGAAGAAAGGTCAGAAACCCCTGTACCAGCATTCATATACTTCACTTTAGAAGCACCTAATCCCATCCCTGTGTAATGACATAATGTGACTCAGGAGGCTGGTGGGAGTGCTTCTGAGAGAGTGTGTCAGCCTCAGACAGTGTCTATGATCATATCTAACCCTTTTCCTGCCTCATTAGAGTGCTCAGTTTTCATCATCTTTTTGCAATGCCTGGGGATCAACCACAGGGCCTCATACATGCTAAGCAAGAATTTACCACTTTTGATAAGGCCTCTGCCTGTAATCTTATTTCTTTTTTTTTTTTTTTTTAATTTTTTATTGGTTGTTCACAACATTACAAGGCTCTTGACATATCATATTTCATACATTAGATTGAAGTGGGTTATGAACCCCCAATTTTACCCCAAATGCAGATTGCAGAATCACATCGGTTACACATCCACAATTTTACATAATGCCCTATTAGTACTTGTTGTATTCTGCTACCTTTCCTATCCCCTAATATCCCCCCTCCCCTCCCCTCCCAACTTCTCTCTCTACCCCATCTACTGTAGTTCATTTCTCTCCTTGTTTATTTTCCCATTCCCCTCACAACCTCTTATATGTAATTTTGTATAGCAATGAGGGTCTCCCTCCATTTCCATGCACTTTCCCTTTTCTCTCCCTTTCCCTCCCATCACATGTCTCTGTTTAAAGTTAATCTTTTCTTCCTGCTCTCCCTCCCTACTCTGTTCATAGTTGCTCTCATTATATCAAAGAAGACATTTGGTATTTGTTTTTTAGGGATTGGCTAGCTTCACTAAGCATAATCTGCTCTAGTGCCATCCATTTCCCTGAAAATTCTATGATTTTGTCATTTTTTATTGCTGCATAGTACTCCATTGTGTATAGATGCCACATTTTTTTTATCCATTCATCTATTGAAGGGCATCTGGGTTGGTTCCACAGTCTAGCTATTGTGAATTGTGCTGCTATGAACATCGATGTGGCAGTATCCCTGTAGCATGCTTTTTTAAGGTCTTCAGGGAATAGTCCGAGAAGGGCAATAGCTGGGTCAAATGGTGGTTCCATTCCCAGCTTTCCCAGGAATCTCCAAACTGCTTTCCAAATTGGCCGCACCAATTTGCAGTCCCACCAGCAATGTACAAGTGTACCCTTTTCTCCACATCCTCGCCAGCACTTGTTGTTGTTTGACTTCATAGTGGCTGCCAATCTTACTGGGGTGAGATGGTATCTTAGTGTGGTTTTGATTTGCATTTCTCTGACTGCTAGAGATGGAGAGCATTTTTTCATGTACTTGTTGATTGATTGTATATCCTCCTCTGAGAAGTGTCTGTTCAGGTCCTTGGCCCATTTGTTGATTGGGTTATTTGTTATCTTATTGTCTAATTTTTTGAGTTCTTTGTATACTCTGGATATTAGGGCTCTATCTGAGGTGTGAGGAGTAAAAATTTGTTCCCAGGATGTAGGCTCCCTATTTACCTCTCTTATTGTTTCTTTTGCTGAGAAAAAACTTTTAAGTTTAATTAAGTCCCATTTGTTGATTCTAGTTGTTAACTCTTGTGCTATGGGTGTCCTATTAAGGAATTTGGAGCCCGACCCCACAATCTGTAGGTCGGAGCCAACTTTTTCTTCTATCAGACGCAGAGTTTCTGATTTGATATCAAGCTCCTTGATCCATTTTGAGTTAACTTTTGTGCATGGCGAGAGAAAGGGATTCAGTTTCATTTTGTTGCATATGGATTTCTTTGATGTCAAAGTACATTCTTTCATTCTTTTTAATCTGGGTCTTCGGAACAAAGTGTGAAAGAGCAGTGGCTTTTGTTTTTGTTTTTGGTGCTGGGGATTGAACCCAGGGCCTTGTGCAGGCAAGGCAAGCACTCTACCATCTGAGCTATATCCCCAACCCCATTCTTTCATTCTTATATGTCCTTTTCTGTAGGAGAAAAGGAAGTATAAAATAATATAATAATCTGAAACTGGGCATAGTACACTTAAATGGCCACTTTCACCCAAATAACTTTACTTTTAGATGATCTCCAGCTAATAAGTCAGTAAGATCTTAACTATAGAGGAAAAAGGCAGGAAATGGGCAAGATATTTTCATAGGGCTGACTGCTGCACACCTGGCCTCCTTTTTCTCATGAGGTCAACTCACCTGTGAGTGTTCAGTTCACTTGTGCACATGCCCTGTGCTCAGAACCCATCCAGAGACCCCTAAGGGTACAGCAGTGTAAAGCATCATCCCTGCTATCAGCCAGCAGTTGAGTTGGAAGTAAGAAGAGTAATATAAGAAACAACAGAGAAAATAAAAAATACAGGGCAGTGGTGAGTTCCTGGACTACATTGGTGTGTAGAGTTGTGAGAAGAGACCTCTGAGAACTGGAGTAGTTGTACATGTCTCCAAGAAGGAAAGACAGGCCTTGACCTGAGACTTGGAAGTTGGGTGGGACATGGTGCAATGACAAAAAAGATGCTAGGAAGCAAGAATAGCAGCCACCAAGTCAGTGAGGCAAAAATGTATTCTTGTGACTGGGAGGCTGTGAGCTTCCTGTTGGGTCTTTTTGAGATGATGACATCAGCCTCAGGTGCCCCCTGGACCAGAGGAGATGAATGGGAAGTGGAAAGCAGGTGCAGGAGTTGGGTATGAACTTGGTTTTGGCACATAGATAATAGTGACCTAATGAAACTGTGTGTATACACACATGTATACACACAACACATAGTAGGAAGGTAGAATAAAGGTAAAAATATTTACAGTAAATATGTTATATATTTGTGTGTGTAGCAGATACCATAGAGATATATATGGTAGGGGTGTGTGTGTGTGTGTGTGTGTGTGTGTGTGTGTTACATATGTGTGTATGTATATATTTGTTTTATTTAAAATGTTTACCTTACAAGGGCCTCATTTTGATTTTGATACAGCTGGGGAAAAGGAAGGAACATTTGGGGTATTCAAATTATACCCTAATTTTTCTACTCTCCTTTTTCTCCTCTTTCTTTCTTTTCAGTGAGTCACACCCTTTTGTTTAACCCCTTCCCCATGCCCCTCACAAAACCACCATTTGGAAATTCTCCTGACTTGGTGGTGTGTCCCATCTGTATTTTGCACCATCCTTAGGAAGTGACTCAAACCAGCAGGTGGCAAATCTATTTTTATATTGAAAATAATCAGAAAATCCTCACAGGTGTTAGTCATGCATCTGCAAAAAGCTTTGTAGATGGCAGCAGGAGCACTGAAATTCTCTGAAAATTGGGTTCACTTTTTTCTAAATTTCCCATTTCTGTCCTCATTTATAAATAGCTTCCACAATTAAACCTCTGGAAAGTAATCAGAGGGGGGTTATAATTCCCTTAAGTAAACTTTTCTTTTCTAAGACTATTAGATAAATGTGTATTTGAACCAAATGAGCATACAAGATTTTTAGTGTTTTGGGTCAGGGGAGCACTGCATGACAGGCTGTCTCTGCCCAGTTGGATGATCTGTTTCCACCTCTGCTCTCATTTCTAGCCTAAACCCACCAAAGGACGAATGCGCATCCACTGTTTGGAGAATGTGGACAAGGCCCTTCAGTTCCTGAAGGAGCAGAGAGTCCATCTTGAGAACATGGGGTCCCATGACATTGTGGATGGGAATCACCGACTAACACTTGGCCTCATCTGGACCATCATCCTTCGCTTCCAGGTAAGGAACTCAGTCTAGGAATGCTGATGATGCTCAAAACTTAGGCTAATCTCACAAGTTCAGGCCTCTTGGTGGAGCTGACCTCTCTATTCCAGAGGGACAAGGCAGGGAGAGCAGGTTAAAACTGCATCTCAGAGTCAGGGGTGTCATATCTGGCCCTCAGGACTGAGTGCTGCCCCTGGAGGCATGTAGAAGCTATTGTATCCTCCTCCCTCCTGCTCCTGACAGTCTTGGCTCTCCTGTCAGATGGACTCAGTGGTGGGAGTTCCCAGGCTGCATCCCTGCCCACCACTTCCCCAACATCTTGTCTGGTCTCTGATACTTCACTTTGCCAGGCACAGAGGTATGAGGATGAGGCTGATGCAAGTCTACTAGCAGTAGACTCTGAACTTCACCAAGTGTAGAAGTATTTTAAGTCAGAATGTACTTTCAAGGTCATTTTGACCAAGAAGTTTGGAGCCTTGCCCAGGTTTCTGACCCATAAGAGCTCAATATTTCAGGATGAAGCACCTCCAGCCTGAGTCCTGGCTCCTTCTCCAGGTGTATGCTTCCTGCTCAGGCTCTTCAATTAAAATTTGAAAGGCAGGAACCACTTTTTACCCTGGTGTCAGGTTACTCTGCAAACAAATATCCCAACAGTCCTGTCTCCTGGGTGACTGTGCACTCCATGCCTTTCCTTCCTGTTCTGCCCCTTTGATAAAGATCTGATTGATTTTTCTGGGCAAATAAAAACCTCACCCAAATGAAAAATCAAGTTAGAGCCGTCTTTGTTTTTGTACTGAAACCAACCTGTGACTAATCCACTAATCCCTTTTCCTCCCCACTTTGCCTAGGATCGGTCTTCAGTTTGCAGTGTTCTGGGTGTGCATGTGTGTGGAGGGGGAAGGAGGCTAAAATGGAGTCACATTCAGAAAGGGCTCCCTGACTGGCTGGTTCCCAAACCTGGCTGATCATCTGCCACCATTGTGAAAGCTTCTTAATAATTCAGATGTTTAGAGCTCAGCCCAAGTGATTCTAATTAAGTAGATCTGAGGAGGGGACCACTGTTGAAGATGACATAGCTTAACAGAGTTAATTGCAATCATCAAGGACATTTTTTTCCCCCAGACACAATTCTCATGTAGTGTCTGACATTTAGTTCCTGAATTATTGAAAATGGAGTGAATGCTATTAAATTCACTTAATTGTTGCTCTCATGTATTATGCCAACAGATATGAAAATAGCAAAACATTCCTTGAGCTTGACCCCCGTTTTGTAGAGCAAAGCATTCTATATCTATTGCCTTTGACCAATGGTAATCAGAACATGGAAGGGCATTCTGACTGTGGCTTTTCTTGACAGCGGGTCAGTTCCCATGTCAGGGAGCTGGCACACACAGCCCTTTTTAGGATTCTCAGCATGAATTGGGTTGAGTTGTTGGCTAATTAGCTTCCTGCCAGCTTTTCTTTTTCCATACTTCAACCTGTGAATGCTGATACAAATTTTGCCTTTGAGGGAGGTGCGAAGGTTGTCGATGCTAGTGTATGGCCTGTGGTGTTGGTTTCTTACATAACTCAGCCTCTTCCACCTGTTCTACCGATCAGCCAAGGCTCAGCTTCTGCAGTAAAGTATCCTGTATGTCTACAGAGATCTCTCCTTCCCCCTTAAGTCTTAAGCTCCCTGTTCCCAGGACATGTCTTGTACCTATGTAATAGGAATCCATTGATTACTGATGGCAACACAGGTTTTAGGCTGCTGTACCTTTAAAGAGAATAAAAGATGGTAAGAGAAACTGGAAGTCTTGAGTTGGCCTAGTCTCAGAAGTAGCTGTCTTCATTTCAGAAGGGTAGCTATGACTTGTTTCTATATGGGCAAATCTGGAAGGAGATGCCCTTTTTCACATAGAAGTGTGAGACAACTGACAATGTGTAGTGCACACAGTTCCAGCCTGTCTTTCCTTGTGTCATGTAGTGATTGAAGATTACTCTTTCTTGTTCACTTTGCACATGAGCTAATGATTCTAATAAAAGAGTTTGAGGTTTTTGAAAATTCAGACTTCACATTCTTACCACAATTAAAAATTTAGTTTTTTTTTTTAAGTACAGTTATTTAAATTTCTAGGTATTTTTCCTAGTTGAAAGTTTATGACATTTACTTTTATTTTTAGATATGTCGTCCTCATATCTCTTTTGAAAAGAATTCTGGGAGATACTTTTAGATTGAATGGAGGGGGTTTGACAGGAGGTAGGTCAGAGAAGCTTGGGATGGCTAGAGCTGGAAGATGAAAGATAACCTTCTGGGCTGATCCACCCACTTCCAACTCCCATCCCCAATTTAATTATGCTCAAGAAACTACAAGCAAAGGGTAACAACATAACTGGGAGCTGGCTCCTAGCCCAAGAACTGGTATTTACCAGGCCTTTCTATGAGCACTTTCTTTACCTCATTAAGACTCATGGCTGTGAGGTAGCCATTGTAACTGCCATTCCTCAGATGAGGAGTCTGAGGTACTCAGGAGGTAGAGCCCCGATTCACCCAGTTAGTCTGGGTGACTTTGGTGCCAATAAATGAGACTTTATATTGAACATACGCTGTTTATGAGGGGCTTGCAAATGCAAACCATGGAAACACAGCAAAATTTAAGCATTCCCTTTTTCTGAGTAGTGCCTGTATTCTCATCAACGAAGCCCCCATATTTATGTGAAAAAATTGTTATGAAAAACCAAACTAAATATGTTTCTGGGCTATGATAAAGTTCCAAGTATGCTGTGAGAACTATTGTGCTAACTTGTAGTTGGAAAACCAGGTTCTCAGGGGCAGAAACAACTCTTAACTGTGCTAGGAAATAATGCAGGTCGCCATTTTTCCTCCATCCTTATCTCTGTAAAGTATGAAGCCCAGCTCTGGCTAGTGCTTCTGAGCTGAGCCTTTTACTTTGGGAAGCAGTTTTCATTGACATGTAAGCAAGTAATTTGCAGGGTGAGACTTTGATCCAAAGTTGACTTTCATATAAATGCAGACCTGGTCTTCAGTGTCTGTTAGGCTGCTAACCCATCTATTTGTCAAATTTTTGTTTATAAATCTTAGATCCAGGACATCAGTGTGGAAACAGAAGATAACAAAGAGAAGAAGTCTGCCAAGGATGCCTTGCTGCTGTGGTGCCAGATGAAGACAGCTGGGTGAGTGAATGCAAAGGGCATCGGGGCTGCTTCTTCCAGGACAGAGTTCTGCTTTAGTCCTCACTTATAAGGTGCTGACAAGTGTCTTTTCCATGGCTTCCATTGAGGAGGCTTGTTAACACATAAGCAGTTACTATGTTGACATTTCAGCTAGCTTTTGTAATGGAAGGAGTTCTGATTTATAGTTTGAACCTGTCATATTTCTTCGATCAGAGGCATTCACTTTTTTAAAGGATGCTCCAAAGACCATTATATTTTGAATTTTAAAATCCTGGAAGCATTATTAAGAATCACACCCACTGTATTTTTAAAATGCTTTTGAAAGTTTTCTTCTCCCTTTAACTTCTGCTGCTTGGGGGAGCTTTGCTCAGTAAACTTGAGAGTAATCTTTGGTGTCCAAGTTTTCCTTTCTTATATTCTTTCACTGAAGTTTTAGTGAAGATAATTTTAGAGAACTGCATCTCTTTTGTTGCTCACCAAAGTTTTCTGGGCTCAGCTGGTACTAAATCTACAAAGTTATCATCAAAGTATTTTAGTCATATGTTCTTTTTTTTTGTTGTTAGTCATATGTTCTTAATGAGAATTGATTTTATATCAGGTAAATTGGAGAGTTACTCTCAATACTACATGTACCTATAACTAATGAATATGAAGTATGGAAACTATGAAGAGCTTAGGACCTAATAAGTGGGTCAAGTCAGATAATGATTCTTTAATCAACTATAGGTAACAACCTTATTAATAACCAGAATGGTATAGAATAGCTTGTTGGGGATAAGGTTCAAACATAGGCAAATTTTTAAGGAAGGTACTTAACTGTATATAAAACTTCATACAACTAAGTGATATAAGGGAAAAAGAAAAGCTGAGTATCACATGAAGAGGTAGCCCCATCTGCCTTTGTATCCCAGAGTGATGTGTATATTCGGTTCCCAATGACTGCTGGTGCTGGTATCTTACTATGTGGAGTAGAAAGCCAAAGGAAGCAAGAGGCCTCAGCCATATCTCTAGTTATGGTCATTTTTTCCAAAGTAAGAGTAGTGCCTTAAATCTAGGGCACAACACAGTTCATGCCTTTTGAGAGATTGAATTACCAAGCAGGAGAAGACACATAAGATATATATTTTATTTTTATTTTATAGCGAACTGAAGTTGACATAATTGACTTTAATGATAGGTATTATCTTGGATTTTACAGTGCTTAGCAAACATTTTTTTTTTTTTTCATTTTTGCAGCACGAGGGATTGAATCCAGGAGTGCTCTGTCACTGAGCTATACCCCCACCCTTTTTAATTTTTTATTTTGAGACAAAGTTTCCTCCCTAAACTGCCCAGGCTAGCATCAAACTTCTTGAATTTTAAAATCCTGGAAGCATTGTTAAGAATCACACCAATTATGTTTTTAAAATGTTGTTGAAAGTTTTCTTGTAATTCTCCTGTCTTGGCCTCCTAAATTGCTGGGATTATAGACGTGTACCAGTGTGCCCAGCTACAAACACATTTTTAACACTGCATTTAGCAAAAGTATAAACCTTTATGTGGTAATTCTGTTGATTTTCTCTTGTGCTTTGTTCTTGGCAGGTACCCCAATGTCAACATTCACAATTTCACCACTAGCTGGAGAGATGGCATGGCCTTCAATGCACTGATACACAAACACCGGTAAGTCTAAAGAAATCATGCTAACAATTGTGGGATAGAATATTGCTGTTCTTCCAAAATAGATCTTGGTGACTTATGATTTTCAAGTTCATTGCCTTAGATGTTATCATACCACAGTGGAAATTTCTGCATTCCATGTGAGGAAAATATGGGAGAATAAGTAAATTATCCAAAACAAAATAAGCAAGTTAACACATTATCTTTCATTCTCTTAATATATTCTACAAATGTTTATTCAAAAATCAGGTGTCATTGTTAAATAATTACATAATTTTGTAGTTTTACTACACTAAGTGGTTATTTTAACATTTTTTTGGAGTAATGATCAAGTCTCATTAGTCACATGATTTGCTTCCAAGCCATGATTTTTGTTATATTTGGCTGTGTTGTTTGTTCTATATAGTCCTGATCTGATAGATTTTGATAAACTGAAGAAATCCAATGCACACTACAATCTGCAGAATGCATTTAACCTGGCAGAGCAACATCTTGGCCTCACTAAACTGCTGGACCCTGAAGGTAAGGACTCAAGGAATGAAAGGTAGGATTTTAGCAGCAAAGGTTTAATATAAAATCTGTCTTGTGTCCGTACCTTTTATTCATATAGTATGCTTAGATATCAAAGAAAGGGGACCTTAATTTTGTGGAAATTTAAATAGTCTGAAGGAGAAGGTGTGTTAGGCAGAGGGAAGCAGGTGAGTTTGAGCACTGTGGATCTAGTGGGAATGGTGGTTAGGCTGACAATAAATGAATACCCCAGGAAGGGTTGGGTGCCCCACAAGCTAATGCCTTTAGAGATTGTTCAGCAGGCAATGGGGAGTCCTTGTAGGGTGTTAGTGCCCGTGTTCATGGTACACAATCTGGCATAGATGTTCAGTGATTGCTTGCTTATTGACATTCACCTGAAGGTGAATGCTTTGGGATGGTTGGAAACTGAAAAATGGGCTGAGCGTTGTTTGCTTGTGAGCAAATAACTTATAAATGAGGAAAGTGCATCTGGGAAAGGGAATATGGGTAGAAGCAGCCGCAGCACTGAAAGTTTTTTCTTACGGCTGACTGCATCCCATTCTCCTCATGAACTAACTATTCTGCTCTGGGGCTCTCTGTAGTAGCCTGAAGCCCCACTGCAAGTGACACAGCTGGCCTGTGTGGGACAGTCCACAAAATCCGAATTCCAGGTTTTATTTCAATGTGGTCTCTCCGAACAGTGTTTTCTGATTTTGGAAAACATTTAAAACATATAAGGATTTGTTTATAGTGCTGGAGCTTTATATATTCTCTTAGCTGTGAGCAAGTATTGGTGAAACTATGTGTATATGAGTGAAAGTTTAAAGTTCTTATAAATATACAACAGGAAGTTTAACTCCCCAAGGGCAAATTGAGGTCATGAGGCTGCCAGGCTGGTTTGCTGCTGTTTTCCAGTGCATCAGATTCGCTGATATGTTCTCCACAGGAAGCTAAGATAAAATTATGTTTGTGCTAACCCATTAAATGATTTCTCAATATAAACAGAAAAGTAAAATTCTTTCAGTCATGATAAATCTTCATGCTTTAACCCCTGCCTTACTATCAAAGGGAGACTTGCCTTAGCCCTTTGTGCTTTTACAAAGAATCTCTTTTTTTTCCTGTCACACTGACAAATGTTTCATTAACTACTTCTTTAATTTTTCTAATGATCAACCAGTATAAAAAGGGGATTGATATTTCTCAGATCACAAAAACAGAAGCTAAAAATGGCAGTTGATATGGTCCTGTATGTTTGATATATTTTTTGGTACTGGGAATTGACCTCAGGGGTGCTTAATCACTGAGCAACATCCCCAGCCCTTCTTTGTATTTTATTTAAAGACAGGCTCTTGCTTAGGGCCTGGGTAAGTTGCTGAGGCTAATTTTGAACTTGTGATCCTCTTGCCTCATCTTCCCAAGCCACTGGGTTACAGGCATGTGTATTTTGTCTTGATTATTAGTTCTTAGTCCCAAGCTAAGATAGACCCAAATATTATTAGTTGTCCAGTGCCTCAAAGATTATCAGTTAAAATATACTTGTAGACCAACTAAAAAAGAATTTTTTTTTGCCTGTTTAGTCCTTTCAGTTATACCAGCATTTTATGTTTATTAAATTATATACATGCCTGACATTTTATTCAGGCTATCCTTTAGTTCTCTCCTCTCTGGGCACCTTTGGTGGGGCTGAGCAGACCCAGGAACCCTCAGGGGAGAACAGTACCTGTGATCTGGTGGTTACTGTCAATGGCTGCTGTGTTGACCTTGGACTGGGAGTGTCCCAGCCCTGTGCCCTAGGTGTTCTCATGTTTAAAACAAGAGAAACAATCTCACTTCACATAGGCTATTTGGAGAATAAAAATTAAAGTATACGTATGAGTGTATTTTGAAGAAGAGCCTGATGCATCTTCTCAGAGCTATCCTGTTTGTTCTGTACTTAATCTGACCCAGGCTAGTGATGCCCTCAATACTGCCATACTAAAGACTTGACATATTCATCCATTTGCTTCCTCACCCAGTAAATATTTAAATATTTACCTACTTTGTGCAGGGGTAACACACTAGGAATTTGGGAGGTGGAGTGACATAAGGGGCTAAGGCAGGGTAATCTTATCCTTGGGGAATGAGTCTTGGAGGCAAAGAATAAAAATAATACCTGGAAGAAAGTGGACTAGGTGCCCATATATGCAGTCCTAAGGGAGAAGAGGGAGAGAAAGAATAATTCCAGCTGTGGAAATCAGGAATGGCTGTATTGATTGGAATTATAACTTTTGAGCTGGATCTTGAAGGATAATAAGAAATGATGGGAGAGGAAGGCCATTTCAGGCAAAGGGAAGTTAAGAAAGGAAGGCATTTTGGATTTTTTTTATTTTTTTATTTTTTTATTTTTTATTTTTGTGTGTGTGTGTGTGTGTAGGGTCAGGTTTAATTCGAATATATAGTCCCTGAGAAGAAATAGGCTCTAGAATTTAGAAATGTCTAGAACAATGTGTGGCACTTAGAAAAGACTTGATAAATATTTGAGGGATGGATTGATGAAATAAAAGGGGGGGGGCACTTGCCTAGAATGTGTGAGGCACTGGGTTTGATTCTCAGCACCACATATAAATAAATGAATAAAATAAAGGTCCATCAACATCTTAAAATTTTTTTTAATAAATAAATAAAAAGACAAGGAAAGTTTCAACCAGATTCTGAAGGACTAAAGGGCTTATACTATAATCTTTACACTTAATGGCATTTTTGAGCTAGGAGAAAATGTGTTCACAGTCATGCTTCTGGAAGAACAGTCTGGGTGCACCGTGTGCAATGAGTGGGGTAACAGAGAAACCCATCGAGGGAGCCACTGTTTCAGGTTTGATTCTATGATTCTGTGGCTAACTGGATATGGGTAACAAGGAAACAAAGATGTCTAGACTGAGTGACTTGGAGAGATTCTGGTGTCATGGCAGAGATGAGAACTCAAGAACCACAAACTCAGTTTGCTGGCAAGGGTTGGGAGTGTGTGATAAGGCAGGGAGCCAAACACAGTGTGTAGAAGGCATTTTATGAATATCTGTATCATGTTGTAAATCAGTCAATCATATGGCTTCATCCTCATTATCCTCATAATAATATAGCAATGACAGAACTCTCAAGTGTAAAGAAAGGAAGGTGCTGGGCAGTTCAGTGTAGTCGCACAGCTGTTCCAGGTTGTTACTGCTGCGTGGGTGGCAACATCATGAGTAGCACTCTGAAAAGAGTTTTCTCTGGATTACAGATATCAGTGTGGACCACCCTGATGAGAAATCCATTATCACTTATGTGGTAACTTATTACCACTACTTCTCTAAGATGAAGGCCTTGGCTGTTGAAGGAAAACGAATTGGAAAGGTAAGATCACATAAGTTTTCTAAGTTGTGATGCACAATTCAAATCAGTCTTCCTGTCTTGCCACCTAAGTACCTTATTTTTCTAAGAGCTCATCATGATTGTGATTGCAAACCTAGTAACTCAAGACAGGGAAGTGAGCAGAAACTTCTTCCTGAAGGGCAATGAGAGGTGGGAGTGGGTGTGATGGCTGAAAGATCTAGGAAGGGAGCCCCAGACACAAACACTCTTCCCCTCAACGTTTCCAGAAAATTGGGTATCAAAAGTCTGATAGAGTCTATTAATGTGATGACCTTGAAATCCTGCTGGCCACAATAGAAAAGGCCTCAGTCTTATGCTTTTTACTTCCCATGTGGCTAATGTTCACCTGCCATATTTTTTCAAAACACCTGAGATCTGATGACATTGTCCTCCCAGTGCAATGAAACAGAAAATTCATGGGACAGGATCAAACTAAATTAAGCCCTTTTTGCTTCTCTAGGAATTTTTGTAGGTTGGACTGTAGAAATCATTCAGAATCTTTTCCCTGAGGGTTGGGAGGTTACAGAACCAATTACAGTTGAGTTAAGCTGTCTTTGCTCACAAATAATAGCCACTGTCTGGCTGACTATTAGCAAATAGTTCCTTGAATTAAAATGCTTGTGCCAGAGCATCACAGAACCATTTCAAAGCCAGTCATTGAGTGTGCACATGCTCATTGTAGGCTTACAATCATGTTTTCCTTGCATGGTGATAGAATCTTGAGTTTTTCTAACTTGTTTATAGGTGCTTGACAATGCTATTGAAACAGAAAAAATGATTGAAAAATATGAATCACTTGCCTCAGACCTTCTGGAGTGGATTGAACAAACCATCATTATTCTGAACAATCGCAAATTTGCCAATTCACTGGTTGGGGTTCAACAACAGCTTCAGGCATTCAACACTTACCGCACCGTGGAGAAACCACCCAAGTAAGATGCATATTGTCATGTATTACCATTAACTTGGCAGGAGAGATTATAGCATCCAGTAGACCCCCATTTTCTGACTTCTGTGATCCCATCTCTTAACTGAGTACCTCTCAAATGCCCTTTCTCCCTTTCATTTGCTTCTGTGTTGCTGAGATTTGATTTAATTTAATTTAATTTAATTTAATCATGCCTTCCCCTTGAGCCCTGTCTAGCAGAAATGTGCCCTTGACATACAGAATATGTGAGAATCTTAAGAGCTGATACAGGTCCCCAGTCCCTACTCCAAAACCCTTCTGCCAAATGTCTTTTAAAACACCATATTTTGGGGGTTTTAGAAAAGTAGCACCGTGTATATGTTGTGTAGTATAAAACCTAAGGTGTATCTGAGAGAGTAACCTATAGTTAGCCTACTAAATCTGCAACACAATATATAAACATTAATATCATGTTAAATAAAGGAGGACAGTCAGTGGCAACATGCCTTTAATCCCAGCAGTTTAGGAGGCTGAGGCAGGAGGATCACAAGTTCAAAGCTAGCTGCAGCAAAAGCAAGGCACTAAGCAACTCAGTGAGATCCTGTCTCTAAATAAAATTCAAAATAGGGCTGGGGATGTGGTACAGTAGTCGAGAGCTCTTGAGTTCAATCCCCAGGACCCCCCCTGCAAAAAAAAAAAAAACAGTAAATTATTTCATATCCTTTCACATCATAACAGTTTTGACTTTTCATATATATAAAGTTCACAATTTTCAAGTAAGGATTGTGAATTTTATCTCTTGTTTACTCTAGTTCTGAAGTCATTCACTTTTCTGTAAACTCTGTTGTAAATTTCTTGGTGAGGTCTCTGAAACCCATTGAAAATATTTGGAAGACATATAAAATAATCCTAGTTAAGTGCATTCACTAGGCTCTCTGAATCAAATAAGTCCACTGTGCAGGACTTAATCTTGATTGATATGATTAATAAAAGAGTACAGTATGCCCTTGACACCTTCAAATATGAATCCCAGCAACAGCAAGCAACCACAAAACAAAAGAAAGAACAAAACCTCCACAGTTTGGCATATTCGAAGGTTTGTAAGGACCAACAGCTAACCCAGTCCACTGCTGTCTAACACACATTTCACATAAATCAGACCAGAGAGAAATAGCTTTTAAAATTGTGTGACTGTGTGAAATGTGTTTTTCCTTTAGTAACAAATGAATTTTCCCTCTTGAAAGAACAAATTCACTGAATCGTTAATCGCTATTTTCTCTGTGCTTAGATTTACTGAGAAGGGGAACTTGGAAGTGCTGCTTTTCACTATTCAGAGCAAGATGCGGGCCAACAATCAGAAGGTCTACATGCCCCGAGAGGGGAAGCTCATCTCTGATATTAATAAGGTAAAACATCCATTCAGTCCCTTGTTGGCCTGAGCTCTTAACAAGCTTCAGGTTCTGTCTTTTAGTCTTGGTGTCTTAGTGTGCAGGAGAATGGAAGGGTCTCTCGCTGCCTGCTGAACTGATGAATGCCAGGTGTGGCAGAGGGTCCAGTGATTATTTGTGGTAGGCCCATCTATTGGAGTTTTAGGGGCAGTGTCAGATTTTATCAAACCAGCCTTAGTCTAGGCCATTTACTTTGTTACTCAGATTTATATTCAGTTTATCCCTCATTTATCTAAAGCAATCATCTCAAACATCTTCACATTATACAAAGGAGAACTTAAAACTTTATTTCATGTATTTGAACCTAGAGGTTGTGGGCTTGAGATGTTGGCTCCTTCCATCAGAGAGGCAGATAAATAGTTTTCCATTATTGTGCATACAGTTATGTCCAGTTATAGAATTTCACAGTGGGAAATTAGAAAACTCCAAAACTCTACTTAGTTGTACACACTTTAAATTTCTTTGGAATGTTTGGATTTTTTTTTTTTTTAATGTGAATAAGACACATTATAGAGATGAATTTAATGTGGACAATGGGTCAGGATTTTGAAACAAATATTCAGACTTAGGAATTTTTTTAAAGTAGCACAAGGTGGAGTAAATGATTCATAACATGATTTTGTTCTGAGAGAAATAATTTATCTTTTTTTATGTGATCAGAGCTATTTAAGATAATTACTTTGTTTCCTTTTTAAAAAATAAGAGATTTGTAATTTAATTGTATTCACCCCATATCTGTACTGTTTCATATTCCAAGTACAATACAGGATCTTTAAATTTCCTTAGGGGCAAGTGTCCCAGGAGGCTACACCAAGAGAGAAGTAATTTTTTTCTCAAGGCTTAAGAGTCTATGAGGGTGAGAATGATAATTTCCCTTTCAAGTTCTTGGGTCATTTTAAGAAATACTAGCTGTTGACTGTAGACCAAAAAAAAAAAAATTGTCTTGAACATTGCAGGAAACCATTCTTTTTTTCAATTCTCCAGGCCTGGGAAAGACTGGAAAAAGCGGAACATGAAAGAGAACTGGCACTGCGCAATGAGCTCATAAGACAGGAGAAACTGGAACAGCTAGCCCGCAGATTTGACCGCAAGGCAGCTATGAGGGAGACTTGGCTGAGCGAAAACCAGCGTCTGGTGTCTCAGGTTCTGCTCTCTATGTTATTAACAAAACCATTCCTGGGATAGTCTAGAAATGTTGACTGTCCCCAGAGGTCCAGGACTATAGGACAGCTGCTCATTGGCTCTCAAGTGTTAGGAAGTGACCATCTAGCCATCTTGCTCACTTCCCATGAAGAGGATGTTTATAATTTCCAATATACTTTCCTTTTCTATTTATCTAACTCATCATAGAAACAGCTCACAGGGTTTGTTTAAAACTGATGTGTGTGTGTGTGTGCGCGCGCGCGCCATTCACATTTACACGAAAGGTTTTAAAATGCCCCCCTTTTCTTCAGTCTGACCAACCAGCCTCAAAGCAGTAAAGTGAGGCTGGTCATTCAATAAATAAAAGTGGCTTTCATTTTCTTGGTTTGACATAAACTACCACCTGCTCTAGTCTCTTATGTTAGGTGGTAAGTATGAGCTGGAACCTCTTTCAAAAGAGAAGTTGTTGATTGGTTTTGGAGAGGCATCTGAGCTCTGGCAGGGAGTTTTAAGATACCTAAAGAGGACAGAAAGCATTGGAAGACTAAGGATTTGACTCTGTTCTGTTTCTTTTGTTGTTATTTGGATGACTTATTTTGTGTTTCTTTTCATTCCATTTCTCTGTAGGACAACTTTGGATTTGACCTTCCTGCAGTTGAGGCCGCCACAAAAAAGCACGAGGCAATTGAGACAGACATTGCCGCATATGAGGAGCGTGTGCAGGCTGTGGTGGCTGTGGCCAGGGAGCTCGAGGCAGAGAACTACCATGATATCAAGCGCATCACAGCAAGGAAGGACAATGTCATCCGACTCTGGGAATACCTGCTAGAACTGCTCAAGGCTCGGAGACAGCGTCTCGAGATGAACCTGGGGCTACAGAAGATATTCCAGGAAATGCTCTACATTATGGACTGGATGGATGAGATGAAGGTAACACTTGACTGAAAGCCAGTGAGATTAGAGCCAAAAAGATGAAGCATGTCTTTCTTTTGTTGGAACCACCCACTAGTCCCGCATATACTTGTGTCTTATGTCTATTGTTCACTCTATAAAGCCAGAGTGGGCCACACTACCCATGGGTAGATGATCAGTTCACAAGTTAAATGAGATGGGGGTATGAGACCATTGTCACAAAAACCAACATATATTCCAGTGTTAAGAATCAATCAAGTTGTCATTTAATTCTTAAGTTGAACTAGCTTTCAGTCCCATTGATTTTTCTGTGCATGAATGATAACTGTTTTGGGGAGGTAATGTGGGCACAGTTTGGACAGAATATGGGCCAGGAAGCTGGAGTTCAGATTGTGAATGCTGGAGTTGCCCAGTCTCTTTTGTACTTCCTTTGTCTATGAGTGGAGCTCGTTCTCACTGTGTACCTCATCTGGTCATTGTGAAGTAGGAGTGTGGTAATATATATACAGGTTGTAAGATGGGACTGGATGGTTGTGCTGATCAGCTTTTCTTCTCTGTGACCAAAGTACTTGATAATAACAACTTACAGGAGGAAAGGTTTATTTTGGTTCACAGTTTCAGTCCATGGTCAGCCAGCTCCATTACTCTGGACCTAAGGTAACAGAATATCGTGGTGGAAGGGCTTTCACTGAGGAAAGCTGCTGGCTTCATAGCAGACAGGAAGCCAAGAGAAGGGGTGAGTGCAAGGGACCAGGGAAGCGGGGGACAGGCCAGGGAAAAGATAAGCTCTTCCAGGGCACACCCCCAGTGACCTACTTATTCCAACTACCTCCCAATAGTCCCTCCAGCTGTCAGTAGAGTAATCACTGAGTCAGAGCCCTCAGGATCCATTCATTGTCTAAAAGCCCCACTTCGCAGCATTAAGGACCATGCTTTCAACACGGAGCTTTTAGGGGGCTTTCCAGATTAAAACCATAACTGTGGTAATGACTATTAATGCTGATTTGTATGTCTCCTTCTATTAGTGACAAATCTAAGCAGAGAGTTCCAAGCTTTCCCCTACCCATTTAAGAGACCTGCCATTGTGCCAAAGTCTCATGGCTTACTAGTGTCCTCTGCTTCAAGCCACGGAATGCTCATCCATGTCAAGCAGTTCTCCACCAGGGAGGCGTTTACCCTTGTAGACAGACTAAAAGGAGAGCAGTTTTTAAAAAGTCCTGTGAAGCAGCCTTTTTCAGCACACCGTGTTCCCACACTTGACCTTATGCAGGAGATTGCCGCCTAGAATGTCATCCCTCATCTCTTGCTTGCTTCTTGCACTGTTCTGGCAGAGGGGCAAGGTCACTTGATACTATCAGTTTTCCCCCACCTATTATCCCATATTTATAATGTTCTCCTCTCAGGTATGGTCTATCTTGACCTCTTAAAATAGAAGTGTCCATAAAATGTAGCAAAAGAGGTGCTACATAAATCACAATACATATCATAATTTCAGGTTGTGTCAGAGACTTCCTCAGAAATGTAAAGTAGAAATACCATCTGGAGAGAGGATGAGAATATATAGGATAAGTGAAGGAAAGTACTTTGGCTGATTGATGGAAGAAACAAAATTAAATGCTAGAGGGTTTAAATTTAAGCCTCAGACCTTGTTTGGGATCTACCAAACATGATAGCCACCAGAGCCCACTCTTCTTATTTGGTTAAAGATGTGACTTGTTAACTTTTCTGCTAGATTCTTCTCCCACTGATTGTATGAATATCATGGAGACATATCAGTAAGCTCTTCGGGTAGGAGACTCATTTACTCAAGGGGTCAACAACTTTTATAAGAGATTTCTTTAAACTCTGATGTGAACAAATCTGTTACCTTTATCTTTTCCTTCTTTTTTTAAATATATTTTTTTAGTTTTGATGTACACAACTCCTTCCTCCCTCCCTCCCTCCCTTCCTTCCTTCCTTCCTTCCTTCCTTCCTTCCTTCCATTTTTATTTGGTGCTGAGGATCAAATTAGTGCCTTATACATGTGAGGCAAGTGCTCTGCCACTGAGCCATAATCCCAGCCCTGTCTTTTCCTTCTGGAGTAGTGTTGGTGTAGCACTGTCTCTCTTGAAGTCTCAGTTTACATTTTAGAATCCTCCGTACAGGTCCCCACCCCTCTCTCTGTCTGTGCCTGGTGTGGGTCTTGCCTCTTTTCTTCCAAGGTAGATGGAAGAAAAGATTGGCTTATTATGTCTTATTATGTCTCTCTTGATGCTGGCTTTTGGGTTCACTGTGCTTGAGCTTGGTTTGTTCACCATCATCTTCCCCTAAATTTGGGGGTCCATGGCGAGCCAAAGGGAAGCTATGACTTGGTTGCTGGCTCTCTGCTTGCCAAAGATGATGTGATGCTGAAGTCAGGGTTATTAATAATTTCTTCTCTGTTGCCTCTTGTGCCCAGGTGCTATTATTGTCTCAGGACTATGGTAAACACTTGCTTGGTGTGGAAGACCTGTTACAGAAACATGCTCTAGTTGAAGCTGACATTGGAATCCAGGCAGAGCGTGTGAGAGGCGTCAATGCCTCCGCCCAGAAGTTTGCAACAGATGGGGAAGGTAAGAATGGACCTGTCCACACATCTCCTAGATACCAGAGACATGTATTTATAGGAGTACACAAGTTGTATATGGCAATGGAACTTTGAAGTTACTGTACTGTTGTAGGTTCTTGGTGGGTTTGTTCTCATCTTGTCATGAGGTGCAGTGCAGTGACCTTCTGAATGCTTTAACTCTGTCTCATTTTTCTGAATTAAGTATTTTTTCCTTAAATACTCAAATGTTGCTTGGTTTTGAGTGGCTTGACATTTGGCAGTGAAATTGCCAGACCACACAAAGTACTGATGTGCACCAACAACCTGGTGTGGCTGCCCCCATAGTGCCTGATTTCACACCTGGTCACATCTTCTGTTTAGAGGATGTTTAGAAAGATTTGCCTTTGCTGCTTTTATGTTTCTAAAAAAAACTAAGTGCTACTGCCTTCTTTCATATGTTTCGTATGCTTTCTTGTACCTAAATGGTCAGTTTGTCCATAGTTGGGTCAAAAGAACAATGTGTATCATTGTCCACACTCCTGTTCCAGTCAAGCACCCAGAAGGGGCTCCATTGCTTACTCACACAGTCCTGCCCTTAGCATTGAACTGGTAATCAACAGTTAAAACATGGGGCATAGCTTACTGCCTGAAAATGAGCAGAAACCCAGGGTAAGCTATCAAACACCCATATTCCTTCCTTGGTGTGAAACAGGCTACAAGCCCTGTGACCCCCAGGTGATCCGAGACCGTGTGGCCCACATGGAATTCTGCTATCAAGAGCTTTGCCAGCTGGCGGCTGAGCGTCGGGCCCGTCTCGAAGAGTCCCGTCGCCTCTGGAAGTTCTTCTGGGAAATGGCAGAAGAAGAAGGCTGGATACGAGAAAAGGAGAAGATTCTGTCGTCTGACGATTATGGGAAGGACCTTACCAGTGTCATGCGCCTGCTCAGCAAGCACCGGGCGTTTGAGGATGAGATGAGTGGCCGTAGTGGCCACTTTGAGCAGGCTATCAAGGAAGGTGAAGACATGATCACAGAGGAGCACTTTGGATCAGAAAAGATCCGTGAAAGGATCACTTACATTCGGGAGCAGTGGGCCAACCTGGAACAGCTCTCAGCCGTTCGGAAGAAGCGCCTGGAAGAGGCCTCGCTGCTGCACCAGTTCCAGGCAGATGCTGATGACATCGATGCCTGGATGCTGGACATCCTCAAGATTGTCTCCAGCAGCGACGTGGGCCATGATGAGTACTCCACACAGTCTTTGGTCAAAAAACACAAGGATGTGGCAGAAGAGATCACCAATTACAGGCCCACCATCGACTCGCTGCACGAGCAAGCCAGTGCCCTCCCACAGGAGCATGCCGAATCTCCAGATGTGAGGGGCAGGCTGTCAGGCATTGAGGAGCGGTACAAGGAGGTGGCAGAGCTGACAAGATTGAGGAAGCAAGCACTGCAAGATACCCTGGCCCTGTACAAGATGTTCAGCGAGGCTGACGCCTGTGAGCTCTGGATTGATGAGAAGGAGCAGTGGCTCAACAACATGCAGATCCCAGAGAAGCTGGAAGACCTGGAGGTCATCCAACACAGGTGAGCGAGGTCGCTGCCTGGGTGCAGGGGGTGCTGGCATACTCCCTTGTGACCTCTAGTAGTCATGGAGTTGACCATTCTATTGAATCGCATTTTCAGATTTGAGAGCCTAGAACCAGAAATGAACAACCAGGCCTCCCGGGTTGCCGTGGTGAACCAGATTGCACGCCAGCTGATGCACAGTGGCCACCCCAGTGAGAAGGAGATCAAAGCCCAGCAGGACAAGCTCAACACGAGGTGAGCAAGCGTCCAGCAGTGGGCCAGTGTTTGGAGTTAGGGAGGGTAAGGTCACTGGTTGAGCTTCACTGTCAGGAACTTCTTGCGCAGGGTCATCACCATCACAGCAGTGATGTCATGACATTGGCATCTGACATGTCCTCATCCAAGAAGTGATTCTCAGGTGGGGTGACATCATTTTAGGCAGGAGGATAAGTGAAGTCAGCCTGGCACCTGCCCCTCCCCACATAGAGGTCAGGACTTGGGTTTGGATTACACCTAGTGTGGTGTAAGGCAGCATAGTGGTACTTGTGCTGTCTGTACCTCATTAAATGATTTCTGGAATAAGATTCTCATGAAATTTGCCATGAAAGTCCTGATTGTCAGAATAGACTTTGTTCTGGTCTTTCTGTTGACTCAATATGTTTGAGTAGGTTGTAGTGGACTGCTGGCCATGGTTCTGAAGGTTGGCATGTGCCTTTGGGTTTGGGAAATGTCCCTTAGGAACATTTTGAGATGTTTAGAATGTGTACAGCAGATCTGAATTAAGGGACTCTGTGGGACAGATGTGTTGTAACTGCTAGTATTGGAGCTTGTTACACATCTCTTTGTGTCAAGCTTTTTGCAGATTAATATTGTATCCCAGAATCACTTTCATCGTATTTGGTGTCCATTTACTGAGTACCATGACTTTCCAAAAAGCAGGTAGTCAAAGTGAAAGTAAAGGGGAAAACATGGAACTCTATCTAGCACTGGTCATTTCAGTATCTAGCCACCAATCAATTCAGTCTCCTTTTTTCATGCTACTTTCTAATGTCCCTGTACTCACAGGTGGAGTCAGTTCAGAGAACTAGTGGATAGGAAGAAGGATGCTCTTCTCTCTGCCCTAAGCATCCAGAACTACCACCTTGAGTGCAATGAAACCAAATCCTGGATTCGGGAAAAGACCAAAGTTATTGAGTCTACCCAGGACCTGGGCAACGATCTGGCTGGCGTCATGGCCTTGCAGCGCAAGCTGACTGGCATGGAGCGGGATCTGGTAGCCATTGAGGCAAAGCTGAGCGACCTACAGAAGGAAGCAGAGAAGCTAGAGTCTGAGCACCCTGACCAGGCTCAGGCCATCCTGTCCCGGCTGGCTGAGATCAGCGATGTGTGGGAGGAGATGAAGACCACCCTGAAGAACAGAGAGGCCTCCCTGGGAGAGGCTAGTAAGCTGCAACAGTTCCTGCGGGACTTGGACGACTTCCAGTCCTGGCTCTCCAGGACACAGACGGCCATTGCCTCGGAGGACATGCCCAACACCCTGACAGAGGCAGAGAAGCTTCTCACGCAGCATGAAAACATCAAAAATGAAATTGACAACTACGAAGAGGACTACCAGAAGATGAGGGACATGGGTGAGATGGTCACCCAGGGTCAGACGGATGCCCAGTACATGTTTCTCCGGCAGCGGCTACAGGCCTTGGACACTGGATGGAATGAGCTCCACAAAATGTGGGAGAACAGGCAGAATCTCCTCTCTCAGTCACATGCCTATCAGCAGTTCCTTAGGGACACGAAGCAAGCTGAAGCCTTTCTTAACAACCAGGTAACAATCACCATAGCCTCTGCTTCCGTCCTATTAGGGCAGGTCCTGGCTGCCCTCTGAAACCTTTTGGCAGGGCATCTGGTTTAAGCCACACCTGTATGAAATTAGATAGCTAATTTAGAGATAGATTTTCCCTGACTAGAAAATATTATGAGATTGAAATCCATCCCAGTGTATAGTACAGGACTTAAGATTTCTGAAGGACGCTGTCTTTCCTTGTTAAGTATGGTTCCATTTCAGGTACAGTCTTAGGGTATCTCTTAGAGTATGTCCCTAAGAGATCTCTTAGGGTATGTCCTCAAAGTATCTCATTGAATTGGTAGCATTCTGCAAAGTGTTAGTGTAATTTAAAGAGTTCAGTGAGGCTTGTTTTATTTTTCATTTTTTTTTTTTTTAACTGAAGGGCTCTTTCTTAATCTAGAAGAATCAAGGACTTCACCCAAGGACACAAGACAGCGATTAGAGAATGAAAAACAACTGAGGATGGTCACCAGTATCAGGGCTGTAGATCTCTCTTCCAAGAGAGAATAAAGAGAATGCTGCAGTTGCCTCGATGAGTTGAGGACCCTGATTGCTAGCTCAAGGAGCTTTGGTTACTTTCCTTACTTTGGGGGGGAAATAAATGTAGCACATTGAACCACCTAGGGAATTTGGTTACTTATGGTATACCACTGGGATTTTTTGCCTCCCAACATTTAATTTTATTTGACTCAGTAAATTATTGCATTTAAGTCCAATGAAGCAAGAGCTTTGCAATGTGGTACATGGAAATTTGGAACATAGAAAGAAGAGGTCTTTCATTAATATGTCATCCTGCCATGATTTTTTTTTTCTCTTTTAAAATAAGGAGTATGTTTTGGCTCATACTGAAATGCCCACCACCCTGGAAGGTGCTGAAGCAGCTATTAAAAAACAAGAGGACTTCATGACCACCATGGATGCCAATGAGGAGAAGATCAATGCTGTTGTGGAGACGGGCCGGAGGCTGGTGAGCGATGGGAACATCAACTCAGATCGCATCCAGGAGAAAGTGGACTCTATTGATGACAGGTACAGTTTTCTGAGATTCTAAAGGGAATCTTACATCATGGGACTCCTGAGCTATGGATCAGTGGCCAAGAGTCTTTGGGCTGTGGATATAAGTTTCCCAGTGGGCCGAATATAGCCACCTAGCAAAATTTCATCTACCCATACAGCACATAACTGCCTCTGAATGTGGTTCTTCTAAAACACATACAGGTGTCTACAAAAGATAAGCCTAAGAAGCCAAGCTAATCTCAGCCAAAAGTCTGACAGAGCTATAGTGTAGAGTCATGGTCAGGTTAAGTCATGCTCTTCAAGAGCTGACACACTGATTGTTACCCGACGAGAACCAGACTTTTCCCAGCATAGGCCACAGTCACCTTTATCCATGCAAGACTTGTCTGATGCCAGTCAGGAGAAAGGAAGTGAGGGTGAGGTTTGCTTGTGCTGAGTATCTGGCAGGGCCACAGAGGAACATTATCTCGCGTTCCTTAAAATGGGTTTGGATAATGGTGTAATAGGATCTTTTTCTTGATGAGAGAAGAGGCCATTCTCTTTGGTCAGGACATCTCTAGGATTGGGTGCTCTTTTTTCATTTGCATTATTTTTTTTCTTTTCTGAAAGATTTCCTCCCTGTCTTAAAAGCCAGTGTACTCCATTTGACCCCTGTTTGTCTAATCCTAACTCTCACCCTACCCAGATCAAAATTTGGATGTATCAGTACAGGCTGGTTCTGAGCCATCCAGTTCAGTCCTAGACTGGCCCATCTGGATTAGTCACTCTCCTGTGTTCCAGCCAACCCTCATGTCCCAGTTTAGGCCAAATTCAAGGGTTTATTTGAGACTGACATCAAGACTTCTGTGGCTTTGGTGTTCAGTTCAGGAGGGAAAAGTGTTCTCTTGCTTACCACATCTGAAAGGGTCTCCTAGGACTCTGGGCCATGTCATCTTAAAATAAGATGTGAGGAAGAAAGGCAAGTCCCATACATTTTGAGCTCCTAGAATTAGTATTTCTGGTCTCTGTACCAATTGAGAACCTAAGCCTTACATTTTAAGAGTGACTATAGAATAAGATATAACTTTTATTAATTATAATTTTATATTTTTTATTTTAAAACAGCTACAATAAATAAAGCAATTCCTCCACTAAAACTTTCCTCTTGTTTTTTTTTTTGTTGTTGTTGTTTGTTTGTTTGTTTGTTTGTTTGTTTTTGTGGTGCTGGGGATTGAACCCAGGGCTTTGTGCATGCAAGGCAAGCACCCTATTAACTGAGCTATATACCCAGCCCCAAAGCCTTCTTAAATGAGTGTAAGAAGCTAGAATTGAGCTATTCTTAACTGAGAGAAAAACAATTTTACTTTTTCTTAATGTTAATTCCGTCATTGTTTTATAAATGTGGTACCTCTTGTTTCCTCACTGATAGATGCACACAGTTGGTTTCCTCAAGCCAGGGTTGGCCCTTAGACACATACATTCAGACAGAAGTGCAGCTGCAGTGCTACTTCCTGGGTTTATTTATGTGTCCCCCAGTGCTGCAGCTGCACAGGCATATTGGGAACAGGTGGGGGCCGTCAAGACCTGTGCCTCCTGGGTTCAAGAGAGCATTAGCAGTCTTCCCTTGTGGCTTACCCTTACTTTTGCCCTTGACTGAGAGCCTAGGCTCCTGAAGTTCCAGAACTTCCTTAAGACTTCTCAATTAAAAAAAAAAAAAAAATGGAAAGAGGATCCTGTATTATCGATAAACATGAGAAAGATGCAAGTAGAGGGGCTTTCCATTGATTTTCCCTCTGTAATTACAATTTCTTACCTTAACTGAATTCTAGTTTCATTTTAATATCCACAGAGGCCTCAAGATTCGAACTAACCCTAGAGGATTTTTGTCTATTACAAAAAAATACAAAGATGTGAGTTCCAGGTGTTGTAGGTGCATAGTCCAACTAAATATCCTAAATGACCTTAGAGCTAATTCTCTTATCCAGAAACAGTCTGATGCTGTAGTAAAGTTGTTCTTATAGGTATAAAGTGTTACAGAGTTAGTTAGTTGAGCAAAGTACCACAACAAAAGACTGGCCCTAACCTACGTGGGTGGGGCACATGTATGTGGTCTTCAGAGTGTCTGAGACTGGGTGGAAACCATCCTGCTCCCCAACAGCCTGCCTGTAAACTGGAAAAGGATCCTCTTAGCTAAATGGAAAATTTCAGCCACAGTACAGTCCTAGTAGAGACAAGACTTATATCCAGCTTCATAAAGCACAGTCTTATCTTAAAAAGGGAAAAAAATGCCCACAATTACCAAACTATTTGACTCTGGCATCTGAGATTCTTTACTCTTCAGAGAAAGCTGAGTTATACACAGCATCTGCTTTGTGTGCTTCATGTCATAAGGGAGCTCTGAGTCTTATTATGGGGGCAGGAAGTGAGAAATGGAAATAAAGCCAGAGAACCTTGCTCCGAGAGCACTCTTAGGACTGTGGAAACTACAGCCATGTTTTAGAAGGTCCTTCTTGGATCCTCCTGGTAATGGAATCCATGACCCAACTTTGAGAGGATTTCTAGGTCTTCCTTCCCATGAGGGTCATCATTTGCTGCTGGGAACTTGTTCAGCCACACTCACTTCTTTCCAGTGTTACTCTGAGACAGCCACAGCAACAGCCTCAGCTGCCTTCATTGCTGTTTGACCCCTCAGAACACACCATGCAAAGGCCATCAGCACACCTGACACCGGAGTAGTGTCATTTGGACTCTTTAAGTTACCAGCCTCCTTTTCCCCTTTTTAATAGTCTTGTTTGCTGGGGTTTTTTGTTGTAGTTGTTTTGTTTTTAATTCTTTTTTAGTTGTAGGTGGAGAATAATACCTTTATTTTATTTATTCATTTTATGTGGTGCTGAGGATCAAACCTAGTGTCTCTACCACTGAGCCATAATCCCAGCCCCTATAGTCCTGGTCTTATAAGAGAAAAATTCCTGAGCAGAGAAATCTGCTGAGCATGCGTGAGACTTGAATGTATATCTGAGAAATATGTTCAGATTCTGTCTAGTTGTATTTCTCCCTTAAGGAATGTTTTAAACAGAGTCCAAAGTTGTTTTTGTTCCCATTATTTCCACGAGTGTCAAGGGTTCATGTCCTGTGGGAATGCCAGTGTTTTGTGAGTCTTTCTTGCCACTGTAGTACTTGTGTGAGTTGTCATGCCGAAGGAAATGGAATCTCTTATTCAAGGCCTTTGACATAAAAATCAAAAGTGGGATCCTGCATTTGGTCACTAGCTCCAACACAGATTACCTCCCTTCTGAAGATTTGCTTTATTTGCTTAAACTCCCCCAGAGAGGCAGTAAATTAAAAAATCCAACAAGTGTCTAAAATTTTGAGAGGGAACTACCACCCTTAATCTATGCCTTGGAGTTTTACAGCATATGGTATGTACATGTTCTTTTCAGTTAGCATTATTATAATAAGTGTTTTTCCATGCTTACATTTTCTATAAAGGGCATGGGCATGTTAAGATTACCTTTCCTAAAGCTATGGTACCCCTTTCAGCTTACACAAAAGGATTTTTGTGTGTGTGTATCTAACATATACATGACCATTTATAATACTCCTGCAGTTCTGCAGCCTCTAGCAACTGTAGAACACATAGCAGGAGACTTTTTCGTCTGGTTCACCCAGCAGTTGATGACTGCAGTGCCACTACTGTTATTTGTTTCATCAGCACTTGCCAAGGGCCTGTATGACACTTGAAACCACTATATTTTCTTCTCCTGGGAAGATGTCTTCAAAGTCAGTCAGCAGCATGTGTTCCCTGAGGGGCTCTTCCTTGCTCCTGCCTTAGGGGCTATTGGGATGGGGATGGTCCTTACCCCTCCAGACACATGCAGCAAGCAACTGATTTGACAATCAGAATGAAAAGCCAATTGTCCCTCCCTGTTTGTACTATTCCTCCCCCCCCCCCCAATACCCTGCATGTAAACTAGCACTCTTGGGCAGGTTACGTGGGAATGCCAGGCGAGCATGTTGGTGGCGGTGCTTCTTGATCCTCGGGGTCGGAAAGCTGCCCCCCGCCCTTAGGGTCTCAGTCTTTGCGCCTGCATTCTTGTTGCTATTCTTCACAGTTTGGGGGATCTATGCCACTTGTGCTTAAAGGAATTTTCCAGCAAGTGTAGTATTCAGACTGGGGAGAAAGCACCTCCTTTCCCTTATTGTTCATTGAGTTTAGCAGCCTCCAAATCTTACAGGTCTTTTGTCAAAAGGTTTTGTGCTTTAACTTTTTTAAACCATAGTTACCCTAATCTATTAAAAGTGGGGTTGAGGAAATATATAATCTCACAGGTCTAAAAAAAATTTCATTCCTGTTTTTTTAAATTATTATTATTTTTGTTAAAAGTTTTCTCAAAATGGAAATCTGTCAGGAAACATTTGTTACAAGCCAATTTCATGATTATATATATTTTCTTAACCTTGTTTGTGTCATCCAGGCAGGAGTTTCTTGAAGATGAGTTTCAGATTCTCCCACAGTGACTGAAATGGGAACTTGTGCACATTGCATGCTCAAAATTTTTTTTCCCTAGTAGTGGATTAGAAAGCACCAAATTAATGCAGATCATTGGCCTTTGGTATAGCTTGGAGAGATGTTTGGTCTCCCTTACACCATGGCTTACTCTTTGGAAGAATGCTAAACTCTCTTTTCATCTTGCCTCCACATACTTGAGAACCGTAAACAAACTCTTTTCAGCATATATAGAAACCCTGGAAAGAAACTGGCTTATAGATTCTGTATTTCTTTTTAAAAGATTATTTTTGTTATTATTTTAACAGACATAGGAAGAATCGTGAGGCAGCCAGTGAACTCCTGATGAGATTAAAGGACAACAGGGATCTTCAGAAATTCCTGCAAGATTGTCAAGAGGTATGTTGATTTTTAGTCCCTCCTTTCCAGGTGTTCAATAGCCAACTAACGTTTAATCAAAATCTCCTTGATGAATGAGGCTAGAAATTCCTATCACCCGTTTCATTTGTAGGTGGAAAGATATGGCACTTTAGTTTCCAAACTATAAACTATCTGTAGGATGATGTGTAGAGGAACTAGATTTTTGTAATCTAGAATATTATAGGACTACTTTGCCCATTATAGTAGCCACCAGTCATATGTGGCTCTTTTAGTCAAAATTAAGAACATACTTCCATCAGCTATACTTCAAGTGCTTAGTTGTCAAATGTGATCAGTGGCTACTATATCAGACCACATAGACATGGAGCCTTAACCATCATTGTTGGTTTTATTGGTCAGTGACATAACCTGAAAGCATTTCATCATTTTGTGTAGGTGTTAACTCTTTAAAACAAGGTGTACATTTAAATGGTATGGAGGAAAAAACTGATGGGAACTGAAGTTGGCTTCCAAGTAAAAAGCAAAGATTTAAAAGCTACAAATTAGATTTCTTACTGGATTTGTGTTCCTAAAGTATTCATCTTTTAGACTCCTTAGATATGTGTCTAACATACCAAGAGGAGTAATCCTGATTTCCATCACCAAGTTTTAACATGTGATATTACTCTGATGATTCTCCTACTATTTTATGCTCCCATGATACATGCCTAAACAAACTTTGAAAACTAAAGTTGGCCAGAAAAATGTAGTCTCTCTGCAGGCTGGTTGGAGAAAAGCGTCTAGCTGACTCCACAGGTGTGAGCTCATGAGCACATCATGCTTGTCTGTCAGCTAAAGAACAGTAAACACTTCTCTCTAGTTTAATAGACTAAATACCCTTTAAGGGTATTTAGCATAAGGAACATCTACATGAAAAGACCTTGAGGATAAAGGGGTGGGAGCAAGATCAGGACATGTGCTGAGAATATAGCTCACAATACTTTGCATGCAAATGTGTGTTTGTGTGCTGAAAGAAATACAGCTCTAATGATGGCTATATTAGATCTTTTGTGACAGAAGTCATCCTTTATGTCCATTGAAGTGCTAATTGTAATATGCTATAACTGCTAAACCTTAAGAAGGAAAGTTCCTAAACTATGTAGCTTAGGATCTGTCAGCTTATCCACCACATTTCTGGGGGATTTAACTGGAGCAGGTAGGCTCAAGACAGGAGTTCTTCTCAGTGCCATGTGAGCATGAATAATGCATGTGAATAGCATGCTCACTTAAGGAAACACTTATGTCCCACGATGGCCTAGAGGAGAGCAGTGGAATCAGAAGTGAGCTGTGGAGCATGCCTGGTGTGCTCAGTGAGCTCCAGTGAGGCCTTCACATGGAGGGAGACAGAGGGACAGAGCACTTTGCAGACTGGCTGAGCAGTGCCCTCCACAGATTGCCATTCCCTGTATCACCCTGATTTTTCTCTTGAAGCACCATCAGTGATGCATTTTAACCTACGAGCTGTCACTTAGAGGCCATGTTCCTTTAGAGGAGGAGAGATCAGTGGGATCCTTGTTTCTGCTTTGAAATGCAAGTTAGTAAGATGAAATTCATTCACCTAACTCTGCTAAAACCCAGGCTAAATTTGAGAAGATAATGCCCAAGAATGAGTAGATGAAACCTGTTTGTATTTGAAATTTCCAGTCTTCCATTTCCCACCCACATAGGTTACAGATTCATAAATAGAAATATGTGGGAAAAGTTAGCAGATAAATTGATAGTTCTTCCCAGTGCAATCATGGGAAATGGTCAGTAGGTCTTTAGATCTTTGTTTCTACTTGGTGTCAGTTAGGATCTTTGGTTACAAATGTTCATTCCTTAACACTCTCCTCTGTAGAATTCCAGAGATGATAACTATGGGGCATGCATGCGGGCACTGAGTCCTGCCTGGCTTCTTCCCAAAGTATGCCAGAAAGTTTGGGCTGTGCTTTTTTGTGTCTGGGAGCTAATTTACAGATCTCCTGTGGTCTGCCTGTCTCTTCATGAGCCTCCTTAAAATTTAATACAACCCTGATATCTGCTGGTAATGTGGGATGTCCCGTGCCCGCATATAAAGTCTGAAGTGAGCTGTAAAAAGTGCATGGTATGCTGCACTAAGCACTAGTTGGCCCTTTAGTGGAGGGAGTCAGTTGGATGAGGTAGTTGCAGGCTCGGCTTTGGGAACTTCAAAACCCTTGGTAGAGAAATAACAAAGCGGTGATATATATTACTCCGACTAAACTTTCCATCATTCATCCTCAATAAAACATGTCCTTTTTGAGCCAGAATCTCCGAGAGTGGAGTTTGTATAGATAGGCCCTACATTTGAAAACCTACCTATTATGCTGACATAAGTTATTTGACATAGCACCCAGAGGTCAGATTTTAATGACATTCCTGGCTGTTGGTGTTGTTTGAGATCCTGGGAATTCAGAGGTTTGACTCTTCCTCCTGGGTGCCTTGGCTGGAAGAGGCATGGATTGTGAGCCCCCATGAACACCGTCTGAACAGGGGCAGCTGTTGCACTTGTGCTGCAGTGAGAGTGAGTAGGGACCCATGCCTTTGTTCCCATTTACAGATGGGGATGCAAAGAGCAACTTAATTTTGTAGTGTTATTTTAGTGAGATGTCCTAAAAAAAAAATGGATGACTGATTTACAAGGTTATTGCTTTCTTATTTTATTCTCTCACACCATGAGCACCTCCTGTTTTCTGAAACTGATGATTTTGGGGGAGGAGAGCATAGCTAGATGTGTCTGGCACAGAGATGTGAGTGTAGTGCTTTATTTTTGGCTTAAATCAATGATTAATGCATTTTTCTTATATCTTTTTCCAATCTGCACAGTTTTGTTTTGTTTTTTTCCCCTGCAGAGAATGAGTATATTCTTAAATGACCTTTGTAAATGTCCACAAATACTGACTGTGGCTCTGGATCCTGAGGGCTGATGAAGGGCTGATGAACTGGCAAGTTCCATAGACCCATTGCATTGTGCTGTATCGCACGATGTTTTATCTGTAGGATGATGTGTTCAGCAAAGAGCAGATTTGTTTATAAGCCTCTGATTTTATGTAGTGCGCACACGCTCACTCTCCCTCCCTCCCTCTCTTAATCTCTCTTGGGTAGGTGGTTATGAATAGCGAAAATATGTGAATGTTCTTAGCACTTTGAATAAATAAATGCCTTCTATTGTGTGAAATCTCTCTATGTTATTCCTTTTATCCTTTTTCCATCTTAGATTGAATGACCATGGTATTTCAGATTTTAGCCACTAACATAACTGGCAAACAGGTAATTAAAGTGAGAAATTTAGTGTCTTTGTTGTGTGACAGATCGATGATCTGATTACAGAGGACTTTGTGAGGTTTACTAGTTTTTCCTTCAATAGAATGACATCAGAGGTCTTGCTTCCTTTTACTTTGAACCTTGCCCCCTGCAGTTCTCCTTCAAGGTGAATAGCCTGAGAAAGGTAGGGCCAGTGCCTGAGTTTACCCACTGTCACTGGCCAGGAGGGTTCCCTATGGCCAGCCTTGCCCTCCATGACATTTCTAAAGAATAGACCTTCTGGTATTGCAGTGAATTTATGGGGAAGTCTTTCCCAGCAGTGGCCAGAGTGAGAACAAGTGGCCTTGGGCACGATGATTCCATAAGGGTTTCTGTTGGTTTTATGCATCATTTCTAGACCTTGGGAGGTAAATGAAGATGTTCGTGTATAAACATTTAACAGATACTGGCGTAAAAGTGGGCTTCTCACAGTCTCCCAGGAGAAGGGACATGGTTCTGAAGACACTTACTGCTTATCTGAGTGACTCCATGTTTCTTTGTGATCTCCTACCTGATAAAACAAAATAGGGAGAGTATTCCCTAAATTGAGGCTCTGAATGGGGTAGAAGTCAGGGCTCTGTCCTGGTCATTTGTCAGCAGGCAATAAGGAGCAGGGACTGAATTGGCAGCAGGAGATGTGAATTGGAGCCTGGTATATTTAAACCTCCTAAGAATGCCCTTCAGTTTGCTAGTGGCTGACAGCTTTGCATGGATTTCAAAGGCTCTATTCCAAGTTGACATGCTGGTTCTCAGAATCAAGTCCTTTGGAGTGTTCTTTGTCTGAATAAAAGTTCTTTAGTGAACTAGAGGCTATAGAAGAGGTGAAGGTGACTCAGATATGAAGGAAACGGGGCATCACTATTACCTTAGCCCTACAGTGAGCAAGTCCCTCATGTTTTTTGGCATTTCCACACATGCACTGATGAAGCAGGGTGGGTGGGTAAGTAGTAGGCTAGTGTTTTGTTTTTAGTTCTCATAGAAAGAACTAAAAGAATGAGATGGCCAAATGAAATAAAAGACAGTCAATCATGACGAACATGGTATAGCTGATAAGGTATTCAGAAGAGAAAAAAAGCTGTGATTCAGAGTGGTTAGAGCAGAATTGTAAACCCAAGCCTTTGGGGGAAAGCTTGTTGCCAGACAATTTGAAAGCCAGCTCAGGGGTTTTATACTTCTGGATTTAATATTAGATGGACAGTTTAGAACAGGTACAAATGCCTGATAATGATGCCTATCATGACAGATAGGAGGTGTGATGTTGAATATTTGATTGGCTGTTGACATGGAAAAATGCAATATGCACACTATGACAGAAACACAACCCTCTCCAGGCAGCAAAGAAGGCTGATGCCTATGATTACGGTCTCTGAAACCTTCCTGATGTTTTCCCTAGCTGTCCCTCTGGATCAATGAAAAGATGCTTACAGCCCAGGACATGTCCTATGATGAAGCCAGGAATCTGCACAGTAAATGGCTAAAACATCAAGCCTTCATGGCAGAACTTGCATCCAACAAAGAATGGCTTGACAAGATTGAGAAGGTAAGTTAAGCCATTTCCACATTGTGGCTGTGGTGAGAAGAATAATTGGGAGGAAGCACACTCCATTTCATTTAGAACCTTTTCCAGCATATTTGAGTTCTAACTGATCATTTACAAGTTATGCAGCATGTGGCAGTCCCTCTTACACTTGAGGGGGGAAAACAGCCAGGTGGTACAAAATGCTTGATTTCTCCTCTAGCAAATACTAGGCATTTAGTCTCTATTGTGCATCTCATCTGCTGCTGCTGATGAACTGTGAACCCTGTGTAGTACCCATTGTCTTGATCATTTTGTTGTTTTGTACTGTGACCAGTTATCAGGTACAGTTGCATGGAATTTTCCCTATTTTGCTTCTGTAACTACTAAAAATCAGGCACTATGTTAATTGCCACAGTGGATATTTTCTGCATAGGGAGATTCTGTGTGTCTTAACTGAGCAGTGTGAGTTTCCCATCTTCCTTTCTCTCCCTTCAAACTTTTATACTGTGTCATTCTCTTTTTAGGGTTAAAATAATGTGTGTGATATTTTGAGCATGGAGTGGAGGGGATTGAGTCTTAAGTTGTTAACATTAAATGTCTTATCGGCACAGTTGAAATTATTTCAGCATGCACTACATGTTGCTCAGCTCCCACAAAACCTATGTGGTATGTGGAAGGAAGCCATTGTTGATTTTATTGAGCAGTAACTTCATGTGGAAAGACAGAATGAGTGTGTGTATGAGTGTTGAATGAATGGGTAGATCAAAGATCACGTGTCTCTTTGGTTTGTTTTTCACAGTGACATTTACTTTCTAGCTAACTATATTTATTTATAACCATGCTGGTTTATGTTTTCCAGGCAGGAATGCAGCTCATATCAGAAAAGCCTGAGACTGAAGCTGTGGTGAAGGAGAAACTCACTGGTTTACATAAAATGTGGGAAGTCCTTGAATCCACCACTCAGACCAAGGCCCAGCGGCTCTTTGATGCAAACAAGGCTGAACTTTTCACCCAGAGCTGTGCAGATCTAGATAAATGGCTTCATGGCCTGGAGAGTCAGATTCAATCTGATGACTATGGCAAAGACCTTACCAGCGTCAATATCCTGCTGAAAAAACAACAGGCAAGTGGATAAGGCAGCCACATACCTAGGCCTGCAACTGTTTTACAGTCTTGTTCTTATCAGTCTTACTTGCCCTCCATGTTTTCAGCCTTCTACTACTAGGTTGAAGGGATTTTTATACCAGCAGTGCTTGCTCTAATAGCATTCTGGGGAGTTTCCAGAATCAATAGAAATGACACAGTGTTGGTAGAAGTGCTAGGTGTCTATACATGGGAACACTCTTTTAAAAATCTTATTTGATTGATGTTGTCTACATTTAATAGTCAAGCAAATATTCAGTTCATTCTGAATATTATGTGAATGAAAATAACCATATTTTCATTCTTTGCTGGATAATATCTGGATATATGACAGTTTTTGTTCAAGGTACTTTATAGGTAATAAAACAAATCTCAAGTTTTTTACATTACAATAGAAGGCCCTGAGGACAAATGAATTTACCTTAAATTAATGGGAAAAAGTTGC
The DNA here is from genome assembly GCF_964194105.1 of Spermophilus citellus. Lineage (NCBI taxonomy): Eukaryota > Metazoa > Chordata > Mammalia > Rodentia > Sciuridae > Spermophilus > Spermophilus citellus. Next base: position 71,205,715 of record NC_138193.1, on the reverse strand, counting down.
ATTGAGGTTAAGAAAGCAGTTAGTGGCAAGATCTTCCACTGGCTTCTCTGACTGGCTTTACAGCATGTATGAGTTCTATGCCCAGCAGTTTCATTAAAATAGATAAATGAACAGTCACAAGATAGTTATGGCCAACTACTGAGGCTGGCTTCTTCATCCAGAGTAGTAGTCAGCCTTTTGCTAAGTGGTTGATTAATTGACCCTTCGATGACTGCATAAAGGTATTTTTTTTTCCAAAGGTAGCTTTTAGTCATAGCTGTTTATCTCCTTGGCCTCTGGAGGCTTTGGGGACCAGGGATTTCAGTCCATTCCTAGGTGTGGATCCCTTGTCTCTAAACTGTCCATATATGGGTGTCATAGTTCCTGAGGCAGACACCTCTGCTTTCACTTTTGTCCATTTTCTTTGTTTAAGTCAACAATTAGTATGTGTCAGTTTTCTGATTAGAGAAATGGAAGAAGATAATATTATAATATTATAACTGGAACCTCAAGACATTTAGTCCTTTCTGATGATGAAACTATCCTTTCCCATAATTAATTTCATCTCCCCTGTCATTCCTTCCCCAAATTCCTAAATAAATTTAAACGTTACTATAAGCTTTAAAGTCCTAGGAAGGGATATTCTGAACATTATCTGAGAAGTTGGAGTATGAGTTGGTCACTTAATTGATATATGAACCATTTCTTAGGTTTTCTACTATGTAAGTTTATATTTTTCAATATTCCACTTGGACCAGTGCCCAAAACAAACATTTCATAGGAGGACCAGCTGTGTTTCTCCTGGCTCTGATGTGAAGGTCTCTCTGTCTTAAACCTTCAGATGCTGGAAAATCAGATGGAGGTGCGGAAGAAGGAGATCGAGGAGCTCCAGAGCCAAGCCCAGGCATTGAGTCAGGAGGGGAAAAGCACTGATGAGGTGGACAGCAAGCGTCTCACTGTACAGACCAAGTTTATGGAGCTGCTGGAACCCTTGAACGAAAGGAAGCATAACCTGCTGGCCTCCAAAGAGATCCATCAGTTCAACCGGGATGTGGAGGATGAGATCGTGAGTAGACCCTCGCTGCACTAGAGGCTTCTCCACAACAGCCTTGTCTGTCCCAAAGCCCATGTTCTCACTACTCTTTGGTGCTTACCTTGGGCCACATCTGTGAGCTCTTGCAGCCCACGCTGTGTATGTTCTAGGGATTCTTCCTCTCCTACACAAAGTATTCTCCTTGATTTTCTAAAGATACTCCAAGATTTTAATTCCTCTTAGAACAGTGCTTTTAAAAATAACCAGGGAGACTCACAATTACTCTTACATTGAGGATGAAGTGAAGTTTGGAAGACTTAACTCTCACCACATGTCCAAGAAGGGTGTGTGTCCCTTGGCAGGCCCCTTTGAAGGGAGATGGCCTCTGCCATCCTTGCTACCCTTGGAACATATACATGTTCCTCTGCATGGTCCTAACCACTTAAAATTTCTCTCTAGTTGTGGGTTGGCGAGAGGATGCCTTTGGCAACTTCCACAGATCATGGCCACAACCTCCAGACTGTGCAGCTGTTAATAAAGAAAAATCAGGTAAGCATCTCTACTCGGGCTAGTGCAGTCTGAGAAATAGTCACTCCCAAACACAGAAAAAGCAAGAGAGCTTTCAAGGCTTACGATTCTGCCTTGACTCTGAGATGACATAAACACCAGGCTATGGCCATTTATCAAGGCTCTGTGTGTGTTTCCTCTTCCTACACAGACCCTCCAGAAAGAAATCCAGGGGCACCAGCCTCGAATCGATGACATCTTTGAGAGGAGCCAAAACATAGTCACCGACAGCAGCAGCCTCAATGCTGAGGCCATCAGACAGAGGCTCGCTGACCTAAAGCAGCTATGGGGCCAACTTATTGAGGAGACAGAGAAACGCCACAGGCGGCTGGAGGAAGCGCACAAGGCGCAGCAGTATTACTTTGATGCAGCTGAGGCTGAGGCATGGATGAGCGAGCAGGAGCTGTACATGATGTCTGAGGAAAAGGCCAAGGTGAGCGAGCATCCCCACCTTCCATTAGAGGAAGCAGGAAGCAGCCCCAGAAGTGCCTCCAACTCAGACCCTGACCTTCCTTTTTGCTGGTGGCTGTGTCTTTGTGAAACATTTTACCTGCTGTCTTGGAATGTAAAGGGGGCATCATGGTTCACAAAGGTATCTAAAATCAGGCTTGTTTCCCCTTGACACAACATTTTCTTGCCTAAAATACTGGTATGCCATTAAGATTTGTCCTGTCACCTTTTTTTTTTTTTTTTTTTAATATACGAATTTGTTAGAGTCCTATATAGGGTTTCCTATAACCTTACAACATACAACATGACTTTGAGACCTTCTCAGAGTATTTTAGTATTCCAGAAATATTGTCATTAACATTCCTGATAGTCTGTAGCATTTCAACTACCCAAAATGCACTTGGCCTACCAGACTACTCTCCATACCTCACCAGGGGTCTTAGTCCCTCTGCATCTCCACTTCACCATTGGGAGAGACCTCCTTTGGTCATATTGATGCTCTCAGAATGTGTTCAGAAGCTGTTTATTCACAGTCCATCATGTTTCTGGTGTTTTTCTTTCTGACAATTCTTTTGCCCAACTGTACAGTTAGTCTGTCATTCCTCACAAACTGTTAACAGGCCGGAAGGAATGGCTATGGTTTTGACAGACCCTCTCTTTGCAGGATGAGCAGAGTGCTGTCTCCATGTTGAAGAAACACCAAATCTTGGAACAAGCTGTGGAGGACTATGCAGAGACAGTACACCAGCTCTCCAAGACCAGTCGGGCCCTAGTGGCCGACAGCCACCCTGAAAGGTGAGTGCCACATTGTAAGGATGAGATGTGGTTGTAGATTCTTTGGCTTAGGTCCCTTACTACCCCACTCAAAAAGAAAATGGCAATATTCACCTTAAGTCAGTAGTAAAGTAGATCTAAGGGAAACATTTCTAAAAGAGACCCTATAATTGGAGGTAAGTAGGAAAAGTGAACTGTTATATTCAAACATTACCCTTTTGGTTAAATATCTTCCGTTAACAAAGACCCCATTGACAGATTATTGATCTTGTGAGTCAAAAAAGCACAGGTCGACTTGCACTGGCATAGTAATCAGATCATTTACCCTAGAATTTAAAAAATTATCCAGTTTAGGAGAGCAATTATTAGTTTTAAGGGGAATGGTAAACGAGAATACATGGACCTGTAAAATAAAAGGGCTCCCAGAAAGAACAAAACGATTTCAGCTCTTAGCTCTAATAGATTGAGTTCTCAGAATGCTTTAAGGAAAGAAGCAGGTTAGGGTGTAGTACTCACTAGCTGTATACATGGCCCCCGTGCTAACTTCCAGAGCAAGCATTGTAAGCTTTCTGTGTAACTGCCTTTTGCGACTGAGAAAGGAAAGGAATCAGCTCTGTGTGTTTAACCAAGGCAGGTTGAGTAAGATGGGAGGTCAATGGCTGTGTTGGTGTATGAGGTCCTTAAGGTGTACATGATCACATTGCCAAGGAAGTAGCTCTCCTGGTCTCCAGGGAGAGGCACCAGGAAGCCTTTTTCTGTGGTATCCTGTTATGAGATTGTCATTCTGGGGAGAAATAGGAAGGATGATAATTCATCCTCCTTACTGCACACTCAGAAACCCAAGAAATGAGCAACAAGAGCCATCCTTCCTAGCAGGGAAGAGTGCATGGCCCAAAGGTAGAAACCAATGCACAACTGACAGGTTTGTCCCTCTGGCAGCATGGCACCTGGAATGGATGATGACTCCAATATTTTGTGTTAACTTTTCACGTCAAAGGAAATCCTGACTTGCAAAGCCAGTATACATAATTAGGGCCCCTTCCCCCAAATCATCATATTCTAGATGGTCTTTAGCCTTAATTGTTGTGTTTGGTTTACATATTAGCTCTTCATCATTCAAAATCAAGGTCAGATTTTAGAGGTTAAATAGGCTGACCAGAAGCTTCCTTGGAGAAATTTGAGATTGTATACTCTCCTGTTATCTCTACCTCATTCTTTTTTTCTTTGTGGAAAGTTGACATTTAAGGTCTCTTCCCTCCACTCCCTTCCTCAGTGAGCGCATTAGCATGCGGCAGTCCAAAGTGGATAAGCTGTATGCTGGCCTAAAGGACCTGGCAGAGGAGAGGAGAGGCAAGCTGGACGAAAGGCACAGGTTGTTCCAGCTCAACCGGGAGGTAGATGACCTGGAGCAGTGGATCGCCGAAAGGGAGGTGGTCGCAGGGTCCCATGAGCTGGGACAAGACTATGAGCATGTCACAGTAAGTAACTTTGGGCAAAGAGTGAATGGTCATTCAGTGAGTGTTGTGGGAGCCCTTTGGCCCTGGACTTTGAATCAGGCAAGAGGGTTCAGTTTCAACTTGGATTTCTTATCAGGTAATTTTGACTTCAATTGGCCAGTCTGTGCCTTGCTCCTCCAGTAATTTCAGGAGACAAGGCAGCACTTTACTTTGCTGCAATGAGCAAGGAGACCTCATAAGAGGTTTTGGAGCTAAGATCTGTTGTTCTTAAATCATGTGTATTACTTGTTGCCTCCCGTTTAGAGGCAGTCTCTTCCCAGATGACATTCATGTGATCAAGAAGTAAAATGTGTACAATGGTCTCACTGATTTCTTTACACACATCCCTATTTCAGATGTTACAAGAACGATTCCGGGAATTTGCTCGAGACACTGGGAACATTGGGCAGGAGCGCGTGGACACAGTCAATCACATGGCTGATGAACTCATCAACTCTGGACATTCAGATGCTGCCACCATTGCTGAGTGGAAGGACGGCCTCAATGAAGCCTGGGCTGACCTCCTGGAGCTCATTGATACGAGGACACAGATTCTTGCTGCCTCCTTTGAACTGCATAAGTTTTACCATGATGCCAAGGAAATCTTTGGGCGTATCCAGGATAAACATAAGAAACTCCCTGAGGAGCTTGGGAGAGATCAGAACACTGTGGAGACCTTGCAGAGAATGCACACCACCTTTGAACATGACATCCAGGCTCTGGGCACTCAGGTGGGTGGGGAACTTCCCAGGAGAAGGAGGAGGTTTCTTTTTACAGTGTCTTTGTGCATCTCTGAGTGTCTCTGTTCTTTGGCTCCTCAAAACACGCCTGAGAGGATTGCCCAAATCAAACACATGTGTGTGGACATACACTGTTATAGTGCTCCATTTGGGAGAGCTTTTCAGTCCATAAAATTCTAAGTTTGTCACATTTGTAAACAACTGGTAGATGGTTAAAATAAATAAATAAACCATATGCACACACAAACATTTGCAAGTTATAGGCCTCACTAAGACCTCACTTAGAGCAATTTCCAAAACAATACCTTATTATTTTCCATCAGTCATCCTAAAAGAGAAAAAGCAGGATTCTAACAGTTTGATATGCTTGGTCTTTTTACCCCTCAGTATAAAGTGGCTGCTAAGCACTCAGAGTTTGTTTTAAAGATGTTCGATGAAGCAATAACAATATAACAGTAAGAATCTAGTATAATCATTCTCTAGTTTCCTTTCTATCTCTGTATAGTTTCCTGTGTAGTCTTAATGCTTTTTAGTTGAAAAAAAATTATATAAGTTTCATGGTCCTAAAGAAGAAGCCAATTTTATTAGAAATATTAGTCCTGACCATGTCAGGGATTTTATTCTTGTCTATTAAGAGTGTATTGATTATCTGGTGCAAGATTAGCAGATGTTTCCCATTAAAGGTCATATAGTAAATATTTTTGGATTCATGTGACATAATACAGTCTCTATTACAGATCCTTGTCTCTGCCATCTTAGCATAAAAAAAGCATCAGACCATGGGCTGGGACTGCAGCTCAGTAGTAGAGCACTTGCCTCACGTGCATGAGGCACTGGGTTCAATCCTCAGCACCACATAAGATATTGTGTCCATCTACAACTAAAAAATATTTTTAAAAAGCCTCAGACCATGCTAAAATGAATAGTATGGCTGTGTACGGTAAGTCTTTGTTTACAAAAATGGCTCAAATTTGGCCCTGAGAGACTAATTCAAGTGCATTGGCCTCACTGTGCTTTGGCATTTGGGGGTTTATTCTTTGGAGTGACTACCTTGACTGCCATTGTCATCTTCCTTTTGAGATGATGCTTGCAAAACGTAAGAGTTCTATGGATGTTTTCTGAAAGAACAAAGCTCAGAGAAACTGAGGGACCGCCTGGAGATAGGAAACGTCTTGGCAGCAGCAAGTCCTTCTTCTGCACCTGTAAAATTATTAAGGTCCTTTGCTTTTAGGACTGTAAGAGGGTGGAGAAACCATAGAGTTCCTCCCTTGTGTTTTCATTAAATCCCTTCACTTCTGAGACTTGCAGAGGTGAGGGCCAGTGGGGATCCAGTTCCATCCAGGACTGGATCTGGTAGTCTCCATCTACCTTATCTCTGCTACCCTAGGCCATTGAGAGCTGTAAAAAGGATATGTTGACCTAGTTCAGGTTTATCACCACAGAATCAGCAGGGGGTGACTCCTGCTGTTTCCTCTTTTGCCAACTTGAACTACCACCATCCTCCATTCTGCATGAAACGGTAACACAAGAGGAAATGACCACTGATGGCCTCCAGTGACCATGCAAAGCAGGAGTTGATTTTTGTGGGAATTTTCACTTGTGCTGTTCTCCACTTTTTTGTTGTGAGAGCCCACAGAAACCAATGAGAGATGTAAGAGAAGGCATTTGGAAAGATGGTTAGTCTTATAGGAACTTAAGTTTTCAAATAACTTTCTAGGAATTTACTCATGGTGATTTGAGTTATGTCTGAGCCATAACTCAAATATCAAAGATTATTTCCCCAAATCGCTTACAACATGGAAATCAGAACCCCATGGAAATCAAATCCCATTGATTCTTTTTTGCATCTTCTATAGAAACTTCATTTTTTTACTTATCACCATCTTAAGTCCTTTTGTGCAGTTGAGGGTCAGTAATCCACCTCCCCACAAGCCCCAGTGTTGTCCATCCCCGTCCCAAATGCACCCCCTGCCCATGTGACATTTCTTCAGATAATTCCCTCATAGACATTGCCACACTCATATTGGCCAGGACTGTCAGTCACACCGTCTCACCAGTAAGTGATGATCAAGTATCTATTAACCCAATGCTTATATCTTTGATTAGACATTGTCTAATGTGGCACTGCTGGTATGTTTAAGTACTTCATATAAAATAAAACAAGGAAATATAAGATAGCCACAGTTACTAGTTTCTGTTATAAAGGCATATGCACCCTCTAGCAAAGGGAAGAAACAACCTGTTAATTGTTTTCCCCCTTTTTTTGCACAAAAAGTAGAATATTATACACACCATGCATACTTTGCTTTTTCCACGTAGCCACATCCCTAGAGCACTTTTCATATGAGTGTGCAGGATCCTTCCCTCCCCCCGCCCCCATGACTGCATAGGAGTCTCTGATAGGATGTAATAATTCTTTTAACCAATCCATTACTGATGGACCATACTTTTGATCTTTTGGTTATGTAAATAGTGCTATAGTAAATAATCAAATGTATTTAATTTCCTAAAAATTCAAGGACAAATCAGTGTTGTCGTGTAGCATCTTTTCATGATTAAGTCCCATTTGCATTTTTCTTTTCTGAAATTTTTCATTGTGCCACTGTTTGTGTTGGTTTGTAGAAAGTTTTTTTAATTTTTGGTAATTCATCACTGAAAAGTATGTGAGTGTGTGTATTTTAATATGTTTTTATATTTATGAAATATACATAAAATATACTTTAAAGATATTTTTATATATATTTATGAAATACATATATATAAATGTGTTGGTATTAGGGATTGAACCTCAGGGACACCTTATCACTGAATCACATTCTCAGTCCTTTTTATTGAGACAGAGTCTCACTGAGTTGCTCAAGCTGGCCTGGAACTTAAAATCCTCCTGCCTCAGCCACCTGGGTTTGCTGAGATTCAGGCATGCACCACTGTGCCCAGCACAAGTACACACCTGATTGGGTTTATCAAATCACAATTCTCACCATCAGTTTCCAGTTCCACAAAGCTTTTGCTGATGTTTGACTAGTTCAGATTTCACCTTCCTTGACATCAATTGGTTCTTTTAACCATGTTGTATGTGGTTTTATATATTTTTTTCAAATGTAAGTATCTCATGGAGAAAACTAACTGGAGATATAGGTACTCTTCAGTACCATCACACAGTAGTGGAAGGGCATTTGTAAAATGTGTTTGTTCTCCTTATGGCAGTTTCTCGTTTATGGTAACATTTATCTTTACCCTGAACAGATAATGGTACTTACTTTTTGGAGTATGGATGTGTCCCAATATACTACCTTTATATCCCAGGCAACCTTCAAAGGACTTGTCCTCAGTTTTCCTGCCTGCATTCCTGTAGCATTTGTTTTCTTATTTGTATAGAACTTAATAGTGTAGTTCAGTAGGATTATAGAAACTTGGGTTTTCGTGACTTGGGTCCCAGTAAAATTGAGAGTTTTGGGGGGGGACATGGCCTATTTTTCCCTTGTGCTTCCTTTAGTGTGTAAGCAGAGTGGTGAGGGAGAAGAGGGAGGGCACGATGAGAAAGTCAAATCTGACTCTTCTTTGCCCATGGCTTCACAGGTGAGGCAGTTGCAAGAGGATGCAGCCCGCCTCCAGGCAGCTTATGCAGGGGACAAGGCCGATGACATCCAGAAGCGTGAGAACGAGGTCCTGGAAGCCTGGAAGTCCCTTCTGGATGCCTGTGAGGGCCGCAGGGTACGCCTGGTGGACACAGGGGACAAATTCCGCTTTTTCAGCATGGTGCGTGACCTTATGCTCTGGATGGAGGATGTCATCCGGCAGATTGAGGCACAGGAGAAGCCAAGGTAATGCTCGCAGCCACTGCTTCAGTTTTTTCCCACATACCACTGCCAAGAAACAAGGACAGGCAGTGTGAGGCCTTCTAGCTTCTGCTCTACCATACCCCCTTGGGCACAACCAGCTAACTGCCTTGTTTTTGGAATGAGATGACTTTGAGTTCCTTTTTCCTATATCTTTTTATTGAATTAAAAACAACTCTGTCCCTTTCCATCCACATTTCCAAATGTGTCCCTTACCTCAATATTGGCCTTACTGATGTCATATGGTGATTAGTATTTATTCTATGCCTTCCCTTTGTTTCATGTAAAGCAGTGAAGAAAAAGTTCATAGATGAGCGGATACATATATAACCTCCAGTTCACCCCAGGCCCCCTGTAATTGAGAATTGAACTGTGCTGCAATAGAAGAAATGTTTTCATCATTATTTATGTTGTGAAAAAGGAATTACATTCCCTGGGTCAGGGCCAGTCGGTTTTTTTGTTGTTGGGTTTTTGTTGTTGTTTTTTGATGCTGGGGATTGAACCCAGGGCCTCGTGCATGCAAGTTATGCCTTGTGCATAGAGTTACTAACTGACCTATATCCCCAGCCCACCAGTAAGTTTTGATCCCCCAGAAGCTCTCACAGCTTCCATTCTCTTGATTCCAAAGCCAATTCCCCTCCTCTGTATCTCAACTGAGTATAGAGACTATCAGCCACTCTTTAGAGTACACATCCTGAGCCTGTGGTAGCGAATGCCTTGAGGTACCTGTTATTGCCACTGTGACTTCTTGAAGGGAGTCTTTATGGATTGCATTTCAAAAAAAGTTTGAGCAGAAATCTAGTACTTTCTTTGCATGCGCCTAGAAACTGTTTTGAATTCTTTAGGCACATATAAAAATACAAGGAGTCTTCTTTTGAGTGTTTGGTTGTAGAGCTGGTCCTGAGTCTCACTGTTGTTACAAGTTATAGGAAAGGTAGGAGAATACAACAATTACTAATAGGGCATTATGTAAAATTGTGGATGTGTAACCGACGTGATTCTGCAATCTGCATTTGGGGTAAAATTGGGAGTTCATAACCCACTTCAATCTAGTGTATGAAATGATATGTCAAGAGCTTTGTAATGTTGTGAACAACTAATAAAATTTAAAAAATAAATAAATAAATAAAAATAAAAACACACAGCACCATGTGTTGGCAAGCTACGGAGAAACTGGGCCCTTGCTGGTGGGAGTTTTGTAAAATGGCACATTGTGTACTTTTTGGAAAACAGAATGGCAATTTCTAAAAACGTTAAACATACACTTGCCATCTAATCTAGCCATTCCATTCTTTGGCATTTATCCAAGAAAAATAAAGACATATGTCCACACACAAAAAAAAGTTAGCCCCAGTGACCGAGCCTGATCTTTGACTGTGAGTCAGCAATAAAAGGCCATTTAGGCCATTAGACCATTTCCTTCCAGTTATATGTTTTGAAACATTTGTTTAGAAAGCTTATTGTAAAGGAGATGTATTTATCTAATTTTAGGGATGTATCATCTGTTGAACTATTAATGAATAATCATCAGGGTATCAAAGCTGAAATTGATGCTCGTAACGACAGTTTCACCACCTGCATCGAACTGGGGAAATCCCTGCTTGCAAGAAAACACTACGCTTCTGAGGAGGTAATGCTACTGTTTTGCTTTGGGACCCTGGGACAGATTCACTGGTGTCTAGGTGTAAAATGGCTTCATCCTGGGTGTGTATGTGTCTGTGTGTGTATGCACTTGCATGCGTGCATGCATATACAGACACAGAAGTATGTACAGTTGTCCCTTGGTATCCATAGGGGATTCCATGGATGTTTAAGTCCTTTGTATAAAGTGGCATAGTATTTGTATATAACTTAAGCACATCCTCTCATATACTTTAAATCATCTCCAGAAAACTTGCAGTACCTAACATGAGGTAGATGTCGTGTATATAGTTGTTATATTGTTTAAGAAATGGCAAGAACCCTGGGTATGGTGGCACATGCCTGTGATTCCAGCAACATAGAAGGCTAAGGCAAGAGGATAACAAGTTTGAGGCCACTCTCAGAGATTTAGTGAGACCCTGTCTCCAAAAAAAAAAAAAAAAAAAAAAAAGGACAAAGGATGTCAGTCAGTTGTAAAGTACCCCTGGATTCAATCCCCAGAACCAAAAAGAAAGAAATAGCAAGGGAAAAAGTCCATGTGTTCTATTCAGATGCAGTTTTTTCCCAATATTTTTTATTTCCAGTTGGTCAAGTTTTTTATATAGAACCTGAAGATAGAGGGCTGACTACATATATGCACACACATGCCTGTACTTACTTATATTTCAGAGCTTCTTGATTTCTTTCCTGTCTGCTTAGAATAAAATAGTTACACAAGACTCTAGGGCCAAAGCCAGTAATTCCTGTGGCACAAAAGACAATTTTTGAGCATCTCAGGTTGAAAAAAGGCTTCTCTCACCCTTTTATCAGTACTCTTCTGCTTGCCCTCTCCCTCCATTGCATATCCCCTAGGACCCTTCACTCTCAGGTAGATGGTTGTAGGTTCTGGTTATGACGATGGTATTGCGTAATTGAATGATGAGTTCACTGTGTAGCTCCCTTCATAGGAATGGATGTCTTCTCAGGCCAGAGCTGTGCCCCTGTTGCTGTCCCTCTCTCGGTGAATGTGTTTGCTGCATTGAGCCCCAGAGTCCAATGGAATCCAGTGCATTGCTGGCCTCCTCACAACAAAGCAGCTTTGAGCTGAGCTCCGCCTTTCTCTCAGCCTGGTCTGGAAGATTAACCATGCTTTTCTGTCCTTTCCCTAGACAGATAGACATTCTCAGCAGATAGTTTCCAGCTTAGTTGAAAGTCTCTTAAGAAAATAAATGTTTCTTGTATAATGTGACCCATAGGTAGGGGGAAACAAAAGGGATGTAATGTGTTCTACTAAAATATCATGGGGTCTTTGTTTTCATACAGATCAAGGAAAAGTTACTGCAGTTGACTGAAAAGAGAAAAGAAATGATTGACAAGTGGGAAGACCGGTGGGAGTGGTTAAGACTGAGTAAGGACATATTTCATTTATCTTTCTGCTCTTTTTGGGTATCCATGGAAAGCATGCAAGTTTATATTCCTGCTTTAATTGATGCAATGTTATCACTTAATGATTTTTGAAGTTTTGCATGCTTCTTAATGGCCTATTTTATTATTGCATGCTAAATATTATTATTATTTTCCTAAGATATTTTGTGTGGTACATTCATTGTTTTTCACCCCATGATTGATCTCAGAATTATCAATGGGGTTTGAGTTCTTTAGGAACAACAAATTGGAGAATACAATTCAGCATTGCTCTAGGAGAGTAGAGCTAGAAGCTCCCCAATTATCTTTAAGAAAAGTTCTCGCTTCAGAGTCAATAAGATGTAAAGCTGGCCTATGTCTTATATCTGGAATTTTTACTTTAAGGTTGATAACATTACAAAGTAAAGCTAACATCTGTTGAGGAGGTGTTGTAGTGAACTAGGCATTATTCTAAGTATTTTAAATATATATTTCTGTATTGACTGTCTTTGAGGTAAAAAATATATATATATATTATCATTTTATAAAGGCATATGTGAGCCATCAGATTTATAGCCTATAGTATTAGGAATAGCATCTCATAATTATGAACACAAAGTAGTAGTCCAGTTCAGGGCTGGGGATATAGCTCAGTTGGTAGAGTGCTTGCCTCATAATCCCTGGCACCACCACCAAAAAAAAAAAAAAAAAAAAAAAAAGCCCAGTTCAAGCATTATTTGCCATACTTTGACATTCTGTGTTGGAACTTGGACTCTGTCCTTATATTGTAATGACGCCATTCATTTACCCGTGGGTTGATTTCCAAGGGGCCTTTTCTGAAAGTGTGTAGGAAATGAGGGCACAGAGCCCTTAGATAACCCACTTTGGGCCGCCTTTTAGATGAGGATTTGGTTTCTAAGTTTTGAGAATTTCAGGTTAGTTTCACTCAGTTCAGCAGAACCTGTATCCCACACTGCTGTGAACTGGACACCAGGTTATGCTCCGGACACAGTGATGACAGGCATGGTCTCCACCATGAAGATCTGACAAGCCCCCTGTGCAGGGTGGCAGCTTCACTGGGTGTCAGGTGCTATCAGGGTGCTAAAAGAGAGCCAGCTTGACTCTAGAGACTGATGCTGCCTACAGGTCATCTCATACCTGACCCACCCCAGACATTGCTGCATTGATGCAATGAGAAACAGTGTGAGCAATAGTGCAAAGCTAGTTTCTGACCCACTTCCTCACGAATGTGATGGAAAGAGTACTGTTTCCCCACTGCCAAAAAGAATGAAGCACAGCAAGAACATTAGCCCACACCATCCCACCAGTCCCCACCACCTTGAAGCATCCCATATCCTCCCTACCATGGTCTGTACAAGCCCCAGCAGGGCTGAGCACTCACTATCAGGAAGCAGGGCTGAATGAGCAGATACATTCTAGAACTGTGCTGTCGAGTTTGGTAGCCACTGACCCACCTATGGCTCTTGGGAACTTGAAATGTTCTCAAATTGATGTGCAGTCAAATCTACCTTGAATTCAGACTTAAAAGAGAAAATCTCAGTAGTTTTTTGTTTGTTTGTTTGTTAAGCTGGGCATGGTGGTGCACACCTGTAATCCCAGTGATTTGGGAGGCCAAGCAAAAGGCTCACAAATTAGAGGCCAGCCTCCACAATTTAGCAAGACCCTAAGCAACTTTGCAAGACCCTGACTCAAAATAAAAAATAAAAATGGCTAGGGATGTGGCTCAGTGATAAAATATCTTTGGATTCAATCCCCAGTACCAAATAATAATAGTTGTAATAATAATTGTCCTTTATAGTGATTACGTGTTAAATAATATTTTTCATATATTGGATTAAATTAACCATGCTATTAAACTTAGTCTCACATGTTTTTACTCTTACTAATGTGGCTGCTGGAGAACTTAAAAAGTTGCATGTGGGGCTGGGGATGTGGCTCAAGCAGTAGCGCGCTCGCCTGGCATGCGTGCGGCCCGGGTTCGATCCTCAGCACCACATACAAACAAAGATGTTGTGTCCACCGATAACTAAAAAATAAATATAAAAAATTCTCTCTGTCTCTCCCTTCCCTCTCTCACTCTCTCTTAAAAAAAAAAAAAAAAAAAAAAAGTTGCATGTGTGGCTCATGTTGTATTTATATTGCCATAAACTGGTTCTGTGTGTAGCTGCCACCAGAGGGTAGCAGTGCCAGGTGGCCCTGTGGCTAGCACTCATTCTTGGTACCCTGTGCAGTTTTGGAGGTCCATCAGTTCTCAAGGGATGCCAGTGTGGCCGAGGCCTGGTTGCTGGGGCAGGAGCCATACCTATCCAGTCGTGAAATCGGCCAGAGCGTGGACGAGGTGGAGAAGCTCATCAAACGCCATGAGGCATTTGAAAAGTCTGCAGCAACCTGGGATGAGAGGTTCTCCGCCCTGGAAAGGCTGACAACAGTGAGTGGCCACTAGATGCCCGAGTGCTTGGTGTATTTATGAGGGTCTTGTGAAGCTGATGGCTCTCTTCAAACAGGACCTGGGGAAGGAGGTCAAGATGCCACTCCCAGTTGTCTCCTAGGCATCTGGATTTAGGATCTCTTATGATAGCCTCTTGCCTAGGAACTGATTGATGTTTGTGTTTCTTTCAATCTCTTTTTCCTCTCCTCTTGTTTCTCATAGACTCTCTGGTTTTTAGGGGATATGACCTTAAAATTTTCTTCAGCATTTCAGGATTAGAATTCCCATCAGATAGTAGCTTGTAAATCCTCCCCATTCTTGAGAATATGTCTCAAACATAAAGGTCTTGGAATAGGGCTTGTACACTGGTGTTTCTAATTCTGCAAGTCTAGGGATTTAATGTGTCCTTGGGTACTTCTGTGTCAAAATAATACTTTGAGTGCATATGCTCAGGTAGACAATTCTAGGGCTTTTTAATTTTAATTTATTTGGGGGGTTTGTGCTGGAACACATATTCCCACCACAGCACGCAAGTCTTCCTTGAGTATTTTAATACCTTTGTCTCTGGCTTATCTGAGCTTTCATGGGAACCAAGGCGCAGCTACGTTATTTCCTCAGCAAAGTTGAGAGCTGCATAGTTAATTTAGAAATTAAATCCATGCTCCCAGAGAGTTTCACCAGCTCCTAGTGCAACCCTTCATTTCCTGCAGGTTTTCATTGTAGCTGTAGTTCCTATGAATTTATACTTACTTTTTGTTCAGGATGTTAGAGTTTCACATTGTGCAATATGAGCCAATGTAGGAACTAGGCAGAAGGGCTTCCTGGGCTCCTCAAGCAAGAGGGAAGTTTGAGACTGTGTTCAACATCACTGTGTTTCCCCTCAGTTGGAGTTACTGGAAGTGCGCAGACAGCAAGAGGAAGAGGAAAGGAAGAGGCGGCCGCCTTCTCCTGAGCCGAGCACAAAGGTTTCAGAGGAGACTGAGTCCCAGCAGCAGTGGTGAGTCAGAGTCAGCCTGGGAGCCTGGAATCTTAGCTTCGATGGCAGGTGAAGTTCATGGAGCATCATTGCTAGCCCCGCTTTGCTAGGCCTAGCAACATGTCCTTCATATTGTTTTATCATGTGATTTAGATCTGTATCATAAGACTCAAGTAACATCTGAGGTTATGACTTGTCCAAAGTCATATAGCTCTTAGGTGGCAAAAGTGGAGTGGAGACAGTCCTTTCTACTGTGTGAGCACCCATATCTGCATGCACATACACTTATTATTTCCATATAATTTAGTGCATAACATGCATCACCCAGATTTCGGGCCTTGATTTTTGTAGTGATAGTCTGTGAAAGTCCTGGGTAACTTCACAAAGAGGGCAGATATTATTCTGTGTGTAGAAGGCTAATTGCTTTGATGTGGTAGGAGCTCCAGGAAGCCTCTATTGTAGTCTTTGGTGGGGAGGTGGGCAGGGGCAGGAGGTAGAAACTGGTAGCCAGCTGCTCCTGTAGTCTCCCTCTCCATATGGTGTCTGTGAAAATTCAAGTTTTCAAAAAATTAAATGATGTAAAAGAGGGTTGCTTATGTTTTTCTCTTTCTCCTCTTCTTCCCTTCCTCCCCCTTCCCTTTCATCTTTGTTCCCCTCTTCTGCCCTTCCCCCTTACCTAACAGGGATACTTCAAAAGGAGAGCAAGTTTCCCAGAATGGTTTGCCGACTGAACAGGGATCTCCACGGGTTAGTTACCGCTCTCAAACCTACCAAAACTACAAAAACTTTAATAGCAGACGGACAGCCAGTGACCAGCCATGGTCTGGACTGTGAAGTTCACTACCATTTGTCAAGAACCATTCTTTCCAAATCCTGTTGGTTTTAACTTTTTGGCTTTCACTTCACCCAAAGTGTTATATAAGTTTTACTTAATTCGTATCATAGCCTTCCTTGGTTTCATATTTGTTTGCATTTAATTCATGTTTATTTGAGTTTCTTAACTGATGGATGCTCATTGCCTTAAAGCAAAGTACTTATCTTTTGTTTATTTATTGTGAGCTTTTTACTTTATTAAGATTTTACAGCGAAACCCTTACATGAGTAATTGAAATTAAATGAGATTACAGCATAATGAAGAAGAAAACTAGAATCTAACAGGTATGGCACATCCAGTTATACTAACAGGGCACAGTACTGCAGTGTAGGTACTGTGTTACTTACAGATGCTATTAACCTGCAGTAGTTAGTTACTAGTAACTAGGAAGACTGATCTATAAGGAAGGAGACGTTTCACTGCTAAGATTAAAACCTAGTCAGCCATATAACATTCCATTGAAGGATGCATTCATTCACTTAAGATGACAAAAAAGGGAAGTTGGATCTACTTGGGAAGCTGTTTGAATTTTAGGTGCAGAATCTCAAACATTTTAAGACCCTTGGGTCATTTATTATTTTTTACAAACTGGTGACTCTCTTTTTTCTGCCAAGACTAAATTGAGCACTGCAAGCTTCCTCACAGCAGATGTTGCAGCTGGCTTCAGGAGCAAATCACCTGCTGACTACTGCTGCCACCTCTGCCCTGGTCATTGTCAGCCCCACCGGGACTTGGCATGGCTGGTGATAGCAGTTTTCAGCCTGTTTTGGGAACCTGCCTACCAAACTTCTAGGCCTTTCCATTTCAGTCAGTGACTCTGGGGTGTCAAAATATTTTGTGATTTTTCACACACGTGGAACAAAAGCCATCTTGGTTCATCCTGATTACTTGAACGATGCACTCGATGGACCGTGCCTAGGAGCACTTGCATGCCTCCTGGCTTTAGAGGCCTCCTGAGGGTCTCTATAGACAGAAACCATGTTTGTTTCAGATGGATCTTTTGATTCATTCATTTTCTCTAAACTTTATATGGAGTTCTGCAAAAGGAGTCTTGTAGGGTGGTGTATCAGGCCACTAGCAAGGACTGAAAATATTTAACAGAAATCCTTTTCCTTAGAAATTAGTGCTAATGAAAGATGAATTCCTGGTACTGACCAAAACACAGAACAAGATCCATAGTACATGCAAGCCTTATGAGACATTTCTTGCTCATTTGCCATATTTAGATGTGTCAGTGGCCTCAGAAACCTGTTTTGATATGTGTTCTCCATGAGTTAAGTCTAATTTGTCTTTTCATTTCATGATGCATGTCTTTTTTTTTCTTTTGTCAGGATAACATCATGTAGCATCTTGTTTGTTTTTCCTGATTTCTATGTACATATCTATCTACTTGTGAAGGTAGATGGGTATATAGATAGATGCCAAGCTTCTTATGTTCTGGGGGTGGTGTGCACCATTATTGCGTCTCTGCCTTAAAACACACCCAAATTCATTTTAGAGAAAGCTACTGCTTTGTCTTCAGTCATTAGGGAGCCCTGGTGTGTTTCTGGCCCCAAATTATATTATGTGTGTCACTGATCTATATGTATATATGTGATGTTTCCATATATATATATATATATATATGTGTGTGTGTGTGTTTGTGTGTGTGTGTGTTTGTTTAAATTTTGTATCATCAGAATGGATACATAATTTTAATGCTTTTTGTATTCAGAAGACCAAAAAAAAAGAAAGAAAGAAACACCACATAAGCACATGAGAAAGGAATGCTGTGCTTTTAGCATTTGCTCTCATGCCTATTTTTAATCTAGATATTTAAACTGTAGCTTGCCAGAACCAATTTTTAACCAACAATTGAGTTGTATTGGAAGAAGAAAAAGCCATTTTGTTCTTTTGAGTAATGATGCAGAGACTCAAGTTAATGAACTTGAAGATAGTGTTGCTTCTTGCACTTTGAAAGCAATCAGGTGTTTCCTGTGCTTCTAGTTGTGTTGCCTTTATGTTCACCTCCTGATTGAAGTATCAGATGTGCCAGCCACTAAAGCACTCTGGACTAATTGCTAAAGAGAAGCAACGAGGGGTGGGGGGATGTATTCACATGTACCCACTGTTTGATCATAGCTCTATGATTTGCTTTTGATGTTTGTCTCTAGTGGTGTGTTGTCTGTTGGCATGCTTAAAGCACATGTCCATTAAAATTCATTTTGTTCCTTTTATTTTCCTTGTTTTCTTGGTTAGTGATTCATTTGCATAAACATTAATTATCTCTGCATACTGGTTTGGGGTTTTCTCTTTCCTTCTAACTCTAAAGAAAAAATTTTTGCTGCAGAATTTCCCTCAGAAGAGACTTCCCTGACCTTTCACCTACCTTGAAGTCTGACTAAGTATAATAAATTTTAGCCTTTATCTCATAAACATCTCTCTATCCAGGTCATGACTGTCACTAGCAGTTTTCAAGTTAAACCTGCAGCACTAAATTTTTTTTTAACCTCGTTTCTGTACATACTAACTCCATGTCTCTCTGGACTCACACCTGGCTCAGGCCTTCCACACCAAACTCACACTTCCTCCTTACCAGAAGTTTCCCAAAGTCTCACACTAGAAGAGATTTGTCAACTTTAAAATCCACTCATATTCTTTTGACTCAGGGTTTTATTTTTTTATTATTTTTTGTTGTTGTTGTTATTTCCCCTTCTGGAACTCTCCCTTAAAAGTGAAAAGAGGGATTGGGTTCAGAGGCACATGCCTGTAATCCCTGCTACTTGGGAGGCCAAGGCAGGAAGATCATGAGTTCAAGAGCATCCTGGGCAGCACAGTGAAACCCCATCTCAAAAAAAAGTGAAAAGAGCTTAAATAGCATATTGCTCATGAGCAGGATCTACAGGCTATCACTTGGGAGGCCAAAATAATCACTCACATACACCCCAGTATCTTTCTACCCTAATCACTTATTTCCCATTGCTTGAGAGTAGAGGATTTCAGTCAAAAACAGTCTTAAATTGCATCCAGTCATATGCTAAACCCTGATGTTAATTGTAATCATTTGCAAAGGCATAACATAAATTTGATTCTCTATCCTTTCCCAAGTTTTTACTAGCCCTTTTCCTAAAAAAAAAAAAAAAAAAAATCAATTTTGTTGACTCAAGCACAGAGTCCAGACATTTAGCTAAGACCTAAATGAGACGTCCAGTTCCTGAGAGTTGACAGATCTGAGTGCTCAGTGGTGGTGGCCAGTTTGCCGCTTTATCCTGTCAAGGTTATTGCTGCTAATTTGGTGTCATTTGGATTCTCGGCAGCAGTGGTGGGGGACATAGCTAATGAGCGTGCCATTGACACCTCCATGTTTGTCCGTGTATAAGGGGTGCCGGTTGTCTGTAATCCACTAAAGCGCCAGCCACACCCAGCTTTTGTAACTTGCTAATCCCACACCCTGGGTGTACATCAGCCAGGGGCTGCTGCAGTTAATGGTACACAGTTGATGGTACACAGGCTGAAAGCGATAATGAATCAAGACCCTACTACATTTCCAAAGCCGAAAAGCCATGAGGGTTACAATTTAAATGAGCTTGGGAAGGAACGCTCCTGAAGACGTCTGCAGCCTGAAGGGTCAGAGCCACTGGAAGCCTGGCTGCCTCTGGGCTTTCTCCGTCTCAATGCGGCAAGGCACCGCGATCAACCAACCCACCCGTGATGGGGAAGGCCCTGGTTCTGTCTTTGTTTGGGGGTAAATAGCTGTGTGGTGTTGAGTGACTGTGATTGGCTTTTCCAGCTCCTTTAACACAAACTACAACCCACTCACGATCCAACTTCGGCAGATGCGGTTAAATTGATGTTTGTTGACTTGCCTCATTTCCTTCCAGCTCTTAAGTTCCAAAGTCTAACTGGGATGGTAGATGTGAAGTGCATGATTGTCGTCCTAATTTCTGCATGTATTTATGACAATGTGTTCAGGGGAGGGGGGTGGAAAACCAGAGAGCACTTTTAGAAACTCCAGGTCTTTCCTTGTCTTACTTTGGGGGAATGCCGTGTAGTTCTGATGGGGCCGTCTCTCCATCTGTTTGTGAATGCCCTTTCGCTTAAACTTCCAGCCCTCTGGTGGCACCCTTGGTTGTAAGGTGGCTGCTGTATAACGTCCACTCTCTCTCATATTTAATATGTGTGACTGTCACCGTTGTCCTGTTTTAAAGTAATCATAAGAGGAGATGGTCTGAGCTATATTAGAGAAAATGGATTGATCTGAGGAGTAAGAGTGCAGTAAAACGCATACTGGCATTTCGCTTTTCTCATTTACCCGTAAGCGGGCGGGCATTAATCCATTCCCACCTTCTAATGTCCTTGGTGTCCAGCTGGCTTTGTGGGGTGTGCAATGGTTTTACTGTACTGCCTCGATCTGTGCCAGGCATTTATACACAGCCACGTGTGCGAGTCAGAGCGTATGTGGTCACCCCCGTGGCTCACAGGGTAGCTGAATGGCCTCTCCACTGTCCCTAGATGGCAGAAACAGTGGACACAAGTGAAATGGTCAATGGCGCTGCAGAGCAGAGGACGAGCTCAAAGGAGTCCAGCCCCATCCCCTCTCCCACCTCTGATCGCAAAGCCAAGACTGGCCTCCCAGCCCAGAGTGCCGCCACCCTGCCAGCCAGAACCCAGGAGACGCCCTCGTCCCAGATGGAAGGCTTCCTGAACCGGAAGCACGAGTGGGAGGCCCACAATAAGAAAGCCTCGAGCAGGTACCCATCCCAGGCAGAAGCAGGGTGGCGGGAAGTCCGGCCCACCCGGGGTCAGGGAGCGTGTGCCCCTGCGGGCTTACTCACTTGCTTCCTAGGCTTTGCATTCTTCTTGGCGCTAGCACTGGAAAGTGAGGACGGGTGCTTATTCACAGAGCATGAAGAGTTAAATGCAGATGGGAATAGCTAGAGGGGGCCGCAGTAGTTCATCCTGAGAGGCAGTTTGCTCATTTAAGGTTGGGTGCCCTCTCTTCCTTAAGTGAAGCAATTCATTATAGGACTTCTTGAGGGATTTCATTATTTCCCCTGGCCACATCTGCTTATCAATCTTAATATGCCTTATCTCCCCACAACCCTAATTTTACTGTTTAACAGATTAGGAAAAAAAGAGACAGAAGCTACAAAACTTACTTTCTGTAGGAAATCCAGTAAGTGGTAAAACTGGGGTGAAAGTCATTTGACTCCAAAGCCTTGTGTGCTAAACCAGTAAACTGGACTGCCTAGGGCAACCGTGTACAATTGTGTGAGTTGTACACAAACAAGGCAATTATGCCATCGAGTTCTGCCATTCACATTGAAGGCAACTTTTATATGTTAACACAAGCAGATGTTCTAATAACATTAGCATATTAGAATACCACAGGAGAGAGGCCACCTTAGGTACCATGAGTGCTAGTGGCCCTGAATCTGTATCCTTTTCAAGTGGCTGAACCATATAAAGAATGAAGCTAAGGCTGGAGGAGCTTCTGCTTGAAAATAGCTATGCTTCAAATACAGAGCCAAACCTGTAGCCTTGTACTACAATGGAGAGTACCAAACACCAATCAGAATCTTTCCCATCAGAGCCAAGAATACCTTCACTTAATAGAAGAGGACGCTATGTTTTCCCACAAATTCAGAGAGACATGAGTCCTTAAAAGCTTACCACTGGGGCTGGGGATGTGGCTCAAGCGGTAACATGCTCGCCTGGCAAGCGCGGGGTGCTGAGTTCAATCCTCAGCACCACATAAAAAAAAATATAAAGATGTTGTGTCCACTGAAAACTAAAAAATAAATATTAAAAAAAATTCTCTCTTAAAAAAAAAAAAAAACTTACCACTGTATCAGCATGTACTCTGCCTAGGGATTCTGTGGAGGAGTTGTGTTCCGTTGTTCAGTGTTAGCAGATTTTAGGAAGGACTTTTATAAAGGGTTATGTGAAGATAGTTTTCATGTAGTCAAATTCTTAATTCTGCAGGAGCATGACATGGAACCTTGACTTCCCTTTCTTTACCATGCTCAGGTCCTGGCACAATGTTTATTGTGTCATAAATAACCAAGAAATGGGTTTCTATAAAGATGCAAAAACCGCTGCTTCTGGAATCCCATACCACAGTGAGGTCCCTGTGAGCTTGAAAGAAGCCATCTGTGAAGTGGCCCTTGATTACAAAAAGAAGAAACACGTGTTCAAACTCAGGTGAGCCTTGCCCCCATGCCTCGAGGTTGCCTCAGAGTAGGCGTGTGTTTTATTTCCCTTGGGTTGGTTTTCTTACCTCATGCCATGATCATTTTTATCCTGTGCCATTTTAAGTCTCAAAAAAAAAGTAAAAAACAGTGTGATGCCATTTCTGTTAAGATCTCTGGGTGCTTTGGGGATTGTGGCCAGCTGCCAGCTTCCCTGTGCTTCACTGTGTAGCCAAGCATGGAAGGAAAGGGAGTTTCTGTTTTATGGTCTGGAGCGTACTGTGCTGTAGCACTCAAGGTGGGTTGCTCACATCTCACAGTTTAAAGGAAACTTAGAAAGACAGTTTCTCCACTTTTTCATCTTATCCAGACCCAGGATATGCTGTTACTTGCTTTTGAGTTATCTGGAGACTATCAAGTGAGTCAGCCTGGAGCTGGATGAAGACAAACGGGAAATGCCTGGGTGGGGACTGGGCCTGTCCTCCCATGACCCTCCCCTAGAGCCATCTGGTTCCAAATGTCTCTTCCCGGTAGGACATGCACCTCCCCACAATGGATCCACCCTCAAAAGTTCTCATTGGAAATGGGCAAACTATTTTAATAATCTTTGTTAAAATATAGAAAGTATATGTTTTAGTGGTTAGTTGCTAGTCTTGTGCTGATGTGCTCTGTTGATCTGGATCCTGGACAGCTGTGCTCTTAGATGTGTGTTTTGAGCTAGTTGGAGGCAGCCAAGGACTGCAGAGGAAAGTTGCAGATGTGCGGTTGGTCATGTTGTGCTGGTGAGCAGTGTGAGCTCTTTGGGCCTTGGGACACATGATGTTTTGTCTGGCAAAGCACAGATTGCTTGACCCCTTTGCTACTTTCCCCCATTGTACTTCCTTGATGCTACTTCCGGGAATCAGGCTATTGGCAAAGGGCAGTTCCCACCACTATTCCAACAGCCCCTTCTTCCTCCTGGTGGCCACAGAGCAAATGATGGACCTCCCCCGCCCCAAATATAGGAATCGCTTCGTGACACACTGATAAGCCCACAGGTGGGGTGTTCTTTCATTCTGAGGCACACATAAGAAAAGTCTAGGAATCTTTTTCTGTGTCTTTTTAGAGACTTTATAAATTTTAGGGAGAGTTCATTTTAGGCCAATGATCAGGAATAAGGTGTTCTTTGCCATAACAAAGCCAAGTGATGTTGTGTTTGGGTCCCACACATCCTCCTGTGAACTGAAGGTCCAAACTGCCTGTGTATATTGGATTGGCCCAGTTAATTGTGAATTCTGATGTTCCCAGGGCCATTGCAGGGCTCCATGGGTCTCTAGGAACAGTTGGTGCTGCATGTAGAGCTTCTGAGGCCTCCTTGTATCCCACATAAGACAGAGAGTTGGGTATTTTTATTTTTCTGAAGTTAAATTGTGACTTACTCTCTTCCTTGAAATTACAGACTAAATGACGGCAATGAGTACCTCTTCCAAGCCAAAGACGATGTAAGTTGCTAAGCTTCATCTCTCTCACATACTTAGGAGTATGCAAGTGTGGTGGGATAATAGCGTTATTTATAATATTATACATGTAAGCACGACCAGTGGTGATGCCTTGTCACCTGGTTGCCAGTCGCTAACACTGGCAGTCGTCTAGTTCTCTGTCTCTTGAAAGTAATGAATGTCGTCCCACTGTCTGTCCCCATGAGAGAGAAGCTCATGCAGGATCCACTGGTGTCAGGGAAGAAAACCTTGCCCACTCGCTCCTGGAGGGTAAGGCTCAGGGAGGAGGGACCTCCCTGCTGCTCCCCATGACCTTTAACCAGCTCTTCATGGTATTCTCCACCTTGAGGAAAAAGAGGAGTCAGTTGATGAAAAAGAAACATGTAATATTTAAATTTGAAAAACCTCCTTTTACCAAGAGAGAGAGATGCCTTTTAAAAGGAAGTGAAAGTACTTTGTAGGGTGGGACCTGAGGCCCACAGATGGAGATCAGTCTTCCAGTTCTTTCAGATTTATCAGAGAAGAGCATATGCTAGAGCGATGCCCAACAGGTACCTTAACACTCTCATGACCCCTAAGAACTGATCTGTGTTTACTCCCCTGTGCTGAGAGCAGAGGTGCATTTAGGGACAGTGCCTCAGATGCTGTTCCCAAGCCTTCTGGGTGATGGAGGCTCTGTCAGTTACCCAGGTGGAGCCAGAGAACCTAGCACCACACCCCTCAGTTGAGTCTCACCTGTGTCCCCTTCTCTGTCCAGGAGGAAATGAATACGTGGATCCAGGCCATCTCTTCCGCCATCTCCTCTGATAAACATGATGTGTCCGCCAGCACCCAGAGCACGCCAGCATCCAGCCGGGCACAGACCTTACCCACCAGCGTCGTCACCATCACCAGCGAGTCCAGCCCCGGCAAGCGGGAGAAGGACAAAGAGAAAGACAAAGAGAAGCGGTTCAGCCTTTTTGGCAAAAAGAAGTGAACTCCTATCCATCACCTCCTGCCCTTCTCTTTCCTTTTCAGTGAAATTCCAGCATGCAAGCTCAGAACCAACACATTACTCTCTGTGCCTAATGTTCCTCAATGTGGTTGATTTTTTTTCTCTTTTTTTATTTATAGAGCATTTCTGGGGGGTGGGAGAAATAAAACCTAAACACTTTATCTCCAAGTTACAAAAGTTTGAGGTGCAGAGGGAAAGCCAGATTTTTTTTAATAAAATTATATAGATTAGATCTCAATATTTAAACTGTTCCTCAATTTTGTGAGGCTGTGTTGGAAATAACCCGCCTCTCGTGCTGTTGGTTTGCAAGGCAGCGGTGCTTAAACAATATTTCCTGTGCTTACCAGAGACAAAATGTACCAATCTCCTGACACCATTCTCTTCCATTTACTTCCGGTGGTTACCTGAGTCTTGACTATTAGAAGTGCCCACCTTGGGTCTAACCTTATCAAACAGATCATGTATTATGATCTCGCTGCAGCCATAGTGCAGCTCCATGTTAAATCTACAGACCAAACCATTTGTATCTGGCATCACTTACTAACAAACGACATGCAGCTTTCCTGCATCCACTGAGACGACGGTTAAGAATGTCGGTATACAAGAAGGAATAGAAAACTGATACTGTTTTAAAGAAAAAAAATCTGTAATTTCAATTTTTGTTTTTTGCCGAAATACATTATATTGTATGTTTGAGATAATTCTAGTACAAAGTATAATAAAACTAGATGTATAATAAACCCTTTAAATCATTGGTAAGTGTACAAGTGGAATTGAAGCATTTACTGGACAAAGTAATGTTACTCTAATGGTTACTTGCTCGTGCGTTGCCACACTGTGTTATAATTTGCTTCATTACCTTGCTATTTGATACATAGTGTGCATTTCTCTGTCACTGTAACTATTGTAATGACAAATTTTCATCTTACTGCACAATCAAAATGGCATTGATAGGAATGAACTCCAGAGGCTGGGCCTGAACAGGGAGTGGTCGCTCAGGCCTGGTGCTCCATCGTACGACCTGTACCTCTCAACTTTTGCCCTATCTGTTAAATATATGCTATGTCATTAAATGCTTTTAAATCTAGCATGGTGACTAGTTGTTGTTTTTCTTCTCCTACGCGTATGTGCCAAGTAGGAAAATTTTTTTTTATCTTATTGGGGGGGTGGTGTGTACCAACAATTGAACTCAGGGGCACTCGACTATTGAGCCACATCCCCAGCCCTATTTTTATTTTATTTAAAGACAGTGTCTTACTGAGTTGCTTAGCTCCTCACTTTTGCTGAGGCTGGCGTTGAACTCAGGAATCCTCCTGCCTCAACCTCCTAAACTGCTGAGATTACAGTTGTGCGCCACCACATCTGGTCCAAGTAGGGAAATTGCACAGGAAGGAATATCAAATGGAAAGCATTGTGCAGTCAGTCTAGGTGACCTTTTTGTGTTTTGTACATGTATGGCTCACCAGCTTTGCAAACTACAGCAAACAATAATAAATGTGAATGTTTTGTACTGACACATTCACATTTTATCTTTTATTTATGAAAGACTTATGAGAGAGCTTATTAACCCTGAGCTCTGAGGGAGAGATTGGCAAACTTTTTCTGTAAAGGGCCAGAGGTAGTAATATATTTTAGACCTTGCAGGCCACGCTGTCTCTCTTGCTCAACTCATGTAGAACAAAGAGTGTCATTGATAGGGTGCAAACAAATGGGTGGCCACTGTGTTCCAGCAAAACTGTACTGAGGGAAATATTTGAATCTCATAATTTTCATGTGCCACAACAGTATTTTGATTTGTTTCTTGAATATTTTAAATGAATTTTACACAGATCATACAAAAAAAAATAGGCAGCAGGTCAGACTTGGACCATGGGCTATATTTTGCTGACCTCAGCATAGAATCATGGGTTATATTTATAAGTGATACACTTGTCCTCTATTGATTCCATACTAGTTGTTTATTTACTTATTTGCAAGAATTTCATAGATGCTAGTATTATGTACACCCAGTAAGTTATTCTATAAAGACTGTGCCCATTGTGCATTGGTCCTGGGCTCCACAGCTGAATGGCATCAAAGCTCTCTCTCAGCTCTAGGCAAACTGAGACCTTGCCATCTTTTCCCCTTCATCTCACATCATCCAAGGCCATTTATCTCATCATGATATTCCTTTGCCCTAGCCTTACTTAGGGTTAAGTTGTTTAGTTCTCAACAAATCAAAATTTCAGTTAAGAAAAAGCATCTTGGAAATGGCTGTGACCAATTAGAGTTTATTCTTAATAAAGCCACACATATGGCAGGAAGCCCATATTAGTATCCAAGAAACCTATTAAAATGCAGACCTGGAGATGTAGTTTAGTTGGTAGAGTTCAATCCCCAGAAACACACACACACACATGTGGGGAGCCATTCTGACACGTGATTGGGTGACTCCCGTTAAGGGCCTGAGGCACTCTGGCTGTGTCGGAGTTATCCCGACCCTTTCCTGATGAGAGAGCCCATCCGTGTGGGGGTGTGCGTAACCACTGACCCTGGAGACCCAATCACTGACCCTGACCTTGGAGTACAGCCCCCCCTCAACCTTCATTGGATGGAATTCTCCCCTGAATCTCTTGTTTCCCCCAAATAAAAGGCTGATCCCCGGCGTGTTCGCTCTCTCTCTCTCCTGCTAGCCCAGAGTAATCCTCGCTGCCCTGCTGAGCGGCTGGAGGCAGGGAAACAGGGAGACCGAGCCGTCTCGGACCTAGCATTAAAATAAGGTACTGTCTGTGTGTTTTATTTTGATCTCTTCTAACTAACTGAATGCCAGAACCTCATTAATGAAACCACTGCGCAGGCCGCGTGGTAGAATTGGCGCCCAAGAGGGGGGCATTCTGAATTAGTTAGATTGAGTGGGAGCGCGCGCTAAAAAGATTAAGGAAATAGAAATAAAGAAATAAAGAGAAAATAGAGGAAATAAGGAAGATAAAGAAATAAGAGAAAGGAAGAAGTGACATTTGGGTCACAAAAGTAATAAAGAGGATAAAGAAAATAAGAAATAAGAGAAAGGAAAAAGTGACATTTGAGTCACAAAAGTACCGGAAAATATTGAAGGAAAGAGACGTTAATTTACTTAAAATGGGAAATTCTACTTCTTCGGATAAGGAAATGTATCTAACTATTTTAGACAGTATAATTAATCAGAAAGGAAAACAGATAAAGAAAACTCAGTTATTGCAATTCTTAAAGATTGTAGGTGAATATTGTCCTTGGTTTTGTGACCAAGAGTCTCCAAATTTACTTACTTGGGAGAAATTAGGAAGAAAGTTACAGAGAGTTTGTCTTTCTACTGAAATACCTGGAGGCATAGAGAATATACAGAAAACTTGGACGGCCCTAGAAATTTGTCTCTTTGAATACATGGACCAGAGTCCGTGGCCACCAGAAGAGCTTCTGAGAGGTATTCAAAGAGCCATTAAGTCTATTCAAATGGAAAATCAGCCTGAGGCTAAATTAATTTCCTTTCCTTTGAGCCGTTTTAAAACAAAAGCGCTAGGAGCTAAAACAAAGGTTAGAAATGTGCAAGCTAGCCCGCAGACAGATTATACAGAACAGCATGATAAAGAAGAAGCATCTCTAATCTTGGAGAGCCCTCCAGAAGTGGTAACCAATCTTCCTGGAGAGGAAAATACAAAGGAAACTCCTAGCGGGGCTCAGGTTTCTTCTCAGCCACGTGAGTTAGAAACCCAAATTCCAAATGGCGATAGTACAGAGTCTGATAGCAGCTCGCAGTCTGAGGAAGAAGAATTAGACATAGAAACTCAGGACTTAGAGAGAAATTTTAATAGATTGCATTTAGCACCACCTGCCCAAGCCCTAAAAATTCAGCCGATACCTGCTAGGAGAACCAAATTTAACAGGTGTGCTAAATTAAAGATGACTTTTCTTACCCCAGTTCAGCAAGGTATTAAGAAGGCTCAAGAAATGGGGGAGGATACTACTGGTTTTCACCTCTTTCCAGTTTTTGAGCAAACTGATGAGCAAAATCAGAGAGTTAGAATTCATGCTGTAATTCCATTTAAAACTATCAAGGAATTAAAAAATGCATGTGAAACGTACGGCCCAAATTCGCCTTTTGTTCAGAGTCTGATAGAAAATATCTGCTCACAACCCCTTCCTCCTAGTGACTGGGTTTTTTTAGCCAGATCTTGTTTGAGCGGGGGAAATTACTTACTTTGGAAAACTTACTGGACTGATTTTTGTAATGAACAGGCAGAAAGAAACAGAAGACAGGGCATAGAAACGCCAGTAGCGATGTTTTTAGGGACTGAAGATTTTGCTGATTTAGAAAGACAGTTAAATTATGATTTTGTAGTGTACAATCAAATAACTGATTGTGCAAAACGTGCCTGGAGGCAAATTGTCCCCAAGGACCAGTCCAATTTAGTTCTTACCAAAATCAGACAAGGTGCCAGTGAGACTTATTCAGATTTCGTAGCCCGACTATATCAGGCTGCAAACAGGTCCATCGGAGACCCAGGAGCTAGCGAATTTATTGTTAGACAATTGGCTTTTGAGAACGCAAACAAAATTTGCCAAGATGTTCTCCGCCCCCATCGTAAGAAAGGAACAATTTCTGAGTACATTCGCTTGTGTTCTGACTTAGATTCCACTCAGTTACAAACGGTAGCCTTAGCAACAATATTAAAGGAAACTTTGGGGCCACAAAATTCAGTTCAGAAGTCCCGCAGCAAGTGTTACGTTTGCGGAAAACCCGGTCATTTCGCCTACGAATGTCGCCAACGCAAATTTAGGTTTAGGGCTCCATCTACTGGCGATAATAGATATTGCAGGACTCGGCGCCACGTGGTTGATTCGGGTGGCGCGGATGAGCCCGCCTTCTCGCCACAAGTATTTCCTCCTAGCGAGGGGACAAAAAACTTCCGTTCGGCCCCTCCCCGGGCCCAGAAACAATATGGGGAGACGTCGCACAGTGTGACGTCACTAGCGGCGCCGACCAGGACAGTCCGCGATTTTTACCAGAGCAGAGACATAAATCACAGACAGTTTTCTTAGGACCTTCAGAGACAGTTGAATTAGATCCTGAAACGGGACCAACACAAATCCCTACTGGGATTTTCGGGCCGCTTCCTGAAAATACTGTAGGTTTAATTTTGGGGCGTAATAATTTAAAGGGAGCTATTGAAGTAATACCTGGTGTGATAGATTCAGAATTTAAAGGGCAATTATATGTTACTGTAAGATCCAATTATGCCCTAAGACTCACCCCAAAGGATATTTTTGCTCAATTAATATTATTGCCTTGTGTCTCAGAAAGGCACCTGCCGGCAGATTCAGTTTCTAAACCGCCGGACAGAGTATATTGGTCCCAGTTAGTGCGACAAGAACGCCCTTTATTAAAACTTAGAATTAATAATAAAAATTTCCTAGGAATAATTGACACAGGGGCTGATAGTTCAATATTGTCCAGCCGATTTTGGCCCAGGACATGGCCTCTACATACAGCCTCAGCTAATCTAGAAGGAATAGGAAAAATTTCACAGCCTGCTCAAAGTGCCAACTATCTCCGTTGGGAAGATTCTGATGGAAACAGTGGAATATTTAAGCCTTATGTGTTAGAGTCTTTACCAGCTAATCTATGGGGAAGAGATATACTAGCCAAAATGGGACTGCTACTAGTCACCCCAAATTCTATAAGGTCAGTTGAAGAAATTAATCAAAGGTATTTTCCTGGAGATGATAGGGAAAACTTTCAGGAAGAATATCTGTTTACAAGCCAGTCTCCACGGCAAGGATTAGTAAATACTTCAGGACAAAATTTTTATTAGGGGCACTGAGTACTTCCCCGATCCTTAAAACAGCTGAAAAAATTACGTGGCTCACAGAAGAGCCTATTTGGATTTCTCAGTGGCCCATCTCAGGGGAAAAGCTTAAAATAATTCATAGATTAGTTGAGGAACAACTTCAAGCTGGTCATATTGAACCAACACTTAGCCCTTGGAATACACCTATTTTTGTTATTAAGAAAAAGTCAAGAAATTGGAGATTATTACAGGATTTAAGGGCAATAAACCAGGCAATTCGGCCTATGGGATCATTACAGCCAGGACTTCCCTCCCCCACAGCCATTCCTTTAGATTATAGCTTGATGGTAATAGATTTAAAAGACTGTTTTTTCTCTATAAGGTTACATCCTGAAGATTGTGAAAAATTTGCTTTCACTGTCCCAGCAGTTAATTTTAAGGAACCTGTTAAAAGATACTGCTGGAAAGTCCTTCCTCAGGGAATGCGTAATAGCCCTACCCTGTGTCAAAAATATGTTGATCAGGCAATAGATCCCATTAGAAATAGCTTCCCTGATGCATACATTATTCATTTTATGGATGATATATTATTGGCCCATGCTAATTCAGAAGTACTTTCAGAAATTTTTACTCAGTTAGAGACCTCACTTACAACATTGGGTTTAAGTATAGCTCCTCAAAAAATTCAAAAGGTATCTCCTTTTCAATATCTAGGTCAGATAATTCAAGGGAGTACAATCCGTCCTCAAAATCTTCAGATAAGAGTTAAGGAGTTACGTACCCTTAATGATTTTCAAAAACTATTAGGAGATATTAACTGGCTAAGACCATCCTTAAAGTTAACTACTTCTGAGTTAAGTCCTTTATTTCAGATATTACAAGGAAATCCTTCTCCAACCTCTCCACGTCAACTAACTTTGGAGGCCAAAGCAGCCTTAAGGAAAGTGGAAATTGCAATTAAAAATGCACAGCTTACTAGAATAGATCCTAAAGAAATAATATATTTATTAATATTTCCAACTGAACATACCCCAACAGGAGCCATATGGCAAAAATTAGGAGTTATTGAATGGATTTACTTATCTCATTCCCCTCAAAAGACATTAACACTTTTTCATGATTCTACAGCTCAATTAGTGATTAAGGGTAGAACTAGGATTTTACAATTAATTGGATCTGAGCCTGATATCATAATTATTCCATTTTCTGTTCAACAGACTAATTGGCTTTTTCAAACTTCTAGTTCATGGCAGATAGCTTTTGCAGATTTCCCTGGCCAGATAGATAGCCATTATCCTCGTGATAAGATTGTACAATTTGCATCATTAACATCACTTATTTTTCCAAAGATTGTACTTTCCCATCCAATAGAGGGAGCTTTATCGGTGTTCACAGATGGTTCCAGCTCTGGTAAGGCAGGTTTCTTCAGCCGTGTTCATACAGAGGTAATACAAACTTCTTATACTTCAGCTCAAAGGGCAGAACTTCAAGCCCTGATTTTGGCCTTAGATTATTTTTCAAATGAGCCTATTAATATCTATTCTGACAGCTTATATGCAGTCAGAGTTACCAAAAATATTGAAACCTCAGTTATTGGGTTTACTTCATCACAGGAGTTATTTGAATTATTTCATAATTTACAAAAGACAGTGCTAATGAGGAAGTACCCATATTTTATTGGACATATCCGAGCACATTCTAGCCTCCCTGGACCTTTGGTTGCAGGTAATGATAATATTGATAAATTAGTAGCTTTTTGTCAACAGATGTCTTCATATGACTGTGCCCTAGCTTCCCATTCCTTGCATCATCAAAATGCTTCTAGCTTACGTAAAAAATTTAGTATTACCAGAGAACAGGCTCGTCAGATTGTAAGCCAATGTCCTAAGTGTGTTATTTACACTCCATCTCTGCCATCAGGGGTAAATCCCCGTGGATTAAAACCAAATCAAATATGGCAAATGGATGTAACTCATATTCCTCAATTTGGTAAGCAATGTTATGTGCATGTCATAGTGGACACTTATTCTAGATTTATTTTTGCCACAGCACGTACTAAGGAAAATACTCAACATGTAATTTCTCATTGCTTAGCAGCTTTTTCTGTTTTAGGGTGTCCTATGCAGATTAAAACAGATAATGCTCCAGCTTATGTAAGCTCTGCTTTTCAACAATTTTGCCAAGAGTTTCAAATTAATCATAAAACAGGAATTCCTTATAACCCCCAAGGTCAAGCCATTGTAGAACGAGCTCATTTATCTATTAAACTTCAATTACAAAAATTAAAAAGGGGGAATAAGATAATGACTCCCCAAAATAGCCTTAATCATGCCTTATTTGTTTTAAATTTTTTAAACTGTGACACAGAAGGTCACACTGCTGCTGAGAGGCAAATGTCTCCCTCGGTGACAGGCCCTTTAGGCAGAGTTCTGTGGAAAGATTTACAGACTGGTCAGTGGAAGGGCCCAGATCCGGTAATATCATGGGGCCGAGGGCATGCTTGTGTTTTTCCAGAAGGTGCTTTCCGTCCCATCTGGGTGCCTGAACGTGCCATCAGACATGGAGGAGATAGAACCCAGACTCAAGCGACTGAGGATAGACACGGAGGAGCCACAACCCAGAAGGAGGAGATATCGGAAAAAGATGAAGAAAGACCAGATTGAACCAGCCGAGAAGCTGATTTCGTGGAAAGATGTGAAGAAATTGACAACCCAGGCTTCCCAAATACTTCGACGCCTAGGAAAGAACAGGACACCAGTCTTGATGGTAGCGACAGTAATTGCCCTACTGGGCTGTCAGGTAAAAGGGAATCAAGTAGACACTTATTGGACTTATTTCCCAGATCCACCCCTGGTACACCCAGCTGTGTGGACTGGAGAATCTATTCCAGTATTTACTAATGACTCATTCATGATGGGAGGATTTACAGATGCTCATATTACTCCCAGTCATGTGACTAGATTTAATTATTCTGGCTACAGTGCCCAATTACCTTTATGTTGGTCACATGATAAACATGCTGGCTGTCTGAAAGTATCATTCGAAGAAAAGACAGCGATTGGTAAACCTAGACTGACAAATAATTCTATTTATGGAGACTTAAAACCTAATACTAGATCAATAATTAAGATGGGACTTTCCCATAACAAGCCAGTCATTTCTGCAAAACCTCCACCAGTACCCCACTGTCCAAATAGTTCTATAATTGAAATTGGCACCTTTCCTAAATGGATGGATTGTGTAAATACCTTTCCTGTACGACATAAGGTGTCTAAAGCTAGTGGGTATATTTTAGACTGGTCTCCAAAAATTGATAAGAGACAATTACGAAGAAATTCTGCTATGACACCTGCAGGATTTGTTAGTAATATTTTGACTTATAGTGAAGGAGGCATTCAAAGAGATATTTGGCGTTTAATTGCTGCCTCAGAGTATTTACATTTTTCAGACAAACCTTTACCAAAATTTGTTGGCAAGAACTGTAAAGAGGGATCTTGCTATGGCCTAAGAGCCTGTGTCCAATCTCCTTATGTTTTAATTATTGGAAATGTAAAAGTTAGATGGATAGATGATAGATATTTTGTTACTTGTAATAAGTGCAATCTAACCAATTGTATTTCTAGGTATAATGGAGGAAAAGGAGTGCTGATACTTCATCAGCCCTCTTTTGTTTTATTACCTGCTAATATTTCAGAGCCATGGTATGCTGATGCTGGTTTACAAGTTTTACAGCAAATTCATGCCCAGCTAACAAGACCTAAACGTGCTATTGGAGTCATAATTGTTGGTGTCTTAGCACTGGTCTCATTTATTGCCTCAACCGTCTCTGCATCTCTGACATTGTCTCAGAATATTCAGCATGCAAAATTTCTTAATAATTTAGCTCAAAATACTTCCAAGGCTCTGCGTAATCAAGTAAATATTGATGAAAGGATTGAGACTAAGTTAAACGCCTTAGAGGCGACTGTTATTAACATTGGTAATGAACTTTCAGCCTTAAAATTTAAGGAAAGGCTTAAATGCCATGCTAATTATAAGTATGTATGTGTTACAGCTGCCAAGTACAATGCTTCTCTCTGGGATTGGGAGAAGGTTAAAACCCATTTATTAGGTATTTGGCAAAATAGTAATAATAGCTTGGATATTCTGGAACTTCATCACCATATCCAAGACATTCAAAATAATAGAGCTGATTTTTCAGATCCTTCTTCTTTGGCTAACCAAATATTGAAGGAGTTAAATGGATTCAACCCTGGAAATATTCTTAAACACTCCGCTTGGTACATTATTGGATTATTCTCTTTGCTGTTAATTCTCTTTTGTATTGTAACTATAGGATGGCGAGTCCTCCAATCAAGAATCCGGGGACTCCAGAGAGTGAACCGCCGCCTCATTGTTAAGAATAAAAAGGGGGAATATGTGGGGAGCCATTCTGACACGTGATTGGGTGACTCCCGTTAAGGGCCTGAGGCACTCTGGCTGTGTCGGAGTTATCCCGACCCTTTCCTGATGAGAGAGCCCATCCGTGTGGGGGTGTGCGTAACCACTGACCCTGGAGACCCAATCACTGACCCTGACCTTGGAGTACAGCCCCCCCTCAACCTTCATTGGATGGAATTCTCCCCTGAATCTCTTGTTTCCCCCAAATAAAAGGCTGATCCCCGGCGTGTTCGCTCTCTCTCTCTCCTGCTAGCCCAGAGTAATCCTCGCTGCCCTGCTGAGCGGCTGGAGGCAGGGAAACAGGGAGACCGAGCCGTCTCGGACCTAGCATTAAAATAAGGTACTGTCTGTGTGTTTTATTTTGATCTCTTCTAACTAACTGAATGCCAGAACCTCATTAATGAAACCACTGCGCAGGCCGCGTGGTAGACACACACACACAAAAAAAAAAAAAAAAAAAAAAAAAAAAAAAGATGCATGATGTGAGTAGTCCACGGATCTCTTGATTCTGGAACCTGGGTCTTTGGCACTTGCTTTTTTTGGTGCATCTGTACAGAATCCACTGAGGTCTGGAGGTGGAACATGATGGACAGGAAGAGCAACATCAGGAGACCCCAGTCAAGACAAGTTCACTGCCAGGAGGGAGAGCCCATGCAGGGTGATGATCATCAAAACTTTCAGGGTAATAATGGATCTTTCTTTTCTTTTATTCTCCCACTAATATTTTGAGGATTGCACCCATTCACTTTATTGCTATTATGTGCAATTTGTAGTGCTACAGTATGCGTGATACCTCGGGCCTGAGTATAAATCAGAAGAGAGAGAAACGTAAAAGTAAGTCTCTTGGATATGAAGTGGCACCCTTAGTTGAGTCAAGGGTGCCATTTAAAGTCACATTTAAACTCACAAAGTTGGGATGGCTGTAGTTTTCTTGGGGGTATTTAGGATGACGATGTTTCTTATAATCCATGGCATCTGGAATACATGAAACAGCATATCAGGCTGGACAGTGGGCACATTGTCATCTTCTGGCACTTGTAGAACTGGTTGTTACAGAGGTCCTGAGTTATTGTCCTTGGATACATTCTTTATATTTGTTAGAAGAAATATTAGGGGGACTGGGGTTGTGGCTCAGTGGTAGAGAGCACTTGTCTTGCGTGCATGAGGACCTGGGTTCAATCCTCAGCACCACATACAAATAAATAAATAACCAAATAAATAAATAAATAAAGATACTGTGTTCATCTACAACTAAAAAAATATTAAATAAAGAAAAAAGAAATATTAGGGGTTAGGGGTACAGTTCTGTGGAAGAGCACTTGCCCAGTATACATGAGGCCCTAGGTTTGATGGCAAAAAGGAAAAGGAAAACAAAAAATATGTGTATGTATAATTTATCTTCATCTATTGATACAGTTCATATAGGAAAGGCAGAATAAATGCTTGACTTTTCAATTATTTACATAACTTTTTCATAATTTCCATATTAATTATAAAATGGTCATATAATCCTGAAAATGAGTAAAAAATTTTTTTAAATTGTTTTTAGTTGTAGATGAACACAATACCTTTATTTTATTTATTTATTTATTTATTTATTTATTTATGTGGTACTGAGGATTCAACCCAGGGCCCCATGCATGCAAAGCAAGCGTTCTACCACTGAGCCACTACCCCAGCCCCCCAAATTTTTAAAATAAAAATTCAAGAGCTTAAAAATATTGGCCAAATTTTGTTCAAGTGAAATTCCCTCTTTTTAACGGAATATATTTTGTAATTTTAAGTTGACCTTCCTAAGCATGACCCATAACCCAAAAAGCCATTAGAAGAAAGAACAGTTTATGAACATTGAAGATTTCTCTCCCCATTGAAGGTCAAGATGAAATATTTTACTTTATGTCTCTCAGCAGTATCTGTTGATGAAATTATCCTTTTTGAAACTTAAGAATGCCCCATTTTTTAATTGCTGGAAGTGTCCTCAGGTTGGCTTCAGAGACCTTTCAGTGCAACCCTAGTGGTCTTTGCCAGCTTCCTCCCCCTCAGATGACAAGATACTCCCAGCTCATTTAATACAATTCCCTCCTTCCCTCCCTCCCTCCCTCCCTCCCTCCCTCCCTCCCTTCCTTCCTTCCTTCCTTCTTTCCTTCCTTTCTTCCTTCCTTTTTTGTAGATGTATACAATACCTTTATTCATTTATTTATTTTTATGTGGTACTGAAGATCAAACCCAGTGCCTCACACATGCTAGGCAAATACTCTATCACTGAGCTACAGTCCCAGCCCCATCTAGTACCATTCTTGCCCACAGATCTGCAGTCACTTGTCTAAAAATCTGGTTTCTTGTGGTGGGAAATGG
Organism: Spermophilus citellus; assembly: GCF_964194105.1. Taxonomy (NCBI): domain Eukaryota; kingdom Metazoa; phylum Chordata; class Mammalia; order Rodentia; family Sciuridae; genus Spermophilus; species Spermophilus citellus. The sequence goes on along the minus strand of NC_138193.1, from coordinate 71,168,273 downwards.
TATTTCAGAACCACAGCTGATCCTTGTCACCAATGCATTGGTCTTTATTTCTAGACCATGTCAATAGACAAAACTAAAGAAAAATAAGTTTATATATTCAGGATTTTAGGGGTGTTTTTGTTTTTTTACTTAATGTCTATATTGTATCAAAATCTCCTTTTTTACTCAAGGATATAGAGAGCATAAAATTACAATATCATATAATTGTTCATTTGTTTTATCCCACGTTTTATAGATAAACTGGGATAGTAATACCAGTACTGCTGCTACCAATTTAATTACTAAAGACAGTGTTTATTTTTTGTTTATTTCTGTGAATTTGGTTTTGAGATGGGAGTCTCACTGTTTTACTCAGATGGTTTTGAACTCAGCTCAAGTAACCCTCCTGTCCAGCTCCGCTTGTGCTGGGAACTGCAGGCGTGCAATTCTTTTTTTTTTTTTTTTTTTTAAGAGAGAGAGAGAGAATTTTAATATTTATTTATTTATTTATTTTAGTTTCCAGCGGACACAACATCTTTGTTTGTATGTGGTGCTGAGGATCGAACCCATGCCACACGCATGCCAGGCAATCGAGCTACCGCTTGAGCCACATCCCCAGCCCCAGGTGTGAAATTCTTAACATGCAGTTGTTAAGAAATAATACCCACCCTTCACCCAGATTTCTGCAATGTTAACTTCTCACAACACTATAAAAAAGAGTCACATCCAGAATGTTGACATGGAGAGTCAGATACAGAACATCTCCATCATCACATTGTATAAATTTATTCACTTTCCACCTTCATTCCCTCCCCTCTTTAATCTCTGGCAACCACCAGTCTTCTCCATTGCTAAAAAGTTTTCCATTTAAAGAATGTTTTACAGCCAGGTGTACTGATAATTCCAGTGGCTCAGGAGGCTGAGGCAAGAGGAACCCAAGTTCAAGGGCAGCCTCAGCAACTTAGCAAGGCCCTCTCTCAAAATAAAAATGACTAGAGATGTGACTTAATGGTAAAGGGCCCCTGGGTTCAATCCTGAGCACCAAACATAATGATAATCATAATAATAATGTGGTATAAATGGATTATATAGAATGGATTGGCTCCCCCCACCCATCACCCACCCCGGAACTTGGCATTATTCTCTGGAGATTCATGAAAGTAATACTTTGTCAATAGTTCCTTTTGTTACTGGATAACAAAGCATGGTATGGATGGACCAGGTTGTTTAGACATTCACTTACAGAAGGCCATCTGGATTGTTAACAATTTAGGCTGTAAAACTGCTATAAACATTTATATGTGAAGTTTTATGTGACCATAGATCACTTTTTTGAAATAAAGAAATGCCAGGAGTGCTGAGAACAATTTTTTTAAATGTTTTGTTAGGTAGTCTCTCCCTTCTCCCTTTCAATCTCATTTTTAGGTAGTTTCTACTATATCTGAAATACTGTACAAATAGCTCATTTCTCTCTTTCTGATTGTTTTTTGATCCCTTGCTGTGCTGGGCAGCAGCAAAGAGCTGTGCAAGAGAAACTGCAAGAGTACAACTGTCATGTTGTACTGTATTGCTAAGCTATGACATTCAATAGGTCAGGTGTATTAATGCAGTTTTTTAAATAATGTTTTTAGCATAAGATGGGTCTATTAAGGTATAACCCTGTAGGTTGAGGGGTATCTGAAGTTGTATATCTAACCAGTCTGATTGTGGTGCTCTCTGGACATTGGTGGTGGGGTGTGAGTGTGTGTGTGTGAGAGACAGAGACAGATGTGTTCTCCTTGAGGCCCCCTCTTTTTTTTGTGTGTCCCATTCTCAAGTGTAAGAAAAGTGCTCTTTTGGGGCTGGGGCTATAGCTCAGTGGTAGGTGTGAGGCCCTGGGTTCCATCCTCAGCACCACATAAAAGCAAATGAATTAATTAATTTATAAGAAAAAAAGAGAAGTGCTCTTTGCTTTTAGAAATGAACAAAAATTTCCCAAAGGAGAAATGAATGTAAACAGAATCTTTTAAGATTTAGATCCAACTTTAAAGAACACAGGCCACCCTAGAAAAATGACTTTTTCAACTTGTAAAAGAAAAATCCAACTGGCCTGGATGTAAGAAAGAAAGTCATATCCTGTTTGGAGCTTTGAAAGATGTTTGGGAAAGGTCACCCTTCTAAAGGATGCTTTCAGGAAGCAGCATTAGAAGGACCTGGTCTTCCCCTTTGACTTAAGTTCGGGATGAAGATGTGTGAGAAGCCGGCCTCTCTTCCCTGCTATCCAGGGTATTTCCACTCCAGCCGAGAAAACATCACCAAACCCTGATTCTCAAGGACCAGACTGACTGACTGGAGAGAATTAATAATGGTAGGGGGGTACATTAGGTAGAATTCAAGTTATTCCAAGGTGATACCTTACCTTGACTCTTTTCTGCAGGAGTTTGGGAGACAAGCTTCCCCAGTCACCTGGGTTCAGCTACCTGAGCTGCCTGGGTTGTCATTGTGCCTTTCAAACCTGCTGCAAGATATCGGGGCTTGTTTTTCTTATGATTTGGGACAAGTCATAGCAGGAAGAGGACACATAGGCATAGGACTCCTAAACTGAGACTCAGAGAAGCTAGAGAAGGGACTCCCTCACCCCCTTGCCTGCTCTGTGCCCACAGGCCTGCAACTGCTTCTTTGTGAGCCTTAGTTTTGTTTGGGCTGGTCCCAGCACAGACATCCTGGAGGATAATTATGTTGGGGTACGAGAACCAAGTGGCCTTGTATAAGTTTCCACTTGGCCTTCACAGGTCCATTCTCATACTTTTCACCCTTTGAAGACCCACCGTGTCTGGGAGTGAGAATGGAGAAGATGGATTCTTAAAGGGAAAGGGAGTTTTCTCTCACATAAGCCCACAGGGACTTTCTCCATGGGGTGTGGCATCCTGCATTCCAGGGTCTGGGCTGGGTGGAGTCTTCTCCACAGGAGCTGAGGCCAAGTCCTGGCTCACAGCATTTCCCCCAGAGTCTGCTCAGCTTTCAGTGCCATTTCAGTCTCCCCATCACAGGGAATTATTTTTCACTGTTGCTCTTCTTCAGGCTTAATTTTTGTGAAGAAAACAGTTGCCTGAGGTTTTAATCTCGTCCAGGGTCTCCACCTTAAGGGACAGCCTTAGGTTGTCCTACAACCCTAATTAAAATGGCCACAAAGATCCCATCTGCATCAGGGTTCACATGTCTACAAGCCAAGCCCTGCTCCTGCTGCCGTCTGTATACGTTTCTCATATCTCATGCGTTCTAGGTGCCTTTTCTTTCCTGGGTGTATGTGAATTTCATTACTTTGTCTGGTATACCCAGTCTCTGCTCATCTGGGAGAAGAACGTGGGCTCCAAGGCCAGAATGCTTGAACTGTGAATCTTCACTTGACAGCCCCATGACAAGCATGACCTCATCAGCTCTGCCAAGCACCTTCTGTGCACCAGCCCTTGTGAAGTTTACAAAATGCTGCATTCCTTCACATAGGCCTCACCTGAGCCATGGTCTGCTTACCTTTAAAAGGTGATGGACGCTGCACTCCATGAATCACTTCTGGGCGGGAGCCTCTTATTTTAAAACATATTTGCTAACATATTCAAAGCTACCCAGACTTTGCACGTCTTGATAATGTCACTTTATTTTTCCTCAAAGGTACTTCTTTTGGGGCACACCTGGCCTTGGAGAGCAGACAGGGTTAACAAGTAGGAAGAGCCTCTGGGGTCCTGACTCATCTTCTACCAGCTGCAGGGCTCCCTTATCCACCAGGCATGGGGTTACTCCAAACACTGGTACAGCTCAGCCAAGAAATGTGCAGATGTTGGGATGCTATAAACTTATAACTTAACTAAATGCCTGTCCAAGGAATTGGAATATTGTGAAAATTAGTATAAAAGGTGATAACTAGCTGTTTTCTTTTGAGGAAGTGAGTGCCCGTCTTAATGGTCAGACCATCATTTGACCAAGAAACAACCCATGTTGGTGTACACTGTCCCTAGGGCCCACCTTGCACTGTGGGTGTGGCTTCCTCATTTCTCAGCTTCCTGTTTTTTACAGTCTCCATCTCTGACAAGAGATGCATCTATATAGAGAATTGATGACATTAAGACCAAGGGTGTCCAATGTGCCTGAGTGCTTCCTGGTGAGATCAGAAGGTGACCCAGCTGAGGGTGCTGAGTCAAGGCCCAAGAGGCTCCCTGTATGCAGATGGGAGGTGTCAGTGGAAGAGGGTGCTGCCCATGCTTGGAAAAAGAAGACAGAATATCTGACATTTCTCAGGAGGGAAAAGAATTTAAGTTCCATAAGAAAACAGTTTGTAGAGATGAACCTGTCCTGATGTTGACTTTTCAACTGTGGCGCTTGACATTTCCATCATTTCTCTATCACAGGTGGCTCTGGGAGCTGGAAGGAAGAAGGAACAGCCCTGCTGGGGGAGCATCACCAGATGACTCCCTGTGTCTTAAATCCTTAGACTCTGGGACTAGGGGAGGGCCTGGGTGTCCCATCCCATGATTGTCCTTGTAGCCCTTGAAGCTCAACCAAGAGGAGCACCATTACTACACTGGATATGACTAAAAGTCAGAATTGCAAGCACTTACGGCAGGCATCAGAGGCTGCCCTGGGCTCTTTACTCATGCCATCTCACCTCACCTCAGTCAACCTGTACGGTGATGCTGTAATTCCTGAGATACTCTTAGAGCTGAGACCAGAACAGCCACCACAGTGAATGGAAGACAGTGAGCCAAGCCAGAGTAGGTAGAACTGAGGCCACAGTGTCCAGAGCCCCTGAAGTTTTGACTAGTCCGCCTGACTCCATGACCAACCTGGCCCCTGCCTCATCTGTAATTCAGCTGTCTTGACCTCTTGAGCTTAGAGGGAGTATATTTATCAGGATGTCACTGGCATTCTGCATGACAAAGCCCAGGCTTTGTATAAGTAGGAGTATGAGTGAGAACATCGGACCCCACAGCAAAAGGGAGAGGGTCTTTGCTGAGCAACAGGGGCTCCCGCTGGATCCCAACACTGGAAGAAGTCAGTCAGTGACAGACAGGGCATCCTGTGTAACTGGTTTTACTTGTTTCCACCCTTTGTCCTTCTCCAGACAGAATGACTTTATCTAATAATAACAGGTAACACTGGCTATAACATTGTGCCAGGCAGTGCCTGAAGCTCTTGGGATGCATTATCTCATCAACTCTTCCTGGCAACTCTGTGAGGTAATGTCTTGATTTTACAGAGAAGGAAACTAAGGCTCAGAGAGTTGTGCACTTGTTTAAATAGCATATGGGCATTCTAATTCTGACACATCTCTCCAGAGGCCACACTCAGACTATACTGACCATTCGTTTGATGTTCCCCTCTAGAGATTCTTTCCTACACTTCTTTGTGGGCTTAGAAACAATGATCATGGGACCAGTGCCAGCCAGGAGGGAGGCTCATGTGTGTAAACCATCTCCCTAATAGTGGGCTTTCAGGGAAAGAGCCACAAAGACCCTGTCATGTCCATTCAATAGCCACACCAACTTAGGTTCTCAAAGTCACAGCTTTTCAATGATTCTTCAGCCCACATGCCACTCTAGACATGCAAGTGCAAGCTTTGCTCTTTAAAAAAAATACAGTTGTAAATGGACAGAATGCCTTTATCTTATTTGTTTATTTTTATATGGTGCTAAGGATTGAAACCAGTGCCTCACACATACTAGCATGCACTCTGCCGCTGAGCTACAGCCCCAGCCCCAAGCTTTGCTCTTGAAGTCTTGTACAATGTAATTGGAGGATGGCAAGTGCCTGGTTCACTAGTCTCACAAATCTGTAGCCCAGCTTTGAACTGCCAATATACATTGAATTTTTTTGATCAAATTTAAAATCAGATAAAGAATGCATGATAAAGACAATAAATATTTGGAAGGAACAGAGAAAGGAGGAAGAGAAGACAGGAAGACTCCTCCAATGTATCTGGGTATTCTATCTCAGAAAAGTGGCAAAATAACATCCATACTTGTGTTTGATGCTTTAACAACATGGGGTAGGAGTCCAATCCACTAGCTAAGTGGGTAGGTTTCCATGAATCTCCTTCATGACCAAAGGATACGAAGACAAGCCACAAGAACCAATAGGCTCCAGCTAAGTTAGGCCAGAATCTCATTCTTGTCCCCTGAACCAGATGACAGGCCCCTTTGTTCTCTGCCTTCCATCACTGCTCTTCCCTCTGATTTCTGGCTTTCCCCCACGTCTGTCACCTTACTCCTGGACATTCTTCCTCCGCACCTGTGGCTCCATCTCCTCTGAACTACTTGTCATCTCCTGAAACCCAGCCAGGCTCAGGTACCCAGCTGGCTCCTCCTGCAGGTCTCTAACAACTGCTTTCCCCACTCTCCAGCTCTCCCTCAGCTTACAGCCTTTCCTTCTACATGCTAGGCAAGTGCTCTACCACCGAGCCACACCCCACCCGAAAAGACCTTTTGACCAAGACCAGAGGCTGAACACTGGGCACCTGATTGTCACTTCCAGGATTAAGCATCCTTGCATTTCAAAATCTGGTGGTGATGGAGACTTTATACAGAGGAGTGCTGAGTGATGAGAGAGCTGCACCCCAGGAAGCATCTGCGCCCTCAGGGATTGTTCTCCAGCTAGATGATGCCCAGGCCATTAACTCAGCCACTTGGAACTCTCCAAAGAAACAGGTAACTAGCACCTTTGTAGAGATGCTTCATTTTTTAAAAAATTATAGTTCTTAAAAATTTTGTTAATTCAGCAATTTTTAGTGAAATATTGGTAATAGATACAACACACACATGTATGTATTTGTTTATTTATTTATTTTAAGTAAAGTAACAAATTTATTTTTGAAACAGAAAGCAGAGCTCCTACAGGGAAGGGTCCAGAGTGGGTTGTCCTCAACGCTTTTTTGTTTTTTGTTTTTTGTTTTTAAAGAGAGAGTGAGAGAGGAGAGAGAGAGAGAGAGAGAGAGAGAGAGAGAGAGAGAGAGAGAATTTTTTAATATTTATTTTTTAGTTCTCGGCGGACACAACATCTTTGTTGGTATGTGGTGCTGAGGATCGAACTCAGGCTGCACGCATGCCAGGCGAGCGCGCTACTGCTTGAGCCACATCCCCAGCCCCTCAACGTTTTTAATAGGAAAGATGGTGTAATAAAAGTATCCTTAATGATCTTAATGAATAATTCTTTGTAAGATACATGTACAAAATCCTACAAAGTCAAATATCTTACACATTACTGTACTTTCTCAGGATGGATTAAGTAAATGGGGACAGAAAGCAGAAACCATGTTGTGGGGCACAGTGGCACATGCCTGTAATCCCAGCAGCTTGGGAGACTGAGGCAAAAGGATCACAAGTTAAAAGTCGGCCCCAGCAACTTATTGAGGCCCTGAGCTACTTGGTGAGATCCAGTGTCAAAATAAATAAAAAGGCTGGAGATGTGACTCAGTTATTAAGTGCCCCTAGATTCAAACCCAGGAAGGAAGGAAGGGAGGGAGGGAGGGAGGGAGGGAGGGAGGGAGGGAAACAGAAACCATGCTAATTTAGCTCCCAGAGGGAACAGGTACATTTTCTCTTAACTTTACCCAACTTTTTGCTCTGTTGACCTATCAGGTTCAACCACTGTTATATATTCGATGATTTATTGTAAATTCTTCAACCTAGGCATTGTAACATAAATATGCATGTTTGCTTTAATCTACCATCTAAGACTATTCAATTGTCTTAATTCAGAAATATGCACTTCAGGCTCACTAGGCTATTAAAAATACTTGAGCTATCTTTATCTCTGATTATTAGCAGTAGAGTACCTCTGTTAATTAGCCAAATGGAAGTCATAAGTCCAGATGAATGGTATTCGAGATGTATTTGGAAATTACAGGCAATTCTACTCATTAGAGTTTAAAATTTTAGAGTGGATTGTGACCAATAAAATAAAATTCTATGGAGTCATACTGATACAAATAAATGGAGAAAGGAAATTTCTTTCCTTATCATAGAAATTCAACAATGAACATAAAAAAAGAAATGATGGAATTAGAAAATCATCAGTGTTACCCAAAATTGTGGCTGAGAATTTTGTGACAACTGATATATTTATATAACCTTGAAGTGTCTTCCCAAGTATTGCTTTAATTCCAAAGGGGTAAAATAGGAACTTCATAGTGAAGAATCTTGGAGGGCTTTCTACCTCAACCAAACCATCAAAATTTGCATTACCAATTAGGGACAAACCAATTTTACATGCCTGTGATATGATTTGCTGAGAAGAGCCAACATTATTTCTTGAGCATCCTTGTCAAAATGCATTCCTTATGAGGAAATATCAGATAAAACCAGTTGAGGAATATTCTCCAGACTGGAGAATAACTGGGTTTTATTGTTGAAAAATGTCAAGGTTGAGAAAGCCGGCGGGTGGGGGAGGTGGGGGGACTAAGAAGCTATTATAGATTAAAAGAGGTTTGATAACAAGGCAATGTGTAACCTTGGTATGAATCCTGGAACAAGGGGTGGGGAGCCAAAAAGGACATTGCTGAGGCAATGACAAAATTTGAGTATGGACTAGAGATTAGATAAAAAGGTTTGCATCAATGGTAAATTCCCTGATTCTGATAGTAATCCTGTTCTTATGTAGAAGAATGGCTTTATTCCTGTAAAAACAACACTGAAATATTTAGTGATGAAGGGCAAGATATCTCCAACATAGTTCAAGTGGTCTGGAAAGAAAATACGCAGAGAGAGAATGATAACAGGAAAAATGCAAGCAACTGTTAAATCTGGATGAAGGATAGACAGGAGTTCCTTCTACTAAAGTTTAAAATCACATCAAAATGGAAAGTTATGGGGCTGGGGATGTGGCTCAAGTGGTAGCGCACCTGCCTGGCATGCGCGAGGCACTGGGTTCGATCCTCAACACCACATAAAAATTAAAATAAAGATATTGTATCCACCTAAAAAAATTTAAAAATAAACATTTTAAAAAATGGAAAGTTATCAGTGGTGCACGCTTGTAATCCCAGTGGCTCGGGAGGCTGAGGCAGGAGGATCAAAGCCAGCCTCAGCAACCATGAGGTGCTAAGCAACTCAGTGAGACCCCATCTCTAAATAAAATACAAAAGAGGGCTGGGGATGTGGCTCCATGGTTGAGTGCCCCTGAGTTCAATACCCAGTACCAAAAAAATAAAAAAATAAAAAAGGAAAGTTATCCCCCCAAAAGCCTATACAATAAAAGTAACCAAGTTGAAATTAATTACTCCCTTTGGTAGCTCCCAAGGCTTGGTTCCAAAACTGTCCCATGTTCAGCCATTGGCCATGAAGACTTTTGTGCCTAACTCTGTGTCCTGCCAGTAGAGTATTGTCACAAGTGCATCTAGTTAGTCTTCCATGCACAGAGCAGAGCTGAGGCTACACAGAGTCACCCGAGCCAGTTACAGGACTGTTTTGTGTCTTCTTGCTAGTAAACATAAGTATGGCAGAATTCAATCTAGGAATCAGCTTGAATAATTCATTAATTACTCACATAAATTTCATTATAACTTGGTTATTATAAAAGCCATAGACGTTCATCAAAGCCTATTGTGGAAAACCAAATTGTTTCAGATGGATTTGCAATAGCCATCATTAAGCCTACTAGGGGTGTGGTGCTCCTGAGGAAGGAGATCCCCCACCTCTTGGGGGAGTCCTGTTGCCATGTATATGGAAGAGCCATTGGTTTTTTAGGTCTCTTCCAGACAGATGCTGACCAGCACAGGTGGACTGATCACAGAGCTGAAGTTTTCATGACCCCTCATTTGCAAAAGCCCCTCTTAGGCTTTACACCTAATTTTGTATCCATCATTTTATGTTCTTTTCTCCTTAAGCCATTTCCTCCCTGAAAATTGTATAAACTTACAGTTCCACCAAATCTGCTGGGTAGCTAAAGTTCTGAAATGAATCAGAACAGTACATTAAGCTCCTTGGTCACTATTACACTAAGATAAAAACTTACCCCCTCTCCTGTTTAGGTCCATTCACATTGTTTATCACCAGAAGTTCTGCAATGAAAGAAAGTAACACTAATAGATTCCAAAAATAAAACTGGAACATTTTAAAGAGGCCCCAGATGTAAATATAAAACCCCTCTCCATTATAAATCTCAGGAAGACATAAAAATTTAAAGATTAGACTACTTACATGGTAAAGTCCAAAGACTGCAAGATCCAAAGAAACTAAATTTTGAAATCAAACTATCTTGCCCTTCAGAGTTGAAGTTCAAATGAATGGGAATTTAAAATTGATAAAAATTCATCTCCCTACCCCTACCTCTGATTCCCAGCCGCTCCTAGATCTCGAAGCCTGGGTAGAGTTGGGACCTCTTAGAAGTTATAACCTGGTCATCTCTTCCAGGAATGCAAGTGGTTCCTTTAGGCACAGCCTTAGTTCCCACCACATATTTTAAATGAGTGAATTTCCAACACTGAATCAAATTTCTTGGGGAAAATTTGCTTTTCTTTTTCTTTTGTTTTTATTGTTGTTAAAAAAACCAAGACAGAGATCGATGGATCTAAAAAAAGGAGGAAAAGAATCCTTTCTTCCTCTGGCTGACCCCAGAGGGGTCTGAGGAATGTTCTGAGGAAGAGGAGGTCAATAGAGCAGCAGAAATGAACAGATAAAGGTCTGCAATATCATATGGAGCATGCCTTTATTTAACACATTGTGTATCTAATGATGCCACACACTGTCTCCTGCTCTGATAACAGACTTTGACAATGGTGGCAAGGCAAGTGGGGTCCTTCCCCAGCACGGATGGGATCCATGCATCCCCAGATCTAGGTGGCCAGGATTTGCTCATAGCTTGTGGGGAGAACAGACTGACCAAGGCAAGATATTGGTTTGACTTCTTCATTTCTCCCCAGGTAACTGGGAGTCATGGTTCATCCTGATTTCATAGCAGAGCAAGCCACCAAAAGAGGAGACATCTGGGAAGAAGAAAGTAGCCCATAGGTCAAAAAGCAAAACTAAAGGTAAAATAAAAAACAAACAACAACCAAAAAAAAAAAAAAAAAAACCAGGATACCTATTTCTTTTGGCCTTGCAGACACTCAGCTGTGCTGGCTTGGGTAGGCTTCTCCTGGGAGAGGGTGCCATTGTGTATTGCGATACTGATCTCCCAGCAGAGAGATTGCTCACTTTCCTATTATTGACTATTAAAAGACTTGACTTTTTTTCTGTTATTTCCCTATTACTTCTTGGGGCACAGTCATTCCTCTGATCTCCTTAGTAGCCATAATGCTTTAAACTCCTACTATTCAACTGGCCTTGCTCACTAGAAATACTCGTGCCTTCTAAGGCGGGTGTCCCACCTGAACATTCATCCTCAGCTAGGCGGCTACTCCAAATTGACCTTTCATTCCTCTACCTTGACGAAGAAATAAAAGAGTTTTAAACAAATGCAGCTGTTCACATGTCACAGTCCTTCATCTTCACAGAGTATGGAGATTCACATAATTACATAAATCCTCAATGGAGACATGAACAGTTAGAAGGCCAAGAGTTACAGCCATTATCACAAAGGAGATGTGACTTAGATGCTGGGGCATGCCCAGAGTGCAGAGGACGGTTCATAACAGTCCTTTATTTTACCCTCAAGACACTTATCAGTCCATGTTGAGGCTTTCTGTCTCCCTCCTCTCTCCACCCTTGAGTCCTCTCAGTCTGCATTTCTTAGCTGTGAGGAAAGGAAAGCAATCTAGACATCTCTGTGGCAGTATTAGAAGGGAAGTCCTAGGAAGCCCATGTCTTTCTGATGCTCTCAGGAATCTTTACAAAGGTGACAAGGTAGAATCAATTAAAGATGGAATGGACTCAGACATCTGGGGAGTCAACTACAACCAATCACTAATTCAGTCATTCTCTGATTTTTTGAATTTCCTTTCCATTTTAGTATTCTCACTTCTCCTGACCTGCATTTGTCAAAACAGAGCAAGAGTTCCCTGGGTGCACTGTTCTTATCTAAATTAAGCACTGTTATTGTACTTGCAAATCATTGCCATACATTTGTTATTTCTATTTTTGCAAGGTTCTTTGGTCACCCCTAAAATTTAGACTGTGCAAGCAGAACATACAAATTGAGAACATACAGATTCAAAGCAACCAGCTGATTGCTCATTGTGATACCTTTAATGATTTTCCCCTCCCTGAATTAACAGAGTTCTAGGTGAGTTTGTCAAGACAACTTGTATTCCCAGAAAACCTAAATAAGGAAATCACTTTCCGGTATGAAAACAGAGCCACTAAAAGGGCCAGATTTGGGATATATGTATAATCAAGAACGTTCCTTACTCTAAGGAGTAACTTTAAAAATATAATAAAAGAGACTGTCCACAATAGAATCAAAATCCATGAAATACCAAGGAATACCTTTCTTGTGGTGCTGGTAATTGAATAAATTTGTAAATTAAATAAAATTTCCAAAATAAAAAATACCAAAAATACAACAAGCTGGAAGAAAAGAGAAAGGAATCTTTATTAGATCTCTGACAGAAGGGAGCAATATCAAAGCATGAGAAATGTAAATACATAAAGCCCCAGCACTCTAAAATGCAACAAAAATCAAAACAAAATGAACCGCAGATGACAGAGGACAAGAGATCTCCAATGTTAAGGATAGATGACATGTAGGACTTGCTGACAATTAAAAAAATACTTTAAAAATTTCTGGTGGCTGGGGTGTGGCTCAGCGATAAAGCGCTTGCCTCCCATGTGTGAGACACTGGGTTCAATCCTCAACACCACATAAAAGTAAAATAAACAAAGTAAAGATACTGCATCCATGTACAACTAAAAAATATATTTTTTTAGAGAGAGAGAGAGAATTTTTTAATATTTATTTTTTTTTAGTTTTCAGTGGACACAACATCTTTGTTTGTATGTGGTGCTGAGGATCAAACCTGGGCTGCATGCATGCCAGGCGAGCACACTACCGCTTGAGCCACATCCCCAGCCCCCTAAAAATATATATATTTTTAAAAATTTCTATGACCTCAATATGGACAAAGGACTTAAAAAATGCTTGGGAGGAACTAAACTGGTCACACAAATATAACAATGTTTACCTTCTTTAGTTGCCAAAGAAAATGTACAAGTAGATTAAAATCTGCTAATAGATTGAAAAATCTATTAGCAAAGTTTTTTTTGTATGTGGTCATCAATGCTTTTAATAGTTCAATGAATCTAGTCAGGTGTGGTGGTACATGCCAATAACCCCATCAACTTTGGAGGCTGAGGTAGAAGAAGGTCAGTTCAAGGTTAGGCTCAGCAACTTGATGAGTCTATGTCTAAAAATTAAAATAAAAAGGCTGAGAATGTACAGTAGTAAAGTGCCTCTAAGTTCAATCCTTGGTACAAAAAATAAAATAAAATAAAAAAGAAGAAGAAGAAGAAAAGGAAAAAAAAGTTTGATGAATCTAAAGTCAGAAATTTCTACTGACAATTCTTTTGGAAAACACTGACAATATTTATCAGGCCCTTTGAAACAGAATATCACTTTTGAGGATCTATCCTACAGATTAAAAAAAAACTTATGTATAAACAGACTTTTTTTCATCATTATTTCTTAAAGGATACAATAAAACAAAATGTTCAGCTACAGGGAAATGTTTAAGTGGATCTTGGTATATACAGTTAAGGGATTCCAGATTATATATATTTGGGATTACAAAGTTATGCATAAAAAATAATGACGACTCTTCAACAAATGGTGCTGGGAAAACTGGAAATCCATGAGTATTAAAATGAAATTAGACTCTTATCTCTCACCCCGCAGAACTCTTAAGTGGATCAAGAACCAAGGAATTAGACCAGAGAGTTGTGCCTAATAGAAGAAAAAGTAGGCCCAAAACTTCATCATGTCAGCTTAGGAACCAAATTCCTCAATCAGACTCCTAAAGCACAGGAAATAAAATAAAAAATCAATAAATGAGATGGTATCAAACTAAAAGCTTCTTCACAGCAAAGGAAACAATCAAGTATTTGAAGAGGGAGCCTACAGAATGGGAGAAAATCTTTACCACCTACACCTCAGATAGAGCATTAATCTCCAGGATACATTAAAAACTTAACACCAAAAAAAAAAAAAAAAAAAAAAAACCCAAATAACCCAATCGATAAATGGGCAAAGGAACTAAAAAAGACACTTCACAGAAGAAATACAATTGTTCAACAAATATATGAAAAAATGTTCAACATCTTTAGCAATTAGAGAAATGCAAATTAAAACTATTCTGAGATTCCATCTCACTCCAGTGAGAATTGCAACAATCAAGAATATAAGTAATAAGGATATGGGGGGAAAAGTACACTCATACATTGCTGGTGGGACTGCATATTGGTACAACTACTCTGGAAAGCAGTATGGAGATTCCTTAGAAAACTTAGGATAGAACCACAATTTGACCCAGTTATCCCACTCCTTGGCATATTACCCATACTGCTTAAAATCAGCATACTACAATGACAAAGCCATATCAATGTTTATAGCAGCTCAATTCACAATAGTTAAAGCTGTGGAACCAACCTAGGTGCCCTTCAACAGATGAATGGATAAAGAAAATGTAGTATATATACATATACATAATGGACTAATACTATTACTCATCCTTAAAGAAGAATGAAATTATGGCATTTGCCAGTAAATGGATGAAGCTGAAGACTATCATGCTAAGTAAAATAAACCAATACCACAAAATCAAAGGCTGAGTGTTCTCTCTGATATGTGGATGCTAACTCAGAATTAGGTGGAGGTGGGGAGGAAGAATAGAAGTTCATTGGATTAGACAAAAGGAAATGAGGAGGGGAAGGGAGGATGTGAATGAGAAAGACAGTAGAATCAAAGGGACATACCTTTCCTATGTTCATATATGAATATACAACCAGTGTGACTCCACATCATGTACAACAACAAGAATGGGAAATGATACTCTATGTATGTATGATATGTCAAAATACACTCTATTGTGATGTAAAAAGAAAAAATAACAAAAAAAAATTTTTTTTAAAGAGTAGCAGTGGGGCTGGGGTTGTGGCTCAGTGATAGCACACTTGCCTAGCATGTGTGAGGCTCTGGGTTCGATTCTCAGCACCACATATAAGACAAATAAATAAATAAATGTCCATCAATAACTAATAAAAATATTTTTTAAAAAGAGTAGCAATGATGTTCAAAATAATATTATGCTGAGTAGGGAAGAAGCCTGGGTTTATTATACAGGATGAAATATATGTCTAAGAACTGATTTCAGCCCAGCCAAAGCTACAAAAACGATTCAAGTTAATATAATTTGGGCAAAGGGGAGATAGCTTCAGTGTGACTTAATAGTGCAGTAGCCATAAACCTAAGGCGACTGTATAATTTCTATCCCCAACTATGACACCTTTAAATAGAAAAGGGTTGGAATTAACAATTCACCAGGACAGTAGGAAAACGCTTGCCCTCTTGCAGTATTGTCCACGCTGGTCTGAAGCAGTTCGGGAAGCACTGGTTCCCATGGTGCTTCATGCTTGTGACATCGCCACACAAGGACAAGCCTCTGGCAATCAATGAAGAAATCATCTTTAACAATTGACAGCCCATGGTGGAGAGGCCAAGGGTGGGTAAAGCTTGTGTTATTCAACTGGCATTTGGAAGCAAGGAAACCAGGCTTCCTGTTCAAAGGGAAAAGGACTATTTGCCTACCTAGTTGGACCTGGATGTGTGCATCAGATCAGGTTAGTTACATATTTTTGATTGTCACATTTTCAGGAGTTCCTACACAATATAATACTTACAAAATATTTGTATCTTATGTATCACATTCTATTTTGCAAAGTTTTTTTAATATTTATTTTTCAGTTGTAGATGGACACAATACCTTTATTTTATTTTTATGTGGTGCTGAGGATTGAACCCAGTGCCTCATGCATGCCAGGCAAGCGCTCTACCTCGGTACTATTTTGCAAAGTTTTGAGCATTTCAAAGCTAATTGAGTCAATAATTGAAAATACATCTATCCTAATTTCTATTTTAAAACCATATTTCTCAACATAAAACAGTTTCCCATTCCTATTAGATTTTTAAACTACTATGTCTACATACAAATACAAATAGAGATTTCCCTTTTAGCTCAAAAAGTAGCATTGCTGTTCTGACACTTGATTTTTATTGAAATAGAAATAAATCTAGGAGCCTTTTCCATATCAGTATTTAGAAATGTTGCTCTTTTTATTAGCTATATAGTGCTACCTTGTATGAAGGCAGTGTAGCTTTTTAACCAGTTCACCGTAAATGTTCTTATTTTTTTCCACATAATTACCTTGTATACAAAAAGGATTTACATTTCATTTATACACTCAATTATTAAAATTATTGATAAGGCTATTGAAACTGTCAAAATCAGTCGATATTTATTATAATTCAGAAATACTGAATTGCTAATTTCAGGAATTAAACATAAAGTCATAGAGATCTTCAAAGATAAAACTAATCACTGCAAAAATTTGCTCCTGTGAAGGCAACTGAAGATTCAGTGAGATGATATCTCTGAAAGCACATTGCGAGGATCAGGCACCCTTCTGACATTTCAGTTGAATATAAATTTAGAGTTGAATCTTTATCAAAATGAAATGTGTCCATGCAGCGATGCTTTCCTGAGAGAAAAACCTATCGTGAACACCACCTGTAATGAAGAAGGCAACTTAATACCACGTGTCCCAGCTATCTGTGTAATAAACCACCTTGAAAGATGGTAGCAAGGGATTTATGATTTCTTAAGATTCTGTGGGTGGATGGGGCTCCCCTGGGATGAGCTTCACGAGCCAGGTTAGCAGGCAGATTGGCTGGAGGTAGAATGTCCAAATGGTCTATCATCCCCCAGGCTCTCTATCAACTTGACCTTTCACCCTTCTGGTGGTCTACCTCCATGATGCAGCATCTCAAGAAGATAAGATCCCACATGTAAGTGCTTATCAGGCCTCTGTTTGCACCACGCTTGATAATGCCCCATTGGCCAAAGCAAACCCAGAGCCAAGACAGGAGTCAAGGGTGTGGATACACCAGAGTACAAATGCCAGGAAGGATGTTTCATTGGGGCACCAAGGTAACAGACGACCACCCTATGTTTTTCTGTAATGCTTTGTATGTAAAAATGGGCTCACTTCCCTCTGATAAAGCCACTAGGCTGAAGCAAGTGAAACACTGAAATAGGGCCAGGGGAGACACACAGGGGAAGTTTCTCTGTCCTTGCAAACATCCTCCCCAAACCTCAGAGTACAGCAGAATAATGGTGATTGCAAGTAACTGCAGCATCATTTCAACATGTGCCAGTTTATCCAGCTAGTGGGAAGCAAGCTTCATTACCTGGGTGGGTCCTCGGGTCCTTCTCCTTACCCAGAGTTCAGGAGAATCTCTCTTGGCAGGCCCCCAATTTCTCTGCAGTTCCAGTTATCAGGCTGAAGCAGGGATGAGTGTGACCATATGGATGGTGCAATGCGAGTCTTTGTTACTACCCAAAAGCTTGTGTCTCACTGGCAGCAGGTTGACACGACCGAGGATGAGTCCATTAAAAGCAAGCATTCCAACTCAAGGAAAGATGCTGCATAGAGGAAGAGTAATTAATGCAGGGCATGGTGACAGGACAGTGGCAAGAAAATTGGGATTTGCTAGATAAATTAAGCTCTTTATGGAAAAAACAAACAGGCTAACCAAATCAACTGACTAACTGAATCCTGACCAGCTGGGAGCAGGTATATCAGATGCTAACGTGGAAAATTATTCTGAAAATTTTAGAAAATTAATGACATCAAAAGGGTGAAGTTGAAAGAACTGCTTAAGCCCCCAATAACAATATCCAAGAGGAAAAGAAAAAAGAGGGTAGTATTTCAATATAATGAAGCATCTCCTGCAAATACCTTAACTTGCTCGTTAAGGTCAGATAACTTGGAACTTATTTTAATTTTATTTTTTTCCCTCTCAAAATTTTTAGAGTAAATGCTGAAAGAGAAACATAAATTGGAATTTCAAATGTACATAAAAACTTATTTAAAAGAAGAAATAGATTGGTAAAAATGTGGTTTGTTGGATAAATTTGTTTTATGTATTTTTTTTTCATTGAAGCCCAAACTGTCAAGATTCTAAGTAGCAATTAAAGTAGAGTGGCTCGCCGGTTGCAGTGATGCACACTTGTGATCCTAGCACCTCAGGAGGCTGAGGCAGGAGGATCCCAAGTTCAAGGCCAGATTCAGCAATTTAGCAAGGCCCTAAGCAACTGAGTGAGACCCTGTCTCAAAATAAAAGGTAAAAAGGGCTGGGGATGTGACTCAGTAACAAAGCACCCCTGGGTTTAAAAAAAAAAAAAAAAGAGCACCCACTGCCAAAAAAAAAAAGAGTGACTCATCAATCAGATTGACTGCACTTTGATAGCATCCGAAGTAAAGAATGAACAATTTCACATTTTAAGCAATAAGCCAAAGATACTCCAATTATATTGTTTAGCTCTCAAAGTATTTTTCCTTCTCTAGGATTGACCAATACTAATAACTATGCCTCTTTCTAAAATAAGGTCAAAGAAATGTTTCAAACAGTCCTCGGATCTCACACGGAAGTGGCCCTGGAGCTGGGGTGATGACGGGAGCGTCCATGTATTGAAGACACAGTGTGTACCTGGTGCTGTGCCAAGTGCCCACATGCTCACTCTGCAAAGCTTCTGTTCATTATCGTCCCCATTTTACAACCGAGGACCTAACGACTCCAAGATAGTTTTCATAAACTTGAGTCACTCCTTTAGTGGAGATGGGATTTTAACAAGGCCAACTGGCAGCAGCTGTGACATCCCACTGATTTGGGAGCTGTATTAAAACAAGGGCTTGGATACATGTGCCTGCAATAACCATAGTAACTGAAGAAAGGGACCTGAAAACCTGCTGTCACACCCAGCTCAGTGCTACCCCAATTTTCCTCTCTCTTCTCACAATCCCCTGCTTTTAATAACAAAGAAAACAAAACTGTTCAAATAGTCCACCCCGAAAACTAACTGAAGCTTAGAAGTATCATTTATTTACACCATAGAATTTTTTTTGCAGTAAAGACAGGACTTCCATATTCTCTGCTTCAACAGCGTGTGTTGGTCTCTTGTACCCAACACGTCCCTCTATAGAAGACACAGTCCTGTGTCGCCATCTTCAGGAAGAATTATGAACCTGTCCTCCGTCTTGCGTCATCCATTTTCAGTAACTTCAACTGAAGACTCAAGTAGGAACAATAGAAATGGAATAATAATTTTTTTAAAAATCTCTTAGTGTACTTTGCAGCAACCTAATATTTAAAGAGGATATAAAAACCAGACTACAGCTCAGAGAAAGAAGAGTACTCAGAATTCTAAGTCGATTCTTACATATTTAAGGGAAAGTGGGGCCTTCACCAAGCTCTACAGGTACTGAACTATTCCTTTGTAAATATATCTGTAAGCACAGTCTTTGTTTTCCAAAGGCTTTTGCTCAAAGAGCAGAGGACAAGCTGCATCTTATTTCTTTCTAAGGTTATTTCTGTTGGCATGGAATCCCTTCTTACCCCAGCATTGTGTAGAACACACAAATTCTTTGCAAACAGGGACTCTAATCTATCCCCAGCAAACATCAAGGTTTGTGTCCTACTGTAGGCATTCAGTAAACACTTGTAAGTAAATGTTTTCCTTCTTGTGTCCCCTAATGAATCAATCTTTACTGCATAACTTTTCAGATATCCTAAATTAAACCAAAAACTCAGATGGGGCCTAACCAGCTTGTCCTTGTCTTCTCAATGAGAGAAATGAGCTTTCTCCAAGGCAAGCCAGTCTTCAGGATTTTAAAATAAATAAATGACCTTTGATTTTTACAAGTCCCTAAAATCTCAATATGGAAGAAAAAAATCTGCTTTTTTGATTGGTAATCTTTAAGGGTCTCCTATTAAAATGTTTTTATTTTACAGGAAAATTAATATCTTATGTGCTATGAACTCTAAGCTTGCCTGGGTTAGGGGATACCTCATCAGGAGCACTCTAAGAATAGTGAAAAGTGATTGGCTGGAATATGGGAAGTGCTATAGTGTGGGTCTACACATTGAAGGCTTGGTCCTTAGCAGGGCCCCATGGGAATGTGGTGGAACCTTGAAGAGGTTGGGCCTAGTAGAAGTTAGGATATTGGGGCTGTGGCCTTGGAGGGGATGGGGGATCGGGTCCCTTCCTGTCTTTCACTTCCTAGCTGTCATGAGGAGAATAGCCTCCTCTGGCACAAGCTCTCGCCACAATATACTGGCTCACCACAGGCCTAAAAGCCACAGGCCAGCCAACGATGGACTGAAAGCTCCAATACAGTGAGCCAAAATAAACCTATCTCCCTTTAAATCTAGCATCTCAGGTACTTCATCACACTGGCAGAAGCCTGACTAATGCAGGAAGAAAATATTAGAATGTCTATATGTTACATCTTTAAAATAACTGTTTTGTATGTTTATAAGAAATATAACTAAATTCAGCTGTATAGTTACATAATTTATTATTATGTACAACAGAGGTTCCTAAACCACAGGGAGACATTCTGAGGAATGCATTGTGCAAACCTTGATGGTACAGGTCCATTTCTCAGGATAGTCCCCTGATGCAATCAGGAGACACAGTAAACACAAGATGCCGGGGAAACTGCTGCCATAACACAGCACACTGTTTTACAGTAAGGTTGTTTTTTTTTCTTTAATTTTTTTTTAGTTGTTGATAGGGCTTTATTTTACTTATTTATATGCGGTGCTGGAAATAGAACCCAGTGCCTCACACATGCCATGCAAGTGTGCTACCGCTGAGCCACAACTCCAACCCCTGTTTTTGTTTTTTGAGTACAAGGAGTATAAAAATTATAATAGTAAATACATAAGCTGGTAACATAGTTATTTGGTATTATCAAGTAGTAAATATTACACATAATTATCTGTGCTTTATTGATGCACGGCTGGTAATTCAGCAGGTTTTCTTACACCAGCAACACCATAAACACTTTAGTAATGTGTAATTCAGGCAATCACATAGACTTGTGTAATTAATTAGACATGTTCATAAATACTTATTTTATCCTCTTTGGGAGAGTTCTGTTGGAGGTAATTTAAAATATAATATATAACTGTAATTAACAATAATAAATATTTAGAGTATTTACTATGTGTTAGGTATAGAAAATGCTTTACATATTTTTTAAGTCATTGAATCTTCACAATGTATTTATGAAATGTGTCATTGACTCTATTTTATTGTCATCTCTTTTTCTCCTTCTCATTTCACATTTTTTTAATTGGTGCATTACAGTTGTCCATAATAATGGGATTTGTTGTTACGTATTTGTGAATGTGCACAATATAACACATGATTTGGTCAATATCACTCTCTAGCACTTCCCTATCCCTTTGTGCCTCCCTAACCAGGTCCTTTTTCTCTACTGTTCTCCCTTTGAGTTTCATGAGATCTGGCTCATCTTTCTTTTCCTTTTTCCTCTCTAGCTTCCACATATGAAAGAAAACATACAAAATTTGACCTGAGTTTGACTTATTATGTTTAACATAATAGTCTCAAGTTCCATCCATTTTCCTGCAAATGGCATAATTTCATTTTTCTTTATGGCTGAATAAAACTCCATTATACATACACACATATACATATATAAATATACATACACATATGATACATATATGTATAACATACATATATGTATCATAAATGGATATATGTATATGGATACCTCATCTGGTTCCATAGTTTGGCTACTGTGAATTGTGCTGCTAACAGATTTGCATGCATCACTCTAAAATGATTTGTCATCTCATCTTAAAAGGTGAAGAAACTGATATATTGGGAGGGAAATAACTTATCCAGAGTCATATATCTAACATGTGTTAGTCTAGTTACTCTAACAAAATACCTGAGGTAATCAACTTAGAAAAAGAAAAGTTTTATTTTGGCTCACAATTTTGGAAGTTTTAGTATATAATTAGTTGGTTCTATTGTGTCTGGGCCTTTGGTGACTCAGCATATCATGGTAGGTGTATGTGGTGGACAAAGCCTATTTACCTCATGGATTGGGAATTAAAAGAGGAAGAGACCAGTGTCCCATAGTCAATCCCTTTTGAGGACATGCCCTAGTTCCTAACCATTACCTGCACTTCCTCCCTATTTCTCACTGGAAAAACTAATAAACCATGATTTTACTTGATCCATGTTAATGAAACTATAATAAAAAAGTCTCAAGGGTAATAAATAAATACTTTCAGGTGAAAGTAAGCCCAAGAGAAGGTTATGTACAAGGTGCTGCTTTCGGGATAGTGCTACTTAACCATCTTGGCAGTCAACAGTCAGAAAAGATGCGCCCTAGCCAGGTATGCTGGTACATCTGAAATCCTAGCTACTAGGGAGACTGAGGCAGGAGGATCTCAAGCTCAAGGCTAGCCTCAGAAACTTAGTGTGACCCTATCTCAGAACAAAAAATAAAAAAGGACTGAAGATGTAGTTCAGTGGTGGAGCACCCTGGATTCATTCTCCTGTACTGTAAAGAGAGAGAGAGAGAGACAGAGAGAGAGACAGAGAGAGAGAGAGAGAGAGAGAGAGAGAGAGAGAGAGAGAAAGGAAAATAAATATGCACCCAGTCCGGGATTGTAGCTCTAACAATATTTGGGGCAGTTTTAAAAATATTTATTTTACAAATTGGTAAAACTGAAATAGGTGGTCCATTTCAAACATATTTAAAAAAAGCAGAATAGTATGGTGAACCTACATGTACCCATTACCCAGCTTAATTCGTTTTTGTGTGTGTGTGTTTTTGTTGTTGTTGTTGTTGTTTTTGTTTTTTGGGTAGTACTGGACATAGAATGCAGGTGTGCTTTACCCCTGAGCCACATCCCTAACCCTTTTTGTCTCTAATGATTTTTTTCGTGCATTATATTCATGCATAATAGTTGGGTTCATTTTGACATAACATACATGCTTAGAATTTAATTTATACCATTTCAGTCCCTGGTGCCTCCTCTTTCCCTCCCCTCCTCCCTTTTCCCCGTTACCCTTCTTCTACTCCACTGGTTTTCCTTCTATTTATTTGTCTGTTTTTAATCGATGTTTTATAGCTATATAGAAAAGTGGAATCCGCTGAGGTGTATTTATACATGCACATACTGTAATTTGTCAAATTCATTTTGCATCTCATCCCCTTACCTGTCCCTCCTCCTTCCTCCTTAATCTCCTTCTACTCCACTGATCTTCCCTCTATGATATCTGACTCCCCCCATCCCCACCCCCGCCGTTTCCACCTTACTGTGCTCTTGCTTCCACATATGAGAAAAAACATTTGACCTTGATGTTCTAAGTCTGGGTTATTCCACTTAACATGATGTTCTTTAGTTCTATCCATCTGCCAGCAAAGGCCATGATTTCATCCTCTATAGCTGAGTAAAACTCCACTGTGTGTATATACCACATTTTAAAATCCATTCATCTGTTGATGGTACCTGGACTGGTTCCATAACTTTGCGAGTGTGAGATGTGCTACTATAAATGTTGATATGTTCAGCCCTCATAAAAGAATTTGAAACAGGGTCTCGATAAATTGCTGATGCTGGTCTTGAACTTGTGATCCTCTTGCCTCAGCCACCTGAGTTGCTGGGATTATAGGTATGCCCTACCATGCCCAGCCCATCTTGATTATTTATTTTAACTCAAGGCTAAACTGGCTTTATATCTATCTTATCCATTGCTTCCTACTTTGTCCAGAATACTTTAAAGCAAATTAAGCAAATTCATACCTTAAAACTTTTCAAAGGTAAATAGTTAAACTTGTATCTCTTGTTAAAACAAGATAATGACTCTTGTTAAAAAGCGTAACCACAATATCAGGATAGTTCTACAACTTAATAGTACTTTAACATCATCAAATATTAAGAGACTGTTCATATTTCCATAGTTATCATATAGTTGTAGTTGGTTTTTACAAAAATAGTTTCTTCAAATCAGAATCCAAATAAAGTCCATGAGATGGGTTGGTATGTCTTTTAAATATCTTTTACTATAGAATTTCCCCCTCAATCATTATTTTTAATTCTTATTATTTATTTAACTAAAAAATCAGTTTGTCTTTTAGAATTCTCCCAAATCTGAATTTTGCCCTGTGGTATTAATTAATATACTCCAATATGATGAATGAAAAATATTTAAGTTTTTATTTTTTACTTTAGGACCTATCCTTAGGGACCCATCTTTTTTAAAAATTCCCTTTGCTTTTATTTATATCCTCAGGGATGTACAATTTTCCATATTTTAAAATCAGTATGGTTTGAATTTGCATTTTTCTTATTTTGAGAAATTTTTCTTAAGGGCTATTTAAATTTATTTGAATATTAACTGCTTGATCACTTTTTTCATAAAGCTACTGGTTTTATTTATCAAAGAAAGCTCTTGTATTTTAAAATATACTATTCCTTACAAAAATTTTTTTTTAGTTGTAGATGGATAGCATGCCTTTATTTTATTTTTTTATTTTTATGCAGTGCTAAGGATGGAACCCAGTGCCTCACACATACTAGGCAAGCACTCTGCCACTGAGCTACAGCCCCAGCCCTAAATATACTATTCTTTCTTGATTACAAATATTTTTCTCAGTTTGCCATTTTTATTTTATTTCACTTTGTTATGAGAGTCTCTGCCATGTAAATGATCCTTAATTTTTTGGTAATTGAATGTATCAAGCATTGTGCACATTGCTTCTGGATTTCCAGTTATAATTGGGAATGTTTTTCTCATATCCAAGTTTGTAGGTGAATTTACTCACATTTTTTTAGTACCTAATGCTTATTTATTTATTTATTTATTTTAGTTGTAGTTGGACACAATACCTTTATTTTATTTATCTTTATGTGGTGTTGAGGATCGAACTTGGTGCCTTTCACACATGCTAGGCAAGCGCTGAGCCACAACACCAGCCTTAATGATTTTGATTTTGATATTAGAATTTCTGAACCATCTGAAATTTATCCAAGTGTCAGATGTAAGAAATAAATCACATTCTATTTTCTTTTCAACATTCAAGTCTTTTTTTTCTTTTTGTATCAGTGATTGAACCCAGTGGCGCTTTTCCACTGAGCCACATCCCCAGCACTTTTGATGTTTTTTGTTGTTGTTATTTTGAAACAGGGTCTTGCTAAGTTGCTTAGGGCCTTATTAAGTTGCTGAGGCTGGCTTTGAACTTGTCATCCTCCTTCCTCCGCCTCCCAAGCTGCTGGGATTGCAGGGGTCAGGCACAGTGTACATTCAGGTCTTTTTGAATTTAAGTATTATTTTTTCATTCAGGTCTTTATAAAAGTAACGTAGGAGTCCGTTCAGTATGACCAAAGATGCATTCTCTGGTGTAATTAAAGTAGGGTGGACCACAGTGGGACTCTGCTCTGCTCTTCATTGTCATTTCATCCTTACTGAAGAACTGGGGCTCACCACTAGCCCCCAGGGCCACATGGATAGTCCACACCCTGCTCTACTCAGGCCTGGACTCTTCTTCTCCCATGAGCTCTCACCCCATGCTACTCTGTGCTGGGAGTGTCTTATTCAATGCTGACTTCACATTCACTATGGAATCTGTGTTAACCTGTCTTGGCCCAGGTTAGGAAAGGTAACCTTTCCTTACCCCCCGTAAACTTGAAAAGTGGTTTGGCCGTTCTGCTTGGGCCTTGGGAAATCTCTAGCCTGAGAGCTTGGCTGTCATCTTCTCTTGGCAGTCCCCATTCTCTCCAGTCAGCAGAAGAAAGATTTTATTTTCTACCGTTATTGAGAAGAGTCACTTTCTTACAGTAGTAATAATAATAATTACAGCTATGAGCTTTGACTGCTCACTGTGTGCCAGGCACCAGGCTTTCTTAACCCCTGTGGGGTCAGGGCCAGACACTAAAGAAGGCCCATGTTCCATATGTCCGCATACTTAAAAATATAATATTAAGCAAACTATCAGAAATGTTCTCCCCTCCTACTTTGTTAAATATACCTCCATAATAAACTGGAAGGACAGATTCCACTGTGGAGTTCTTGCCTTCTTGAGTAGGAGAAATGGCTCTGCCTCCATCTTCCCCCTTCTCTCCCCACCTCCCACTTGGTTCCCCACCACAAGGCTCTTACACACATTTGTGTGCACTCAGCCCATATGTACATGCTCCCCCAGAAATAGCTGTCCCTTCAAGCAAACCTCTGGTCTAGGCAGGCACTCTCCAGAAGAGCCTTCCAGAAGATAGCCCTGTAAGTAGGCTCTGGGCCATTGGAGCAGGTCGTTCTAGGGTTTAAACGTGATCTAAAAGGATGAATGGCGGCTCTCCTTCTTGGGGTGCAATCTTTACTCCATAGGAAAAGGAGAGTCAAAATAGGGTCCTGGTTGCTTTGTATTTATTTAACTCATTCAATCCTTAAAACAATCCAGTGAGATAAGTACAATTATGTCCATTTTATAGATGAGGAAACTGGGACTTAGAGAGATGAAGAAAACTGTCCAAAGCCAGAAGACTACTAGGTGACAAAATAAGGATTACAGTTTGGACAGTCTGGCTCCAGAGCCTGTCTCCTGGATTTTCCATCACACTATTTCTTATTTTCTGTGTGTGCATGATGAATCCTTCCCCTGCTCAGGCATTATCTCTCTGAATATACAAATGCTCAATAAAGTGGGTATTATAGACTGTTTATTGTCAGTGATCACCTGAGTCTCCTTTAACAGTAGAATTAAAATGTCTCTAAGATATCTTTAAGCTCCAGAATTTTCTTAGTTGGAGATTATTACAATTTTCTCCTTGGCATAAACTTGACTAAATATTCTAGGATATATACCCAAAAGTAATACAATCATCAATGACTAGTAATAGTAGTAGTAGAAGTTTTTTATATGCTTCTTTTGAGATTAGAGATCTCATGCAAGTGTTTCAATAGAGGATTTATTAGAAAAGAGAACAACACGACTGAAATATTCCCCAAACTAATATTTCCAGAACTAATGTCTGGATTGGGAAGTATCAAATGATGTGCTGAAGCTATCACATGTCTGTACATGGCAAATTGGTCTCCAGGTGAACTAGACTTCACAAGAAGTCCCAGCTAGTGACATTGAAAGACAGCCTCTCTCTGATTCTGGGAATGATTTTAGAATGGGTCTTTTTCAAACATGGGTTAAAGAGACCTTTTCTCATTCAGCTGACTTGATTCTTTTATGTTATGTGTATTGAACAGAGAATATAGAGGAATCCCATCTTCAACTAAAACATACTGGCAACGTTTCCTTGATATGATCTCATAGACTGAACAGTTAACCACAGCTCAATATACAGAGCCTCTTTCTCCTTTGCTGAAAATATTGGAATAAAAGAGGAAGGAAGATGAAAAACTGTCCATCTTCCCTCCACAAATGGCTGATAACTACCCATTCTTTTTATCAATCGCATCTCATATCTTCTAATGTGACTTTTGTGCTTTACTCAAAGTGTTTATTCCTATAAAAATGTTAAACATAGGATAGGTTCTGGATGATAGATGAACTTTATTTAGTTAGTCAAAATGTGGAATCTAACCCTATTAATTGATAGTTGGTGAAATATCATTGTCAACTTTTAGTTTAATGGTGTCTAGTTGTTAATGAAAAAAAATGTGGCATATATACACAATGGAATTTTACTCAGCAATAAAAGACAATGAAATCATGGCATAAATGGATGGTGGTGGAGAACTTAATGCTAAGTGAAGTTAGCCAATCCACCCCCCCCCCAAAAAAACCAAATGCTAAATATTTTCTCTGATATAAGGAGGCTGATTCATAGTAGGTTAGGGACGGGGAGCATGGGAGGAATAGATGAACTCTAGATAGGGAAGAGGGGTGAGAGGGAAAGGGAGGGGGTTGGAGGTTAGCAAGGATGGTGGAATGTGATAGACATCATTATCCAAAGTACATATATGAAGACACGAATTGGTGTCAACATACTTTATATACAATCAGAGATATGAAAAATTGTGCTGTATATTTTAATAAGAATTGTAGTGCATTCCACTGTCATTTATTTTTTTAAAAAATCAATTAAAAAAGAAATTAATAAGACTACACATTCTGGCTCCAAAGAGATTTGTTAGGTTTGTACAGAGAAAAATTGTTGTTTAACAGCTGCATCAATACACTAACTCTATCCAATGCTCTAATAGGCTCTTGGTCTTGCCGGTTGTCAGGGAGTGGATGTATCAGTCAAATGGTGTATTCTAAGAACTCTAAATACCATTTCAATAAAAAATACAATTTATCAATAGATATTTTTAAAAGCAATAACTCATTATCAACAAAGATGATACATACTCAATTCAAATGTTTTTGAACTATCAAAATGATATAGAGAAGAAGTTTTCTGGTGGAATTTTTTGGATCTTCTAGATATAGAATCATGTCATCAGCAAATAGTGATAGTTTGAGTTCTTCTTTATCTATTTATGTCCCTTTAATTTCTTTCTTTTGTCTATTTTTTCCGCCTAAAGTTTCAAGGATTATGTTGAATAGAAGTGGTGAAAGAGAACATCTTTTTCTTGTTCCAGTTTTCAGTGGGAATGCTTTCAATTTTTCTCTATTTAGAATGATGTTGGCCTTGGGTTTTCGCATATATAGCTTTTACACTGTTGAGGTATGTTCCTACTATCCCTAGTTTTTCTAATGTTTTGAACATGAAGGTGTACTGTATTGCGTCAAATGCTTTTTTTGCATCTATTGAGATGATTATATGATTTTTGTTTTTAAGTCTATTAATATGATGGATTACATTTATTGATTTCCATATGTTGAACCAACCCTGCATCCCTGAGATGAATCCCGGTTGATTGTGGTGCACTATCTTTTCAATATGTTTTTGTTTGTGATTTGCTAGAATTTTATTGAGAATTTTTGCATCTATGTTCATCAAGGATATTGGTCTGAAGTTTTCTTTCCTTGATGTGTCTTTGTCTGGTTTTGTTACCAGGGTGATATTAGCCTCATAGAATGAGTTTGGAAGAGGTCCCTCCTTTTCTATTTCATGGAATACTTTGAGTATTAGTTATTAGTTCTATATTGAGTAATATTAGTATTAGTTCTTCTTTGAAAGTCTTGTAGAACTCAACTGAGAATCTATCTGGTCCTTGGCTTTTCTTGGTTGGTAGGATTTTGGTGGCATTTTCTATTTCATTGCTTGAAATTGATCTGTTTAAATTATGTATGACCTCCTCATTCAGTTTGGGTAGGTCATATGTCTCTAGAAATTTGTCGATGTCTTTGATATTTTCTATTTTATTAGAGTATCAATTTTCAAAATAGTTTCTAATTATCTTCTGTATTTCAGACATGTCTGTTGTGATATTTCCTTCTTCATCTTGTATTTTAGTAATTTGAGATTTCTCTCTTTTCCTCTTCATTAGCATGACCAGGGGTTTATCTATTTTATTTATTTTTTCAAATAATCAACTTTTTGTTTTGTCAATTTTTTCAATTATTTCTTTTGTTTCAATTTCATTAATTTCAGCTCTGATTTTAATTATTTCCTATCTTCTACTGCTTTTGGTGTTGATTTGTTCTTTTTCTAGGGCTTTGAGATGTAGTGTTTATTTGTTGACTTTTTATTCTTTTAATGAACGCATTCAATGCAATAAATTTTCCTCTTAGTACTCCCTTCATAGTGTCCCAGAGATTTTGATATTGTATTAGTGTTCTCACTTACCTCTAAGAATTTTTTTATTTCATTCTTGATTTCTTCTACTATCAATTCATCATTCAATTGTGTATTATTTAGACTCCATTTGTTACAGCAGCTTCCATTTTTCATTTTATCATTGATTTCTAATTTCATTCCATTATGAATTCAGCAAAGTAGCAGGATATAAAATCAACACTCATAAATCAAACGCATTCCTATACATCAGCAGTGAATCCACTGAAAGAGAAATTAGAAAAACTACTGCATTCACAATAGCCTCAAAAAATAAATAAACAAAATAAAATACCTGGGAATCAATCTAACAAAAGAGGTGAAAAACCTCTACAATGAAAACTATGGAAAACTAAACAAGTAAGTTGAAGAAAACCTTAGAAGATAGAAAGATCTTCTATGCTCCTGGATAGGCAGAATTAATATTGTCAAAATGTCCATACTACTGAATTTAATTTAATTTTATACAGATTTAATACAATTCCTATTAAAATCCCAATGACATTTTTCATAGAAATAGAAAAAGCAATCATGAAATTTATTTGGAAAAATAAGAGACTCAGAATAGCTAAAGCAATCCTTAGCAAGAAAAAATGAAGCAGGAGGCATCACAATACCAGATCTTAAACTATACTACAGAGCTATAGTAATAAAAACGGCATTGTATTGGCACCAAAATAGATTTTTAGACCAATGGTACAGAATAGAGGACACAGAGACAAACCCACATAAATATGGTAATGTCATACTAGACAAAGGTTCCAAAAACATTCACTGGAGAAAGGATAGCGTATTAAACAAAATGGCAAAACTGGAAATCCAAATGTAGCCAAATGAAATTAAACCTCTATATCTTACCCTGCACAAAAATCAACCAAAGTGGATCAAAGACTTAGGCACTAGAACAGAGACCCTGCACCTAATAGAAGAAAAAATAAGCCCAAATCTTCACCACATCAGCCTACAATCTTACTTCCTTAACAAGACTCCTAAAGAGCAAGAAGTAAAATAAAAAATTAATAAATGGGATGGATTCACATTAAAAAGCTTTTTCTCAGAAAAGGAAACAATTAATAAAATGTGGAGAGAGCCTACCAATTGGGAGAAAATCTTTACCACGTGCACCTCCGATAAAGCATTAATCTCTAGGATATATAAAGAACTCAAAAAACTTAACACCAAAAAACCCAAAATAATCCAATCAATAAATGGGCTAAAGAACTGAACAGACACTTCACAGAAGAAGAAATACAATTGATCAACAAATATATGAAAAAGTGTTTATCATTGCTAGTAATTAGAGAAATGCAAATCAAAACTACTCTAAGATTTCATCTCACTCCTGTCAGAATGGCAATCATCAAGAATACAGGCAACAATAAATGTTGGCAAGGATGTGGTGCAAAAGGTACACTAGTACATTGCTGGTGGGACTGCAAATTGGTGCAACCACTCTGGAAAGCAGTATGGAGATTCCTCAGAAAATTGGGAATGGAACCATTTGACCCAGCTATCCCACCCCTTGGTTTATACCCAAAGAACTTAAAATCAGCATACTATAGTAATGCAGCCACATCAATGTTTATAGCAGCTCAATTCACAATAGCTAGACTATGGAATCAACCTAGGTGTCCCTCAGTAGATGAATGGATAAAGAAAATGTGGTGTATTTACTCAATAAAATATTACTCAGCTTTAAAGAAGAGTAAAATTATGGCATTTGCCAGTAAATGGTTGGAGTTGGAGAATAACAAGCTAAGCGAAATAAGCCAATCCCACAAAACCAAAGGCCTGATATTTTCTCTAATATGTGGATGCTAATTCACAATAAGTTGTGGGGGGCACTAGGGAAGAATAGCGTTACCTTAGATTAGGTAGACTGAAGTAATGGGAGGGAATGGGAGGGGATGTGGGGATAGAAAAGATAGTAGAATGAAACAGACATTATTACTGTATGTATATATGTGACTACATGACCAATTTGATTCTGCAACATGTACTCTCAGAAAAATAAGAAATTATATCCCATCTATGTATGATATATTCAAGTGCATAAATGCATTCTACTGTCATGTATAATTAAAACAAATTAAAATTTTTTAAAAAAGCCATTGACAACTAAAAAATATTTTTAAAAATGCCAAAAAAAAATGACATAGAGAAGAAAGTAACAAATCTTTCTAAATCTCACTGCTCCAGAAATAACCAGGTTAGCTTTTGTGAACAGTATTCCAAGAGCTGATGCATAGATACAGTTAGATGCTGGGTTAGATAAATGGCTGGATGGTTAGAAATAATTTCATGAGAATATGATCATATTATACTACTTTTTTGAAAACAAAATATTTCGTCTCTATCAATTTTACTTGGATTTAACAAAACAGAAAAAAAAAACTTCAATGAAACTGAAGAATGAGTGAAGAGTTGTTTCCCTATTAAGTTAATTCAATGCTCACCTTCCATCTTTCTTACAACAATTTCTCCTTTTCTGATTCTTTTGTTCACTTCTTGGGAAAATTAATATCATCTTCAGCAGATTTTTAAAAAAAGAATATGTGAGTGTGGCAGCAGAACTTCTGGGGAGCACCATTATTGTCCCCTTTCCTTCTGAAACACACATAGTGCCCCCAAGAATGCTTTGTACCATCTTAGCCTTCCTTGCAGGTAGATGAATTTGGTGGCAAAGTTCTTGCCAATGAGATGTAAGCAAAGGTACACTAAAGGTGTTACATGAAACTTATGGAAAAAAATTTTACAGCCCATCTTCCATCCTCATTCCTATTAACTGAAATGCAAGTGTAACTGCTTAAGTTAGATGTGTCATTTTAGACCATGAGGTGGATGATCTGTCTCAATGCAATATAAAAAGAGAGGAGTCTTCTGAGAATCTGACAATTTTCTAAAGTTGCTGTGCAAGGCCTGCCTCCCTCCTGACTTTATGTGAGAGAGGAACTTCTCCATTCTTTAACGGCTTATTTGAGGCCTTTACTCATTTTATTATTAAACTTTGTCATAACCATCATGATACAAAATGTCCTTATGTTCTTTAATGCTTGAGAATGTCTGTCTGCTGCCTTTCCACTTAAACAATTGAGTCAGCATAATTATTTTTTTAATAACACATATAATTCTATTTTATTTAAAAATCCATTTTTTTCCAAGAAGATGAGCATGAAAATGTCATTTGTGTTTGGATTTCTTTAGAGCCAGCACAAGAAAAATCTAAAATCAAGATCTGTTAAATCCCTTCATTATCTGAGGTAGGTATAATTTGTATACTTACTGCTACTTGATAGAAATTCAAACTAGCCCTAATAATTGTATATATGCTTCTACAGATTTTGGAATCAAATGAATTTTATAATTCAAAAGCATAAGGATGTAAAGTAATTTGATCTCTGATATTATGTAAAACTTTATGTGTGGGAACAACAGAAAAGAAAATGTTTCATTTCTTAAAATAAAACTATATATGCATGATTTAAACATTTAAATTTATAATATTAAAAGTTTATATCTGTTTGTTAATCTTTTAATGTGTAGCCAAGACCATATTTTTGAGTGGAGTCAGCATAATTCTGACTGCACGTGTTCCTTTTCTCTCAGTACTTATAGACACTGCTCCAATTATTTTTTTCCTTCTGACATTGCAGATTGCAATGTAGAAAGCTAAGATCAGCCTGGTTTCCACACTCATATCCATTTTTGTTTCTGCCTATGTCCCCACCAAAAAAAAAAAAAAAAAAAAATCTTTCCTAACTACCTGTAATCCCAACTACTCTAGAAGGCTGAGGCAGAAAGATTACAAATTTGAGGCCAGCTGGGCAACTTAGTGAGATCCTGTTTAAAATGAAAATTAAAAGAAAGGTTTGGAGATGTAGCTCAGTGGGAAAATTCTTATCTAGCGTGAACAAGGGCCTGGGTTTAATCCCTGGAACAGAAACCAACCAAACAAACCAATAAAATAAATTATTTTAAAATATTTTTCCTTGAAGTTAAATAATTTAGCTAGGTTATGTCTCCATGGAGACTGTATCATCTTTTTTTTTTTCTGGTATGTAGTTAACTGCATTAATCTGTCAATTCAGTTCTTATATACCTCTGTTTTTTTTTTCTGAACATTTTTATATTCCATTTATTGGCTTCTCTAACTTAGGAACACCAATGATCTGCATGTTGAGTTAACTTTGTGCTCTATCAACCAACATCTCTTATTTTAAACTACTTGTCCTTTCTCCCTGTGTTCCTTGTGATGAATTCCAGAGTTTCTTCCATATGGTAGTTTGATTTCCAGTTCTTCTCTATTGTTTCAAATTTATCCATTAGATCCCTAAATTGTATTAATATTTTTGAATTATTTCTTTAGCTTAGTTTTTCTTTTGTTTTTACGATCCATCTTTAAACTCTGGATATTTTAAATCCATGTTGTAACTAAGTTCTTCTGTAGTAGAGAATCTGCTTCTTTGACAAATTTTCTTCCACACAGATGACCTCATCTACCTTTTGAATATAATGTAATTTCCTTCAGGATTTAGTTTGCTTTTGATGTTTTCTTTCTTTTCATTTTGCTCCTGTTTGACAGGGGCAGCTCTTAATAGATCATTTATCTTTCTGATATTTCTTTTGTGTACAAATTCTTCTTGACATACTTTCCACCTTATCTGGGAATTAGTTGATTTCATAACTACAGTTTGAGTTGATTTCATAGCTGGTGCTGCTTTTTATCTACTTTACTGTAACCTAATATTGGAAAAGTGTGGAGGATAAGGATGAAACTTATCAGGACTGAGTAGTTTCTGATAAGGGACAAGCCTTTGTTTTTTATTGATATCCTATAAAATGACCAGTTCCAGGGATCATTCCTAGTAGTCACAGACGTATCTCAATCCCATGGATTCTGAATTATTCCTTTCTCTTTACCTAGTGCCCTGATTATACAGGTCCTGGTAAAACTAATTCTGCTGAAAAGACCAGGTACCATGTAGGGTCTTCTCCATCTCCACCTCTAGAATTGTATACTTATTCTCTCATTTGATTTTTGTAAATTGGAGAATATTGTGAGAATTTCCATGAGTTTTACAATTTACCTTCTGTGCTTAGTATTAATTCTTGAGAATCTTTTCCCTATAGAAATTTGAAGAGAAAAAATTTTGTGCTTTTTCCTTTATTCTTCTAGTATTTTTCTCATCAGTTGTTTAATAATAATAAATTAATCTACATCTTGGATTGGGAAGTATTGGGGTAGTGACTATACAAGGTCTGTATTTGGACAGACCTTGAATTTGACTCTGGTTCTGCCACTTATATCATATAATTTGGTTAAATTACTTATTATCTCTGGGTCTTTTTACTCACTTTATAATGAAAACAGCTATCATTCATAGGGTTGTTGCAGAGATTAAAAGAGATAAGAAAATAAAATGCTCTCTCTCTGATTCCAACAGTATAAGAAATATATGTATATATACATATATGTATGTACATACATATGTATGCATGTGTATATGTGTGTGTGTTGTGTATGTATACATATTATGTGTGTGGGGGGAAACTGAGAATTGAACCCAAGGCTTTGCATATAGTAGGCAAGTGCTCTACCACTGAATCACATCGCAGCCCTTTTAATTTTTTTAATTTTGAAACAGGGTCTTGCTAGGTTGCCCAGGTTGGCCTCAAATTTGTGATCCTCCTGCTTTGGCCTTCTGAGTATCTGGAATTACAGGTGTGCATTGCCAGGCCCTGCCAAGAACACTCTATTTTTAGGTAGGCAGATAGTTGCCCAGAATAAAGACTACTTGCTAGATCTCCTTGCAGTTGTGTATGGTCATGTAACTAAACTGAGACCAATAGGACATAAACAGAAGAGACTAGGGGTAGCTTTGAGGACCTTCCTTTTAAAGGCAGCCCAACATGTGCTACTTACCTATTCTCTTTAAAATGTACTTGGAATGTACACATGGTGGCTGGTGCTCTATCTTGAACCATGAGGTTCAGGGACAGCATAGCAGAATGCTGGCTTACTGGGAGTAGTGAGTATGAGTGGATTTCTAAGTAGAGCCAGCATATTAAGTCTGTATCACCTCCAGGTTTTTTCAAGAAATAAAATACTATCAAGGCATATTACATCTGTTGAGGGTTTGTCACTCAGAGGTGATCCTACTCTTACTAATTTATTTCATAATTCTTAGTGGTTGAGATCAGACTCTGGCTGGGCATAGTAGTACATGCCTATAATCCCAGAGGTTCAGGAGCTGAGGCAGGAGGATTGTAAATTCAAAGCCAGCCTCTGCAATGTAGTAAGGCCCTGAGCAACTGAGTGATACCCTGTCTTAAAATTTTTTAAAAATTAAAAAGGTCTGGGGATGTGGCTCAGTGGTTAAGTGCTACTGGAACAGATCCTGGAGCCAGAATGCCTGAGTTCAAAACCAGCCTTTGTCACTACTATGTGCATTCTTGGTCGAGTTACCTAAACTTTACTTTAGTTTCTTCATCTGTAAAATAAGGAAATAAGGAACAAATTCATGGATATTACTGGGATGAGGTCATTTAATACATGCAAAGAAATAGTTACAGTGACTGGAATATAGTAAATGCCATTCATTATAATAATGAGTTATACTCATGGTTTTTCAGACTGCTTGTTTCCAAAGAATATGACTAAGACTTACATCACACTTTCAAAAAACTCATGTCTGTTGGCAATAGGAATGGTTAACATTTCTACAATCCTTTATAAATTGATTCTTTCAACATACCTATTGCTTAGTTTCCACAACTATACTGTGAGTGAGTATTGTTATACTTTATTAAGTGAGGAGAATAAAGATCAGAGAATTAAGTGATTTGTCTAGGGTTACAACTGCTACAGACCCAGAACTTATTCCCAATTCATCTAATAATCTAAGGAAGTATGGTGGTCATTAGTTAAATTAAAGATAACTTAGGAAATGTGCATGTTCCATTCATTTCCATTTGTTTAGGAGGGGCCTTTCAACATACTTTTATATTTCCGCTGAAATAAGTCCCTTTCCTTCTGGTTCATTGCCACTATCTTTAATGTAGCATTTCAGGTATCATCTCAGACCTCCAATACCTCATGTCTTTTTTTTTTTTTTTTTTTTTAATTTAGAGACAGGGGTCTCACTGAATTGCTTAGGGACGTGCTGAGGCTGGCTTTGACTTGTGATTCTCCTGCCTCAAACTCCCAAGTTGCCAGGATCACAGGCATGTGCCACTGCTCCTAGCATACCTCATTTTTTGGTTATTGATTTAACTAGCTATACATGACAACAGAATGCATTTCGACTCATTGTACAAAATGGAACACAACCTTTCATTTCTCTGGTTGCACACAATGCAGAGTCACACCATTTGTGCAATCATACATGTATATAGGGTAATAATGCCCATCTCATTCCACCATCTTTTTCACCCCCAAACCCCCTCCCCTCCCCTCACTCCCCTCTGCCCAATCCAAAGTTCCTCCATTCTTCTCTTGCCCTCCCCTGCCTCCCATTTTGGATCAGCATCCATTTATCAGGGAAAACATCTGGCCTTTGGTTTTTGGAGACTGGCTTACTTTGCTTAGCATGATATTCTCTAGCTCCATACATTTGCTTGCAAATGCTATAATTTCATTCTTCTTTAAGGCTGAACATTATTCCATTGTGTATATATACCACAGTTTCTTTATCCATTTATCTATGAAAGGGGCATCTAGGTTGGTTCCACAGTTTAGCTATTGTGAATTGAGCTGCTATAAACATTGATGTGGCTGCATCACTATAGTATGCTGATTTTAAGTCCTTTGGATATAAACCAAGGAGTGGGATAACTGGATCAAATAGTGGTTCCATTCCAAGATTTCTAAGGAAGCTCCATACTGCTTTCTAGTGTGGTTGCACCAATTTGCAGTCCCACCAGCAATGTATGAGTGTACCTTTTCCCCTACACCCTCACCAACACTTACTGTTGCTTGTATTCTTGATAGCTGGCATTTTGGCTGAAGTGAGATGAAAACTTAGAGTAGTTTTGATTTGCATTTCTCTAATTGGTAGATATATGGAACATTTTTTCACATTTTTGTTGATTGATTGTATATCTTCTTTTATGAAGTGTTGGCTCAGTTCCTTAGCCCATTTATTGATTGGGCTATTTGTTTTTTTAAATTCTTTATGGAGAAGCTTTTTAGTTTGAATTGATCCTGTTTATTGATTCTTGATTTTATTTCTTGTGGTTTAGGAGTCTTGTTAAGGAAGTCAGGTCAAGCCAACATGATGATGATTTGGGTCTGCTTTTTCTTCTATTAGGCACAGGGTCTCTGGTCTAATTCCTAGGTCCTTGATCCACTTTGAGTTGAGTTTTGTGCAATGTGAGAGAAAGGGATTTAATTTCATTTGCTTCATATGGATTTCCAGTTTTCCCAGCACCATTTGTTGAAGAGACTATCTTTTTTCCAATGTATGTTTTTGGTACCTTTTCTAGTGTGAGATAACTTCATTATACCTCAGTTTTGATTACTATTTTTATTGTTATTCCTCTCTTCAAAAATTAATTCAAGTACTCTTCATTATTTAAAAAAAAAAACAGTACAAACCTCTATGTTCAGCTCCATTTGCAATCTTTTTTTGTTGTTTTAAATAATTTTTTAGTTGTCAATGGATCTTTAATTTAATTTATTTATTTATATATGGCACTGAGGTCAGAATCCAGGGTCTCACACATGCCAGGCAAGTGCTCTATCACTGAGCCACAACTCCAGCCCTCCATTCATAATCTTATATCCCCTTTCACAATGAATTTTCTTTTTCACAAAAGTGGGTATGTTCTAGATCTATATTATACCCCTACTTTTTTGGAAAATTTTTAATAGACCCAGGTAGAATGCTCTTTCAATTTATTACTTATCTCAATTCTACCTACGTCTTTTTTTTTTTTTTTTTTTTGGTACTGGGCATTGAACCCAGGGTCTTGCACATACTAGACAAGTGCTCTACCACTGACCTACATTTCCAGCCCTTTTAAATTTTTATTTGAGACAGGGTCCCACTAAGTTTCCCGGGTGGCTTTGAGCTTGTGATCCTCCAACCTCAGCCTCCCTAATAGCTGGGAGTGCACCAATTGCCTTCCTATTTCTTACATGAAATTTCTGCTGACTTCTTATATCTGGAAAAGTTCTTTCTCTCCCGAATTCCTACATAGAAATTAATGTCTCTATATAGTTCATTTGGTATGGTTTTATGGCATGGTATCATCAACTCTATTTTTTCTTATGTCTCTGCTATGGTTTGAATGTGTTTCCCCAAAAATTCATGTATTAAAAACTTACTCTTCAAATTCATATGTTAATGGTATTTGGAGGTGGAGCCTATGGGAGATAATTAGGGTTAGATGAGGACATGAGTGTGGGGCCTCCATCATGGTTTTATAAGAAGAAAAAAAGCCCTTAGCTAGCAAGCTTGCTCTTTAACCATGGATTGCCCTCTGCCATGTTATTATGCAATAAGGCATCATCACCAGATGCCTCATGCCATGTTCTTTGGCTTCCCAATCTCCAGAATCATGAGCCAAATAAAATTTTCTTCATAAGTAATCCAGTCTCAGGTATTTTGTTATAGCGATAAAAAGCAGGTGAAGACAGTACAAACCTTTTTCTGACCAAGTTTATTTTTATTTTTGGTAGTGCCCTTATTGCCTAGGCATTGCCATGAATATTTGTAGATTGTTTGCTTTAAAATAAAGAGGCAACCAATTAACATCTTCATTGCTGGAGTCAGAAACTGTCATCTAAGCTGGCAGTTCTAAGCTTCTGGAGCCTTTCTTACCAAAGGACTGTATTAAGGCTTGAGGTAGACTGAAAAATTGAGAAGGCAATTTCATTGTGAGCATGGAAAGAATGTTCCAGATGTCCAAATCTATCAACCTTTTGCATGCTCTTACTCACTGAGATTTTGAAATCTCCTTTTCCCCAAAGCTGGCTGTGGCCCCAGTTTAAACACAGGCTGCCTCAAAACACTGTGGAGTCATAGTTTACCTCAGGCAGTGTTTGGGAAAAAAAAAAAATGTTACCAGCTTCTGCCTTTCAGGGACAAAGTAAGTTAGTTATTCCTGGTAAGAGCACCTTCCCGCTTCCAAATCTGGTTATCTTTTAGTAGCCACGCCCTCTAATTTAGGAGGCAGGTCACACAGATCACATGCTAGGATTTTCTTAAATTTGGCAGTACTGCACTTGAACAAGTTAGAATCCATCTGAATAAATGGAAAAACTGAAGTAGGAACAAACGAGCTTGATTTAAGTGGTAGTGCAAGGGAGGGATGTCTAGAGCAAGGGAATCTTGAGGCGGGCTGTAGACTTTCTCCACTCCAACTCCACTGCTCCCTCGAAAGACACGCCCTCCGACCCCGCGTCTCAGACCCTGTGGGACGCCAGCGCCCGCTAGCAGCCGCCGTAGGAGAGCCGGGGTCCCCCGCTGAGGGAGCACCGCAGGCTCAGCGCACGACCGCACTGGCCTCTACAAGGCCCGCATGGGCGCGCGGAATCCTGGGATTTGAGGTCCGCTTTGAGCGCTCCCCCCGCCAGCCGGGATAGAGAGGACTACACTTCCCAGGATGCACCAGGGAAGGGGCCGCCGGGGCGGGGAAAGGAGGGGTGGCCCATCCCTCTCGGGCGTCGGCGTTTCCTAGCGCCGCAATCTCGCCTAGTAACCGGTCGCAGCTGTCCCCGCAAGCCGCATTGTGGCCCCGCCCCCGGAGCCCCGACTGGAGGAAAAACCTGTCCCCCGCGGCGCCCCAGTGACGAGGCCCATCCCTGGGTGCGGGAGGCGGGGAGGGTAGGGAAGCGCAGGCAGAGGATTTCACTCGCCGGTGCGGGATCCCGGACGCGCCGGCGGCACTCGCTAGCAGCAGAGGTTAGAGGCGGAGAGAACAGGGATGCTCCGCGGGCGAGGCAGAATCTGGAGTGGGAGGAATGCAAGAAGCCGCCAGGGCTACAGCGGGTGCGGGTCGGGGTGTCCCTGCGGGTGGGCATCTCTTGCACCACGGCATGACCGTGTGTGTGTGTGTGTGTGTGTGTGTGTGTGTGTGTGTGTGTGTTGGGGGCCTGCGGGCTATCCCCAGTGGTCCCTCGCCCCCTTGGTCCTATGCCCCCCGCCCCCAAGTCCAGAGGCAGACCCAGGAGCCCGCGGGACCCTGTCTAGCACAGAGTTTCCTGAGAAGTGGTGCACGATTTTTGCCACTTGTTAATTTTTAAATTTCTCTGGACCCAGGGCATTTGTAGGTAGTGTTCTCCTTCCTCCAACTGCACTAGTGCCTGGTTTCCTCTCCTCCGATTAAGAAAATCTTTTATAACGCTTGAGATTGGAGTTGCTGATTAGGGAGAACTGCTAAGTTCTTTATGGTTTTCTCAGTGGAAAGAAGGTTCAAAGAGGATACGAATTTTAATCACATACATGACAGCTAATTGGAGCATCTAAACGATGACCATTGCATGTTCGGCTGGTTTAATGGGGAAACAACAAATGTTCTTTCAAATCAGATCAACAACTACCAGCCAGCAGTATTAGGACATATTTCACATCATTAACGAGATCGATCTGAAGGGAGTAGTTGGCAATTAGGTGGGGGAAAACCAACAACAAAAAACTTGGTTTAGTTTGGGGATCATTTTCTTGGACTAGGTGACTTATGCAAAAAAAAAAAAAATCTGTTTCTTTCTTCCTCGGTCTCGCATCCTGGATATAGACTGTCAGTTTCGGATCCAAGGACGGTGATGGCAAAGCTTACTTGGGCTGCCTGTCAAACCCAAACTGTCACGGATTAAATCCCGCTGCCTGCTGTGAAGCCCCTGTGCACTGCAAACTTAGTGAGCGAACTGGGTAATCAGTGGTTGGATATGCAGATCTCTGACTTAAAAGGCGGGGTGACCCCCCCGAGAACATCTCCCAGGGGCCGAAGCCCGCAGGTGCAGTGAGGCGCGCGCGCGCACGCGGGTGCTGGCTCCCCCGAAGCCGCTTCGCCCCGGGGGAGGGAGCCGGGGCGCCCGGCGGGGTCTGGCTGCCGCGCACCGGCGGCCGCGGCTCGTCTCCGGCGGCGGCGGATGATGGTGGCGGCCGGCGCGCTGGGCTGTGCCTGTGCGTCGCCTCGGAAATCAGCGCCCGGCGCTGCACACTGAGCCCTTGCAGGTCCGCAGCAGCCCGAGCCTTGGCGAGGACAGACCCGGCGCGCAGGGTCCAAGGACCTGCGCGCAGGGGGGCCGGGGGGCGAGTGGGGTCGGCTTATCATGGCGGATCGGACAGCTCCCAGCTGCCAGCTCCGGCTGGAGTGGGTGTACGGGTACCGGGGTCACCAGTGCCGCAACAACCTGTACTATACAGCCGGCAAGGAGGTGGTCTACTTTGTGGCTGGGGTCGGGGTGGTGTACAACACCCGTGAGCACAGCCAAAAATTCTTCTTGGGACACAACGACGACATTATCAGGTAAGGGGTGAAGTGGGGCGGCGGGAAAGGGTTGGGTGGAAGGATGGAAGGGTGGGAAGAAGAACGACCAGCTGGGCTTTCCCAGGGTCAGATCAGGGAGCCCCATGAAAGAAAAGATTCTCTCTGGAGCC
Source organism: Spermophilus citellus (assembly GCF_964194105.1). Lineage (NCBI taxonomy): Eukaryota > Metazoa > Chordata > Mammalia > Rodentia > Sciuridae > Spermophilus > Spermophilus citellus. Next base: position 71,125,947 of record NC_138193.1, on the reverse strand, counting down.
TCATGGAATTACAGAGGGGCTACTGATTCTGGGGCTAGGGGAGAAACAGAGTGTGGGGGGTGGGGGGGCGGTGCAGGTGGGGAAGAAGAGATCTCTTTTCTCTTTATCCTTCCGGAAGTCTTTTTAATTTCTAAGGAGTTAAGTCTTCTGATGCTTATTTTGGTGGTTCATTTCTGCTACAAGTGGAAGGACTGGGTACCTATTAAACACTTCTTTCCCTGCTAACTAGGTAAATGGTAGGACCAATAGATTAACCGTGGGTATCATCTTTGGGAGGCCCCTCAGTAGGTTCATCAGCAAGCAAGTGGATTTAAAAAAAAAAGAAAGAAAGAAAGAAAAGAAAAAGGAAAGGAAAAAAATACAAAGAAATTTTGCTACAGGTAATTTGGAATCTTCATCTCAGGTGCTCTGGACCTTGGAAATTTCTGCAGTGGGTGTGGAACCTTGTTCTCTAATATTTCACTTTGTCGTGTTTTAATGCCTAAAGCATATTTACACACTAAATGGATGCTTCCACAACATCACTACGGTTATAAAAGGCTGGCAGCTGCTAGACCACAAAATCCTACCAGGCATCCCACAGACATAGTCCAGCACTGACCGCTAGAACTCCATTGGTTGAATAACCATTGTAAGGGCCTTTCCTGTTAAATTGAAGGGGACATATTTTGATTCTTGGCCCTATCCTCTCTATGGACCAGACACATTTCTCTCCTGCCCTTGTCAGCTTCTTGTGTGGCCAAACAAGGTGTGGTCCAGATGCTGTTCATAGGGAATCCCTTTCCGCCTTTGGCAGTTAAGGAAGATTTCCATGATATGGGAACCTCTGCTCACAAGGAAAATGACTTGCTGAGGATAGACTACAACTGACAGAGATCATATTTTTACCTTCCAAACTTGTGTGTTTCACTGATGCAGAACAACTTCCATCAGAATATTGCCACTGTTACTCTGCTTTTCACAATGAAATAAGCAATTAAATATTGTAACACCAATAGTCCTAATTTTTCATTGGGGTAAATGACTTAAAATATTAACTTCCGCCTCCTAATATTGTGCTTATATTCCTAAGCTTTTTTTTTCCCTCCTGAGACTTAAAGTAGAAAACTTGTTACAGAAGGTAAAATCTTAATGTTTGAAACTACAGGTGTGTGTGTGTGTGTGTGTGTGTGTGTGTGTGTCTGTCTGTCTGTCTGTCTGTGTATGTATATACATGTCTTTTTTGAAGATTTCAAGTACTTGAGCTCTAATGTTCTTGAGATTTGGTGGAACTTAGTAAAACTTTCTTCATGTCACATAAGACAAAATAGCTTTCTCTTTTCCTCCCTGATATGGTAATGGTTGTGACTGAGGCATCCTTACTTAGTTCTGTCCTGCAGATTTTGCCTCTCTAAATGCCAGGCTGATTATTAAAGTCACAGGTGCAAATGATTAACAGTGACTCATGAAAAGGTTAAATGTTTAAAAATTTAAACCCATTATGTTTTTGCTCTGTCTTAATGCAGTGCTTTCCATTACTACATCAAAATAAGATGTAGTCCTTTGGGGGAAGGGAGAGAGTGGCAAACAGAAAATTCCCTGGGGTTAAATAGTATTACTTGGAGAATTTGAACTCTTAATCCTCATTCTTTCTCTAATAGGGGAAAAATTAAAGGCACCATTGAAACTAAAGGTGGGAAAAGGGTGGAGTTGCAGTAGACTGTTGTTATGATGAGCAGCAGTGGGGCTTCAAGGCTATCAGGCTTGGATGATTACAGAAACACACAGAATTGAGGAAAGGTGCATGAGTTATTTGTATAACTGGGTTTGTAGGGAGGCTTACTTGATGGAAAAAAAGATAATTTATCTTCTATTTATTAAGGTAATGGTTGTCTCTTTATGCTGATATTGACACAGTAGTAAGCCTGACTACAGAGAAAGGACTTTATTGCTACATTCTCCAGGTTATTTGATTGGGTCTGAGTATGTATAGTTGAGAAGAGTTCCCGAATATCCATGTATGTCTTTGCATGTTGGAATAAGATTAAGTCCAGTGGGTTCAAAAACATAAACCATAGATCATTATATAATTGAGAGCTGCTATTTTGTTTTATCTTATATATTTAAGTATCTTTTTCTGGTGAAGGCAGTACATAAACCACAACAAACAGTCTTTTATCTTTATGCATTTTTGTATATCTCAGCATACTACTGTTTTTCTACTTGAAATACTGAGTTTATCATTGAATGGAGAGAACTACTGCTAAGGTTTTAATGCAAAAATATTTTGGCTTTTTGGAATCATTGCATGAACATTAAACTTCTGACTCTTGATATAGTCAAATGAGATAGTGCAAGTAATTGTGCAGTTGGTACTTAGCTTTTACATTAGTTTGAAAGATATATTCCTGTGCATACATTTCCTACTGCTTTACTTGTTGTGCATTGTTGCCTAAAATATTAACTAGAAGGCAGCCCAACAAATATTGGTAACAACACACTCCATTTTTGTAAAACAATGTGCTTTCTGAGATCATGGTGAACCTTAATAATGATGTAGGATTTGGCAGAGCTCATTAGAGCTCAGCATATGTGTTTTCTTGCTTTGACAGGCTATGTATTTGACTCAGGTTTTTAAAAATGTTGGTATGTGAGGCATGATATGATTTATTGGATGTGGAGGCTTGTCGTATTCTTTCAATGCAGATAGCAGATTAGAGAATGATGCTGTGTTTTAGCTCTGATAAGATTGTGATGGGACAAGGAAATACCGAAAGCAGCATTTACTGTTGGGCTAGCAACAGGATTCAAATCAGGCTTGAAGGCAAGGACAGTAATAGGGGCTGGAATAATTACTAACTTGATTTCGACTTCAAGTAGCAGAACATGACATAGAATGGGAGTAAATGAAAGAAAAGGTCATGAACACATTGGTTCCTGTCACCTGTTTTCCATTTTCACAGTGATTCCGGTTGAGACATTAATGTCCTGACTCTGGATCCTTATATTGTTTCTGGGGAGTTCCCTGTCTCCATTTTCTTCTCCCTTATTTTATGGTTCTCTGTTGCAAGGGAGGTCTATCTGCAGTGCTGTCTTAGGGGAAAAGACACTGATTTTTGACATCACACACAGAACCCACTCTGCCATTTACTGCAGGCATTGAATAAGTGGTGCAGCCTCTCAGGACCTTCTTTATTTGCAAAATGAGGGTGACAATAGCTAAATTGCAGAGTCGTTGGAATTATTAGAAACAACATATAGAAAGGGTTTAGTGTGGGGTCTGGCCCTTAGTTGGTGCTCAATAAATGTTCTTAGTAATAGTGGTAGTATTTAATTAAATTAATTGAACATGTACACATCAAAAGCAAAGCAGGGATTCTTCATTGCACTCAGGCAGAATTCCAGACTCCTTTGTTTTCCGTTCTCTTGGACCCTAATTTGCTGTTATATCTTTATTTTCCATTTAAAAAACCTCAAGTTGTTTGCTTTCCACTTGGCAATAATATAATTACTCTGTTGTTTCCTACCTCATACAGGAATAATTTATCTTCCTCCTCCCTCAGCCTCTCTCTGTGCAGCCTAGGTCTGCTACCAGTTGGGTGACTATATCATCAGGAAAACAGCTACTCTGTAAAATAGGGCTTACAGGTATTCACTTGAGTTTTTGTGAATATTACATACAAGGTGCCCACTACAGGGGTCCTGTTGTTATCCATATCCTGCAAGGCACCATCTGTTTCCCTCTCGCCTTTGCCAGGAGACTTTACCATCCTCAGATGAAGGGATGCAAGTACTCCTGAAGTTTTGTATCTTTTGTGACCAGTGCTGCCGTGTATCTAGTGCCATTCTTTCATTCTGAGTATTTTCATTTGTAAATATATTTGGGGTCCTTGATGTTGAGAATGGATCTTAACATAAGCAGGGCTAACATTTCCTGAGCACCAGACTCAGAACTAAACGTGCATACAGATTTGTCTCATGCATCCTCTCCGTAACCCTTCGAGGGAGGCAGAGTTGCTAACACCAGCCCACTGGTGGGTCAGCAGAGGCACAGAGTTGAAGTGTCACCCTCTGGCAGACTGGAGAAATCAGATCAGTCTGATTTCCAAAGCCCAATGCTATTGCTTCACTGGTATACAGCTGCTTATTTTTCTTAGTCACTGTGGTTCCTATCACTGTACATGGTCCTAACCAGAACTCAGTAGGCTCTTTCTTTTTTTTTTAATTTTTTTTTTAGTTTTATATGGACACAATAGCTTTATCTTGTTTTTATTTATTTATTTATTTTTAATGTGGTGCTGGTGATCCAACCCAGTGTCTCACTCATTCTAGGCAAGTGCTCTACCACTGAGCCCCAGCCCCAGTCCCTTTTTCTTTTTTTTAACATTTTTTTAAACTAAAAAAAAAATAAATGTCAATGGACATTTATTTTATTTGTTTATGTGCAGTACTGAGAACTGAACCCAGTGCCTCACACATGCTTGCAAGCACTCTACCACTGAGCTACAACCCCAACCCAGTAAGCGTGTACTTAATACCATTTATCATCTGTTTGTATATAATTCCTGGGCTTTATTTAAGAGTACTTGAAACAGATTTCTAGAGCTCAGTCTAGAAATGGAATCATGTTCAAGTTCACATTAGAACATCCCCACTTTTGAAACAATGATTTGAAATAGTGATCTGTGGGAGACATTTAATTAAAAATTGTGACATGGATAAAATAGACTAGTGTGGCAAATACACTTGTACTTGTTGGGTTTCAAGAGAGCGGGCTAACAGCCAAGATTGGGCCTGGAGTATAGGGAAAGCAGGTTCACATGAAGTCCTGGAGATATGATTTCATTCTTATTTTTTAGTTTCTTGATCAGTTTTAATAGGGGAAGTGTGGAGGTACCTACAAAGAATTAAATTTATATTGGGTTGAGTGCCTACTTTCTACCACACACTTTATGTCATCTCATTGAGCTTCACCACTCTGGGATATAGCCTCATTTTTACAGGTATGCCTCTGAGAGGGAAGTAGATTTAAGCAGAGTCACTCAGTGGGATCATCCTAGTATTCATTGGATCTCCCTTTTTCTGTGCGTTGGCAAGAGCATGAAGCAAACACTTTTGATGAAAGCTATGGTTTGCTCATCAATGATCTCATTAGTGTTATTAAGTTATAGTCTATTTGGTTATTTCTGTTAAGATTTACTTATTCTCTAAGTTGGGTGGTTCTTTCTCATTGGTTTATTACATCTAAAATATGCCAGGTGCAGGGGGTGTGGCAGGGAATATGATGAAGATCCTGCTCCTTGAAGTTTACGTTCTGGTGAGGGAGGCCAGGAGTGCCTTCAGAGGAAAACAGCTTGACTGAATGGTGATAAGTGCTAAGACAGAATAATCATAGAACAGGGTTGGGTTGGGTAGGGGTATGGAAGTGACATTAGATAAGGTTTGCAGAGCATCTCTTTAGGGAGATGGCATCTCAACTGGTGGGAAGGGGCAGACAGGTGTAGGTATGGTGGCAGAGGAGAGAGTATTGCAAAGGTGTTAAGGTGGGAAGGAGCTTGCTGTGCCCCGAATTCTGGTATAGACACCCAAAGAAAGACCAAGGTCACCATAATTCTCATTCAGGTTATTAAAGCCTCATGGGTTTTGGTACCATATGTCCTAGATTTCCCAGGACAGTCACAAATACTCCATTCAGTTATTGTCAAGGGTATACTTTTCCTTGCCACACCATGGATTTCAATTTTTAATTCAGAAATACAAACACATTTTTACTTGAAAAATATAGTTAGCATATAAGGGTCACTGGTTGAAAACATTGCCCTGAACTGTACTACATGATAAGGGATGATATCAGCCCAGTGGTTAGTCAGAGAAGTAGATTTCACTGTGGTGAAACTGTTCTATGGCAGCATCTCCAAGAGGCCATCCTGCTCACCTTCAGTCCCCAGGGATGTGGATCAGGACACCTTTGTAATGGAGGTGACATTTTGCTGCCAAGAAAGGAGAAGGAAGCTCTAAGAGGGTTGACTCTTCCTCCAGAAAACCATTCAGATATCCATCCTTTTGCCAGTGGACTGCACACCGTCAGTGACTGGGCTCCTTTTGTTGATTAAGTTTTTCAGGTGTGGATTGGTCAATTTCTAACTGCAAAGAGTTCTCAAATATCACTTGTGTCAGGTGCATCTTCTGGGCCCTTGCTAAAATTCAGATGTATGTCAGTAGGTCTGGAGTGACATACTGCAGTTCTAACCTGCTCCCAGGTCCTGCTGATGTGGCTAATCCACAGAGCACATTTTCAGCAGCAAGATTCCAAGGACTTCTTTGGTATGTTGCAAAGCTCAACAGACCAGTGCTTTTCAACCCAAAAGGTTGCAAGCTGATGAAGTAGACTTGTCTTTTTGTTGTTGAGTTGTAAGAGTTTTTAATTTTGATGATGTCCAATTTGTGTATTTTTTCCTTGTATTTTTAGTGTCATAACTAGGAAACCAGCACCTAATCCAAGATCAAAAAGAATTACTCCTGCATTTTCTTCTAAGAGCTTTATGGTTTTAGCTTTTACATTTAGTTTGATGATCTGTTTTGAGTTAAAATGTCTTATATGATATGAGGTAGTACTCTGATTTCAGACTTTTGCACAAGGTTAATTGTGCTAACATCATTTGTTTAAAAGTTTATTTTCCCCCATGAAATAGATTTGGATGCCCACAGTCTTTCAATTCTGCTAGCAGGGTACCCATTTCTCTACACAGAAGATGCTGAATGTTGAGGGACCCAGAAGTGGAAATAACCATTAAAAAGATTCATCTAAAAGTATTAGAAGTCAGAGGCTTTGGTTGCTGCCCTGTATTTGTAAAGATGCTGTAGACCTTATAAAGGACATATAAATTTTATATATTATAAAACAGAACCATTTAAGCCTTTCGGAACCAGTGTAGTATTTAGTAACTGTGACTTAGGGGCCAGAAATTGTGTACACATTTAATTCATGTATTCTCAATTCATTTTTTAATTTTGTTTTTTTTAAGTTATTGATAGAACTTTATTTTTATTTATGTATATATGGTGCTGAGAAATGAACCCAGTGCCTCACACATGCTAGGTAAGTGCTCTACCACTGAGCTACCACCCCCGTCCCACTCTCAATTCATTTTTAAAAATGAATTTGCAATGCACAAATAAAAGAAAAACAAAAATGGATTTTCAGATTTCAACCTTGCTGTTGGAAGACAGGTCTGTTGAGCCGGCCACTGGTAGTGGTAATATAGAAAACAGATAGATTTGTGAGAGATGTTGGGCTTTTATTTCTACCTCTTTATTAGTTTGTTTCTTTCTTTCTTCAAGGGGAAGTGGGTATCTGAATGGCTTCTACCATGAAGCTGAAGGATTTTGGAATTTCTCACTAATTCTCTGCCACTCCTTTCCCATCAGCATAGACAAGAGAGCAACAAGCCAACTCTACCCTCTGGAGATAGAAGAACATCTCTGTACATAAACAGGCTGGTCTGAGTATTATTATAAGACTATTCAGGGGGCTGGGGATGTGGCTCAAGTGGTAGTGCGCTCGCCTGGCATGTGTGAGGCACTGGGTTCGATCCTCAGCACCACATAAAAATAAAATAAAGATATTGTATCCACCTAAAAAACTAAAATAATAATAATGATAATGATAAATATATAAAAAAGACTATTTAGGATTATTTTAAGGTTTGAGCCTTCTTTTTTAATTTAAGTTTAATTCCTGTTTAATAATGTCATTAAAACATTCTTTTGTGTTCACTGTGAGTTGATTTTATAGATAATAAGAAAATAAGACCTACGATGGGGCTGAGGTTGTGGCTCAGTTGTAGAGTGCTCACCTAGCATGCATGAGGCATTGGGTTAGATCCTTAGCACCACATAAAAATAAAATAAAGATATTGTGTCCACCTAAAAAACTGAATGTATGAAATAAGACCTATGAATAATGGATTGTCTTCTAAGTAAGGGATTATCAGTAGCAAGAAATTAAAACTTTTTCAAAGAAGCACAATTAGGGAAGGGATTACAAGGTGCAAGAAAATTTTGGACCTCGATTATAGGGAGTATGACTGCCACTTATGCACTGCAGCTAGTCTGTTTCTATTTCTTTCTCTTGCTAGTGTCCCCATGTGTCACAGAGATTCACATACCTGCTTCTCTCTGAATAAAATATTTGCTTTTTTTCTGGCTTTATACGAGCTGCTTAACTCAACAATTCATTTTACACATGACTTACCACCCTTGCTCCCCACCCACCCAATCTGTGTCAGTTCCTATGTCTGTCCAGCTTGGTCCTACAAAACCGTCTGAATCAGTCTTATGAGTCCTGAGTCCAAATTCTCAGGAAGGACAATCTAACTGACCTAGGATGGGTCATCGTGTATACCCAGTGACATCACTTGTTGCCTGGAGGGTGAGACTGTGTTACAGAGGGTTTCCCTTTAAGGAAAATCATCTAATAAGGGCTATGGACTGAGGAGAAGCGAATGGCATCTGTACTGTAGAAGCTGGCCTAGAAGTAGAAGCAAATCAGTTTTGATTCATTAGAAACAAGGCTGGAGATGAGAAGTACTGAATTGAGGGCAAGGAAAGGGATATCAACAGGGTTTAAATTTACAATATGGGTGATCTGCTGTGTAATGGAATTTTCATTTCTCAAAAGAGGCCACACCAGGTATCTCTGGGGAGTGCTGGCTCATCCCTGCACATGACATTTGGGCTGCCTGAAACGACCTCTCATTTCTCTGCTTGCAGAGTCTTTTCCTTTCTTCAACCTCAAAGCCAGTGTCGTCTCTCCCTGAGGTTTTATCTGACAGCTCCAGACTATTTTAGGCCATTTTTCCTTTGTGTGTCTAGACCACTATTCAGAAGCCTCCCTTAAAGACTCATTCCATCCTGCTGCATTTGTTGACTTACTGCCTCTCCACCTGCTTGAATTCCGTGTTGGAATCCCTATACCTAGAGCCTTGTTCATGGGCATACTCAGTACATAATATATTTTTATCTGTTCTTTTGTCCTTCATATTGGCTTGAAGGATCAAGGTGTGAAATAGGGGTGAGATTTTACATATACTTTGTGAGAAGAAAATCCTGAAAATATTCTGAGCTGGCACTGAGAAGCAGGCTTCAGATTTTTTTTTTAAAGAAATATTTGGATGGCAGTAATGACCAGTTCCTCTGGTGTTTTTAAATTTGACAGCAAATTCCACCTAACTTCCTTCTACTGATCTACTGGTCTGAATGGAAAATATAGCTATGGAGGAGACATTGTTTTCTCTTGAAATGTGGTCATGGACTTTACAAGGAATGAAACATTCCTTTTAAATTACTTGATTTTTTAACTGTATTATAAGGACAATATTGATTTGCATCCCTTCTGATTTAGCAAACATATGCTCTTTTGAAGTAACTTGAAAATATGATTTATAAGAGGGTAATGAAATCTAGGTGTGTACAGAGATTGTAATATAGCACCTGCCAGCTCTAAATAAGTTTAAGTCTTTCCTAGCCCAGAAGAGTTTCTCCTAAAGATATAGAAGGAGTTCTAGGGCAGAAATTTAGGGGATTGCAGAACATCACTTTTGCAAGATAAAGAACAGTTTGACAAATGAGCAGAAAGGGAATAGAGGAGGAAGAAGGTAACATCAGGAGGCAATGTCTTGTACAGAGGTCCCGGAACTCATAGGAGCAGGGTACCCCAAGGGAAGAGAGAGTACTCTAGCTCAGCACTGCTAGAGTGAAGGTTGGAAGATGAACTGCATTAGGGGATATAGACTAGATCACTACGGGATTTATTTACAGCTCATTCCACAAGTTGTGGGGACCAGTGAAGGGACTTAAAAGGGCAAGACAAGGCCAGTTAACATTTTAGGAAGATCATAAAATGTGGGAGACTTTTACTTTATTAAAAGTCTTTTATGATTTTTCTTTTCTTTTATTATTCTTTCTTATTCTTTCTTCCTTCAATACTAACTTCTCTGAAGAGGGAGCATGGTATTGTGCATGGGGATTGGGTTCCGTGGGACCAAACTCTGTTCTGGCTGTTTCTAAAACCAGACATGTAACTTCTTGGGCTTTGTTTTCCTCATCTAAAAATGAAGAGACTGAGTCTCTGATTCTGAGACTCTGTTTCCATTTATCCCTTCATTTTCTCATTTCTCATTTATTCTTCAACATGATGAACTGGTTTTTACTTCTGCCAGCCACTGGAATCATTCTTTGGAGTTTCCCAAGTGACCTTGAGTGCTACGTGGGCATCCCACTTAACCTCTTCTACCGTTGACCACCTTCTAATCAGAACCCTTCTGTTTTTTTGCCCTGTTGTTGTGGCCCTGATGTTTTCTCTTACTGCCTGACTGCCTTTGTCTGTCTCTTCTCCCCAAGTCTACCTCTTATATACAGGGACTCCCCAACATCACTTATCAGATTTTTCTGCCAAAAAATTTATGACTTTAAATTAATCATGAGAAATAGGCCAAAGCAAATTGAGGGACATTTTACAACATATCTGGCCTATCCTTTATCCTTTGCAAAAATAATTTCATCCTCATTAAAAAAAAAGACAAAAGCAGAATGAGTGTCCAAGTTCAAAAAAGTCAAAAAAGATACTACAAATGTCCCATGTGCTTTGTATTGGGGTGGAAAGGAGTTTATAAAGGACAGTATTGGGATACCAGGTGAAGGTGAATGTGGGACCATATATTAAGAAACCTTGGCTTAGAGGAACAAAAATGCTTTACAACAAAGCCTTTTGAGTGCATATATATTCCCAAAACGGTGTGAGGTACTGGGGAATCCAAAAGTGAGCAATATTACCTCAAGAAACATATAATCACAAGGACAATACTCAACATAACTGTGCAGCTGGATATTGACTGTATGGAAGTTAGTTGGCCCAGGTATGTGAGAGCCTTAGGACATAGGCCTAATTTCCATTCTTGGGAAGGGTGGAAGTCAGAGAGGGCTTTCTAGAAGAAGGAGTATCATTAGGGTTAGGTTGTGGACTGGCCACTCTGGCTGCAGTGTAGACAATAGGTTAGAGGAGAGAAGGTCTAGGGGCACTTGAAGTAGCACAGGTGTAAGATAATTTTGACAGTATTCAAGGCAAAATAACTAATGTATTATGAAGATTCTAGATTCCTGATGACTAATTAGATACAGCCAGAGAGAGTGGGAGGGCAGAAAGAAGAGAAGTAGAAGGTGATCGGCAAGGTTCTGACATGACCAGCTGGAGGGATGATGGTTCTCATTCACTAAAATAGAATGAGGAGTAGGTGCAAGGCCAGGGGAAACTGAGTTCCGCTTTGAACATATAATCATGCGCTGTATAGTGACATTGTGGTCAAGGAGAGACCACATAAACGACAGTGATCTCATCAGATTCATAATGGAGCTGAAGAACTCCTATTGCCCAGTGATGTCACAGCTGTCATAATGTGGTGCACCCGCTCACCTGTGTTTATGGTGAAACTAGTAAAGCAAACCTACTGAGTTGCCGATCATATAAAAGTATAGCACATATGATTACGTATGGTACATAATAATTGATAACAATAATAAATGGTTGTGTTATTGGTTTATGTGTGTCCTATATTATAATATTTATGTTATTTTAGTGTGTACTCCTAGTTATATATAAAAAAAGTCACTGTAAAATGGTATGTCATGTGACACTAGCACCAGCCTTGTCTGTTTCATGTTTACTATATCCTTTGATTGTGTCAATCACGTTGAGTGATTGACCTGTGTCATCTATGTTTTGTAAATGATGGTGGCACAGTGACACAACTGTTTAACAGTGCAGCTCTCAGAATGTATCCATGTTGTTAAAGGGATACAAGACTGTATTTACATTTGAGTCTGTGATATATATGCTAGAGATGACTAGGCGGGTCAGGAGAGAGCCACAGGAGTTGTAGTATGCTTATAGGAGTGGATAAGATGTCCCAGGGAGTGCAGGGAGGAAAGAGATGAGGTCAGGGTCAGGACTTCCAGGAAGATAGATTTTATAGACTGGAAGAGAAAGAGGTACCTGTGAAAGATGGTAATGAAAATAAACCAAGAAAATGGAGAGCTCTGGAAACCAAGATCAGGGAGGATATCAGGGAGGATGTCAAGGAGGAGACTCGACTGGATCAATAGAATAGAATCAGGTGTCTCTGGAAAAGGGCCCAGTGGATTTTGCATTGAGGAGGTTATTGATAAATTGCTTTTACTACTAAACACTGGAAATATTATTTTTCTGTGGATTGTACTTTTATCTGGGTTTTAAACTTTCTGTTATAGCAGGGTCATTTCCTTTTAGTTTTCTTGTTACATCTCCTTTATATATTTTGCTCATGCTCCAGTGATTTTTATGCTGCAGTGGTAGCAAGCAGCATCACAGCTTAATGACTTCTATTGCTAGCAGAATTGCTCCTCTTCTTCTTTTATTTTTCCCTCTTCTTCTTTTCTGACAATAAGAGATATTGTTATAGACATTGCTTCTTGCCTTGTAGGTCTATTTCTCTGCATAGTAGACATGAACACAATCACTTTGGCCAGACCATGTCTATCTGTGTGAGAGCCTGACCTACTGACAATGAATTCCTAAGTCATCCTTCTTGCCTTGAGTAAAACTCAGTTTCTAGTTTATATGATAAAAAATATCATGGAAGAGGGATAGATTCTAAAATGTTTTATAATTATTTTCTTCCTATATGTCACTTGAATTTTTGTGTAATCTATAGAAGTGAAAAGATAATTAAATAAACATGTGTTTAGTGTTCATTGTGTCAATGACAGTGTGCATGCCCCAGTGACTGCTGTCCAAACAGGATGCCTGAGTCCTCCCTCCCACTCTCACCTCTCTTGTCCAGTCAGCTCCCAGTCCGTTGATCTTGTCTCCATCTTACTGCTTCTGTCTAGTTCACGGCCCCTCAGCTTTTGTCTGAACTGTTACAGGAGCCTCCTAACTGGTTTTCTTGCCTCCATTATCACTCTTCTAGTCCATCCTTGGCCTGGCTAAACTTTAAAAAATTACAGATTTATGAGCCCACTCCTAAAGATTCTGATTCAGTAGATCTGAAGGTGAAGCCCCCAAATCTGTATTTTAAAAAAATCTCCCAATAGAAATATAGATAAAGAGTATATAAATGAATATATACATGTGCCCACACATATATACACACACACAAAGATCCACACATATATTTCATTGATCTGTCAATTTGTTGATCATAAGGCAGTGACACATCAGTAGCAGGAATACACCTAACACTGTTTCTAAATACTATTCCCCACAAAAAGACCAGAACTCCTTGGAGAAAACCTGCCTCTAGAGCTGGGGCAGGGAAAGCACAAATTATATTTGGAATATTGTCTTATGTTAGAAAGTATAAAAATAACTCAAAGAATAAAGGGAGACATTAAAATGATATAAGAGTCAGCTTGTAGGAATTTCCACTGGCCACATCTGGGATTATTTAGGCATGAATTATAATTCACTGAATAAAATAAAAATCCGTGCACCCACAGTGATATAAATAACTCAGTGGGGAGAAGGGGAAGCTCTTCCTAGAGCCAAAAGTTATTAAGTATGGATGGAAAGACGGACGGAGGTAGAAAATCAGCAGATGCTGTAACTGGTGGTGAGAGTTTGTTGAGGACCATGTTATTTACATTGTACTTCACCACAAGATGCTTATTGATTCCAAAGGACAAACCATAACCACCGTGGGGAAACCTGTACAGCTTAATCAAATTCTATATTAACATTCACAATAATGGGACAAACAAATTCATTAAAAAAAAAATGTCTCTAGATGATCTTAGGTTCAAAACCGCTGCAGCATGCTAGCCCTAGGGTCAGCCCTCTAGAGCACAGGTCTAATCTGTCCCTGTCTTGTTTAGACTCCTGCTGGCTCTAGTGCTTATGGAATCAGTCCCACCTGCCTTTTTGTTATCATCTCTTAGCACAGTTCCTTCTCCTGTCCTTCCCCACTTTTGCTCCTGTCACGCTCTACTCCTTGCAGTGACTCAAATGAGCTCCCTCTCCCCATGTCGCTGTATATGGCCCTGCTGCTTAGAATGCCTTCCTGGGTCGCTTTGTGAGGCAGATTCACGGACTCCAAGAGACATCAGTGCCACCATCTCTGTGAAACCCTCCTAGACTTCTTGAGGCAGAATCAACGTCTCTGTCCTCTCTATCGCCACAGCATTTTCCATATAGCTCTTAGAGCACTTTTCAAATTATGCTGTAGCTTTCCACTTGTGTGCCTCCCCACTCCAGCGTCGGGCCACTGGCCCCTCTGTGACTGCAGATGCTTCAGATGGTGAGAAAAGCTCGGGCTTCAGAGCCTGTCGGAGCTAGGCTGGAGTCTGATGCTACCACTTAGGAGTTGTTCCCTACACAGCCTCAGGTTTTCCCTCTAGACCTCCTGGTTGGTTATTATGAAATGCAACTAAATAAAGCATGTAAGGAGCTTTGTGAAGCGAGTCAGAGAATGACATGAAAGAGGAATAAACCCCTCTAGGCCCTGAGTAAGGCTTTTTATGCATGTACATACATATGCATGCATATATTTTATACATATACATTTTCCCCTGTAATCCTGCAAAAATTCAGAGATACAGTCATTTAGCTAGTAACTGACAGGCCCAACTTTAACCCACTTCTGTCTGACTCCAAAGCCATGTTCATTTTATTATGTGGAGATACGTAAGCCAGGAGGGCAGGACAGAGAGAGCCACAATTACCTTAAATCAGGAGCCCTTTGAGAAAAATGTTAGGCTGGAGACATATTTTCCAGATGTTTTTGATTTTACCTTTCTCAGTAAAATAATTTTGAGAATCTCCCAATATATAAATTGCTTATAAAATATATACTTTTACTACTGCACTAACATGTTTAGAATGTGTAAAACAGCAATTTACATACAAATGACATTCTTCTTACGACCTCCCCCCTCAGTTATTTTGTACATCGTATTAAAAAAAAAACCACTGTACTGGAGAAAAAAATGTAAGTTTGACTAGAGGGGTTTTGGAAGCCCATTCTGGAACCTGTTCTGGCATGGGGGTGTATATCTAGGAAGGTTTGGGAATTGAGCTGGTAGACAGGTAGGGGAAAGCATTATAGGTAGAGGTCATGCTTTGATTGAAGACTTTTCATTGCACAGCTTGGGGTTTGTGCGCTGAACAATGAATAATTGGGCCAGAGGAGAATACTGCGGGTAAATCTGGGTAGTAATGGTAGTAATTCTAAGAATGCCACACTGAGCTGGCGGCCTTCTGTGCTAGAGGGCATGCATTATATTATCAGTCTATGGTAAGGGACCCATGATTGCTGAAGATAGCTCAGAAGAAAACAAGAGCCAGCTGAGTACTCAAGACTAGGGAGAAAGGGAAATAAACCCATGATAATATCCTTTGGTGATAAAGTGACACCGAGGGATAAATTTTGGGAAATGTGTACGTAATTTTCTAATATCTGGATAGAATAAAAAATCTAGTTGCAGAGGGGAGCCATTAAAGCGTGGAAATAAGCCAGTGACTATGATTGATCTGTTTTGGGGAATGTAGAAGTATATAAAAAAAAGTTGCATGCATGTGGGAATGAGGTGGTCATCAGGATCAGACACAGTGGACAGAGGCAAAGGAAGCCTTGATGGTATGGAGAAGGGAGAGCAAGGGAGGAGGCAAATGTGTGTCAGGGCTATGAAGACAGTGATCCTCAGGGGAGAGGGAGCAGGGAGAGAAGTGGGTTCTGGCGTAGGAAGATGGTTGCCTATGTGAACATGAGATGCCTGTTGAAAATTTGACTTTGGAAATGGGAAGTGCCCAGTAGAAACTCTGCCTGTTCCTTTAGTCAAAAAATATTTTCTGAGTGCTTTTCCAGATGCCAGTCACTGTGTACTAGTAGAAGGATGGGGTTGCACGTGTATGACACCATACACACACACACACACACACACACACACACACACACACACACACAGCCTTCCCTGGAGGCAGTCCCAGTGAAGGAATGAGGGGAACAAGGCCATGTGAGGACGGGGAGGAGGGGTGCCTGCCTGCACAGGGGGTCTGGGAGGACCTCATGAGAAGGGAAATGCCAGAGGAGACTCTCAAGGTAAGGTAAGAGGGATTCTCCAGGTAAATGAGTTAGGATGGTTCCCCCTGTTTCTGACTCTAGTGTGGGTTAGTGATGCTGGTTTTGGTGAGGCAAAGAGGGTTATAGGAACAATGAATTTGGTTTTGAAGTCAGTTGCTCTTGAGGCAAGCCAATCTGTTATGGGCAATTTGCCAAGAAGAGAGAGACCAACAGTCTTCGCTACAAATTTGATCTTCAGGGAAGAGTGGTTGGATGAAGATCCAGGTGAGATAGTCTTTGTATGAAGGGTGATCAGAGGAATGAAGGTGAAATGCATCTTGCAGTCATTGTTGAGTGCCATCCAGGAGATCCTCCTGCCAGTTGCCACATGTGTGAGGTCAAAGGAAAGCACATGAAGTCAAAAGGGATGAGGGCTTAGGCTAGAACCCTGGGGTAACTCTGACCTTTAAGTAGTGAGATGAAAGGGGACATCAAGGACCTGAGAAGGAGCAGAAAGACAGGAACAGCTGGACAAGTTCAGGGTCTTAGAAGCCAAGGAGAGAACAAACATCTCTGCATATCTGTGGGCTGGTGATGGAGAGGTTAACAGTTGAGCTTTGAAAGATGGACCAGGAGTGGGACTCATAAGAAGTCAAGCGAAGAGCGTTTTCAAGTGATTTCATTTACGTGCTGTGGGGCAGAATCTAGATTGCTAGAACAATGAGTAAGAACGAAAATGTGGAGGAAACAGGAATGGGTAGCCTAATTAAGACTGCGTTCCCACATATGGGGGCAAGGCACTTCCTGGTATCTGGTAGATCTGAATCGTCTTGCTCATAAGTACCTATTCTGGGATATTGAGCACCCCCATGATGCCATCTGTTTCAGTAGGGAGTACTTGAATGAAGGAGTAAGTTGACCATCAACTCTATCTCTTCTTCCCAAAGCGATCTCTTTTTTGCCAAGAGGGCAAATCTGCTTTAATGGAGCAACAAATCAGAGATTTGAAAATCTCTTGTTTCCCTGGAACACAGGGTTGTGGTTTTATACTGATTTATTATTTCTTTTTGAGACTTAACACCACATTCTATTTAAGTGTTTTAACAAACTAAATAAAGAAGGGGGAAAACAAGTTTGTTTTTATTCATTCTTGGAGTATACTAAACTACCTAAAGAGTGAATTATCAGTTTGAATTTTACATAATTCAGAGCTTAATTTTCTGCACTAGGGCAGCTTTTTCCTTCAAGTGATAATTTTTTTGTTGTTGTTGTGATATAGATGGAAAATGATTGATCTGTTTAGAAGAATATCTAATTCCATGTGTGTCCTAGTTTCATCTGAATGTCGCTCAAATCTCAGAAGCGAATTTAGCAGCATTCTCCTTCTGGGTGCTACCAAGAAAAAAAGAAAAAGAAAGAAAGAAATCAAATTTCCAGCAATAAATCAATGAAAATATTGAGCAGTCTCATGCTAGGAGTGATCATCAGAGGGGGCAAATCAGGCAGCCACTCCAGAGACATCCCAGAAGTGGCTATGGATGTACTAGATGTGTTATGGGATGTCTGAGTCGCCCTCCCCTGATGCATCCCATCAGAGACTGCAGAGTGAGCACTGCGATTTCCTTCAGCCTTGACTCATTTGAAGTGAACACAAATCCTCACTTGACCTTTTCCCTTAAGTGTTCACAGGCATCTTAACTATAGGGCTTCAAAAAAGATTCCATTAAATGTTGAGGAGATATGTAACATTTTGACCAATATGTCTAGAGTATAAAAATAATTAATTAAAGGATTTTATTTTATTTATTTATTTTTGGTGATGTAGTCCTTTTATTCTGTTTTTAAAATGTGTTCTAACTGGTTATACATGACAGTAGAATGCATTTTGACACATCATATAAATGGATTATAACTTCTCATTCTTCTGGTTATGCATGTTGTAGAATCATACTGGTCGTGTAATCATATATGCACATAGGTAATAATGTCCGATTTACTCTACTATCCTTACTCCCCCCACCCCCCGCTCCTTTCACTCCCCTCTGTCTAATCCAAAGTACTTCTGTTCTTCCCTAGTCTGCACCCCCTTATTGTGAATTAGATCTGCACAGTATCCAGTTCAGTGATTTTCCAAATCACCAAATGTTATCATTATGCTGGTGGGTAAAATATTTTATTTATTTTCATATTTAGACCACACTGTATGGTGACAGACCACGTTACCTTTTCAACCTCAAGGAAAGCAAATCTATCAAAAGGTCCCCTTCTTTTCATGCCAGCTATGCTTTCTGGATAATAAGGTAAAAGGTCTGCTGCACTGATGATCTGGCAAATGATAATGGGGAAACGAGAAAATATACTATAATAGGACAAGATCTCAGAATAGTGGATATTACTTATGAGATCTTTAAACTTTATTATTGTTATTTCTTTTATTTAGATTAGCCTTATTCAGTGGATTCAAAAACCTTCTACAGAAACTCAATAAATCATTGTGAAATTACTGAAAACAAAATCATTAACTACCCATTCTGCTATACTCTTACTTGTCACTAGACCAGAAGAAAATAGTGTGTGTGTCTGAAGCCACATAAAGCATGAACTTAAGCCAGAATGTAGCTCCATGGTAGAGTACTTGTGTGGCATGTGTGACATCTTGGGTTCAATTCCCAGCACTGGGGGAAAAAAAAGACTACGTAAAGAGTGAACTTAATTCTCACTTTAGGCTCAAATGGCAATGTAAAGTGGCCATTGTAGGGGGAATTAGAACCTTAAGTTGGGCTGGGGATGTGGCTCAAGCGGTAGCGCGCTTGCCTGGTGTGCGTGCGGCCCGGGTTCGATCCTCAGTACCACATACAAAGATGTTGTGTCCGCTGAAAACTAAATAAATAAATAAATATTTTTTTAAAAAAAGAACCTTAAGTAAATTTATTTTGGGCTTTTTGTCTAACTTAAGTCTTAAGAAAAAATTACTATACTAATTAGAATGACTGATTTATGGTATGTTCTTTTTCCTTTAAGATATATGAAATTAAGAAAAAAAAAACCCTTGGGATGTATATGAAAACATGTTAAACAGCTTTTGTTTCTATGAATGTACTCATCTTAATCTTTATTTTAAATGTGTTGTAGAAATTTATCCAAGAAATTTATCTAATTTATTACTTCACATTAACATTTAGACCACAAAATTGAATCACTATTACTCATTCTAATTTTGGTTAAATTTATAATAATTTATAGATTTATAAATGTTCACTTTAATACATACATGGTCCTCCAGTCATTTTGGAGAAAATGTGTTTCTTTCAGTGCAGTTTATTGCAAAAATTATAAAGGGTAAAGTTGTTTATTGATTTTTGGCGAGCCACCAAAAAGAAATTATAGCAATCTGACAGAAAACCCAGGAGAAATAAACAGTAAGATAACAGAGGAAATTATCAAAACTATGATTATATGGTGTCAAAGAAAAATTCATTGCACTTCATTTCCTTTTCACTCATATTTGCCTGGTCCTTTTGGTAGGCATAATTTTTATGCTTTTTAGTTGAAGTTATAAGCTACAGATCACAGACATTATTAAAAAGAATATTTTAAGAATCGACCTGGATTAGGAGAATAAGGAAACTGGCTTCGGTTTTTCTTCTTCTGGCTAAAAGCCAGAATCAGTCTGTTCAGTGTTATCATCACTGAGGGCCTGGTCTAGGGAAGACACTCAGCCTGAATCGACTCAGAGGCCAGCGTTTACCTGTACTTTGGCTATTGGAAGGACTCCTGGACTTCTAATTTGTCAGCTCAGTCTTTGTTTTATGTCTAAGCATTCCTATTGATGGACATTTGGATTGTTGACCATTACAGATACTGTATTGAACATCCTTATTATATATGCTTTTTAGAGTATACGCATGTTTCTATAGCAGATATTTCTAGAAGTAGAATGTCCAAAGAATGTGGATGTTTTATGTTGGGATAGGTACCAACAGACTGCCTTCCAAAAGAGATGTACAGTGTACATGTAGGAGAGGGATGTTCCTCCACAGCTTCTGCACCTTGTATCAGATTAATTTTAACTCCCCTGATGTCAGAAGGAGTACAGACATTTTAGAATTTAAGAAAGCAAAGCATTTATTGGCAAAAGTAAACATAAAGATTCTTCTTTCTTTGGTTCCTTTAATGAGGATGTCTACATTTATCTATGTGAAGACTCACAGAAATAGATCCTATTAAAATATTAAATACAAATATCTTTGATGATTTCACATGTGATGATTTAATGGCTATCATAATATAAACAGGACTTATTTTGTGACATTTTCTGTGCAATGGTTCTGTTAATATGTATTGTTGATGCAGACAGAAGATAAAATCAACATTTTGGATGTGTGCTTTACTGATTAATAATATATTATCATATGCTAAGCGCTTTGCTGAGCAATTTGATTATTATCTTCTTTAATCCTCACAAAATGTCCTTGAGGTAGATGCTATTATTCTCCTTCTACTAAAGAAGAAATTGAGGCCCAGAAAAGTAATTTGCCCAAAGACAACCAGCTAATAACTGTCAAGCTGGGATTTAAACTCAGACCTCAAATGAGATGAATAGACATTTCTCAAAATAAGAAGTACAAATGACCAATGAATATTTGAAAAAAAAATGTTCAGCATCACTGCCTATCAGGGAAACACAAGTAAAATTACATTGTGATTTCATCTCACCCCAGTCAGAATGGCTATCATCAAAACAAACAAACAAACATAAATACCGGTGAGGATCTGGGGAAAAAGGAACCTTTATACACTGTTGGTGGAAAATATAAATTAGTACAGCCATCATGGAAAACAGTAAGGTGGTTCCTCAAAAAGCTAAAACTATGATCCTACTGTATCACCTGAAGGAATCAAAGTTAGCATACAATAGAGTACCTGCATACCCATGTTTATTGCGGCACTATTCACGATGGCCAAGTTATAGGATCAGCCTAGAGAGTCATCAGTGGATGAATGGAAAAAGAAAATGTGACATATATACACAACAGAGTACTCTTCAACCATAAAGAAGGATGAAATCCTGTTATTTGCAGGAAAATGGATGGAACTAGAGATCATCATGTTAAGCAAAGTAAGCATCAAAAAGACAAATAGTGCTTGTTTTCCCTTATAGTGGAATCTAGAAAATAAAAAGACACCCGAAAGTAGAAGAGAATCTATTGGGGGTAGTAAATCAAGGGGAAGGCTGAGGAGGACAATAACAAAAAAAGTAGGGAAAGTGGATACATTCGAACCATATATGCATGTTTGGGAATGTTACAATGAAACTCATTAATTTGTACAATTAAATATGCTAATAATGATAATAATAATAAATGAAACCAGTCCTCTTTTACCCCAGACCCCAGTTCCTAACTTGCCTAATTGCCTGGCCTATTGTTGTCATTCAGTTACTGATATCTGATGATGAGAATCAAGGATATTTTCCAAAGAAAAATAATGATAATCTAATATGAATACCCATTAAAGCTTATCCATTCATTTTTCTTCCTATTGAAAACTCTAAGCCTCTTCTAAGAATTTCTGCTTGGTGTTGGGACCAGATCAACATTTTTTTCTTTGTGGTTGAGCTGAAAGCAGAGGTAACAGTCCCCATCACCTATTCCTTGAACAAAGGGAGATCAGTTCCTTCTCATGGAAAAGACATAAGTTATGACAGAAACATTGTGTGCTTCAGCACTGAGCAAGGTCCTGCCGGGCGAGCTCCAGACTGCCCATGGTTCACTGCTTAACATGTTCCCTTACCCTGGCTGTCCAGATCCTTGAGTGTGGCTCTTGGATGTGGCTTGGAAGAATACAGGTTACCTTGCAGACTGGTAATCTTCAACTCCTGGAACTCGATTGAACTTTGAGACTGGAATGGCTGACCTGGAAGTCTGCCATTAAGAAGGCCACTTACCAGCCTGTCCCACTGTAGGGTACTCCTCCTCTGAGAAGCTACAAGGAGTTGGTGAGAGCAGTTAGCTGTTGGCATTACCATTAGTTCAGTTTTTTTGGTTACTTAATATTTTGGGTTCAGATTAACAGGACCTCAAGGAAACAAGGGAATTTGGTTTATGTCACTGGAAAGTTCTAGATTTGTAAAACCTACAGAGCTTAGAGGGACTAAACTCTCCTATCATGGCTGTGTTTGTTCCTCTATGGTCATCGACCTTATATTTTTATTTATTTGTTCTTTCTAATGACAGTATATTTTGAGTATATCTTGACATATTACACATACATAGAATAAATATAATTTGTTCCAATTAGGGTAACTGGAGAATATCATGCTAAGTGAAATAAGCCAGTCTTAAACAAAAAACAAAGGCCTTATTCTTTTCTTCTGCTGGCAGATTTCTTTCAAGCTCTGGGGGGTAGGCAGGATGGGGGTAACATGTCATGGATAGTTTCTGGTTTCCAGCCTCCCTGCTGGATACCTTAGAGGAACCTGGGAGCTTTTCCAACACCAGCTCTTAAATTCAGGGAAAGACACTCTGATTGGCCCTGCATGGGGCATGTGACCATCCTTTGGCCATATGACAGTAAGAATGAGTATCACAGATGTCTTGCCACGTGCAAGGAATTGCAACCAAAGACCTCCAGTTCCCATGGGATTGGGAAAGGTTAATTCCTATGAAAAGGGAGAGAGATATTACTAAAAGGAGAAAGAAATGTTGGGTTTACTAAAATAACATGCATTTCAAAGTTCAAAGTTGTAGTCACAAGAAAGTCTGGAAAATGATAGGGCATGGAGCTTGAAGTATCATTTAGAGAACAGATGAGTCAAGGAAGAGTAGATTCCTATTTCCTATTCCTTTGGCAAATCTGAAACTTCCTGTTGGATTACCGATGTGGAGAACAGAGATCACTTCCTTGGTTTGATTTCTAGAAACATGACTATATAAGGGAGTTTAAGCAGAAGCTTGTTCTTACCTTGGGGGACTCTAACAAGAGTATAGAGAAAGTGGAAGCTTCTGAGCAGAAGATTCCCAATGAACTTCAGTTATTTGACGTATAACACAAGGGAACAGGCAATTAAGTTAGAGCTTCCCCTTGCAGAAAAAGAAAAAGAATGATTATGTTTAAAGAAAGAGAAACTCACAGAAGGAAGGACAAATGCTATGCATCACAGAGTGACATGTCCCTCCCTTCTGACCCCATATCTTTATTAAACTTTATCTGTTCTAAATCATGGGTTATTTTGTGGATTTATGTGTAAAACGAATTTGCAATTCAGACAGAACATGTTTTTCCATGTTGGCACACAGCAAGGTAAAACTTTTCTTGATTGATTGTACGTAGTTTATTATGCAAAATATCAGTGCCCTTTATTGTTACTTTCTGACTAATAAATGTCTTCAGTTTGCTTTCTGAAAACACAGACAATAAGAGAACATTAAAAACCGGATAAGATTTTTGCAATCCATTTGCAAAAAATAAGGGCAATGGACTTCTGGGTTTCATAATGATACCTGGAATGCTTTCAAGACCTGTATTTTAAATGTTTAGTGATTTTGAAGATAAACTTGAACATCCTCTGTTTGTAACCTGGACTTCCAAAATAGTCTTTCTTCTTCCCCACCTTAAGAATGCGTTCACTCTAGGGCATCATTTTCAGCGTGTCTAGCAACCCAGTGTTTTTCATTACACTGTGTTTAAATTACACACTCTATTAGATTTGTTGGGAACCTCACAGAATCTCAGTTCTGCATTTTTACAAAAGTTGCTTTTTTGTTCCTACTAAAATACTATATTTTCTCATAATATGTATTTTTTTCTCATGAAGCAAAATTTTGAAAACAAGACCTGAAAGGAAAAAAAAAATGAGTACATCCACAAGAAATTAATTAAAAAAAAAAACTATGGTAAATGGCAGAAAGATCAGTAGAGTAGAGGGAAGGAAGCTGGGGTGGGAACAGGGGAGGGGTAGGAGAGGACCTAGGGACTGACTCAGTTAGAACAAGATATAGTCCATGCTTTTATAATTATGTCAAAATGGATTCTACTGTCATATATAACTAAAAATAACCAATAAAAATAAATAAATTTAAAAATCCACACTTGGACACCAATTATCTGTTTATATTTTTATAAGCTTAAATTGAAGTATAACATATATATATATAAAAGCACACAAATTGTCAAATGTTTGCACAAATTGATGAAATTTAACAAAGCAAATATACCCATATAGTCACCAGTTGGACCAAGAAATAAAACACTACTCTGACCCAGAATCTCTTACCTACCACCTACCAGTTGTTTCCCCCTCTTGACAATAACTATATGCTGATTCCTCTTAGATAGGTAAGTTTTGCCTGCTATTGAACTTCATGTAAATTGAATCATATAATATATGCTCTTTCATGTGGTGCTTAAATGGATCAACATTTTGTCCATGAGATTCAGGCATACTGTTGCATATAGCAGTAGTTCATTCTTTTTTATTGCTCTGTACTATTCTGTTATATGAATATAATTTATTGTGTTTATTATTGGGCCTTTAAATTGTTTCTAGTTTGGGGTTACTTCAAATAATGCTTCTCTGAACATTCTTATCCATGTATTTTGATACATGGATTGGTGCTTTTCTGTTGGTTTGTATCTAGATCATAGAGAGTACACATGTTTAGCTTTAATAGATATCCTACCAGTCACTTTCCCCAGATGATTGTACCATTTTATGTACCAGCAAGGTGTGAGAGTTCTAATTTTGCTACAGTTTTTTTTTTTCAGTTTTAATCATCGTGGTGGGGAGTAAGTAGTACATTGTGTTTTAATTTCATTTTCTCCAGTGATCAATAAAACTGTAGAAAGAATAATCTTCCTCCAAAGATTTCTATGCCCTAATCCTCAGAATATGTGACCTTACTTGGCAAAAGTATAAAACAAAAATATATTGAATATATGTGAATATGTGACCTTAGTTGGCAAAAGGGGCTTTAAAGATGTGATTAAATTAAGGATCTTACAAAGCAGAGATTATCCTTGATTATCCCAGTGCACCTAGTAGAATCATAAAGGTCCTTATAAATGAAAGAGGGTGGCAGGAGAGAAGGAGGTGGCATAGTGGAAGCAGTGATGCAGCCTGAGGAAGACTCAGCTGGCCGTTGCTGACTTTGGAGATGAAAGGGGCCCACTAGCCAATGAATGTGGGCGGCCTCGGGCAGGTGAAAAAAGAAAGAACAGATTTCCCCTAAGGTCCCTAGAAATAACACAGCTCTGAGGACATCTTTGGTTTTGCTTCCTGAGACCCATATTGAATTCGTAATTTTCAGAACTGTAAGATAATAAATTTGCATTATTTTAAGCTACTAAGTTTGTGGTTATTTCCCATTACAGCTGCAATAGGAAACTAATGCAAGCACCTTTTCATCCTCTTCTTTGGTCATCTGGATATCCTCCTTTTTGTTAAGTGCCTATTCAGTTTGGTTTTTTTTTTTATCATTTAAAATAACTAGGTTGTCTGGTTTTTTCTTGTCAATATATAGGAGTTATTTATATAGTCATATGTTGCTTAATGATGGGGGGATACATTCTGAAAAATGCATTTTTTTGTGATTTCATCTTTGTGCAAACATTATAGAGTGTACTTACCCAAACCTAGATGGCATTGCATACTATACACATAAGCTATGTGTTATATACCATCATATATGTTTTCTATCTTTGATTCAAACATTGTTATACAACGTATACGGGATATGAGTCCTTTGTAACACCTATATTCCAAATATTCTCTCTCATCTTATAAAGTTCTCATCTTATAAAGCACCTGTACTTTTAAAGGTGCTTCTGTGTCTTGTTGAAATATTTTCCTACTTCAGGGTTAAGAAGGTAATATCCTGTAGAGGACCACTGTTCAATAGAATTTTCTACAGTGTGGAAATTTTCTGTATCTGAACTGTCCAATATGATAACCCACTCTCCATATTTGGCTGTTGGTTAGTGAAAACTAAATTTTGAATTTTAATTAATTTAAAATTAAATATAAATAGTCACACTTGGCTAGTGGTAAAGGATAATGTACTTTTAGAAACTATCATTTTACCTTTCAAATTTAGGTCTGTAATCCAATGGAATTACCATTGAGGTCATGGTCAGATTGACCAATTCTTTTTTTGCAGTTAGTCCAGGTTAATTACTGAAAAGACCATTTTTAAACCCAATAATTATTGGCCCCATTGTCATAAATCAGATGACCTTTATAAGTCTGTTTCTGGACTCTATTCTGGTCCATTGGTATTTATCTTTGTGCTGATACTGTACTATTTTAATTACTGTAACTTATAATCTGATAGCATAACTTCTCCAATTTTGTTGTACTTTTTCAGAATTTTCTTGGGCATTCTTGGTCTTTTGCATTTTTGTACTGATTTTAGAACTGACTTGTCAATTTCCATTAAAAATTTGCTGAGATTTTATTGAGATTACATTGATTATATGGATCAGTTTGGAGAGACTTGACATCTTATTGAGTCTTATAGACCATGAAAGCAACATATCCTTTTATATATCTAGTTCTTTCAGTAATGGCGGATTATTTTGTGGGAAGGTCTTATCTTTTGATGTCACTCTTAGGTATTTGATGGGTTTTGATGTTATTGTAAATGGCATAGTTTTGCTTTTCATTTCCTAATTGTTTTGCTAGTATATAGAAATATAATTAATTTTTTTATTATTGATTTGAATCCAACAAACTTGCTTAAAATTCACTTATTAGTGAATAATTTATCCATAGACTCTTGGATTTTCTATGATAGTTTTATTTTTCTTCTTCAGTTCTTAAAAGCTTATATTTCTATAAGTTTTTAGACCCTTTGCCCTACTTTGCATTTGTCTATTGACTTTATTTATGGCATTTTTTGCTTTGCAGTATGTTTTCATTTGCCAACTACATTGTCACATATGGATTTTCTAATAAGATACATGCCTTATTACATAGGTTGATACCACCAACGTGATGTTGAATGGAAATAGCAACACCAAAGATTTTTTTCTTGCTAACCCTAGAGTGAAGTCTTTCAATATTTCCAATTAAATATGGTGTTTGCTGTAGGTTTTGTATGGAAAACCTTTATCAGATTAAGGATGTTTCTGTTCTTAGTTTACTGATAGTTTTTATTATGGAAGCTGTTGAATATATTCTTATTAACCTTTCTTACACAAAAGGTAGCATGCTATATCTGCATTTTTACTTTGCTTTATTCACTTAGTAGTGTATCTGGGAAATCACCTCATATTTCATGGGGATTTCACTAATTTTACTTTTAAAAAACAACTTTATATTACTCCATTACATGGAAGTGTTATAATTTGTTCAGTATCTTATATAAAGGTATTTGGGTTATTTCCAATATTTTGTCATTATAAATAATGACATATGGGATAACTTTATGCTTACGTATTTTTGCATTTTGGAGGGGTTTCTCCAGGTGAATTCTTAGAGGTGTTTTCAGGTAAATTTCTATGAGTAGGGTTTCTCTGTTAAAACAAATAGTTCTATACTTTGTTAGATGTTGTCAGATTCCTTGCCATTGGGATGACAACATTCTGTTTTCCCTCCAGCAATGAATGAGAGTGCTTGTTTTCCCATACCTTTGCCAAAAAAAAAAAAAAAAAAAAAAAAAAAATTCAATTTTTGCCAATCTGATAGGTGGAAAAGAATATTTCTGTGCTGTTTCAATTTAGATTTCTCTTATTTTCAGTGAAGTTGAATATCTTTTTATATTTCGGAGACTTTTTATGTCCTTTTTTGTGAATTTTGTACTCACATTTTATACAGTTTTCTATTTTTCTTTTAAGTAAGTCTTCTTGACTTTTAAAGGCTCTTTGTAAAATAAAATAAAGTGAAATCTCTTTGTATACAGTAATATACATTATGTATGAAAATGTTCTAAGAATTTTGATGATGTTATTTTCCTCTGAAGGAGACTTAATTTTCTTTTGGTAGGCGTTCATAGTAGGTGCAGATCATCTCGATTCATCAGCAATGGGGGTTTACCATGGCCTGCTCTTTGGTAGGCCTTGAACTCCAACTTTTGTCTTTCCCATGTGAGACTGCCTGAATGTCTGCTTAGGTTTTTAATCTCTTAGCTGCTTTCTGCTTGGCTAAGAAACCTTTTCACTCCATGTATATCCACAAATGCCGGAAGGAGAAAATGCACGTTGAACTTTTCTCTCTGCAATATCATTTTTCTCTGAATCTCAGCCTCTTTGGAAACCCTGAATTCTATTATGTTTCCCAGACCAGTGGGGAAGCCACCATCACTCATGGATGCTTTTTTTTTTTTTTTTTTTTTTTTTTTTTAGTAAAAATAGAGGTTCATTGTATCCACTCCGTTGGCTGTCCAATATTTTCACACATCTTTTTAAACACATACAAACACCTTAAATGTTCTTCAGTCAAATGAAACAACACACATGCAGTTGAAAATACAATTACCTCTTTTTCAAACAAAGAAATAATACCAGATATAAATCTCTTCCTGTAACCTAGCTCAAATCTTGGATTATCTTTTATAGTATACATTGTTTCCCTTCAAGGAATTGAGTATGGCAACTCATTGTCTAAATGAAATAATCATTCATGTCCACTATATCTAGTATATATTGGTGGAAAAAGTAATGAAGAAATAAATACTCAGTAATTAAAACAAACAAAAACAAATAGTGACAAGACCAACCATCCTGGGATGTATGGCTGCTTTTCTCTTAACCTCTGTGATCTGCACCACAGATCTCTAGATGTCCCTAAGGAGGAGAAGTGGATACAATACAGAGCTTCCTTCAATGCTCAGTGTATTGCCTTTCTAAGAGAATCTCAGCTCCTGAAATTCTGCTTGCGTGGGTTTGTTCTTTAGTGCCTTCAATGGATTTTTGTTTAATTTCTTTAATTTTATCTAGTTTTCATAGTAGTTCTCAGTGGAAAAGTTGGTGTATTAAAATCCATTTTTTCAAATATGGGATGGAGGACTGGTAATGTAGCTCAGTAGGAGGGTGATTGCCTAGCATGTGAGAGCCCTGTACTGCTAAACAAAAACAAAAACATTCCAAGAAAGTTGTAATGGATGTCTCTGCTAACATTTTGGTGGATTCTCAATCTGTTTCTTTTAACATACTTATACTTTTATGACTATGAACATGCTATTTATACAAGTCTGTGTTCTAATTTTATATGGTGGTGTCCAACAGTTGGACAGTGGGGTATTTCCTTTTCATAAATTGTGCTCTTGTGAACATATGTCTACAAAAGTGTTTTTCTGTATTTGGAATTATTAAAATATAGAATTACTAGTTTATTTTTGTTATTGCTTTCTCTGAAGACGTTAGGAATTTCTCTTTATTCCTGGCATGGTGAAATTTACTAGTAATGTGTCTTTGCTTGGGTCTCTTTATCCATTGTTCTAACCTTTTTGGGGCCTTTCTATCTGCAAACCCATGAACTTGAGTTTTGGAACACTGCCTTGTGTTTTGCTATGATGTCATTCACTACATTCTCTCTGATTTTTCTAATTCAAAGTCTTTTGGGCACCCTCTGAACCTGTAATTGTAATCCTGTTTTACATATTATTGTTATATTTCCTGTTTTCTGGTAGATTTTTCATTTTTATCTTCCAAACCTCTTATTTAAAATTGATTTCT
This sequence comes from Spermophilus citellus, assembly GCF_964194105.1. Classification (NCBI taxonomy): domain Eukaryota; kingdom Metazoa; phylum Chordata; class Mammalia; order Rodentia; family Sciuridae; genus Spermophilus; species Spermophilus citellus. The sequence continues at coordinate 71,096,203 of NC_138193.1, read as the reverse complement.
ATTATATTTTGTCTTTTGAAAAGCTCTTTTAGATGCACAGAATGTTTCTTTTTAGTAGCTTCTTGTTCTTTTTTCAATATATCACAGTATTCTCTCTTATTCTTCTGAGAATATTAATTATTTTTTCTTCTGTCTCCTTCATTGCCTCTACTCTGTGAGTATTCCTTTCTCTTCCTCTTTATTTGTATTGGTCTTTAACTTTGATTTAAGTTCATTGCTTTCACTAAATATGGGCAGCTTTTGGACTTCTTTTTCTATATAAAAGCAAGGCCCTGAGGCTCAGCGGTAGATCACATGCCTAGCATGTGCAAGGCCCTGGGTTCAATCCTCAGCACCACATAAAAATAAAATAAAGATATTGTGTCCATCTACAACTAAAAAATAAAATATTTTTTAAAAAAGAGCGAGACCCTGAAAAGCTGATGGGATCCTTTGTGGAAGGGGACAGGGCTTGTCACTTGACTTCATCATGGGGGATAAAGATGGTATGCCAGTTTTTTGTTTTGTTTTGTTTTTTTTTTTTTTTTTTTTTTTTTTTTTTTTTTAGTAGAGGATGCTAAAATGTCAGATGTAAGAGGGCTTTCTCCTGTGTTGGTCAATTTTTCTAGAAAGGAATGCTCCAATCTCTTGGCTGGGGGTTGTAGTGGCCTGACAGCTGGTGTTCCAGTGGCCACATAGGGAGGGATCTGTGGTTCAGAAGGTCGACTCTCAGCCCCCAATATGGGCTTTAGCCTGTCCTCAGCAGGGCAGTCTTACCAGAGAGGAGGTCTTCCAGACTTCCTCAGGGGTTGGAGGAGATCTATGGTAAACTAAACATCCTTTATACAAGCTTTCAACTAGTCCTCTCCCTGCATCCCATCCTGGACCCCTGCCTTCAGATATCTCAAGTCCTCCAGCTTTGAGCCCTTCCAGGTTTCTTTCTTTGAACTGGCTGCTGCTTCCTGGCTTCCCCCTCCTCCTCCCACCCTCGCCCTGGTTGCTTAGATTTTTAGGGCTCTAAAATCAGTCAGCACTTACTCATTTGCCTTCCGGCTCCTTTTCGTCTTTTAAAGCTTCTTTTTAAGCTTCTTTTTCATACTTTCTCCTTCTCTTTGTCTTCGTGGGTTTGTGTCTTTTAAAATAACTCATTATCTTTTCAGTTTTAGTTTTGGTGAGAAGCTTAGATAACTTCTAGCTTTAACACTAAAAGTCCTGCACTGGGGTTTTGAATGTGATGGACTATCTTTTTCATTTTTAAAAGTTTTTCTTTGCTTTTAGTTTTCTTTGCTCTGTTTTCTTCTGTATTATTCTTGACATGTAGTGTTTATACCTTCTTTTATCCTTTTAAAAAAATTTTTGGCTTTTATTAGTGCATTATAGTTGCACATAATAGTTGGGTTCAAGGGGCTGGGATTGTGGCTCAGCAGTGGAGGGCTCGCCTAGCACGGGCGCGACCCAGGTTTGATTCTCAGCACCACATAAAAATAAAAGCATTGTGTTGTGTCCATTTACAAAAAAAAAAAAAAAAAGATTTTCTCTCTCTCTCTTTTAAAAAAAAAAGATAGTTGGGTAGTTGGGTTCATTTTAACATAATCATACATGCATGGAATTTAGTTTACTCCAATTAGTCCCCGGTCCCCCCCTGTTCCCTTCCCTATTCCCTCCGGCTATTCCCTTTCCTCTCCTCTACTGGTCTGCCTTCTTTCTTTTATCTTTTTTTTAAATGATTGTTTTAGCATTTTTTTAGTTTTATTGATTTTATTTTTTAAATACACAATAGCAAAATGCATTACAATTCTTACTACACGTATAGAGTGCAGTTTTTCATATCTTTGTATATATAGTATGTTCATGCCAATTCATGCCTTTATACATGTACTTTTTTTGGCATTACAATTCTTATTACACATATGTACCACAATTTTTCATATCTCTGTTTGTATATAAAGTATGTTGACACTCCATTCAAGTCTTCATACATGTACTTTGGATAATGTCCACCACATTCCACCATCCTTGCTAATCCCCTGCCCCTACCCTTTTCCTCCCACCCCTCTTCACTATCTAGAATTCGTCTTATCCTCCCATACTCCCCTTCCTTATCCCACTATGAATCGGCCTCCTTATATCAGAGAAAACATTTGGCATTTGTTTTTTTTTATATTGGCTAACTTCACTTAGCATTATCTTCTCCAACACCATCCATTTACCTGCAAATGTCATGATTTTATTCTCTTTTAATTCGATTGTGTATATATGCCACATTTTTTTAAATCCATACTTCCACTGAAGGGCATCTAGGTTGGCTCCACAGTTTAGCTATTGTGAATTGTGCTGCTATGAACATTGATGTGGCTTTGTTCCTTTAGTATGCTATTTTTAAGTCCTTTGAGTATAGTCCGAGGAGAGGGATAGCTGGGTTAAATGGTGGTTCCATTCCCAGATTTCCAAGGAATCTCCATACTGCTTTCCCTATTGGCTGTACCAATTTGCGGTCTCACCAGCAATGTATGAGTGTATCTTTTTCCCCACATCCTCGCCAACATTTATTGTTGTTTGTCTTCATAATAGCTACCATTCTGACTGAAGTGAGATGATTTCTTAGAGAAGTTTTGATTTGCATTTCTCTGATTGCTAGAGATGATGAACATTTTTCATATATTTGTTGATTGATTGTATATCCTCTTCTGAGAAGTGTCTGTTCTTCTCAGCAAAAGAAACAATCTGTGAGGTGAACAGAGAGCCTACATCCTGGGACCAAATTTTTACCCCTCACACATCAGATAGAGCACTAATCTCTAGGGTACATAAAGAACTCAAAAGGCTAAGCACCGAAAAAACAAATAACTCAATCAACAAATGGGCCAAGGATCTTTTATCTTTTTATTAATTTAAATATGTTTACAATATTTCAAAGTGTTCTATTGTTTCCAAGTCTTACGGGGGGTGGGGAGTCAGTGGAGCTAATTTTCTTGTTCCTGTGTCTCCTGATTCTTCCTCATGGTGGTTTGTCTTCTATGGTTCTATGTAATATGGTTTTTGGTAGGTGTCTCGAGGACGCTGGTTTTAAAGACATCCCCACAGAGTAGGATTCATCTTTGTTTATGCATGGACAGAAGGTGCCCTTCCTTACAGTCTCTCTTATTTCTCAGCCGTTATGTACGTGGCTTCTGGAATGTTCTAGTTTGTCATCTTTGCTTGACTGTCTCTTGCTCATCTCTTAGATCTCTGTAGAAGTGGTTTTCTCTGGGACACTTTTCTGATCCCCTATCCCATGTTCTTCCCAAGCGCCCTGTGCTGCTTCCATTGTAGTACCTATGTTACCCTTTAGCATAGACATCCATTTGTTTTCCTCTCTCTTCTGTATGAAGACTAAATTCTGGGAGGCCAGTCTCAATGGTGTCTTCTTCACTGTGAAAAACATAGTGCCTACCAAAGTACCTGGCCCTAACTAGGTGTTGGTAAATATTTTCTAAATGAATATGATGTTGTGTCTTGTTTTAAGAGGCTTTGCAAGGATGGATTACAGATTGTTCTGAGAGCATTATTTTTTGCCCTGGTTTTTCTATATTACAGGTTCTTCCTTCGTAAACAACGTGGGGGCAATGCAGGGATGCTCTGCAAGCATGAATTGTGGAGGGCATAGATGGTTTTCAGGTTGCTTTGTACAGCTGTCAAAGGCAAAATTGCCACAAATTTTAAGATCTAATTGGCTTTCATTTGTTATTCTAGAACTGGGCCACACCTCATTCTGTAAAGTAGAATGGATGTTCGGATGAGTTCAGCAGAGGAAGCTGGCCTTATAGGCAAAAGGGCAAAAGCAAGCAGAAATAGGAAACAAAAAGCAGATAGGTAATATTTATTTTCTTTATGGAGTTAAAACAGAGTTGTCATATTACAATGACTCATAGAGTGGAATCTCCAGGGGTTTTCAGTTTATTTTTTTAACTGTTTCAAAATTCTGTTTGATTATATGGCTCCATTCTGGTTTGGTCTGGTCTGCTGGGACACTAATCCAAAACAATGTACTTGTATAAACTTTGTTGAATGCAACTATCCCGATTCTTCCAGTTAATTGTCACTTCCACATATATCATGTAAATGGGGCACGTGCTTGAAAACAAAAAATCATGCAATGCTTGGGACGTAGCTTATGTTGCAGGCTTGCTGTGGCTCCAGTCTTACAATGAAGCAGCTTCCATTAAGAGAATGTGTTGGATTCAGTTTTTTGCTTGTGAACTGTGTGACTGTGAAACAGCTGTGTAACTGTCTGTTATGTTGATAGAGCCCTCTTTATGGAAGAATTGCCAAATTATATAAGTAATTATTAATACATACAACTAATAATTAAGCCTCAAGTTTACAGTGGTTTTGACTGATATTTCTTGTATTACCCTCAAAACTGGAGTTGGAATACTGCCTAAATCTTTTTTTCTTTTTTAGCTGAATGAATAACTTTAGTTTTTTTTGGAGTATTTCTATGGTAATACTAGAATGGAGAATGGTAGTGACTATTATAAAATTGTGGGGAAATACTGTACTTCACTCATTCTGGAAATAGCAAGTATTTGTTAATATTTATTGAAGGCTTATTACATGCCAGGCATTCTTCTAGAAACTTGACATGTACCAACTTGTTTAATTCAAAAGAAATGTTGAGTTAGCAACAGTAAATCTTTATAATCCAGGAGAAAGCATTCAGAATCTGTTCAAAGTGAAATACAATTTAATTATAATCCAAATATTAGGTTGTGCTAAAATGATAACTGTAATTTTTTGACTGTTTTGTGTGAACTTACTTTAAGTTTCTAGTGATGCCTAATGATGGACTAGTTTTCCCGGTGAAGGTAACTAAAAAGTTTGGATGAACAACAACTTCAACTTCAACAACTCCTCCTCCTTCTCCTCCTCCTCCTCCTTCTCCTTCTCCTTCTTTAAATCTAAAAGCATCAAAAAATTAATAGACTTCTATTTATCTATTGACTAGTATCTAGGTCTGTATCTATCCATATGTCTACTGAATTATATAGATCTATCAATGTCTTTGTCTGTATCTATCTAGAAAGATTTATTAGAATAAAAAAAATTGCTTCATGTGATTATGAAGTCTAAGAAGCCTTATATTCTGCCCTACACAGCTGGAGACCCAGGAAAACCAGTGGCATAGTTAAAAGGCAGGAGAATTGGAGGGTTGATAGTATAGACTCCAGTTTATTTCTTCTTCTTCTTCTTCTTTTTTTTTTTTTTTACAGTTGTTCTATTTCATTTTATTTTTGAAATAAGATTTTACTGTATTTTAAAATGTAGTCATATTTTTTGTTGAAAAATAGCTGATGCGGGAAAAAGAATTCTAAATAAATGCAAGCTCAATTACCTTTTAGAAGTTTAACACACTCATGTAAACAACACTGTCTTTCAGAAGGAAATAAAAGAACACTAGATGGTAACTTGAATTCACATATACCAAAAAAAAAAAAAAAATGGTACATGACTAAGATCCCGGAATGAACCACTCTTGTCCCTTCTTCCAGTCATTTCCTTCCTCAAAGAATAAGCACTATCCAGACTTCTAACCCTCTAGGTAAATTCTTCCTAGTTTTAAACACTATATAAATGTAATTATAAGGTATGTGTTTTGTGTCTGGCTTCTTTCATTTGATGCTACATTTACACAGTATATCCGTGATGAGGCTGTGGTTGTAATTTGCTCATTCTTTCTGATGTATAGGATTTCATTATGTGATTATACTTAATATGTTTATCAGTTATACAATTGATGGATATTTAGATAGTTTCTATATTAGGGGTAGCACTGCTATAAATGTTTTTGCATAATCCCTTTCAAGAAATATAAGTGCATATATGTATGTATGTTCACATATCTATATGTATATATGTATAAACACATACATACACATTTTTCTTGAATATATGACTAGTCTTATAATACTGAATTATAAGAGGTACATGTGTTCAACCTAATTCAATATTCCCAAATATTATCCAAAGTAGTTGTACAAATGCACATTTCCTCTGTCAGTGTATGACAGTTTAGCTGCTGTATACCTATACTAATATTTTGTATTGTTTTTTAAATTTATTTCAGTACATTTCTTAAGGCCTGAGAACTGGGAGCATGGAAGACAGGAGAAGGTCAATGTCCAGCTCAAGCAGTCAGGCAGAGTTAATTCTACCTTCCTCTGCCTCTTTGTTCTGGTTAGGCACTCAGTGGTTTGGATAATGCCCACCCATTGTGGAGGGCCATCTGCTTTACCCAATCCATCAATCCAAATGCTAATCTCTTCTGGAAACACCTTCAGATACACCAGGAAATAAAGTTTAACTAGTTATCAGGGCATCCAGTGGCCTAGTCAAGTTGACAAAATTAGCACTCAGGGAGCTTGGATTGATAAAGCTTTCAGGACTTCAGGAGCCTGGTGAAAACAAGCAAAAAATTCTTTGTGGAGAGTGATAGCATTCATACTTGAAGGTATTTATACAAATCTGTTTTCATATACAGTGCCCAGTTGTGGTCAGAGATGCCTAGGCATGTGAATAGATAGAAGGAACAAAAGGAACAACAATCAGCAAAAATATGTAGCATGTATTTTTTGATGATTCAGAAGAGGAAAAGAGAAAATGGGTAGGAACAATATTTGAAGATACAGTAACTGAAATTTTTCTAGAAACGATGGAAGACATCAATTCTCATAATTAAGAAACTCACAGAATCCCAGTTGGGATACACAAAAAGAAACCCACACCTAGACATATAATAGTGAATCTGCAGATAATCCAAGATGAAGAGAAAATAGGAAAAGCTTCCAGAGGAAAAAAGAGATTACCTTCATAGGAGAACAGTTGACTGATAGCTGATTTCTCAACAGTAACAATGGGAGAAAGAAGTGGGGAGATAAAGTGTTTCAGGCAGACAAAGCAAAACAAAACAACAACAACAAAAAACCTGAGAAGTTTTGTTGCCAGTGAACTGTACTAAAAGAAATTTTAAAGGATATTTTTTCAGCAGAAGGGAAGTCAAAGATGTGGAAGTGTCTGGTGGTAAATAGCGTGGATAAATGAAAAATATATTGAAAAATAGTAATAATAGCTTCGAAGTTTTAAAAAATATGTAGAATTTTAAAAATGCATAACAACAATAACACTTTAGTTGAAAGGGGCTAAATGGGCTTAAAGTGTTGAGTTTTTTTCTGGGAAGAGTGTCAAAGTATGGATTAATGTTAAGCTTTTACAAGTCAAGGGTATAAGGCTGGGGATATAGCTCAGAGATAGAGTGCTGGCCTAGCATGTGTAAGACCCGGGTTCATTTCCAGTACCTCAAATCAGACCAACCAATCAACAAACAAAAAAGAAGTCAAGAGTATATGTTATAATTTCTGGAGTAACTTGCAAAAGAATATACAAATTAGTTTATGAAATAAACCTCTCACTTTTGGTTAAAAAATTGCCAACATAGCTAACCTCTTATGTATTCCTAGTGCTACTTTCTTTAGCACTTAGGGAATAAGTATACATATGTGAAGGAGTGGTATCTCAAGTCTTACTGATTAGGTTCAGACCAAGAGGCAAATGAATGCATCCATTGTCTCCTAGTGGAAATTACTAAGAAGAAATGGATTCCTGCATCTTGCTAACTGCCTACGTGTCCAAATTGTATTCCACTAGACTCTGGGAGTCATTTCCATACCCTGCTGAAAAAGATTAGAGGTTTCCAACTATCCAGAATCACTTACTCAAGGGCTCCTTGAGTAAGAACGTCTCCTTCCCCCACCTCTTTTGGTTTTATTTAATTAATTCATTCATTCATTCATTTAGTTGTAGATGGACTCGGTACCCTTATTTATTTTTATGTGGTGCTGGGGATCAAACCCAGGGCTTCACACATGCAAAGTGAGTGCTCTACCACTGAGCCATAACCCCATCCCCATTGGTTTTATTTTAAACCAAAGATTTTTGAGAGAATTTTCTGCTGGCATTCCTCTTCTCATCCCTTGAATCCTACACATGACCCAAGAGTAAAGTTTGAGGTCAGACAAATAAAATTATATGTAATACTTGTGGAAACTTCCTTTCTTCCTGATTTTTTGGTTTGTTTTTGGGCTTGAATATAGACGAGGAAATCAGAGAGTTCTCTCCCTCAAGGTGTCGGTAGGATTCCTTATATACTACAGGATCAAGCCTCAGGCTCTGATTCTGGGACATTGCTCTGATGTAGCATTTCACATTTAGCCTCATTATCACTATTACTCAGTATCCATTCTTTTATAGTCAAATTGATCTATGTACATTTTTACTTAGTTTTTAATTTGATCCAGATTTTTCTTTTTTAATCATGGAAAACTAATTTTTAATTACTTGATACATGAATAAATTTTCTCCTGAACTTTAGAACACCACAGATAAAGCTTTTGGGTTTTTTTTTAAATAAGTTTGATGAACATCCTTTCAAATTTTTATGTTCACGTATTTACCCAAAACATACAGAATATTGCTTTGCATTTCTTCTGTTTAACATAATTTCCCATTAATAAACTTACAGGTTCCTTAAGTTTTTTTTGCATTTCAAATAGTGTTTCAATGAATATTTGTACACATGAGGGAGTGCCCTCTGGGGAGATACATAGCGGTGGAGTTGGATGGTCATAGGGATGCCCATTTTCAATTTTTATATCTTCTGCAGACCTGCACTGCAAGAGGCAACAAGCCTAAAGGGTATGTATTTTACCATGACCTTGCCAATATATGACTATCAAATTTAATTCGTTTTTGCCAAATGTGATACTGTCTGGGTTTTCTTTCTTACATGCAGAAATAAGTTTTTGAATGTTCCATCTTTTCCTCACACGAGTAAACCTTGACAGATAACCACTGCTCTTGCCCTAGAATTTAGAAGACTTCAAAGATGGTGGGGGTGTATGTGAGATTCCCTCTCTCCCACCTCTGCTTTAAAATTAAGAGAGTTTTTAACTAGAAAAGGAATCTGGGACAGATCAAAAGAAGGGAAGTTACCCTTCGTGTCTGGGTAAAACAGGCCTTCTGAATACAGAAGGATGAGGCTTAGCGTGATAAATGGTGACTAGTAGTGTTTTTATTAATCTGGGAAATGCTGAGTTTGGTAATCAGTGTCTTTGAGGTTTATGCTAGTGGAGTTAATCCCAAGGCATTTTAGAAACTAGATTTTTTAGCTTCTCTGCTCCATGATTTAAGTCCTTCTTTATTCTTAGTGGCAGTGCAACTAAATGACAAGTCTCATCACTGCTGAGAGAATTTTTCCTTATCATTATTTGATCTGATTTTAAATGGATTATAAATGTCACAGTACTCACAGTTTATGGAATGCACTTATTCAATATTATAAACTTGAACTTTGCTTTTTTTGTGAATTAGAAAATAGAATAGCATTTTTTTTCTTTTTAAAAAAAAGAAAGGAAAAAAGATTTCTTGAGATATTGCAGCATATTTATATTGATAATTAGAGTACTTAACACGTTAAAAAGTGAAATGTACATCTTCCATTCACATACATTATTGAACAATAAATTATAATATTCCATAAAAAAGAAAATAGAATAGAAAATAATATACTTTGTTTTTTTATGACTGCTTAATTGAAGAAGAGCATAAAGGAAAGTGCATGTTTTCATCTATCTTGGGAGAAGTACCAGGAATTAAGCAAATCTTGGTACTTCCATGTTTATAGTTACTAACAAGGAAGTTGACTAGGCATTTTCTATTTTCAGAGTAGTTTACTAGTTTAAGGAATGCTTTAATATATGAATGTAAATCAAATATTTGGTTAATCATTCTGAAAATCGTAAGGGTGCAAAAGTAGACATTTGCAATTTGGTTGAAAGAGCTTTTTATTGGCATGAATCATAAGCTCTGGATATCAATTTATATTTTAATATGGCTACATTTATGATGTTATAAACAAAACAATAAACAAGCCTAATCATAAGTACCTATTCTTTATATTACAAACATAGGGTCTTTTAAAAATTATTTTGGAATAATTTTAGATTTAGAGAAAAATAGCAAGAATAGTACACAGATTTCATCCATTCTTACTTGGACATATTTGCCTCATTTTCCCTCTTTGTAGATACATATTAATATTACTTTTTTCTGGATCATTTGAAAGTAGGTTGCATACATTATTCCCCTTTACCTGTAATACTAAAGCATGTAATTTTAAGAGCAAGAATATTATCTTACATAATTACAATACAGTTACTAAATTCAGGAAGTTTAATATCAACCTAATACTGTTACCTTGTCTACCAATCAAGTCATTTCAATAATTGCCTTTAGGGCAACTTTAGTTGCAGTATAGGATTAGGGCAACTTTAGTTGCAGTATAGGATTAGAGCAACTTTAGTTGCAGTATAGGATGTAACCTGGACCATATCTTTTACTTTGTTTGTCATGAATTTTAGTTTCCTTTAGTCTAGAGAAGTGCTTCAGTCTCTATCCTAGGGCATTGAGAGTTTTGAATAATATAGTTATTTTATAGAATGTCCCTCAAGTTGCTGTATCTGTTGGTTCCTCCTGACTAGATTCAGGGTATGTCTGTTTGACTGGCGTACCTCAAGAGTGATAGTGTTTCCTCCTCAGAACCTCAACTCTGAAGATGCATGATGTCTATTTGCTTATTATTGGTGATATTAAATCTGATTGTGTTAAAATTGATTATTAAAGTGTTATTCAGTTTTTCATTATAGCTATTATTTTTCCTTTTATAATTAATAAGTAACTTGTGGAAAAAATACTGTAAGACTGCATAAATATATTATTCCTCATCAAACTTCTCCCACAATCAAATTTAATATCTGTTACTAATTTAGATCTGACGTTAGGGCTTTTAAAAACTTGATAACTCACATGAATGAATCGTATCATTATGTGCAACTATGGTGCACCAATAAAAAATAACAATGACTTAAAAAAGTAAAAAACTTGATAATTCCTTCTGTATTTATTATCAGCATTTTGCTATAATGAAGGGTTTCCTGCCCTTATTCATTCTGATGCTCAAATTATCCCCAGGGCCTGTAGGAGGCCCTTTAATTGATATCCTTTGTCCTTTTTTGACAGATGCTTATGATTTTTAAAAACATTTTATTACTTTTTGGCATAATTAGCCATTCTAGATCCATCTCATGTTTTCCTTTCCCCAGAACTTGAATCTACCATTTTTTCCAAGGAGCCCTGATTCTTTTATTGTTGTTGTTGTTGGGGGGGGGTACCAGGGATTTAACTCAGGGGCAATTAATCACTGACCCACATCCCCAACCCTATTTTGTATTTTATTTAGAGACAGGGTTTGCTAAGTTGCTTAGTGCTTCGTCATTGCTGAGGCTGGTTTTGAACTTGTGATCCTTCTGCCTCAGCCTCCCAAACCACTGGGATTACTGGTATGCACCACTGCGCCTAACCCCCTGGTTCTTTAGTGGGACTGGTATTTAAAATCCATTATTCATGGAACATGAACTGGAACATAATTGTTTCTTGGTATTTTCTGCAGATAGAGCTGAGAAATACCTGTACTCTTGGCCTTCTGTATCCATGGATTCTGACTGTGTGGATTCAACCAACCCTGGATTAAAAATTTCATGGAAAAATTGCATCTGTACTGCACTTGTACAGACTTTTTTTGCTTGTTATTGTTCCCTAAACATATAACAACTATTTATGTAGCATTTATCTTGTATTAGTTGTCATAAATGATCTGGAGATGACTTGAAGTATATGGGAGGATGTGCATAGGTTACATGTGCATCCCTATGCCATTTTGTTTAAGGGGCTTGAGCATCTGCAGATTTTGGTGTGTACTGAAGGTCCTGGAACCAATCTCAATGTGTACTGAGGGACAACCATCCCTGTGAATACTCATAGATACTGATAAAAAGTCAGATTAAAAAAACATGAGTTTATACTGATACTTTCACTTCTAACACATCTCTTTTAATTATTTTTTATATTAATTTTTTAGGGTTTTAAAATTTTTATTTGTTTTAGTTATACATGACAGTAGAATGTATTTTGACATACATACATGGAGTACAACTTCCCATTCTTGTGTCTGTACATGATGTGGAATTATACTGGTTGTGTGTTCATATATGAACATCGGAAATTAATGCTCATTTCATTCTACTGTCTTTCCTATTCCAATTCCCCCTCTCTTCCCTTTATTCCCCTTTGTCTAATCCAAAGTATTTCTATTCTTCCCTCCCTTACCTTTGTATTGTGAATTAGCAACTGTGTATCAGAGAGAACATTTGGCCTTTGGTTTTTTGGGGATTGCCTTCTTTCACTTAGCATGATATTCTCCAGTTCCATCCATTTACCAGAAAATGCCATAATTTCATTCTTCTTTATGGCTGATTTATACTCTGGTGTGTGTGTGTGTGTGTGTGTGTGTGTGTGTGTTTGTGTGTATAATCTCACATTTTCTTTATCCATTCATCTGTTTAAGGGCACCTAGGTTAGTTCCAAAGCTTTGCTATTGTGAATTGAGCTGCTATAAACATGGATATGGCTGTGTCACTATAGTATGCTGATTTTAAGTCCTTTGGGTATATATCAAGGAGTGGGATAACTGACTCAAATGGTGGTTCCATTCCAAGTGTGTGAGGAATCTCCATACTTTTTTCCATAGTGGTTCCACCAATTTGCAATCCCACCAGTGATGTATGAGGGTACCTTTATCCCCACATCCTCACCAACATTTATTATTACTTGTATTCTTTTTATTTTTAATTTGCTCTAATTAGTTACACAAGACAGTAGAATGCATTTTGACACATTGTACATAAATGGAGCACAACTTCTCCTTCCTCTGACTTTACATGGAGCAGAATTGCATCAGTAGTATAATCATACATGTATATATGGTGTGGTAACCAACACATGTTTTCACTCCAAATTCCTCCTTGTCCTCCTTCCTTTCTTATTTGTATCTATTTCCTTCCATAGTAAGAAACCTGATTCACAAAGATATAAATATATGGACCCACTTGATAATCCTGCAAAATACGTAGTCTCAGTATTACTAGACCCACTGACTATGAAAAACAAAACTACTAAGACAAGTTGAAGATTTATTTTTAATTCTTTTTTCTTTAGGCTAAGGGTAAATAGTAAAAGTTATTTGATGACTTAGTTCTGTTTTTCAGAATTCAGCATGGTTATGTTACTTATTTTAAATATAGTTGAGTTAACTTATTTTGGTTTGCATTCAGTTTTGAGGTCTTTCCCCCTACCTTTGTTGATTTAACTTAATTTTTGAATATTTATAGAACAGTAACAATTTCAAACCTCAAGACTATCCCCCAAATTAAATAAATAAAAGAAAGAAAAAAGATGTGTTTAAAGAAGTATCAGAAGTATAAGATTCTTTTGTTATTGTTATTTATTTATTTAAAAATATTTTAACTAATAGATGGACATAATACCTTTATTTTATTTTTATGTGGTGCTGAGGATCGAACCCAGTGCCTCACACATGCAAGGCGAGCGCTCTACCACTGAGCCACAACCCCAGCCTCTCTTTTGTTATTTTAAAGCTAACTATCTGCTTTTAATGAGTATTGATAATTTAAAATCAAACATAGTGTATGGTTAAATGCTTGTTTTTTGTTTTTTGTTTTTTTTTGGATAAGTAAGTGTGTAGGGGATATTGGTGTCTGTTCTCCAAGGCACAAAGGATACTTGGAATGAAACAGTCTTTGTCCTTCTACCAGGAGCTGAAGAGAGAGAATGTAGTTCAAAATGTTTAAGGTACAGATTGGGGATAACATTAATTTCATTGGAAAAATCCTTAGTAACCCCTAGAGTGGAGCTTGGAAGGCCTTGGAACTTTCCCTGTATAACTCTCAGATAGTGCCTCCCAGCCCTCTTCTCTGCTAGACTGAGGCTGGGAAGTGAGGTTCAAGATCCTCAGCCCTCCCCAAACTATCTTGGTAGTTCTATGTCATCTCTGAGGGTTTTGAACCAGGAATTAGGTGGAAGTTGAGAGAAAGGGATATTTTCAGGTCTCTGGGCTTCTCTCCTTTGATCTCCTTATTTTGATTTCTAGTCAACATTTTATTTTGTTTAAGATTGGCAAAAAAAAAAAAAAAAATGGCTGAGCATTAAGTAACCTGTCCAGGGTCATCATTCAAACCCTGAGCTGTCTAATTATTTTTATCATGCCATTTTAGAAGTGTTGTAAAGAGCATCCATGTATGCTGTGCACCTGCCTATCAAATAAGATCAAGTCCACTAATTTCCTAATACAAAACAAACTGGCACAAAGTAGTCAGTGGGAATATTATCAGTCACACATTATGAAATTGGAAAACTCCAATGAGAACCATTTAAAGTAAATATGTGATTTGTGAGATTAGACCAAAAGGAAAAAGTTAAACTGATAATTAATTCAACATCTGATCCCCCCTAAGTAATCTAAATTCATTATCCCTCTTGCTTGTAAAAGATGGGGACACTCCACCTGTATGCAGGATTCAAGGTGCATTAACTGAAAGTTGCACCCATCTGCCTCTTGCTGCTCACATGGGCTTATTCACATCGCTTGTATTAATATTTTTTTCAGCAGCAAGAGTGAAATCCTCTAGCTTTAACTCTGGAGAGATAAAAATTAATTGTGCCTGCATCAATTAATACAAGCATGGGTTGAAAGGTGTACTTGATTTTTAAAAACATCTCTTATCAGTGCAGTGGCTCATTAAATAATATTCTACCCAGGGACAATCAAACCCAAGTTGGAGAAATGGGACAGCAAAAGGCCAAGGTGACCTTTCCAGCTTATTTCTGCTCAGTAATTGAGTGTAGAAGATTCCAAATTCTATTATTTAAATTCTTCTGTTTATAAAATTGCTTATCCTAAAATTTAGGCATGAGTGCTTTCATTAAGGCCTTTAGTGGATTTTCTTCATCTGGGGTTGCGGACATTTGATTAGTGGGAAATGGTAAGTTACACATATCAATAGTTAGCTAATGTTTTTCCCTTTCCAATAGTGTTTTTTTTTTCTTGCTACCTCTTTTTTGCCTTCATTATTAGGTCTTTCCAAAAAAAAATTTTTTTCAGTGCTAGAGATCATGCACTTTCTTATAAAAATAATATTTTCTGGATGTATTATTGTGAGTTGAAAAACCACCTACATTTCAAATCCAAGTGATTGTAAGTTTTAGAAGCAGTCAATATTTTTATTTTCAGCCTCTAGATTATTTATAATAACATGCACACATAAACAGATCTTAGAAACTATGTGCAGATTAAAGATTCTGTTGTAAGAACAGAAATGCTGATAGATTTTATATTATGGACATGTAAACAGTGGCCCCAAATTGTTGTAAATTACACATCCACACTTTTAAGCTGTTTTGATTTTTAAATTGCATTAATATTCTTTTCCAAATAAACTTAAACATGAAAATTTTTATTCTTTGTAGTTTATTTCTTACAGAATCTAGCATTATCTGTATTATGTAATAGATACATAATTAATAGTCTATTATCTTTTAGATTCTTAATAAAATATTTTAATCTTTCCTATATACATTGTTCTTTTTATTTTGAAATAATTTTAGACTTAGACTAATACAAAGAATGCCCATGTACCCTTCACCTAGATTCTCCAAATATTAATATTTTGTCACATTTGTATTAACATTCTCTTTCTCTTTGTCCCCCTTGTTCCCACCTCCTCATCTTATCCCTTCCTCCTTTCCCCTCTTCTTTCCTTTTTACATCTGTTTGTCCACCTATCCATCCTCCCATCCAACCATCTGTCTTTATATACATATATGCATACATATACAGACATGTAATTTTTAAAAAAATTATTTATTTTAATTAGGTATATATGACAGCAGCAGACATGTACTTTCTTCAGGAGCCATTTGAGAATAAGTTGCAGAACCAAATAACTCCCCTGCAACTTGTCGTTCCTAAAAATAAGGATGTGCTTTTGTATAACCATAGTCCCATTCTCAAAAATCAATAAATTAACATTTAAACAGTATTATTATCTGTAGATCTGACTAATATTATTATCTGTAGATCTGACTAGTATTATTATCTGTAGATCTGACTAAAATATTAGTTCTATAATGTTCTATAGAGCAAAAGAAAATCCCAGTTATAGTTAGATTTATTTATTAAGTCTTTTTAGTCTTCTTTAATGTAGCCTCACTTTTTGTCTTTCATGACCTTGATATTTTTGAAGAGTACAGCCAGTTATTTTGGAGAATGACTCTTAATTTGGGTGTGTCCAGAGTTTCCTCATCATCTGGGTTGTCTAGTTTGCCAGGAATATCATAGAAGTAGTACCGTTTTAGTCATCCTTTCCTCTGCTGTGACTAGAGGACCCAACCAGCACAATTGTAGAGGAGAAAAGTTTTATTTGAGGGAGGGCTCATGGTTTTAGAGGTCTTAGTCCATAGAAGGCTGGCTCCATTTCTTGGGGCTTGAGGTGAGGCTGAGCATCATGGCAGGGGAGTGTGGAGGAGGGAATCAGCTCACATCATAGTAATCAGGAAGCAGAGAGAGAGACTCCACTGGCCAGATACAAATATATACCCCATAGCCATATCCCTAGTGAATCACTTCCTCCAGCCACACCCCACCCGCCTCCATCCTATCAGAGAGCAATCCACTGATTAGGTTAAAGCTATAACTCAGTCATTTTTCCTCCAAACCTTCTTGCATTGTCTTACATGTAAGCCTTTGGGGGACACCATATCTAAACCTTGTTCTTAGTATTTAATATCAAGAGGTGCATGATGTTAATCTGTCCTGTTACTGGTGATGTTAACTTTGGTCAGTTGGTTTAGGTGTGCTCTGCCAGTTTTCTGTACTTTAAGTTACATTTTTTTCTTTGTAATTAATAATTATCTTTTAGGAAGACACTTTGAGACTATGTAAACATGTTTCTTGACAAACATTCACCCAGGAGTTTTAGCTTCAACTGATAATTCATTCCTTAATGAACCATTACTATAGTAGTTGTCAGATTAGATTTTTAAAAATTTTTAAATACGTATAATCTTTGTTTAGCTTCAGAATTTTCTCCAAGTTCTTAGTGTATGCCTTATTCTATTTGTGCAATAAATAGCATTTATTTATTTCTCATAAACAAATAACTGCAACCAATACTTTTTATGATAGTAGGATCATCTGCTACCATTTATTTGCAATTGTAGGTTAAGTACACCAACTGTATTAAATATCACCAACAGAATAGCCTGCTTTCACACTGATTTAGGGGAAGAAATATGACATCCAGTAATATACACTTTTCTTGTCAAAATTACTTTGCTTGAATAAGGTACTCAAAGGTAGGTTTTTATGAGTGTCTATTTTCTGACTCTGTGTCATTAAAGCATCTTGAATATGCTTTTGACACAGTTGTTATGACAAAGGATTAACTGATGCAGCATAAACACAATCTAATTCAGTATTCACATGACAGTGTGACAATCCCTAATCTTTTGAGGATGTTATATCAATGGAGAAGAATCTACAGCTAGAAGAAACCTGGACTCTCATGGATCAACACAGAGAGTATGTTGTTATTTATCGTATGGAAATAAAGTAGAATCTACTAGTAAAAAAAAAGTATGTAAGTATTTTTATTAAAACTGGATCACATATTTTACATTAAAAATAACAAAGCTTATACTTTTAGTCTCCAATATAAAATGATATTTCACAGGGCTATTATTTTATTTCTACCTTGCCTGTTTCAATTCAGTTTTGTATAACTCAAAGTAATTAGGTAATATGAAAAGAGAATAGAGACATATATATGTATATACACAATGTACAAATATGCATATGCATACACTACATATATGTACACACATGCACACAGTGTGCATATACGTATGTGTATATGCTCATAATATTATCATAACAGTGGTAACTTTTGAAAAAATATAGGAGGAGATACTTTTAAATTCCACTTGCAAATATTTGCATGAGATTGCATTCTGAATAATGACTCTCAGGCTTCATAGAGATTGTGCAGTTGTCATCTGGGTGAGTTGTTTTTTTGTTTTTTCTTTCCTGGGTAAATTTTTTGCGCAGGTTCAGGTACCAACCTTGTGGCATCCTTGTGGGTGAGATCATATTCCAAGCCTGCTTCCTGATTGGTAATATCCTGTTTCTGTTCTCTCATAATTATAAACAGATCGGAAAAACAATTTTTTGATGATTCACTAGTTTTTAAAAACAATGAAAACATTTTGTTTTAGATTTGGCTGATCTCAGAGATGATAGTCATGTACTTATTTTTTAATTAAAAGGATTCAGCAACTAATAGAGAGTTAAACTGATTAAGCAATGTTTTGGTACCTTATTGCTAGAATTTACTGAAAAATGAAACATCTCAAGGATTACATGCAAGAACCTTTCCTAATTTGTCCCCACTATTTTCATTCCCAGTCTCAGCAAAGGAATTGACTGTTCTGTAAAGTTTTCAGGGTGGCAACACAGTGACAAGAGCAATTGCAGGCAGTTTATATTAAATAGTTATAATTCATCGTTATCTATTAAATTTGCATAAATCTGTGTCTTGTGGAATGTCCCATGAGAATTTATTTCCTTTGTGACAAGCAATGTATTGGAGATGCTGGTGGTAGTCAGAAGGCCCATCCTCCTTTCCAAGATCTGCTGTCAACTTTCTGTGTGATCTTGAGCAAGCTATTTCCCAACTATTTCCCCGGAGACTCTTTTCTCATTTTTGAAAATAACAGATTAGATCATCACTAAGGATTTTTATAATTCTAAAATTTTTCTGGTTCATTATATATACTTTATATAATTGATTGTATTCAAAATTATTTTTATTAAAAAACAAATGGGATTTTTGTGAAAATTACACAAAAACTCTAAATCTAAACCTATGATTTATTGGTTCCAGTTTAAATACATTATATTCATTTCTACATAATGACAACACGTGTGGATAATGAAGACTTTGCAAAAGGTTTTGATCGTGTGGGTTTTAGCTTCAAATTGAATGCAGGATAACTAAGAACCATACTATCCAAGAAGCTGGAAAAGGACTTATGTCTAATTAATCAAAATACAGTGTTCATCTGGGTTGGTTGAGAGACCTGAATTGGATGGAACTTTTAAAATAAACTGGCAGATTTAAAAGAGCACTCTGGCTGCAAGGTGCACCTGGTGGGTTGTCAGGAGGTGGTGACATCAGAAGCCTTCACCGTAATTCTAGGCTTGAATATTGCCACCAGGATGCTGCAAAGGATGTCTAGTTGTACTGGAATTTATCTGTCAGAGCTAGCAACATTGAGAACTGCAGGGACCAGCCTCAGAGAAATAGATTTTAATACTATGCACCTGGTTGAGGATGAATTCCTATGTTTGAGAGATGGATAGGTATGTTTTAAAAATCTTTAAAAACTGTATTATAAAAGTAAGACACATTCATTGTAAAAAGAAAACATAAAAATCTGCTGAAGTGTATTTAATAGAAGTTAACAATCCTTACCCCCATCTACCCAAACCCTACTGAAGTGTATTCACTAGAAGGTAACAGTCCTTACCCCCATTCACCCAAATCCTTGCTCCTTAAGGGCAGCTATGTAAATAGTCTTTAAAGCACTTCATCGAGGTTATGTTTGGCATATGAAAAACTGTACATATTCAAAGTGTATTACTTGATGAATCTGGAGATAAGTATATGCTGTTAAACCATCACTCAACCAATGACATACATATGTCTAGCCCTTTTTTATTTTTTTGAGACAGGGTCTCACTAATTTGCCCAGGCAGGTCTCAAACTTGCAATCCTCTTGCCTTAGACTCCTGAGTCACAGGGGTTATAGGTACACACCATCAAGCCCGGTACAACCTGACATCTTTGAATAATTACACTGAAACAACAGGTATGAACCAGAACTGCCTGGACACAGGTCACTCCAAAGGTTGACATTAGCACACTAAAGGCCACTTGCTTTCCTGTTTTATCCCATTATTCCTCATTCCTGCTGGCTGACAAGGCAGCCCACCGGCCCTAAGTCATGGCTTAGGCTTGGCTAATGCCTTAGTTGATGGCTAGTGGTTTTTTTTGCCCTTTGGTTTCTCTAATAGGGACTATGCTGTAATTCTTAGAGGAACCTGATAGCACCCGTTGCTTAGTCTGTCAGGTCCTTTGATTCCACAGTGGTTTTACATGTGTCTTTTCCACTTCTCACCTCCCGTTTTCTTCTCAGTCACCTCCAGCTGGGCTTCTCTTGCTGCCACTCTACCGCCACTCACAGACTCACTCTTGTTAATGCCATTTATGACCTCTGTTCACAAGTCTAGTGGGTCATCACACTACTGCCCTATATCGGTACAACTGGTCATTCCTTCTTTCTTTAGAATGTGTTCTTCCCTTTATTTCTGTGACCCCCACACTCTTCCACCTCCTCTCCATTTTCCAGTGTTGCTCTTTCAGTGTACTTTGCTGGCTGCTTCTCTGCTTGGTCTCATAGTGTTGAATTGCTCCCCAACCCCAGCCTCCTTGGCTGTAGTTACTTCTTCATGTTGGTGAATGCTGGAACCATGCCCTGAGACGAAAAGGGTGGGAGAGGAGCAGGTTTAAGGTGGGGTGGGGATGGGAGAAGAGTAAAGGCTCTGTTTTAATCATGTTGGGCTTCAAACGTGTATCATGTCCCCAGATGAAGATATCACATGAGCAGTTCAATACAAGATCTTGAGATCAGTGGAGGATTGAGACCGAAGGGTCCTGTCATCTAACCTGTGTAATTTGCAGTACAGTTAATCTTAATGGCATGCTACACATTTTTGCAGTTTTAAGCAGAGCTTAGTCTTACTACCATCTCACCAGATCAGTCTCAAAACCTTTAAGCTGGATTGGCAGTGTCCGTTGGTACTCTGTTCCAGTTCATTCTTTCTCATCATGCTCATTCAGCACGTCACCTATGATGCCCCAGGCAACCATTCCTTACTTATACCAGAGTGAATATTACCATGAATATTGTGCATCCTGTATGCATTTATTCCAAAGCCAGTCTTGACATTATATAGCTTTTCTGCCTCAACTGGTCTTCGTCAACTGTTTACCAGCTGCGTCTCTGTTGCTAATTGCATAGATGAATGCAGATGCAGGAAATTCTGCATGTAGGATTTCTTCTGTGAAAATGAATTCTGATGCCATTTTCAGAATGTCTGCTACAAAGTGGCTTCTATGAAAAGTCTGTATAATGTGGGTGTTATGTGTATGCACGTTGTCCAGTAATCTGTTGACTGATATAGTGTCAGTTGCTTTTGAAGCATAAAATGAGTACTGGGCAGAGAACTGCAGCTTATTTTTCTACTCTGATAGCTTCATTTGTGTTACCTCCTCAAGAAGAGATTTAAATTGACGAGACAAGCAAAGCTTAAAATTGAATTAATTTCAGATTTGTAATAAAAAATGGAATCTCTCCTACTCGGTGTTAACTAAGACCCTGTGGGCTATACAAATTAAATTGACAGTCTCACGTTAAAATGATATTTTCTCCAGTGAAATGTACTGGCACTAAATGGTCTCTGAAATGCTTTATGCTCCAGGATCACAGCTGCCATTAGGATTATGGAACTGAGAGCAGTTTTCATGAAACCCGTGGAAGCCACAGCATTTATTAAATTGGTGCAATTTTACCAAGTATTTATGGAATTCCCACTCCATGCCAGACGTTGCAATAGGCAATTGGGATTAAGGGTAAATAATTTGTGATTCTTGTCATACATAGCTTCCAATCTGATGGGAGAAAGAGCTACACATGAAACCAGGCTTAAAGTGAAAGTGACTCTGTTAGTGACATGAGAAGAGAGCTGTGGAAATATGGATGGAGAAGGTGACTGTTGCCATCTGGTTGATTTAGGCAAAAAGAAAATAGGTGACAATAGATGTGGACTTTGATGGATTTCGCTGGACAGAGAACAATTACCCAGGACTGTGGAAATTAGAAAACATTTCATGTAAAGTTAAATACTATGGAACTAATCCAGTTTTAGCTATGTGCTTGCCTTTAAGGAGATCGGATAATTTCATTCTAAGAAATAATTTCCCCTAAACCAACTCTATTTTCTGTGTGTAGAAATGGCAAATGTTTATTCAACACCTACCACACGCTTAGATGCCTGTGTCCCTTCGTCACACTGTCACAGCCGCAGCTCAGCAATGTAGTTCATATCATCCACATCATTTAGAAGGGAGAGGTCAAGAGACTTGCACATGCTTATGCATCTGGTAAATGGCAGAGCTGGGCTTTACACCCAGGTTCGTTCAACCTCAGAGGCCATGAGGTTCCCCCCATATAATACTGCCTCTTTCACGCAGGACTGTTCACAACTGTGATTGCTGGTCGGTGAAGGTGATGACATTGGCCCAGTCCATACAGACTCCTCTGGATTAATTTAACCAGGTGCTACATTTGGACAAGTCTTGGAACCAGAGGCTTTTTGCTGTTTTGTTGGTTTAGTGATCTGAGAGTCTAGGTGCTGGTCAGGCCCAGGGCAGGACAATCCTGGCCTGTTTTGCTGTCCCCATATCAGAGGTAGCTGAATCTTGGAGAGTAAGACCAGTTGTTCAAGAGAATACTGAGTCCCTTGATGATTCCAAGTGAGCTGCCTCAGGAACTGTCATAATGTTGGGGTGGTGGGATGGAGGTGAGCTAGGTGTCTGGCTAGAGGCAGTGGCTCTCCCTCCAGGGGCTAGTGTCAAGGGCCTCTGGCTATGTGAGGAGAAATATTTTCTTTTGAGAGGCACTGGATCTTGCCTGAAGGACTGCGCTTTCTTCCACCTCTCATCACTCAAGTCAGAAAGAGGCACTGCTCATTTTTAGAAAGGAATTGCAAAGCTAAAAGGAGATTCATGAGCTTACCAATTGCTGACATCTATATCTCTGGGCAAAACCTCACTAGGTAATTATGTCCAGTTTACATTGTCTAATCTCTCAGATCTCCATGGAAGGAGCCAAATCTCTGTCTTCCTTCTTTTAAATCTCCTACAATATTTACAACTGGGAACTTATTTCTTTCAACTAAGTTAACGTTTGCATGCTTTACTTGAACTTCCATGTCTCTTTATTCAATATTTAGAGGAAATGGATAATCATAATTTGCACTTCTCCCTTTTCTCACTTTTCCTGCAAATGACATGATTTTTTTCCTTGATGGCTGACTAATATTTCATTGTGTTTCTATGCCACATTTTCTTTATTGATCCATCAGTTGACAGGCAACTAGGCCGATTCCATAACTTGGAAATTATCACGGCTCAGTGTAGTATAAGAACATAAACTTTGTGGTCATATCTGGATTTAAGTGTCTGATTCTGTTGCTTACCATCAGTTTGACCTAAGGTATGCTGTTTAACTCTGGGTCAGTTTCCCCAGTTGTCACAAGGGGCACCATGACCTACTTCATAGGGTTAAGTATCAAGTGCCTCTATCAATGACAGGCACAGAGCCTGCTTTTCTCCTGCTTCTTTGCAATCCTTGATAAGATGGCTGCTCCCACTCTAGGCTTCATGTCTGTGTACGTGGGCATGGCCTGTAATCCTTTTTATATACTGTTCTTAAGATCCAGTTCTCTGTTATGCATTTTATTTAGTTTTGACAAGTAAGAATGGCTATCTATGGTTTTCTGCCATCTTTATCTAGTTTGGTTAACCATAAGCCTTATTATGGCTGTGCCAACCTTATAGGACAACTTAGGAATGCAATCTATTTTTTGGCTCTGGAGCAGTTTAAATAATATTGGAATCCCTGTGAGTCTAGGTTTGGTAAAACTTGTCTATAATAAACTGTCTGGATTTGGTACCTTCATGTTTGGTAAGAGTTTGATTATTTGTATGATTGTTGCTCTATTTAACTATTTGGTTTTTCTTGATTCAGTACCTATAATTTCATCTTTTGGAAATGCTTTCATTTTATCTGGATTTTAGAATGTAAGTAGGAGGCTCCTAAAATCTCATGTCTCGATTTCCTAATTTTATTTACTTGTGTTTTCTTCCCTTGGTCTTAATCATGCTTGTTGAAATTTCATTTACTTTATTTTTAAAAAAATCCTTTGATATTATCCATCAAGTTTGCTTTGTGGTTGTGGTTTTTTTATTCCTCATTTCCTCAGGATTTCTTTTTATTCTATGTCAGTTGTTGAAGCAGAAGCAGCTTTATTCCTGGGTGCAGCATTCTTGCCCACCCTCTGAGGCCTGGAGGCCCCACATCCTCAAACCCACGAGACCTTTAATTGGTCATTTGGGAGAGATGGGAGTCAGTTCTGCTCAGAACTAGAATAATTTCTTCCCCATAAAGTGACCATCTGCCCTTAACTCAGCAATCCCCAGTATAGGAAGAGCCCTTTCCAGCCTTGTATATTTCAAATAGGCATGGAATGTTATTTCAATTAGTTTGATTGAAGGTACCTGTATTTTCTTTGGTAAAAAAACCAAAACAACACAACAATAAAACTAAAGGTCCAGAAGTTAATCATTTTATAATATGATTTATTTATAGCAGATTTATATTGCTCTCAAAATACTTTATAAAATAAATTTAATGAAATTATTGGGAAATTTGTAGATGTGAATAAATATCATAGTTCCATTTTCAAATCTAAGCTTATAGAGGAAAAGAAAAAAGAAAAGGATTTTTAAAAAGACATTAACCCCAAAGATAATGTAGCTCTTTGTTACCGAGACATTGATAGAGTAAAAATACTGACTTGATTAAACTATGTTTTCTCTCCACCTGTTTGGTGTTTGTGTTGGTCTGTTTTCTGCTGCTATAACAAAATATCTGAGACTAAGTAATTAGAAGGGAACACAGATTAATTTCTTACAGTTTTGGAGACTGGGAAGTCTAATATCAGAGGTCAGTCTCTGTCCTGCCATGGTGGAATGCAGAAGGGCAAGAAAGCAAGGGGGGCCATAAGCATTTTAATAATAAGCCCACTCTTGCAGTAAACAGCTACTCCTACAATACTGACCTCAGTATTTTCATGAGGTCAGACCCCCTCATGATCTAATCACTTGTTATTAGGCACCACCTCCCAAAGCTATTGCATTGGGAATTAAGTTTTCAGCACATGAATATTGCGGGTCACATGAAACCATAGCAGGGTCATTTAAACATGTTGGGTAAGAGTTCTTTCCCACTTACAAGTACCCATGAATCTCTAAATGTTTTGCTTGCTTGGTGTTATGTCAGTGTGCAAATCCAGAGTTAATTCTCAAAAGGAAATGAGATATCATCAATATGCTGTTATATGTGAAGGATTTGTATAAGATTCTAATAAATATTATTAAAGTGTCAAGATTTTTTACTGAAGAAGGCTCTAAAGTTTGTACTACATATACATAGAGAGAGAATTAAAATTATTATATCTCATCCCAGCAGATGACATAATTGAGAAAAAAAGAGAGAGAGGAAAGAGAGGAAAGAGTGTTGTCTAGGACAATGAGAAAGCACCCCTGCCCCCTGCAGTTGGGGCTGAAGCATAATTCTGATCCCCTACAGTTGGCTACATTTCCAAATGGTGGTCTTGATCATAGACTGTCTTATCATTTTGTGAGAAATGTTGAAGCCACATCCTAAATCTGGTCCCACATATTTCTTTTTTATTGTGGAAGAGAAAGAACTAAAATATATTTAGAAATGCACTTTTAGGAAGAGAACATTAATGTATCTTAAATATATAAAAATCTTCCTTTATACTCTATATAATTATTATAGCAATAATGGCTACATACTTTATACTTTTACCTGAGAAATGGCAGAGCTTCAGAATTTGATTTAAGTACAGTGCTAATGAAATCCAAGAAGGTATTTTATATGAACCAGTAGGTAGGATGGCAGTTGTGTGAACTGGTCACTGGTAGAATTGGAGGAGACTCCAAGATTTTTAACATCTCAATTTCTCTTACCCTATCTGAGATGACACTAGCTTATTCTTTTAGAGGAGAGAGAGAGAGAGAGAGAGAGAGAGAGAGAGAGAGAGAGAGAGAGAGAGAGATATCTCATGTCTAGAAAGTAGAACAAGATGGTTGTAAACCTTCAAATAATACAATGTGGAATGAGACCCCCTCCCACTACTTCTAACTAATTCTACTTTCCAAAGGCCACTGCTGTTCACAGTTGGGTTATATCCTTACAGACGCTAATAGGTGCTCCTGCTAACATATATATGCCTTTAACCAACTGGGAGACATGTAGCTGTTCACAGTTTTTCACCACTACAAATAATAACGTAATTCAATGCCCTTTTACCCAAATATTAGGAACTCAAAAAAACTTTACACCAAAAAAAAAAAAAACCCAATCAATAAATGGGCTAAGGAACTGAACAGAAACTTCACAGAAGAAATACAATCAGTCAACAAATATATGAAAAAGTGTTCATGATCTCTAGCAGTTAGAGAAATGCAAAGCCGAGTGTGGTGGCGCATGCCTGTGATCCCAGTGGCTCGGGAGACTGAGGCAGGAGGTTTGCAAGTTCAAAGCCAGCCTCAGCAAAAGCGAGGTCAAGGTGCTAAGCAACTCAGTGAGACCCTGTTTCTAAATAAAATACAAAATAGGGCTGGGGATATGGCTCAGTGATTGAGTGCTCCTGAGTTCAATCCCCAGTAACCACCCCCCTCAAAAAAAACTACTCTAAGATTTCATCTCACTCCAGACAGAATGGCAATTGTCAAGAACACAAGCAATAATAAGCGTTGGCAAGGATGTGGGGGAAAGGCACACTCAGACATTGCTGGTGAGACTGCAAATTGGTGCAGCCAATATGGAAAGCAGTATGGAGATTCCTTAGAAAACCTGGAATGGAACCACCATTTGACCCAGCTATCCCACTCCTTGGTATATATTCAAAGGACTTAAAATCATTATACCACACTGATGCA
This sequence comes from Spermophilus citellus, assembly GCF_964194105.1. Lineage (NCBI taxonomy): Eukaryota > Metazoa > Chordata > Mammalia > Rodentia > Sciuridae > Spermophilus > Spermophilus citellus. The sequence goes on along the minus strand of NC_138193.1, from coordinate 71,069,282 downwards.
GCCACATCAGTGTTTATAGCAGCTCAAATCACAAGAGCTAAACTATGGAACCAACCTAGATGCCCTTCAACAGATGAATGGATAAAGAAAATGTGGTACATATACATGATGGAATATTACTCAGCCTTAAAGAAGAATGAAATTATGGCATTTGCAGGTAAATGGTTGGAACTATAGAATATCATGCTCAGTGAAATAAGCCAATCCTAAAAAAAAAAAAATATTTTCTCTGATAAGCGGATGCTGATCCAAAGTGGGGTGGGAGATAGAGAAGAGTGAAGGAACTTTGGTTTGTGTTGAGGGAAGTGAGGAAAGGGGTGGGGTTTTAGAAGGACAGTAGAATGAGACAGACATTATTACCCTATATACACTTCTGGAGTGACCCTGAATCATGTACAGCCAGGAGAATGAGAAGTTGTGCTCCATTTATGTACAGTGTGTCAAAATGCTTTCTACTATGAAATAAATAAATTAATTAAAAAGTAATTATAAATGAATAATACATTTGATATGGTAAAAACTACTTTCAGTCTGTACTTACATAAGCCTAAACAATTTTCTAGAATATCTTGGTTAAAATTTTAAGAACCAGAGTGAATTAATATACCTTATCATTTAGAATGCATTGGCAAAAATGACATCTGTAACTTCAGACTTGCACAGATAGATGGTTGACTCTCCAGGAAAACAATTGACCTACTAATGCAGAGATGATCTTTGCATGTGCTTGCTTTCCAAAGGGCTGGTTAATAAAACCTCTAATTTCTTCCTATATTCCTTATTCATTTTCTTCTGTATTTAAGTAAACTTCATCTATAATATTGGCAATCTGGAGGAAAAGTCAAGGTTAAAAATAAATCCACAGCAATTATGTCATCTGCTGGGATGAGATATAATAATTTTAATTCTTTAGGGGAATACCTCACATGTATCACAGTTTTCTGTGGGTTAATTGCAACCTGGCTATAAAGATGAAATGATAACCTGAATAAGATATTTTCACAGAAACAGAGTAAAAGTGTACTGCTTAGGAATAAGCTGTGTATTGCTTGTGTGTCATGTGAATAATGATTTGAATTGTGAATGCTGGAATTGTTGCATTAGTATAATAGATGGTTCATTCTTACCTCTAAGCATTTGACATGCTACTTAGTTATGAAAATTCATATCCCATGATTATTTATAATTATGTGGTCAGTATGAAAGGAATTTTTAGCCCTGGTATTATGGATTTATATTTAAAAAGGTAATATTGGTTTCTGCTTTTCTGTATATGAAGATATAGTACTTAATAATAATAATAATAGAACAATTTACCATCAAGTCTTTATTGTGTGCCTTCTGCATTGCTCTGAGGGCTTAAACATGGGATGATCTCAATTTATACCTACTACTCTCCCTAGTGCCTTAGTCCATTTTGTGTTGCTATAACAGGATGATTGAGGCAGATTGCTTTATAAAGAAAAGAGATTTATTTTGGCTCAGGATTCTGGAAATCCATTGTTGAAGGGACACATCTGGTTATGGCTTTCTTGCTGGTAGAATCTTGAGGTGGTATGGGGCATCACATGGCAAGAGTCAGGGAGTGCCTGTGTGTACACACATCTCTCTTTCTCTCTCTCTCTCTCTTTATATATCTCTCTATATATAGATATAGATAGATATGTAGATATATAGATATATAGATACCATCTAGTCTTCTCTTATAAATCCACCAGTAATTCAATCATGGGGGCTCTGCTCTGATTACCTTATCTAATCCTAATCATCTCTTAAAGGCTTCACATCTAAACACCATAGTCAGATTAATTTTCTACTCTCTTAATACCTCATCATGGTGATTAATGTTCAACACATGAAGCCTTGGACACACTCACACTATAGCACCCACTTTTTTGTGGGTGAGGATAGTGGGTATTCAACCTAGGGGCACTTAACCACTGACCCACATCCCCACCCCTTTTAAAAAATATTTTATTTAGAAACAGGGTCTTAATGAGTTTCTCAATGCCTCACTAAGTTGCTGAGGCTGGCTTTGCAATCCTCCTGCCTCAGCCTCCCGAACCACTGGAATTCAGGTGTGTGTAATTTGCACCTGGTTTATAGAACCCACTTTATACATGAGGTACAGAAAGGGCAAGTGACTTGCCGAAGGACACTTGGCTAGTGAGGAGCAAGATTGGTATAGCAAGATTTGGTACTGATGATGGATTTGCACTGAGTTAGCTATCCACTCACATTCCTGTCCAGACCCTTCTGTGGCTAATAAGAGCCATGAGATTTTGAAAAATAAATGGTTGCGGTGAGAATAAGCAGCCTCTGGCTGTGGAATGGGAAACACTTTCATCCTTGGGGAATTAACTCACATAGTAATTAAAACAGTATCACTATGCTTAAACTGTTGTAAACACCCAAATTATGGCAGTTTCCCTCCACTTCACCTGGAAGATTTTGACATAATGTTATCTAGACAGTCCAGATAAGTTTTTGAGGTTAGGGAATCCTAAAGTGGTATAAATAACTTTACTGGACCAACTTGGGTTTTTTCCCCCTAATTTCTCTCTTCTTCTCCAAGATGCTTTCACATCCCTACCCTCATTCACTGCTCATCCCCACCCAGTCCCTGTCTAATAAACCTCTTATTCCTTGACTACAGGCCTTAGCCGCCTGTAGCAAGAATGCTGGGTTTCAGACCTGCACCACCTGGCAGCCACGTGGCCCAGGGTGAGCCCCAGGTGCCCAATTAGTAAACAGGTTAGTGCCTGATTCGGGACTGTTGGGATGATTAAATTTAATGAAATAATCTGTGTAAAGGGCTTCGAGTCCTGCTCGGTGCATAGCAGGACCCTGTAAATTATAGTTGTTTTTATTGCTGTCAGTTGCCATTAGCTTTGTCCCTGTGGTCATTCTACACTGAAGGAAGTTAATATATGTATGTATGCCTGCATATTTTACGTCCATCAGCAAATAGTAATGACTAAGACTCTGTCACATCCACATGGAAAATGCTTTATTACGACGACTGGGAAATACCACCCACTGACCTCATATCGTGTCTCATGAAACAAGAAATGACTCATTTCCCATGACAATTGATGAACATATATCTTTCTTTTTTATTGTTACAGATGTCATATAAGTAATTAAACATTGTGCTAGACTGCAAGCAAAAACCAAACTTAAGTCTAGATTTTTTTTAGTTTATGCTTTTAAATCTCCCCTTTCATGCTTTAAATAATCCTCAGAACATCACAAACATATGGTCAATTTGTATATAGCTTTTAAAGTCCTCTCCACATCTGGAACAAAATTGTATTTGATTTTAGGAGCTTATCTAACTAGATGTGAAGTAGACATAGACATGTTTTCTCATTCTAATTTTTAAAATGTGCTCAAATGTTGGTATCTGGTGTTGCACAGAAAGCAATATGTCTCCGTGTATAGGTAGCTGAAGTTTATGCTTAATTGAAGGTTAGTTTGACTCAACTGTGACAATTATATCTGCTGAAAAATGGTGAGGCTTGATTTTTTAAAAGAGATTTTGAGAAGTCAAGATTTTTAAAAATGATATTAAAATCATTTTCACAACCCTAAAACCTGACTATTTTTTTCTTTTTGCAGAATATAATATGTATAGGTATATATTAGTATAGTTGTAATGAGACTGTACATGCTGTTTTGTATTTCTATTATTTTTAATAGAAGTAAACCCACATTACAACATAATTATCATTTTAAATATCCATGCCCTGGGTTATCATGTTTATATTCCTTAACCTAGTAAAATGGTTCCTTAATGTTAGAATTTTATGTACTTGTAAACTTTTAATTCAGTTATCTTTGTTGTATTATATTTTGTTGCATTAGGATAAATACTTATGGGTAGAATTATTGGTAAAAATGTTCAAATATTAATGAAATTTCTGCTACATATTACCATATTAGTTCCAAAAGTGTTGTGATATCTTACCATAGCACTGTTAATGAATATATATGGCCAGCTTTGTCAACATTGTTATTATTATTTATAAATTGTTTTGTTTTTTTTTTTGCAATTTCCATATGGTTACAGCCAGGAGGAGGTGGAGTGGCTGCCCAGAGTGTTGTGGCAAAGGAGTTAACTGAGAGCATCCCTGTAGAGCGCCTTCTGCTTTCTCTCCCTTAATCAATGTGGGGCTTCCCACGGACAGCGGTACAGAGGATGAGTGGCTGGACCTGGGGTTCATCTGCTTGTTCTCTGAGAGTCTTCTCTTCCTAAAGAAGAAAAATCTGTTTCATCTTCAAGAAAATCTGCTCTTCTGTTTAGTCTCTGGTGCCTTTCATAACTGCTCTTACCTTGAGCACCCTAGGATAGCAGAAGATGCCTCGGGCTCAGGTGTCAAGTTCTTGGCAGTGAGCAATCTACTATAAGTAGTATAAAGAGAAGAGGGTTGTTTTGTTTTTTTTTTTCCCCCAGTGTTGGGGATTGAACCCAGGGCCTTGCACATGCTAGACAACTTTTCTACCACTGAGATACATCCCCAGCCCCAGGAGAGTATTTTTTTAAAGGGTATTGGGATATTCACAGGATCCCTAGAGGGAACCGAACAGCCAAGAATAGAGCCCAACCACATTGGGCTCCATGCCCCCCTCAGGTGGTGCCACTGGGCCCTCTGCCACTCCCAGCATGTTGTGGTGAAGGAGGTGTGCGCTCTACCTTCTCAGGGGACATAGTTCGAGGGTAGTGAAGAGTTCACACGAGGTAGAAGCCACAACTCACATTCCTCTCCATTATACTGAGTTTCTGGAGAACACTGAGGGCCACCACTGAGTCCACATTTCAAAGAAGAAATGGAACCATCAATTAAAATTACTCCCAGTTGCCTGAGCTTTGACACAAACGAATCCAAAACTCTGTTGAGACAGCCAGGTTCTAAAGCCCAGTTAAGATCTTTCAAAATAGCTGTTTTCTCTGCCTTGACTCTTTATTTGATCCCAAGTGCAGCTGGAGTGTGCCTCTGATTCTGTATTTGAAAAGAATGAGGCCCGTGGAGGTAGAAACCGAGGAGGCTTAGTTCCCATCATCAAGGTAGGTGCCTCAGGTGAGCCCACTGAGGACTCCAAGGAAGGCAGGCATTCCCTAGGAGGCTCAGCTGGCCTCCAAGGACTCAGGTAGTGCCGATTGGTGGGGGAGGGGGCAGATGGCATTCTGGCAGATGGCACAGGAGCTAGTAGTAATCAAATTGACCAAATGTTCGTTTTTCCAACAATACCCTAACTTTTATGTGAATCTTGGCTTTCCCATGCCATGAGCCTTGTCTTTGGGGCTGCAGTGAGCAAGGAAACTTTGTGCCTAGATGTCAAGTTTTTTAAAAAGGTGCATTATAATTACATATAATAGTAGGACTTTTGTTACATATTTGTACTTGCACACAGTAAAATAATATAATTTGGCCAATTTTATTCCTCAGTCCCTCCCCTTTCGGATGTCAGGTTTTTATGAGTATTTTAAAAGGGATGTAGGGCTGGGGATTGTGCTCGGTGGTAGAGAGCTGACCTAGCACACATGAGGCCTAGGTTCAATCCCTGTCAAGGCTGGGTCCAGGACAGGAGTTACAGGGTGACTGACAGTAAATACCAGTTTCCTGGGAGAGGGACACCTGGTTGTGTGTCAGATGCTTAGTCATTAGACTGTCCAGGATAAAGAGTACTCCCTGATAGGCAAAGGTAAACAGGAAGGGTAAGAATTGACACCCCACCCAACCCCCTGTCTTGAGAGAGAGAGATCTCAGGACCAAATTAGAGGGAAGTGCAGTTTTTTTTTTTTTTAAAGTAGAATTATCAGACAACACTTCACTGTTTTTCTTTTCTTTTTGGCTGATTTTACTAATTTAGAACGAAACAGAGTGATGTATCAGCCACATTATATTGGAAATCCTGCAGGTGTTTATTTTTGCATTTGTTTTGGTGTGAAATGGTGATGAAGGTTGATTGGATATGACCCAAGTTTTTGAAACATTTACTTCAGAAGTTGAAAAATTATTTCCTCCTGGGGTTTTAATGATAGTATCATTTAAAAAATATATGTTTCCATTTTTCATGTTGCCAGTGGAAATGAAAATCATTTCTGACTGGCTGGTGTACTGCAGTCATAATGCCAGCTGTAAATACTTAGTTACCTTAGCTTTTTACCCACCCCTGCCCTTGTCCCTTGCTTACATTTCCTAATAAAACCAAACAGGTTTGTGCTTTCTTTTTGCTTTTTATTTTATGTCTATCATTTGTTATCTTCTTTCATTCATAGGTTTCCTCTGCCTAATTCCTTCTGCATTGCAGTTTTATTCCAATAAAAGCTTTTAGAAGATAAAAAGAAGGGAAAATACTGATTTTTAACAGGTGTTAAGGGTGGAGTTCAGAAAACATGTGCTTTCCTGAGTAGACAAGGGATAAATGTTACTGGCTCACTCAGGCCTATATCTTCAGTGGCTGCATTGCGTTTTCTTACACTAGTCTGTGTCTTGGGTGATTTTTTTTTTTTAACCCTCACAAGTACCTTAAAGGTGGTTAGTAATATTATTTCACAGATGAGCCAATTCAGGCTCAGAGTCATCCTTTTTAACTATAATAAGTCCTAGAGATGAAATTTGAGCCCAGTCTGTTTAACTTCAACACAATTGAATTGCCAATTTCCTTACCAGGTTTTTTTCTTTTAATTTTTAAAATTTGTTTTAATTAGTTACATATGACAGTACAATAACCTTGACATATCATACATTTGAATCAGATGGGATATCATTTCTCATTTTTCCCCAAAAAGTGTTGGGGAAGTAGCTTAGTGGTTAAGGGCCCCTTGGTTCAATCCCCTAGTACCAAAAAAAAAACAAAAAACAAAAAACCATAATCCAAACAAAATCCAAAAACTTATCACCAGGATTTCCCATTGCTAATTGGTCACATACATTTTATTATTGAAACCTCATACTGTGTGATGGACATTGGTCATTTAACTTTTAAAATTTGAATCAAACATTTACCACAGGCCTAAGTGATTGCATTACCATCTGAATTTGTTCTGAATAAAGATTACAAAACAAATTAGGTATTGAAATTCATTCCAAGTAGAAGGTTTTCAACTTTATTTCCTGTTTCCCTTTAGTTGTGCTTGGGAACAGGGATCTGAGGAGTATCAGCCAGGGAAATGGCATAGTTAGGGTCTCACACTTATGGAGTGGGGCTTTTTCTCATCTCCTTTTAAGATATTGTATTGGAGAGGTGCCTACATTCTTTCAGTTAGAGAAGTTAATGGTTGTTTGCCAAAATGAGAATGAACCCTAGTTTCTTTCCTTTTTTTTTTTTTTTTTACCGAAATTTATGTTCCTTCAAAAGAAACTGTGGCAGCATTACTTTCCCTCTTGTACCTGTGACAGATGATTCATCGTTGGAGTGGTTCAGCAGTGTGGACCCTGCAGCCGATCAGTTTGTTCCTACTTGTAATTCCAGTCAGTGAGTTCTATAATTAGAAGGAAAAATCGCTGAAGTGCTATCATAAAATATTTACTCTAAACAAATAAAGCCACACAGTACCTCTTTTGTTCCTTTCTCTCTGTGTCCTGGGGAAAGTAAACATCACACCTGTGATGTTGGCCTGTGTGCTAGAATCATTGAGAGTTGAAGATTTTCATCAGAGAACTACCTTGAAGGCTCAGGAAATGACCTCCCTTCTATTTACCCTCCCTTTGAAGTTCAACCCTGGATTAAACCAGAGTCCTTTTGCCTTTAGGCGAGTCATTTCTCCTCTCTCTTTCAAGTCTGTGGCCTGAGAGGGTGGGGTGAGATTACATTAGTGTGCATTTAACCCTGATTTCTACGAAGGAATAATAGGTCCTGTTTGACACAGAAAATCCCAGCAGATCTCTTTAAGGTTTTATTGTAGCATTTATTCCCTCAGCAAGCTTCTCTTTAGAAGCTACACATAAGCAGGCATCAGAATGTACCAGGCCCTCCCAAAGTCATCCCCATTCTCTTCAATCTTTTAAAAGTTCAGAAATGTAATTTGTAGGAGGAGTAATGGAAGGGAAGGTAAATTACAGTTGGTGATGGAAAAACATTCATCTTGAAATCATATATTTCCCTGTCCCTCTTTCACATCTAACATTTCCTCTTTTTTTCTTGTGTTGGGCAGAATGAAAAATGGATCTTGATATATTTTGTCCCTTCAATTCTAGCCTACTTTACTAACGCCCCTTGGGCTATCTCCTATAGTATTGGTGCCAATGTCTCTTTTTAGTAAGTCATTATGCAGATCTTTGGGGATGATTGTCAAGGCACTAAATCAAAACCAGGTAGCTAAACTAACTCTCGATTTGAGGCTTTGAGTAAGTATCTGGTGGCCCCACAGTTAAGCTCCTACGTATTTATCCAAGTTGAATAAAAACTTGTGTTCACACAAACACCTCTACACAAAGGTTTATAGCAGCTACATTTGTAATTGCCAGATACAAAGGGGCACAGGAGAATTTTTGGAGGTGGTAGAACTGTTGTCTATCTGGAATATAGTTGTGGTCATGTGACCACAGTCACAACTCACAGAACTGTACACAAGAGGGTGAATTTTCCTGTATGTAATTTTCTTAAACAAAATTCACATTTTATTTAGATTGAAATAAACTATACAAAATTGATTTTCTTCACCAAAAATAACAGCAATATTTTCTGTATTAAGTAATTTTTTTTTAAACTCCACCATGAGCTATTGCCACGATGTACTGCCTCACTATAGGCCCAAGAGCCACAGAGCCAATTGATCATGGACTGGAGTCTTTAAAATGGAGTCAGTATGTTGACTTATAAGTTGATTATCTCAGGTGTACTGATAGAAAGCTGACTAACAGAATTCAAGTATTTAGTGAAGTATTTTTATACCTAATACTCTTCTGGGAATGTTGGGGTAAAATAAAGAGACATTAGAAGAATAGGACAATTGTAAATAGAAACTTGATAATTCAAGGAGATTGAAATTTAGAGTTTTGAAAAAGACATCAGGATAACTTATTACAAGCAGCTATTGCTTAGCCAACCAAAATAGGGGAAAAGCCAAAATGTAAAAAAAAATCATAGAGTTAGCATTTGTTTTTTTAAAATATTGTTTTAAAGTTTTATGATCTTTTAATGTTGGGGAGGAAGATGGTAGGAGAACTAAATATAATAAGATCAATCTTTTCTTTCTTCCTGAAGAGGTACAAGGTTAATTAATTATGAATTAACTTTTGACTTCAGCATATAACTACTTTTGACAGTCCCCATTTCAAAAAGCATTATGCAAGCAGATCTATGTATATTTAATTTTTCTGTGCTGTTCCAGGAAAGCAAGTGATTACTGTGATCACTAATTCTGTTGAACTTTCTCACATGCATCCCACACAGGCAACTGTCATTTCAAGTGCCAGACATCTATCAAAGACCTGTTCTCCCCTTTCTTGGCAGTAGAACCCCATTTTTTTCAAGAAAACAATGTGCCCCTTAAACTATACATCCCAGCTTGGAGTCGAGTGTGGTTGGGTGACTGGTGTTGTGTAGACTTGCAGGAAGGCGCTGAAAGCATCTGGCCCTGCTGGGTGGTGGTGGAGCCTCTGCCCTCCCCACCTCCCAGTTCCTGGAATGCAGCCCTGGTGACTAGAACTCCAGCCTTGGGTCCTTTCTCTTCCCTCCTCCACCACTTCAGTGGCCCACTAGGAGATGTTTCCTTCTCTCCATTGAGAGAATAGTTTTTACTGGTTTCTCTGAAATGGCTCTTTTGTCAGGCCACTTGACTGGTCCAGTAAACATAAAAAAATCGACCCTTCCCGCACATTTTCTACTTCCCAGCAGTGTGCTTAGCACTTTCCATACTTTATCATGTCAGTCTCATGTCTCCACAAAGTCTGTCCTCTTATTCCTGCATGGCACAGATAAGGACATCAGAAAGCTAGAATAAATTGGGTAGCTGTTACTGCTTGGTGACAGGGAGCTGGGTGAGGCCCTTTTGCTTCCAGCACATTATCCGGCCCATTCATCTGCATTCAACCCTTGTTGCTAAGGACCATTCAGAGATTAAATGCAGCCTTATGGATTCCTATTCATCACCTCTTTCTCTATTCTTGAATATTTTCTATATTGTGCAGATTTTTCATGGCAGAAGTTTTAATTTTACTACTTGCTGACCATGTGATTTCAATATTAAAATATCAGTTCTCAATCCTTTTCTGGCAGAAACATCTGGAATATATGCAGTCATCCTGCAGTATCCACAAGGAATTGATTGATTACAGGAATCCACGTGGATTCAAACTCTGCAGATGCTCAAGCCCCTTATGTACAATGGCAGGGTGTTTGAATATATCCTGCGCACATCTTTCCCATGGTGTAATTCATCTCTAGATTACTTGTAATACCTAATACAAAGTAAATGCTGTGTAAATAGTTATTATACTGTTTTGTTTAGAGAATGATAAGAAAAAGTCTATATGTTAAGTGTAGATGTAATTTTCTCCCTAAAGTATTTTCTGTTCGTGGGTTGATTAAATCTGCTGATGTGGAACTGGCAGGTACATAAGGCTGCTGGATGTCTGTGTGGGGTGGGAGTGCAAGAATCAACTCATTTCCCCTCCTACTACATCCCTGTGAGTTTCTGAATTGCCTGGTTCTGATGCCTGCCCCCCTAAAGGGTCCTATCCGCCTTCTGTTTTCCTCATAAAATCTGGTATCCACTGGCCCCTGGTTAATGCTCCTTTTTCCTTTAAGTGGAGGAAAGTCTCCACCAACCATAGGTGTTAAGTAAGCTCAGTGATTAAAAGTAAAAGGTTCTGAGTATCTTCACATGACAGGTGTGATTGTTGTTTGATAAATGCCTGAAGGAGTTGGAGATGAATTTGCAGTAGGTTATGGTACCAGGACTGGCCCTTGTTTGTATGACAGTAGCTAAATATTTTCAGAATGTTGATCTTGTGAGAAAAGATTCAATTCTTCTGTATTTCAGTTCCCACTGAACCACTTTTTTCCTACTCCTTTTTCATGTATAACCTTCCTACCACCATTTGCTATGTCATTCTCTACTACATAGTTGGTTTCTCAAACTAGAACTTTCTCGAACTAGATTGTAAGCTTCTTGAGGATACACAGTAGTATAGTTATCCTGCCCATTTATTCTCATTCAAACCCTGTTGCTGTAAACTAGAGATGGGAAATTCAGCATGAATTCCTATTACCTTTCTGTGTTCTTGAATATCATTTTCCTATGTTGATAAACCTTTGATCTAACACATCTGTACCTCATGGATTCAGGGAAGAGGGAGACCAATTTAAAATGCATCCTGCAAGGAGTGGATGCCCCAGGGTAAGTCTAGTCTCCTCAGTGGACCTCAGCACTATACAGTCTTTGACACAAACCATGTGCACCATACTGTGCCTGATGGTGAGTTAAGGAACTGAGTACCAGCAAATTGTAGAGTCCAGTAGCTGGCATAAGTTGCTACCCCCTTGAGACAGTCACTTTAGCCCACTGACAGTGTGACAAACAGGCTTTGGGGAGGTATGTCTTGAGAATTCAAGATGAATGTTACTCATTTGGCTTCTGAAACCTTTCTTGAGTGGATTTGCATGGTCTCTATTTCATGGACATACTTACTGGGCTACAACTATAAGTACATAAGGCCAGCACCAAAATCTAAATGAGATGAGTCCATCATCTACATGTATTAAAAATATTAAGTGCTAGATAAAATTATGCAAATAAACAAAACTATAATCTTTCTCCATGAGAAAGTTTGAAATGGATTTCAAGGAATTTCTATAAGAAATAAAATGTGGTGATACAGAGCCCGTCAGTGTATAAATAAAATCCTGGGATATCATAGGCTTATATGACATCTCTTTGTCTCTAATTTTAACCAAAAGAAATCCCTTTGGAAATCAGTCTGATTAATGGTTTCTAAAAATGACTGATGAGAGAGAAAATATCTTCTCCTGAATTTCCCTATTCTTTACTCATTGTACTCAAAATAACACAATAGCATAAGAAGATTAAATGACCTATTTCCTTGAGAATCTATTTCTTAAAGAAAAATGAAATACTCCCACTTCAGGAAGAATTCACATTTATATAATTTATGTCTTTTGAAGAGCAATGAGTAAAGAAAGGGTTCCGGTTTTTTTTCCCCCTTTGGTAAATTGAATCTTAAATGTTTGAAGAGCTCACTATTTTAAAGGAAGCTTTACTAAATCCTTTTATGATAAAAATTGGATACATTAAGTGTGCTCACATGTAAGTGGCTGTCATTGACTCAGTGCCAGGTGACTCAGCATGACAGCGACTTAAGCATACCTGGCATCCAGTAAAGGTTTTCATGACCTCCTCAGCCACTGCTTTAGAAAAATATTTCAATCAACTGTGGTGATATGAAGTGAAAACAGATCAAAACTTTTGGAGCACCACCAGGCCATGTAGAGTTAAGTGCAGCAGTAAGTGATTCAGTTAGGGCTTTTTACCCTGCCATGCTTTACCCCTTTTGGCCACAGGGACTCCTTTTAAAAGGTAAGCTCTGATCCTGAAGGTCCCAGGTGTGGCTGAGGCTGTGAGTTTTTAAACCCTGCCTGCTGAGGATGTTGCTGGTCTGAACACCACACTGAGTAGTATTGAGTGAATAGAGACGTTAATAACCATAAGAGCTCAAATGAATGTGGTCTGGCATGGAGACCTCCCTCTAGCCCTCTTACCATGGGTTATAGGAATAATCATGTCTTAATTCATCTGCTTTGGATATACATGCATCTTAAGCAAATTAAGGCATTATGATCTTATATATACTCCTATTCAATGAGTCTTAGGAGTAGCTCATCTCCACCGCTTTATCTACAGAGAATATGTTCCATGACCTCTAGTGAATGCCTGGAACCACAACTAATACTGAACCCTACACTATGCTTTTTCCTACTGTAAACCAAGAAATTGTAAATGAGGCTAAAACAAAAGCAAAGATAGTTTTATTTGGGTGCAGAATACTTTGCATATCGAGAGAACAGAGACTCTGTTTAGAAACCAAGCAAGTGCTTGGCTAAGGTTAAGCAGTACTGAGGCCTTTATAACAAAAAGGAAGTTTAGCATGCTCTGGGGAGATAAGTCCAGGCAGTTGGAAAGTGATGCAAACCAGGGTGGTCATAAATTTTGTAAGTACATTGGAATGCTCAGGTCAAGAAGCAAAACTAAACCAATCCAGTGGTTTTCAAACCTTGTAAGATATTGGAAAATTGTTCCTCTGGTGGATTTAGTTCTAGACATGATGCTTCTGTGGTAATTTACCCATGTCAGAAAAATCTCTAAGAGACAGAAAAGGATCTTTGCTTTTTTCTTGAACCATTCTGCAGCCATTTTGTTTTTTTGTATTATCACTGTGCATACCTGCCTTAGATAAGGCCTAATTTATAAACTGGGCACAGTAAAAGATTAAGAACTAAGTCATAAAATGGATCAACTATTGCTAGGAGCCACAAGCATATATACGATGTATGGCACCTTTGGTTGTAAAGTGACGCCAGCTAGCCACTGAGATGATTATGTTAAAATTTACATTCATATGCAAACTGGACTCCCGCTGTTCACCTTGGCCTGCTACCGGACTCAAGTTACGGGACTTTACGGGACTGCTGGAGAGTTCCCATTGGTTGGGGAAGGATAGTAGGAGGGAATTCCGGAGGAGGTCGGAGGAGACGGGGGGTTCCGGGACGCGCGGTTCAGGTCGGACACCCTCGTGGGAGGACCGGTTTTTGACTTGCTGGCGCTGAGAGTGTTAGCGGCTTTTTCAAAATAAAGTTTTTGTTCCTGCTTGAGTGGCTCGTGATTTTGTGCCCAGCCAAGACTGCGGCATTTGGCGGCCCGTGCGGGGAACGCCTGAAGCTTAGAGGTGAGTAAATTGCTCGCCCCTGAGGGAAGGCGACAGGATGGATGACCTTCTCAGAAAACAATGTGTTCTTGTTTTGATTTATTTTGTTTTTATTTCGAGCTCCCTAGCCCTAGAATTTTCTCAGGCGAACTGGAAAAAATGGTTGGCTCAAGGTTTGAAGTTATTCAGCCCTGAGAAAGAGAAAATTGATACAACCATTGTCTGCTCCGTCTTTGTTTCATTCTGCTTCGGCTTTGTTTTATCCTACCTTATTGGGTTAGGTTATAGTAGATTAGAATCCAATAAAAAACAAACCGAAAAACTGTTAAGTAAATTGTTAGAGGTCCAGACTATGGTAGAAAAAACGCTAGGTCAAGCAAAAGAGAAGGTCTCTCAAGCTAGTCAGACAGAGGAGAATTTAAAGAAAGCAAGCTTAGAGGACAAGCAGCCATCAGGTGGAGAATTACAACAGGAGGTTGCTACCAACTCCGTTCTATCACCAGAGGGCGTAACTCAGCCAACAGCTCCATCTACCGCTGAGCGGCCCTCAACTACCGTAGTTGATGGACGGAATTCTGAGGCAGGACCCCAAAGATTAGCATGCCCTGTACTTGAGCAGGCAGGAGGGCAACGAATTCACCGTGCTTTAGATTTCAAAACAATAAAGCAATTAAAGGAGGCTGTAACGACCTATGGGCCGCAAGCTCCCTTCACAATAAGCATGGTTGAATCTGTTACCAACTTGGACATGACACCAGCAGATTGGGCTAACATGTGTCGATCTGTGCTAAACGGAGGACAATATTTGTTATGGAAGGTTGCCAATGAGGAATTTTGCATGGAGACAGCTAGGCGAAATGCAGAAGCTGGGTACCCTCAAAGAAATATGGACATGCTATTGGGAAAGGGACCATATGAAGGTCAAAGACAGCAAATTGAATATGACCCTGGCGTATACGCACAAATTGCTGTAGATGCAGTTAGGGCATGGAAAACTTTACAGGGGCATGGAGACTTACAAGGTCAATTATCTAAGGTAATACAAGGAACTAATGAACCTTATGCTGAATTTGTAGATAGACTTATTCAGTCAGCCTCTAGGATATTTGGAAATACAGAACAGGTAATGCCATTTATAAAACAACTGGCTTATGACCAAGCAAATCGTTGCTGCAGAGAGGTCATTAGACCATGGAGACATGAGGATTTAAACACATATATTAAATTATGTAGAGACATTAATGAACAGGGGCAAGTCTTAGCAGCAGTACAACAGGCTTTAGATGCCAGGCCAAGAACATGCTATAATTGTAATCAAACAGGACATTTTAAAAGGAGTTGCCCCATAAGAGGAGGGTTTAACAAAGCTGGATATCAAAGGAATAGAATACCAGGTATTTGCCCACGATGCCGTAGAGGGAGACATTGGGCTAATGAATGCCGTTCTCAAACCACCATAGAGGGTATTCCGTTATCAAAAAACGGACAAGGACCAAGTGTTTACCCACGATATCGTGGAGAAAGGTATCAAGCTCCATTGCCAAAAAACGGACTAGAGGGCCCAATGCCCCGGGGCCCCAAACCACAAATATATGGGGCAATGGAGGAACCCAACAGCCCCATCAAGGTAGTGCCCAGGACGCATTATCCATTAAATCCCTCATCAGACAAACTAGAGGGAGCGCAGGGCTGGACATCTGCGCCTCTGCCAGAGCAGTACTAACCCCAGAGATGGGAATTCAAATCATTCCCACAGGAGTAAAAGGACCTCTTCCCAAAGGAACAGTAGGCTTATTATTGGGACGCAGTTCTTCTACACTAAAAGGACTTATGATAAGTCCTGGGGTAATTGATCCCGATTATGAAGGTGAAATAAAAATTATAGCTAGTTCTCCAAGAGGTATATCAGTAATTTCACCAGGAGATAGAATAGCACAGTTATTAATAATACCCAGCCTGCATGATAAATTTTCCAGTTGTAATGTAGAAAGAGGTTCCAAGGGATTAGGCTCCACAGGTGTAGATTGGGCTATGCTGTCTTTAAATTTAGATTCTCGCCCAATGCTAAAATTAAAAATTCAAGGACATGACTTTAATGGGCTGCTGGACACAGGTGCTGACCTCAGCATAATATCTCGTCAAGAATGGCCAAAACATTGGCCATTACAACAAGCCACTCAAACGCTTCGAGGCCTAGGAGTGGCAACAAATCCCCATAGAAGTGCTATGGTATTAGATTGGAGGGATCCTGAAGGATGTGAAGGAACTATACAGCCCTATGTATTGGATCATCTTCCTGTAAATTTATGGGGACGAGATGTCCTAGATCAATTAGGATTGACATTAACAAATAACATCAATCCTAACGCGCCCACTACTAGGGCTAAACAAGGCTTTAGGAAAGAAAAAAGATTAAGAGAACAAGAACAAGGTATGACAGCACCTATTCAAATAGATCAAGAAATAAATAGACATGAATTGGGTTTTCAGAAAGGGCCACTGAGACAATCAAAATTACTTGGAAATCAGAAAGACCAGTGTGGGTTCCTCAGTGGCCCTTGACTAAAGAAAAGATACAAGTAGCCCATGACTTGGTCAGACAACAGTTAGCGGAAGGACATATACAACCTTCCGTATCCCCCTATAATACTCCCATTTTTGTCATTAAAAAGAAATCTGGTAAATGGAGATTATTACAAGATTTAAGAGCCATTAATAATGAGATGGTTATTATGGGACCTGCTCAATCAGGGATTCCTCAATTGTCTGCTTTACCAAAAACCTGGCATGTTTTAGTTATAGATATTAAAGATTGTTTCTTTTCAATTCCAATTCATCCCGAGGATAGTCCACATTTTGCATTTACTATCCCTGCACTGAATCATGAAGGTCCTGATCAGAGATATGAATGGAAAGTACTCCCTCAAGGGATGGCTAACAGCCCAACTATGTGTCAAATTTATGTTAATAAAGCAATCCAGCCACTTAGAAACCAAAATCCTGAACTACAAATATTTCACTATATGGATGATGTGTTACTGGCACATAAAGATAAAAACACATTACTAGAATGTTATGCCACACTTACAAATTTATTGAAAAATTATAATCTAGAGATAGCAATAGATAAAGTACAATTAAATCTTCCAATTAATTATTTAGGAGTTCTATTATCCTCAACCATGGTCCGTCCACCAAAAATTCAAATACGAGTAGATCAACTCAAATCACTTAATGACTTTCAAAAGTTATTGGGAGACATAAATTGGATAAGGCCTTATCTAGGCATACCAACAGGAGAGTTAGGACCTTTATTTGATATTCTAAAAGGTCCATCAGATCCAAATTCACCCCGCATGTTAACGCCTGAAGCAAGAAAAGTATTAAAAATCATTGAAACATATATGGAAAATATGCATTTGGATAGAATTGATATAAGTTTGCCTTTATTATTTATTGTACTACCAACAAAAAATATTCCTACAGGAGTATTTTGGCAAGAAGGTCCATTATTGTGGATACATTTATCTTATTCCCCTAACACTATTCTTACTAGATATCCTGAGGCTGTAGGACAATTAATACTCAAAGGAATAAAAGCAGCTAAGGGAGTGTTTGGGATTTCTCCCAATAAAATTATTACTCCATATACTATGGATCAAATTGATGAGTTAGCTAATGAGTTAAATACTTGGGCAATAATCCTGTGTAAAACTAGTGTTTCATTTGATAATCACTTACCATCTAATCCTTTGTTGTCTTTTTGGTCTAAGCATCCTGTAGTTTTTCCAAAAATGACAAGAAAAACCCCTATCATAAATGCTCCAAATATATTCACTGATGGGTCAAACAATGGTACAGCAGCAGTAGTTACTCCTGATCAAACTTTTACATTTTTAGTACCCAAACAATCAGCTCAAAAGGTAGAGCTTAATGCAGTATTACAAGCTTTTATGATGTTTAAAGATTCTGTATTTAATTTATTTTCTGATAGTCAGTATGTAGTTAATGCTATTAATTCCCTTGAAGATGCTGGTAGGATTTCCCCTTCCTCTACTGTTTTCTCTTTGTTTTCCGATATACAAAGTCTAATCTGGGACCGAAAAGATCCATTCTTCATAGGTCATATCAGGGCACATACAGGATTGCCTGGAGCCCTTAGTATGGGCAATGAACTAGCAGATAAATCTACACATGACATACATATTTTCTCCACAATAGAAGAAGCTATAAATTTTCATAAAAGGTTCCATGTCAATGCTAATACTTTACAAAAGCGTTTTAAAATAACTAAAGAACAGGCCAGACATATAATAAAACAATGTCAAAATTGTGTGACATTTTTACCACAAGTTAATCTTGGAGTCAATCCTAGAGGACTAATACCTAACCATATTTGGCAGATGGACGTCACACACTTGCCAGAATTTGGAAAATTAAAATATTTACATGTTACAGTTGATACCTCTTCCGGATTTTTGATGGGCTCCCTTCATGCCGGAGAAAAAACTAAAGATGTTATAGCTCATTGCTTACAAAATTTTGCCACTGTGGGCGTTCCAAAACAGTTAAAAACGGACAACGGTCCTGGTTATACTTCCTCCTCTTTTAAACAATTTTGCTCATCATTTGGTATTACTCACATAACAGGAATTCCATACAATCCACAAGGACAAGGCATAGTTGAAAGAGCTCATCAAACTATTAAAATGTACTTATTAAAACAAAAGGAGGGAATTGGAAAGGGGTATATATCCCCCAAAGATAAACTTAAAATAACCCTTTTTACTCTAAACTTTTTAAATTTAGATTCATCGGGACTTAGTGCTGCGGAAAGACATTTGTACCCCAAAAATGTACATAAGCCTAAGGTACTTTGGAAAGATATTCTAACAGGACAATGGAAAGGCCCGGATCCAGTGATAGTCTGGAATCGGGGCGCTGTCTGTGTTTTCCCACAGGATGAACAGCAACCAATTTGGATTCCAGAGAGATTAACTAAAACAATTTCTACAGAAAAAGAAGATGATTTGACTCAAATCCATAACAGCTGACATCCAGAGCTCCAGCTTGGCTATTCTTACATCGGCGACAGTGATTAACCAAGGTGTTTTTTTTTTTTTTTTTTTTTTTCAGTATCTATTTTATTATTGCATTTTTCCACATCATAAAGTTCTATTTTATTTTTGAGCTCATACAAACCTAGGTTAATGTTTTTCTGATCAGTTTTATTTTTTGACTGTGTTTTATTTTTTTTTATTTATTTATTTATTTATTTATTTATTTATTTTTTGACTGTGGAGTTTTTAAACATTGCAATGGAGATTTCACCTAAGTATAGTTACAAGGCCTTTATTTACTATTGTCTTATGTGTTGTATGTTGTGTGCACACTTCTGTTTTGTGTTGTATGTCTGTATGTGTGTATGTCCATATTTCTTATATGAGGAGCGCTCATGAAAAAATGGATCCGAATTTTTTCTTTATTCACGTGATTTATATGGTTTAATTTAAATTAGGTGAACAGCTGTTTATGATTGTTGTTAAAGATGGTTAACAGATCTGTTTGTTTACTTTCACCATTCCTTTTCATTATATTTAATAATTCTGTTCAGGATAATGTCTCTTTAGCATCATTGCCAGAATTTCCATCTCCATCCCAATTCCGGTGAAGACTGAGATAAAACCAAACTACAGCTTCTATGATAGCTATCACAGTAAACTGTATAAACTGATGCATCAATGAATATAACTCAACAAGTAATGCTCAATCAAGGACTTGATTTACTTTGGGAGGAAATGGACATATTGATAGACTCCTCCAATTTGAACTGCTTGCAGAACTTGCCTGGACTATATATCAGTTGCATACATTGTAAAATATCATCTGGTGCACCGAATTGTGGTACTGCTGGCATATCTTTGCTGATGGTGTCACCAGTGATGCAATTTCCTTGCCAGCTCACCCCATGTTTATTGTGGTAATACTGGCATATCTTTGCTGATGGTGTCACCAGTGACGCAATTTTTCCAAGGAGCCATCAATTGGCTTGGTGTCGTGGCATTTCTGTATCCTCCTCCCTTCTACTAGTGATGGTCTAAAATTTGGGGGCCAACAGAGGTGAGGCAAAGAACCTCACCCCCCCACTGGCACCAAGGCAAAATTTGGGGGCCAACAGAGGTGAGGCAAGAACCTCACCCCCCCACTGGTGCATAGGCCTATCCACAAGCATGGCTGAATGCTGGACCGGTAGTCAGCGACGGGTTGCTCTGATTACAGTGGATTCAACCTAAGACAGGAAGCTGACGCCTAAAGGTCAGTTCTCCCATGACGGGTAAGAACCATATGTTAAATTGGACAACCTACCAGGCACGGTCCCTAGCCACATTGCTTGTTGCTTAATTAAACAGAAGGGGGCAGATGCTAGGAGCCACAAGCATATATACGATGTATGGCACCTTTGGTTGTAAAGTGACGCCAGCTAGCCACTGAGATGATTATGTTAAAATTTACATTCATATGCAAACTGGACTCCCGCTGTTCACCTTGGCCTGCTACCGGACTCAAGTTACGGGACTTTACGGGACTGCTGGAGAGTTCCCATTGGTTGGGGAAGGATAGTAGGAGGGAATTCCGGAGGAGGTCGGAGGAGACGGGGGGTTCCGGGACGCGCGGTTCAGGTCGGACACCCTCGTGGGAGGACCGGTTTTTGACTTGCTGGCGCTGAGAGTGTTAGCGGCTTTTTCAAAATAAAGTTTTTGTTCCTGCTTGAGTGGCTCGTGATTTTGTGCCCAGCCAAGACTGCGGCAAACTATAACAAAATACTGTAGTAAAGATTATGCAAAAGTGGTCTCTAGTATAGTACTGTACCTGCCCTTCTTGTGATAATGTGGAATTATTCAATTCTTATGTGATGAGATTAAATGGAGTGGACCATTGTGATGTAGCATTATGCTGTTATGTTAGGGTTACTCGAATACAGGCAACTGTCAGGTGGATAACCAACAAAGCTGCTAAGTGACTGACAGGTGTGTCAGAAGGATAATTGACTCCTGTACCAGGCAAGATGGCATGAACCTTTATCTCACTACTTGGGGGCATGTAATTTAAAACCTACAAGGTGTTTATTTCTGGAACTTTAAATATATATTTGGGTCGAGATTAACTGCAGGTAACAAATAAGGAAAGTGAAATCATGAATAAGGTGGACTACTAGAAATAGATTTTAGGGGGTAAATTTTAGAGGAAAATCTGCAAAACCTTTAGTAAAAGGTTAAGACCTATGTAAAATAAGGATTTTCTAGTATGGAACAGTTACAAATAGAAGTGAATTTCAAATAGAGTTAATTTTCTAAAGATAAATGGTATTTGATTCCCCTATTTTTTTGAAAATCTTTTTCAATCATTTTTACATTTGTGCATCACAAATGTAAAACAAATAAATAGGTTTGGTGAATTTAGGTCTTCAAGTACATAGGAAATTATTTAGTGACTTAGAATTTTCCTTCTCTCGCTCTCACTCTCTCTCTCTTTGATACTAGGGACTGAACCCAGGGGGTTAGGTACCAGGATGTACTTAACCACTGAGCCATATCCCCAACTCTTTTTAATATTTTATTTAGAGACAGGGTCTTGCTGAGTTGCTTAGTGCCTCACTAAGTTTCTGAGGCTGGCTTTGAACTCACCATCCTCCTGCCTCAGCCTCAGCCTCCCAAACCACTGGGATTACAGGTATGGGCCACTGCACCTGGCTTGGTTTAGAATTTTCTTGGGAGTTGTCCTAAAGCCTGTTTGTCAATGTGCTGAAGTATCTTAGTGACTGTCTCAAGGAGTTCTGGTTTTGTTCACATCTAATTGTATCATTGAGGATGGTTGCTTTGGGGAGCATGTGGCTTTAGGGCCAGCTACACAGTTGGAGGGCACATCTGTACATAAGATCACCCTTACCTCTGATTCCAGCTGAGTTTTGGTCCCTAAAACCACCCTCAGTTTTGATAATTGACTAGAAAGACAGAATTCACTAAAAGCTGTTCTACTCATGATTATGATTTATTGCAAAGAAAGGGTATAGATTAGGATCAGCCAAAGGAAAAGATATACAGGGCAGAGTTCAGGAAGATTCTAAATACAACACTTCCATTGTCCTTCTTATGAAATCTGGGGGGCCTTACCCTCCCAGTATTGATGTATTGCCGCAGTCTGAGCCACTGAAGCAGGAACAAACTTTATTTCCGAACTCCTGCGCACGCCATGGCATGCGGCCTTCTCCCGGACATACCACACCAACAGGAAATCCCTCCTCCGGAAATCCCTCCTCCCGCACTTCCCCAACCAATGGGAACTCTCCAGGAATCCTAGCCCGAGAACTCCAAAGTAGTAGGCCCAGGCGGACAGCAGGGGTCTAATATACAATTGAATACACAGCTTAACATAATCATTATCATCTCAATGGCTTGCTGCAGTCACCTCTCAACCACTCCATTCTGGGAAAAATGCCATGAGTCATTCGGCTATGGCTCTCAGCAATGTATGAAATTACTCTTGGTTTTGGTAACTAGAAAGCTTACCTACACTTCATGTTCAGAGTTTCTACTGGGTTTCATGATTGATTGTCCATGTATTTTATCTCAGTATCCAGATCTGTTATGCTCGAATTCGGGACCCCCAAAAGACCACCAGAGACCAAGATTGATGTAAACAGCAAAGAGGTGTTTATTGTGAGCTAGCTCGGTCCTCCTCTCGCACACACAGCAACTGGTGACGCTGAGAGGCCCCGAGCCAGGGTTTGCAGCAGTTTTATACATTCTTTGGAGAAGGCAGGGACCCCCATATACATCATAGCATCTCTTAGCAAATCATCACACACCATGGGAAAATCAAATAACACCTCTAAAACATGATTAGCACATTCACTGGCAGGAACAAGTTGGGTAGGGGTGATTGGTTAGTACAAAAGGGGTATTCATTTGAACTGATTGGTTTAAGCCAAGAGGGGTGTTCGTGCTGAACTACATGGTTTCTCAACACATTACCAACCACCATAAACTACTGGGAGGGTCACCTGGCATCCCAGGTATTTCCCTGTCTCATGCTGATTGGTGGCTGCTAGGGGTTGCTATGGATCCCTACCTAGCCTGACTGAGTCAGGGACACCTGGTGCAGCAGATCTCTCCTGTTATTTGTAGATAAACAACTTAGCAGGGTGGGAATGTGTCTAGGAGTGCTCTGTGGGTCTTTCCAAGGACAAAGATCATGTCCCTTTCTTGGACAGGCTTTGCTCTGAGATAGAGGCTGGTTTTTCAGATCCACTGGTAGGTGTGATTCAAAGCCACATTGTTGGTTTCTCTGATATGGCAGCCCATCCCCTGTTTCTGTGGACATAGTCAGTTCCTACTCTGAATTGTATTGTTAGACCATGTGAGTCATTTAGGATCCTCAGGTAAGCAAAGGCATTCCAATCAGGCATGACATTCCAAGGATGTGGAGGACAGAAGCCATACCATCTCTTTAGGAAGGCCAAATTCTTTATTATACATAGAGTATTTTTAAGCTGCTGGTCATGACCCAACATGTCCAGCAAAATCAATTTGAATGATACTGAAGTGGCACCCCCTTTCTCCACAGAAAAGCCCTCTTCACCATGGCTGATTTTAGGACTGTCAGCAAAAGAGTCCATTGTAGATAAACTTCCTATTTTCATGTCACCCTGTTTACTTGGCCACTGGCCGAGAAGATACCAGCACTCCAGGTGCTGGTACCCCCTTACTGGTTTTTCATAAACGTATCCAGTTTAGTACTTTGGAGAAATGTGCAAACAAGGCCTCTGGCCTTGAGCTGGGCTTCCCAGAGATGTCTACATTTTGAAGATAAGGTACAAATGGGCTCCATGGTAACAGCTGGCAGGGGGAAGATAGAAAGAAGAAGCTCTCCCCTTCTCAGGTGTTGTCCTTGAAAAGTTAACTTGCCTAAAACAGTGAAAGAAAAAGCTGCTTTTATGTGAACTTCTGCAGACTCTGAACTTCTGAGCCCCTCCCCTTACATGCTGGGTATAAAACTCTGAGACTCCCTGAACTTGGGGTTCAGGGGATTTATTGATTATAGCAAAAGCTGTACCCTCTGAACCTGGCTGCTGCCAAATAAAACTGTTTCCTGCTATCTTCGGTGCCTTGCCTCGTTTGTCCTTACAACAATAGCATTGGCATTAGTACAACACTGGCTTAGAGTAATGTAAATTAAATTGAACTGCTTGATTTCCCTTGGGGGTAGTTCAGGTGAAACATGATTGCCTCAGCCGTGACCACACCCTCTGTAAACACCTACAGTTTTGTTTTTCTTGTTTTTATAAAGTGCTTATCCATACTTAAGCTGGTGCTTTAAATCTTGGGTTATGGTGGGTTTTTTGTTTTTTGTTTTTTTTTTTTTTGTATTACTGGGGAAATGTTTGTCATTTGAAAGCAAAACTGACATTGATCTTTTCCATAATGCAGTAAATATATCAAAATAAGAACATCAAAGGCGACTGTAAACATTCTCACCATGAATAAATGACCTCATTTGCATATGTATGTGTGAAAAGAACTGGTAAACTGTAAATTCTCTTATCCATTAGTGATTATTGGGTATCCTAAAGCAATAATCCAGAACCATCCTCTGTGAGTTCAAGGCAGCTGTTCTTCACCCTGCCTCTGCAGTGTGCACATTACAGACCAGATCTAAATCCATTGAATTTTTTTCTTGCAAACTTTGTTGGGGCTTAGCTCCGCAGACAACTCTGATGGAGATTGTTCTACCCCCTCCCCCAGCTCCTGTTCCCTCTCCCTGTGGGCTCTTGCATTCTTGGCTACTTCCAGGCATGGGAATCGAGATTGCTACTGTGTGCTCCCATCTTTTTTTTTCTTTTCTTTTTCTTTTGTACTGGGGATTGAACCCAGGGGTGCTTTACCACTGAGCTACATCCCCAGCCCTTTTGATTTCTTATTTTGAGACATGGTCTTGCAAAGTTACTAATGGTCTCAATAAATTGCTGAGGCTGGCCTTGAACTTGTGATCCTATGCCTCAACTTCCCTAGTTGCTGGGGTTACAGACACATGCTGCTATATACTTGACTGTGTGTTCCATTTTATAATTCCTTTGGAAGATTGTAGCTTTATTTTCATATTCGTTGTTCTCAATACTTGCTCCTGGGCCTCACCTGGTATCTGGGGCCTTGCAAAGGACAGGTTATTCTCTTCAGCCCTGCCTGCATGCCTTGAATTTGGGGCAGCATGCTGACTGCTCTGCATCCATCTCCCATCTGCTAGATCACCGTTCCCAGGGAACCTAGCTTTCCTCTTCCCTATCTGCTAGTCACCACTGTGAACCTCTGCTGCTGCCTCTGCCCAGTTCCTGGCTCATCCCTGGAAATCCCAGGCTGGATCCACACCTTTCTGTCTGTCCTTCAACTAAATGGTGATGCTTTGCATCTGAGAAATGATTATTCCAAACTGCTTGTACAACTTTAGAATTTTTGAAATCTGTTGCTACTCTTTGAAATTAAAGTGTATCAGACATTTAAAATTATTATACTGATTCGGTAATCTTTTTATGCACATTTGAATTTGAGAATTTAGTCAGGTGTATAAGCATCTGATATTTGTACCCAAAAGAGATACAGAGTAAATATTGTTTAATTTAGTTTTGCTTCACATAATAAAAAACCCTATCTCTTGGGGATATGTATTGGGTGATAAATTTTTTCTTTTTCTTCATAAAAATTAGTTTACACAGTGTGTGTTACAATAGCTTCTCCCCAGCTGTTAACACTTAACATAGTTGTCTTACTAAATCCACTGTTTTGGCAAAGACAAGCTCATAACATTTAAGGTAATAATCCTGATAAGAATTGATTGATCAGTTTATATGTGTCCATTATTTGAGGAAGAATTTACCATTGTCATTTCACCACATAGGATCATCTTCTGGGTTAATGAGGAAGTACATACTACAGAGCTAGATTGCCTCAGTGTACGAGGATGGGTGGAAAGAACAGGGCCCTAGGGTATCTGACAATCCAGAAGAGAGTATGATGCAGAATAACTTACACGGATTTTTTAAAGATTACCACAAAGAAGGGAATGAACCCCAGGAATCTACATTTAGCCACGGAGAGTGCTAAAGCCAGGAAGGCAAGTGAATGAGAACGGGGACATGTCCTTTGACTTTAGCACTGAGGTGGTCTGCATTCTCTACCTGCCAAATCTGTCTCCTCCATCAACCTCTCTAGGCACCAGCATGAAATTTCCAATCCCTTTCTAGACATCTAAAGCTACCTGAAACTTGACATATCCAGAATGGGAGTAGTCATCCATCGAGCAGTTCCTCACCAGACCCACTTTGTGTCAGGCAGCGGGGACATAAAGGGCAAGGATCCTGTCCTCAGTGAGTCCACAGTTCATATTCTCTCTCCACTGACTTTCCCTGTTTCCTTCCCAGACTTGCCCTGGGAGCAATTCCCCTGCCCCATTCATAGATCTGCTAGCCTGCAGGTTGGCTGACCCACCTCCATGGTTTACTTCCCCATCCATCGTCTCCTGTACATCCCTCTCTCACTGCCCGGTTTCACTGCTTCCCAGTAGCTTCCTGAATGTTCTCAGCCTTCCTCCTTTTGTTTTTTTATCCTTTTGTGCTTCCTCTTTGATACATGCATCCCCAAACTCACTGTATTTTCCTCGTCTGTCTCCTCGATTCTTAAACCCACCTGGAATTACAGTGTTTTACTCATCTGTATATGCCTAGCATTACCACAGTGGTGTTCAGCACATGTTTGAACAAAGAAGAAAGCACAGCTGTGTCTTGGTAATGTGACTTAGAATATAGCACCAGATTTGAATGAAGCTACTCCTTCCCCGAAGTGTGATTTAGGCCTCAATTTACTTACATGTGTAATAACTACTGTGCTTCCTAAGAGTTGGTGTGAAAATTTGATGTAGATACCATCAGTCAAAATCGTCAAGTTGTTGGGCTGGGGTTGTGGCTCAGTGGAGGAGTGCTTGTCTGGCATGAGTGAGACACTGGGTTTGGTCTCCAGCACCAAATAAAAATAAATAAAAAGTATTGTGTCCATCTACAACTAAAAAATTTCTAAATAATCAAACTGCTAAGTTGTTGTTAATATATGAATCATTTTTGCAGCAGCCTCTGCTTTCTAAATTAAAATTGGTTAATATGATATTTGTGCTTGGCATGGCTGGTTTCTATGTAGCTGTTCTGGTTCCTCCCTGTCCTGTGCCCTTCTGGATTTTGTACTTCCTGGTTCCCATTTCTGGGACACTCTGGCACCCCTGCCTGAATTGTCTCCCACCTCATATCTTTGACCTAATGCAATCCTTCTGGGTCCATCTCAAGTGCTACTGGTCTTCTCAAAGACCCCTGTATCCCAGTCAGATTTAATTATTTTTTTGTTCCCAGCACCTCCTTATTTTTCCTGCTATACAATAATTTTGTGTGTGTGTGTGTGTACTACTTTTAAGACTATTCATAGTTATTCCAATGTTCTTTCCTTCCTGGAACATGGTGGGATTGTATATCCTGCGCATTTAGGGTTGTGTGTAGCCATTGTGACTTGCTTTAGCCAATGAAATACAAGGAGTAGTCACGTGTCGCTTGAGCTTCAAAAACCAATATATTAAAAGAAAGATCAACGGAGTAGAAGAAGGGGATTGAGGGAGAGGAAGGAGGGATGGGAAAAGTAAGCAATGGTGGAATGAAATCGACCAAACTATCTTATGTACATATATGAATATACCATGGTGGACTTCACCTTTATATATATATAGAAAGCATTAATTTAAAACAGTTATGAATAAATAGAAGAAAGACCAGTAAAGGGGATGGGAGGAGGGAGAGGAAAGAGAAGTACTGGGGACTGAAATGAAGGTTATCTTCCATGATCATATGATTGACACAATGAACCCTGTGTATATCTGGAAATCGCTAATTAAAGCCAACATGTGCCTCACCATGATCATCTTCCTCTGGTACATTCAGGTGTTGTGCTCTCTACCAGTCTAAGTCCCTGAGAGAGCCCTTTGGCTGACACGAACATATATGTTGTGAGGAGGAGGGAGTCAACTGCTGAGACTGTGGGGCTCTGGGTTAGTGTGTGATTGGTCTAGCCTAGTTTCTGCAGTTTTATAGGCTTATCTTCCTTCGTGAGTTACAAATGCCTAAAAGGCTCTGTGCCCAACTCTTTTTTTTTAATCCACACTCATTCCTAACCTCCCTGACCTACTTGCTGCTCCAAACAATTTTATTTGAATCTTCCTGAAACACAGGAGAACAATAATTAATTTGGAGAGAGCCAGGAGTGAGTAATATATACTACATGGTAGAGTAAATGTCCTATTTCAAACCTTAAAGGGAAAAAAGCTGGGTAAAAAAGGAAGAGCTAGAGGAAGCAGCATGGAGAAAGGTTTACTGCCACATTGCATCACCTCGCTTGCCTGGCCACTGAGAAATGTTGGCTCTGTACTTTTTACTGTTAGCAAACAAATTCTAGAAAGACACTTGAATCTTTAGCTTTAGCTTAACACTGTTCATGAAGTTTCGTAAGTGCCATATTCTATTTTTTTGCTTTTTATTGCTAAATGCATTTTTCATAAGTCAGTGATATGCAGTAAATTTTAAAGTCATTAGCATGAATTAATGCAGCATTTTTTCCTAGATTTATTAGCAAGATGTCTCTTTTAACATGACTTATAGAGGTAATTTTTTTTAATGAAAGAAGGCCAAAGACCTGAGTCATTCTAATTAACTAAATGTATAGTTTCCACAGTGTTAATAGAACTGTTTATTTCACCAGCTTGAGAAGACTAATGGTTGGTATCCTTGACTGCACCCCTCTTCCTCAGTCAAATCTATGATTCACAAATTTACCTCTGGGCAGCTGGATTTGGGCCTTCACAGCATAGCCATTTTTTCCGGAAAAGGAAATAATTTTGGGGAGCAAAAATATAGCCCTCCACCCCATCCCCCACCCTCCCCCTTCTCCCGCCCCAGAGTTACTCTTTCCATAGGAATTCACTCACAGTGACCCTGTGTGTCTCTTCATCAGTGAACCCTATGCATAGAAATCATATTTGTGACTGATAAAACTCCTCAGATATATTTTTATTGAAAGAATTTTGGTAGTTTAAACACAAATAGATTTCTTATTCAAAATTCAATTTTTAAAATTGGGGATCTGTATTTCATTAAATTTACTGTTTATTATTCTATTAAATGAATATGCCACAGTGTCATCCATTCTTCTCTGGATAGGTAGATCTCTTATACATGTGGTCAAAATCATGAATGTAAGTGATAAGGAATAGCCCAGGGGTGCTTAACCACTGAGCCAAGTCCCATCCTTTTTTTTTTTTTTTTTTTTTTGAGACAGGGTTTCACTAAGTTGCTGAGGGCTGGCTATAAACTCGTGATCCTCCTGCGTCAGCCCCCAGTTTGCTGGGATTACAGGTTTGTGTCACCATGCCCAGTGACAAACATGACTTTTAAGAAGGCTTTTCAATCAACTGTAGGCAGCAGGTAGACATTAAAAAAGGATGTGTAACTTAAGGGTTGGAAAACTTATATGCAGGCCAAACCCAGACTGTCACTTGTTTTATGGGGTCTGTGAGCTTAGAATGTTTGGGTTCTTTTACATTTTAAAATTCCTTTTAGACAATTGAAGGAAGAATAATAACTCATGACATCTGAAAGTCATATAATTAGATTTCAGGGCTCATAAATGAAGCTTTACTGGAACACAGATGCACTCGTTCATTTATATATTGCCTACAGCCGCTTTCATACCTGCCCTTTGGAGTGGAGTAGTTGCAAGGGAGACCTTATGACTTGCAAAGACTGAAATATTTGCTGTCAGATCCTTTACAGAAAAAGTTTGTCAGCACCACTATAATGGAAATGAATCTGGAGTTAGGTAAAATTAGCTCTAAGTGGATGGACAAACTTGTTTAAGTCTTTGCTCACTCCTTACTACATGGAGCTCTCTCACCTTCAGTAGAAATTATTTAAGAGGATGGTGAATGTGAAAATAGCTAGCAAACTAGCACGTGCACCTTACGGACTCAACTGTTCCTTTTGTGGCCAAAATTCTGGCTTATGTTAGCCCAAAGGATCTGGCAAGACTTCTCTTTGCAAGATTATACTAGTCATAGTTGAATAACATACGTCTGAGTTTAGTCAGGTCACCTTGTACCCAGCCTCAGTTTTCCTATTTATGAAACGGGAATAATAACTATCTTCTGAGATTATGCTAAGGATGGGTAACATCAGTGGTTGTGACTGTTACTGGCCTAATCCCTTGCTCACTAGCTAGTTATCTATGTGGTACCTTTCTCCAGAGAACAAGTTGATCATTTGAAATTCTGTCTGTTTTAGGTGAGCAATAGGGCTGAGATCAAGAGACCTAGGTTTAACTTAACTTTGACACTAGGTTTTGAAGAGCTAGTTACTATTCATGTCCTTTTTCCTTGAATTTACTTAGCCCCAGACATCAATTTTACTCTTTAATAAAGTTTCTCATTATTGTTGAAAATTATTTCCTGGAACGTGTCTAAGAACGTGAAGTAATGTGACAGGGGCAGGTGGGCCTGGGCACTGAGGTAATGCCTACTAATTTCCATCACTTGGGAAACTTGCTTGACAGTGAAGGCTTATTCATGCGCCCCACTGTGATGTCAAGGGCTGAAGAGGACCTCCTCCGTGCCCCAGCTCTGAGGAAAGCAGAGTTGTCTTTTTTTGTGTGTGGAATAATAGAATGTAAATGAAGCTCTGTTTCCTCCTGAAACCACTTGTGCTGAACCAAGATACAAAGGAAAATCGGTGATCTTGAATTACATTGGTTCCCAGTGTTCTTGGCTTTCAAAGATCCTTTCTTCTTTTCCATTTAACATTTTCTTTCTAAGCAATCTACTTTAAGGAATCGAATATACAATTTTTCAACACCAATATCACCCACCTACTTATTTCTTTTGTACCTCATTTGGGTAAAAAAATGTGAGACCCTATCAATCAAAATGTTATGCCATGACCTATCTAAATGACACTTTTAAAAATTGGATTTTCATTTTCTGGATAATTTCAAATACTTTTGGAGGACAATATTGAGTACAAATGTTCTTTTTCATGACCTTTCTTTTGTGTAGAAGTCATAACAGGGATTAGGAGCATGAAAGATGCCCGGTCATTTAATGTGTTCTTTCCCCCATTTTATTCCATTCAGAATCGGGAGCTACATTTACTTGTTTCCTCATTTCAACATGTATTTATAAAAATATCCATTTGATGCCAGGCACTGTGTTGTTTTATGTATCATTAATGAAAAAAAAAAAAAAGACTAAAATCCTAACCCTTTTGTAGCTAGCATTCTTCAAACACCAATAACGGCAGAATTAAGCTGGGTGTGGTATAGGCATGCCTGTAATCACAGAGACCTGGGAGGCTGAGACAGGAGAAAAGCAAGGATGAGCCCAGCCTGTAATAAATAAAAAGGGCTGGGGATGTCGCTCAGTGGTAGTGTGCCTTAGTTCAATCCCCAGTAGCAAAAACAACCCAAAGAGAAAACCCCCAATAAAGACAGAATTAGAGCTAATGCTTCCAGTAGGAGAAAGAATGAGAAAAAGACAATTTCCATTTTCATTTTCCACATGTAAAACTCACAATAAGTAATTCACCTGGTACTTCCAAGGGCTTGGATGTTTTTTCACTTGGTCATAAATTCAGTTGTTTTGATAAAGGACCTCATCCCCTATGGCTACTATATTGAGTGCTTACTATGCCTGAAGTGTTTACCTTAGAAAACTGTAAAGTCTCTACTCAGAAACATATATATATGGAATCTTAAAAAGGTTTTCATAGTCACTTATGCCAAGTTCACAGTCATAGTCAACAGCCATCGCTGTCATGGTGACAGATCCAAACTTTTGAGACTTGAGAGCTATGGTCAAGTGTCAAGTGTGGACTTTCAGTTGGAAACCTGGGAGCCTGCAGCGATGCAGTAGTACACACACTCTCACCCCCCACCCCCATGAACACATGGAACTTCTAGATAAAACAATACCCCCTGTAAAGACAGGAACTTGGGGAAGGAAATAGGAAGGAGAAAAGAAAGAGGAGCAAATAAAAACACAAAGGAATGTATAAACATGGCTGTATAATCAATGTGATCCTGCAATCTGTACACGTAGGAATAATAAGAATTCATACCCCATTTGAAACAAATGTATGATATATGCTATGTCAAGATCAATCTAATGTTTTGAGCAACTAATAAATTTCTGATGTTTAAAAAAAAAACCACACACATACAAGGGGAAGTGTTAGTAACCAAGAGTAAAACAAAACCCAAAGCTGTGCGAGTTGCTATCGTGTGGCCTCTGCAGTTAGCAGGTGGCCTGGGAGCCCTCAGAGGCAAGTGTCCTGAATATGAGTTGTCTGATCAAAGTCAAACCCGTCAATTGGGTGGTTGAGCCTGGCTTTATTAGAAAAGTGTAGCGCTTCAATTTAACATATACTGCTTAGCCTGAGAAGTCAATCTCGTGAAAGGGTCAGGAGTGAGGGTGGCAATGAAATGGTGAGCTCTGTTCCCAGCTTCACCTTTGCCTCATGCCTGTGTGAAACCATCTCAGACTCCTCCAGCCACTCCAAGCCCCCACTTAGCACTCGAGTTTAAGCATTTATCTTTGTCCCAAGTTGGTGAAGTGATTAATATATTAAAGTCAACATTGTCAGTGCTTTGGATACCTTGTGTTTGACCCAACTGGTTAGGGGATTGGTAAGTCAAAAGTTAATTCTAGCTGATCAATGTACTGTCATCATTTTAAAATTGTCATTTTAATGTACTTTCACAAGGCTATGCAACCTTGTAATTAAAAACAAATCAAACCTGGCCGTGTTTCCATTTAAGTGACCCCAAACAGGAAGGAAATTCTTCCAGGATTCTTGTCTTGGAGTCTAATAATCTCATGGGCGTGAAATGTGTTCACTGCTCCCAGTGCCCTCCTATGGGACACCATCTGAAATGCTTCCAGAACATTCTGAGGAAACAGACCAATGAAATCACTTTGAATTCAATAGTAAATTCACTAGGCCACTTAATACAGCCTTGAAATCTTGTTGCTCAGTTGGTGTGGTGTTAACACAGTTGTTCAGCTTGCCTTCTACTTTCCAAATCCCTTGATAATGTAAACAAGCAAATTAAGACTTACCCCGAAAATGACTGCATGCTACTCTACAATAGAGGTACAATATTCCAGGAGCAGAACAAATAGAGGTAGTAACGGTTTGCCATCTGGCAAAGCCCCTGGACCAGATGGATTCACTAATGACTTCTCTACAGTACTTAATCAGACCTTACTGGAACACATGACTGGCATATTTAATTATCCTAAATGAACAGGACTTCTGCCAGATATAACCCTCAATGCTTGAGTCATGCTCCTTGCTTAAAGAAGGGAAAAAAGAGATGAATAGATCTAAAAAGCTGGGTTTCGCATAGACCCCTCTCATTAGTGAAACTTCTCATTAGCAAATTGTTGTGTTACAATCTTAGGCAGTACTTCTTTTTCAAAGAATGCACCGTGAGACTAGCTATGCTGATCAAATTCATTTTTATCAGTAACAATTATACTGATGAGAACATCTGGGGGTAGATAAATCTGATATCAGACCTCCCTTCTGACTTCCTGCCCGTGGAAGACTTCTGAATCACCAGATGCCTTCTTTGTGTGTGTTTGTAGGGGAGATATTTTTGTTTCTTTAGGATCACTTGTATTTGATTTAATCTTTTATTTATCAAAGCAATATAGACATACAATTCAAAAATTACAGAAAGCCTTATAATGAAAAACTGTCCCTGCACCACCCCGCCCTTTTCCATCCCTAATCTACTTTCCAGAGGAACATTCTCAGTCCTTTGTGACTGTTCTTTTTGGTGGTTATTTCCACACGTTTAGAACAGTATTGATTGATGGCTGTTTCTTGATTTACCCACTTCAGACATGATTAACCTTTAAAACACATGAAGATGGAGCTTACATATACCATTCTTAATCCTTTTTTCTCCTCCTTAAAGGGTGGTTTTATATCTTTTATTTCCTTAAAATTTATCTTTGCATCTTTAGGTTACATTTTCACATCTGTATACTTTTGGTTTATCCACTAGAGATAGCACCTCTTAGTTCTTCATCTATATGATGAAGACGTTAGTGACTTGATTATTCTGAATGCTCTAGATTATTCTTCTGTTCAGTATACTGTTTTTGACATTCATCCATGCTGTGTATGTCAGCAGTTCATTTCCTTTTTTTTTCAAAGAACAATTTCATTACATAAATATACAATAATTTGTTTATCCATTCACTTCTTGTGGGCATTTGAATTATTTCCAATTTCTGACTATTATAAATAAAGCCACTATAAAAATTTATAAACAAGTCTTGGTTAGTTATTTACTTTTATTTCTCTTGGGTAAATACCCAGGAGTGGAATTGCTACATCAAACACAAGTAAGTGTATATTTAACTTTAAAAGGAAATGCCAAACTACTTTCCAAAATGACAGCATATTGCATTTCTAATAGCAACTGGAATTTCTATTCCAGTTGGTGGACACCCTCAGCAACACTTGGCATTGTCAGTCTCTTTTATTTTAATCATCATTGACATGTTCTAGTCATTTGATTATATTTTAAGTGGGCCTGTGTTATTAAGTAGTAATCATTATATACTCTGGGTACAAGTTCTTGGTGATTTTTTTTCTCCCTGTTTGTGGCTTGTCTTTATATTTTACATTTTTATAATGGTATCTGTCAAAAACCAGAAATTTTGATTTTTTAATTCCAACTTATTCATATTTTTCATATGGTTCATCCTTATTTTTTTCCTCTAAGAAACTATTATCTTTCAAATGTCACAAAGGTTTTTCCCTTATATATTTTTCTTTGTTGTATATTTTAGTTCTTGTTGGTACACTTGAGAAAATTTTTGTATATTTGATGAGGGCTGAGATTGAGGTTTGATATATATATATATATATTTTTTACATGGGTATCCAATCATTTCAGCACTATCTGTTGACAAACTGTACTTTACTCACTGAGTTGCTTCACCACTTTTGTTGGACATCAATTGACTAGGTAAGCGTGGGTTTATTTCTAGATTCAGCTATCCTTATGCCAGTGCTATATTGTCTTCAGTCTGACTCCTTTTTATAAAGGCTTTTCAGTAGAATTCCACTTTTATTAACATTTTACTCTCAGATGTCTTGATTTCGGGAGAGCAGTACTGTTCTCTCTTGTCATTCATGACTGGATTTGATTTTTACACCCTGTCTTTTTTCATGTAGACGCTTTCTCCTTAGCGTGGCATCTTTGCAAACCCATCTTGTCTTTTTCGAGTGTTTTTTTTTAATCAGTTTAATTCTAGGAGGATAGGATAGTCTTATTTCTATGTTCGTGTTTCCTTGATTTTGAATGTCAGTTCTTGGGGTGAGGGATATGTTTCATGTGTCTCTCTACATGTAGGAAATAATAATAATAATAATAATAATAATAATAATAATAATGCCTATATTCTGCTCACTGTTTTAAGAATTATTTTAATCACTGATTTAGGATTTATTAACTCCACATAACACTTTCTTTAAGGTAGGTACTGTTGTATGGATGAGAAGCTAGGCACAGAGAGGTTGAGTAATTTGCCGAAGATGATTTATAAGAATTTTGGCCAGCAAATGGAGAAAACATGCTTTAGTGATATGCTGGCAACTGTTTAACAACTGCTTAAGAGAAAAAAAATTACACATGTTCATAAGTTTATCATATTTACTGATATAAATGATACATATCATGCAATTTATAAATAATGGAATTATATTATAAATTTTAATACTCTATTATAAATTCTACATAGCTAGCCAATTCCTATAGAATTCTCTCATTGATTTTATTTATTTATTTATTGCTAGTTGTAGATAGATAGCATGCCTTTATTTTTATGTGGTGCTAAGGATTGAACCCAGTGATTCACACATGCTAGGTACCTCTACCACTGAGCAACAGCCCCAGTCCCTGCTTTCATAGATTTTTTGCTGAATTTTTGAGTCTGATCAACCATTGGCAAAATCAAATGAGGAATTAAATACTTGATTACTATCTGATTCAGAAAAGAAGTTTCTCACATCATTGACAAATGAGTGTAGTTCTAACATGAATATTGATAAGTTCCATTTAAGACAAAAACAAAACAAAGCAGTGTTTTGGAACTTTAATCAAAGATTAAATGATTTAAATCATTTGCTGTGATGTGAGCAACTTCTTTGAACTGTATAATGGTGTTTCAATACTGAAATATTTTCTCAATTTTATACATGGTGTAACAGATAACATTTATGCTATTTCCTAAGTCTACACAATCAGCACAATAATAAACCAAGCCCTGATTCAGAGCTTCTGTTGATTCCCATGATGTAAATTCACCTAGCATGGCTTATTTAAAGCTACCAATATGACATTGAAAATGAATTTGGGAAAAGAGGAGCAATATAGCACATCATTCTGTGATATTTCTGCCATTCAAATGGGATAGCAATTAAATAACCTCAAAACTAGAGTAAGGTAAAATGCAAAAATAATTACAAAATGATGACTATATTACCTTTGTTTTTAATACCATTTATTTAATAGTAAGTTTATGTAACTTAATTTTTAACAGTGGCTGCTTAACAGTTGGTACATAAAGTTGGTGGAATTTAATAATCGGGCCTTGCTGGCTGGTCCAACCTGGCTCCAGCAGTGCACTGTGTGCTTTGATCTCAGGCAGCCAAACCACTCCTAACTTAACTCCTTTTGTGTGGTGTGAAGCTGTTCCTGGAATATAGTTCTGTACTGATGCAGTAGGTGGCACTCAGTAGGCAAGATTATAATTTTCTTTCTTTCTCTGAATCACATTACTTCTCGGTAGATGTACCAGTCATTGTGTCTGTTGAGAAGTGCAATTTGAGGGATTCTGTTCAACCATAGACTAAACTAGTGCACAGGTACTTATGTGATTCAGGAAAATGGACTGGATTCTGGTCTCTCCTAGTTACTGTCATGCCCATTTGTGCTGCCCAGGCCCACTTGGAAGGGAAGGCCATCTCCCTGCTGTTAGGAGAGCTCACAGTTCCTGTAGTGGTACTGTACTCCAGGGCCAAGTACATTCCTGGGGACCAGGATTGGACCACCTCCATCCCTGTCTGAGGCTTCCCTACTTCCAGACCACTGTGCTCAAGCCTTCCTTTGCCTTTTCTGCCTCACACAATACATCCCTGAGGTCAGTCCACATCCCTTCAACCACAAGTAGTTGGCTTTCCCTCTGCCCTTGAACTCTCCAGCCCAAAGACCTTGATGCATGTAGGCCTCGAACACTGGAAAGCTCTGCTCAAGGTTATATGCAGAGAAATGGAGGAAGAAAGCTTTCATGCTTTTCTGGTAGAACCATTAAAAAAAAAAAAACCAAAACTAACAGTTATTCAAAGAATCACTGAAGCAGCCTGGGCAACAATGAAATGAGGTTTCACAAAGTAAAGTTAGAATCATCAACACTTTTTAAGTGCTATACTTGAAATAAATATTCAAATATTTTTTGCCTTAGGGAGTCAAGAATGATTAGTGTTGATTAGTGGTTTTTGTCCAACCTCAAAAGCAAGCCTACTTCTTTCTACAATCCTATTAATCCTCATCTTCTCTCCTACTCAGCATATTTGGAAATCTTCCTGATCTCATCTGACATCAGGAAGACATGCTTTTGCCCTCCCGGCGTGTTACAGAAACAAATCAATTTCTTCTCCCAGATAGTTGATGAAAGTCCTTCTCTGCAGTGCTTTCGATTGCTATGGTAACAGAAGAAGGGATTTCCCAGTGGAACTAGATTTATACATATACAGAGAAAAGCAGCTCTTTCAAACCTCCATCCCTTTTTTTTGTTGCCATGTGTATAATACAATAAACACAATAAATTAAGAGCCAAAGGAAAAATAGAATGGCACTAAACCTTTTATGTGGATGTGAAATAAGTCTTCCATTTTATTGAGACCCTTGGTGAAAGGGAGTCAATGTGTAAAATCTTAATATTGTGACATTACTGTTGTAGCTATAATAATTTGCAAAATTTGCACAAGTTTTCTTAGCAAAGAGTTGGGTTTATGAACTGTGAACTGGCAGATAGACTTGAAATATAAGTAGTATCGGTACTTCTAGTCACAGAATCATAACAGTATGTTATGGTAAAGAGGATGAGAAATCCATGAGGGAACAAATGTTTTGTGTAATGATGGTGCTCTCCACTTGGATAATTTCCTTGATGGAAGGACATAGTAGTTGGCTATAGCTCATGAAATCTTACCACAAGCCCAGGAATTCAGGTGATGTGATTCTCTCCATACATGCATGTATCATGCATTGATCATGTCTACTTATCTTATTCTACCCTTTCATCCACTACTACTTCCTCCTGCTGTCCCCCACTTCCACGCTCCTGAAAGTCCCTCCTCTACTTCAAGTTGTTTTTTTTTTTTTTTAAGTATTCACATATAAGAGAAAATATGCTAGGCTTGTCTGGCTTATTTAACTTAATATGATGTCTTCAAATTCCATCCATTTCCAAGCAAATGACAGGATTCTATTCTTCCTATGGCAAATACTCCATTGTATGTATATGTCACATTTTCTTTATCCATTCATCTGTTAACAGGCATCTAGGTTGATTCCATGTTAGCCATTGTAACTAGTGCCACAGTAAGCTTGGGTGTGCCGGGCGTGGTGGTACACACCTGTAATCCCAGTTATTCAGGTGGCTGAGGCAGGAGGACTGTGAGTTTAAATCCAGACTCAGCAGCAACTTAGCAAGGCCCTAAGCAACTTAGTGAGACTCTCTCAAAACATAAAAAGGGCTGGGATGTGGTTCAGTGATTAAGTGCTTCTGGGTTCAATCCCTAGTACAAACAAACAAAATAAAACCAAAAATGAAAACCAAAACTGGGTATGCAGTATCTCTTCAGATATAATCTTCATTTCCTTCAGGAGTGATATAGCTGGATCATATGGGAATACTATTAATTGGGGTTTTTTTTTTGAGGAACCTTCATACTGTTTTCCGTAGTGGCTGTACTAATTTACATTCTTACCAACAGTGTGTAAGGGTTCTTTTTTCTCCATATCCTTTCCAGCATTTATTGTTGTTTTTTATCATAGACATTCCTCCTGGGGTGATAAGGAATCTCATTGTAGGTTTAAAATTTTTTTTAATTGTTCTAATTAGTTATACATGACAGTAGAATGCATTTTAACCCATCATATATAAATGGAGTATAACTTTTCATTCTTCTGATTGTACGTGATGTAGAGTCACACAGGTCATGTAATCATATGTGCACATAGGGCAATAATGTCCAACACATTCTATCCCTCCTACCCTCATACTTCCTCCCCTCTGTCTAATCCAAAGTACCTCTATTTTTCCCTAGCTTCACCTACTCCCCCCCCCTCCATTATTGTGAATAAGCATTCACATATCAGAGAAAACATTCAGCCTTTGGTTTCTTTGGGGTTGGCTTTTTTTTTTTTTTTTTTTTTTTTTTGCTTAGCATAATATTCTCCAGATCTATCCATTTAACAGCAAATGCCATAATTTCATTCTTCTTTAAGCTGAGTAATATTCCATTGTGTATATACACCACAATTTCTTTATCTATTCATCTGTTGAAGAGCACCTATGTTGGTTCCATAATTTAGCTATTGTGAATTAAGCTGCCATACATATTAATGTGGCTGTGCCACTGTCATATGCTGATTTTAAGTCCTTTGGGTATAAACTGAGGAGTGGGATAACTGAGTCAAATGGAGGTTCCATTTCAAGTTTTCTAGGGATTCTCCATACTGCTTTCCATAGTGGTTGCACCAATTTGCAGTCCTACCAGCAATGTATGAGTGTGCCTTTTTCCCCATTTTTACCAAAATTTATTAATTTGTATTTCCCTTTTAGCTAAAATGTTAATAATCTTATCATGTATTTAATTGGCCATTTGTATTCTTTTGAGAAGTTCAGACCATTTGACTATTTTTGACTGGATTACTTAAGTTTTTTGAGTACTTCATATACTCTGGATATTCTGTGTCAGATGCACTGCTGGCAAAGATTTTCTTCCATTCTTTGGGCTGTTTCTTAGCTCTGTTGATTCCCCCCCACACCCTTTGTTGTGCAAAAGCTTTTTAATTTTAGGTAATCCTACTTGTTAAATCTTGCTTTTGTTCACTATGCTTTTGGAGTCCTATCTAGGAAATCTTTGCCTGTGTTAGTATCTTGATAGTTTTCCCTGTATATATTCTTTTAGTATTTTCAGAGTTTTGGGTCTTATTACATTGAGGTTTTTGATTCATTTTGAGTTGATTTTGTATGGGGCAAAAGATGGGGGTCTAATTTCAATCTTATATGTGGATATCCAGTTTCCCAGTACTATTTGTTGAAGAGGTTCTTCTTTCTTCAGTGTATATTTTTGGCAGTTTGTTGGAAATCAGTTGGTTGAAGATGTATGGACTTACTTCTGGGTCCTCATTCTGTTTCATTGCTTTGTTTTTATGTGTCTGTTTTTTATGCGAATGCCAGACTGTTTTAGTTGCTGTGGCTCTGCAGTATGTTTTGAGGTATTATGATGCCTACAGTTTTGTTTTGTCTTTGCTCAGAATTGCTTTGACTATCCAGGTCTTCTGTGCTTCCATGTGAAATTTGGGATTTTTCCCCCCTAATTCTGTGAAGAATATCACTTCTATTCTGATGGAAATTACATTGAATCTGTAATTACTTTGGGTAGTAGGGCCATTTTAACAATCTTCATTCTTCCAGCCCAAGAACATGGAAGGTCTTGCCACCATTCAGTGTTTCCTTGAAGTTTTTTCTTCAGTATTTTGTAATTTTCATTGTGCAGGTCTTTTATGTCCTTAGGGGTGTGGGGGGGGTGGGGGGAGTGTGTGTGGGGGGGTGGGGGGAGTGGGTGGGTGTGGAGGGTGGCTATTGTATAGGGGATTAGTTTCATGACATTTTTCTGAGTTCATTTTTTGGTGTGTAGAATAATTACAGATTTTTGTATGTTGATTTTTGTATCCTGAGAGTTTTCTGAGTTTATCAGTTCTAATAGTCTTTGGATGGGAATGTTTAGAATCACAACATCTGCAAAAAGTGATAATTTGACCTCATATCTGTGTGCTTTTTTCTCTCTCTTGCCTAATTTCTCTGACCAAAATTTCTAGTACCATATTGAATAAGAATGATGAGAGTGGACACGACTTGTCATGTTCTTGATCTTTGGGGGGAAAACAAAGCATTTCTTCTTTGAGTATGATGTTGGCTAAGGGTCTGTCATATAATAGCTTCTGTTATGTAGAGGCATGACCCTTCTATACCTAATTTCAAGACCTTTATCATGAAGGGGTGTTAAATCTTATCAAATGCTTTTTTTTTTCATCTATGGAGATGATTGTAATTTTTATTCTTGATTCTGTTATTGTGATCTACTCCATTTGTATATGTTGAACTGTCCTTGTATCTGGAATAAAACCAACTTTATCACGGTATATAGTATGTTGATTTCTAATTGCTAGTGTTTTATTGAGGAATTTTGCCTCTATGTTCATCAAGAATATTGGCCTGTACTTTTATTTATTTATTTATTTATCTATTTATTTATTTATCTATCTATCTATTTATTTATTTATTTATTTTTGTGTGTATATGTGTCCTTGTCAGGTTTTGGTAGCAGGGTAATTCTGGCCTCATAGAATGAGTTTGGAAGAATTCTTTCCCTTATTCATGGAATAGTTTGGAAGCGCTGGTGTTCCTCTTTAAAAGTTTGATAAAATTCAGCAGTGAAGTTATCCTCTGGGCTTTCATTTGTTTGGAGAATTTTTATTACTGATTTACTCTCATTATTTGTTATTGGTTTATTTAGGTTTTTTATATCCTCTTGGTTCAATTTTATTAGCAATATAGTTCCTCACAATATTCCCTAATGATCTTTTGAATCTCTGTGGTTATCAGTTGTAATGTCTGTTTTGCACCTGTAATTTTATTTATTTGGGTCTTCTCTTTTTGAGTTTGAAAAAAAAATTTGATAAACCTTTCTCTAAGAACCAGCTTTGCTTTTTTGATCTTTTTCTATTATTCTTCCAGTCTCTATATCATTTATTCCTGTTCTGATCTTATTTCTTTCCTTCTACTGATTTTGAGTTTGATTGGTTATTGCTTTTCTAAGACCTTAAGATGCATCATTAGCTGTTTGAGATTTGCTTTTTTTTATGTAGGCATTCACTGCTGTAAATTTCCTTCTTGGTACTGCTTTTGCTTTATCCCACATTTGTATTGGTATGTTCTGTTTCATTTTCATTTGATTCAACAGATTTTTAATTTTTTTTCTGACTTGCAACGAAAAACTGTTTGTTGAAAATGTGTTCTTCAGTCTCCATGTGTTTGTATAATTTCTGTACTTGTTGATTTCTAGCTTCATTTCATTGTGATCAGAGAAGATACAGGGTGTTATTTCAGTTTCTTAAAATTTGTTGAAGATTTTGTGGCCTAGTATTTCAGGAAAAAAAACAACAACTCCATGCTCTGATAAAAAGAATATGTACTCTTCAGCCATTGAATGAAGTATTCTGCAGATGTCTGTTAAGTCTACTCAATCTGTAGTAAAATTTAGCTCTGATATTTGTTAATTTTTTTTGGTCTTAGATGATCTATCTATTCGTGAGAATGCAGTATTAGAATTATCCACTATAATATTACTGTATTGGGTCTTTCTCTCCCTTTACATCTAGTGCTGTATATTTTATATAATGGGTGCTCCAATGTTTGGGGCATATAAATTTATAATCATCATGTCTTCTTGATGAATTTTTCCCTTGATCAATATATAGTAACCTCCTTTGTCTACTGATTTTGTCTTAAAGTTTATTTTGTTAGATATAAGTACAGCTACTCCTGCTTGCTTTCGAATTCCATTCACATGATTTTCCATCTGTTATTTGGATGAGATGTCCCCCCAAAAGTTAATGGTAGACAATGAAGGAAAGTTCAGATATGAAATAATTAGATGATCAAAGTTATGACCTAACTGGTAGATCAGTACATCTGATGGATTAATAATTTTGTATGGATTACAGGTGGTAACTGTAGGCAGGTATGGTGTGACTGGAGGAAGTAGGTCATGGGGAATGTGCCCTTGAGGGTTATATTTGGTTTCTTGCTCCTGCTCTCCTTTCTACTTCTGGCTGCCATGAGCTGAGCAGCTTTCCCCTACCATCATGTTCTGCTTCATTTCAGACCCAGAGCAGTGGAGTTGTCTGACCATGGAAGGACCCTGAAACTAAGCCCCAGATAAACTTTTCTTCTTCTAAGTTGTTGTCAGATATTTTGGTCACAATGATGAAAAGCTGACTAATATACCATCTTTTCACCTTCTGTCTGAATATCTTTGCACATAAGGCAAGTTTCTAAGAGACAGGGTATTGTTGGTTCTTATTTTAATCCAGTCTGTTGGGTTTTTTCTTTTTTTTCTTTTTTTTTTTTTGAAAGGGGGGAGTACTGGGAATTGATGTACCACTGAGCTACATCCCCAGGGATGTTTCACTTACTGTTTTTGAGACAGTCTCACTAAGTTGTCAAGATTGGCCTTGAATTTTTGATCTTCCTGCCTCAGCCCTTAGTTGCTGGGCTTATCGGTGCGCGCCATCACACTTGGTCTTTTTATCAGAGAATTAATACCATTTATATTTGGTTATTACTGAAAAGTATAGACTTTTCCTGTCATTTTATTGATTTATTTTTTTCTGGTTATTTTTCATATTCTTTGTTTTTATTTGTCTTTTAAGTTTGATAGTTTACTTTTTTGATAATGTTTCATTTCTCATTTGTGCATCTCTTCTAATGGGATTGATTCTTCCATGTGCTGTCATGATGGTGATTATCTTTCTTCCTCTTTGAGGTGTAAATTTTCCTTAAGCCTCTTTTGAAATGTTGGTCTAGTGGTCATGAATTCCCTTAGTTTATTCTTTTCTTGGAAGGATTTTCTTTGTTGATTCTGAAGGATAATGTCGCTGGGCATAGTAATCTTGGTTGACAGTTGCTTTCTTACAGGATTTGAAATGCATCCATCATGTCCTCCTGGCCTTTAGGATTTCTTCTAAGAAATCTGCTGTTAGTTCAATGGGTTTGACTTTAAATGTGACTTTCCCTTCCTCCACCATGGCAGATCCTCAATGCCTCCAAAGGCAGAGGGGGCAACCAAACCACCAAGTTCTGTGCTGGAATGGGGTAAAGGAACTGCAGGATCTGTCATCTTCAATCCTGGCTCCTGGGCAAAATCACAGCTGACTCTTCTTTCCCCACATCTCAGAGGGCAGACCCCTCTATCTGTTGACTCCAAAGGGCAGTATCCTATGCTTTTCTCTGCATCAAGACCTACAGAATAG
Source organism: Spermophilus citellus (assembly GCF_964194105.1). Taxonomy (NCBI): domain Eukaryota; kingdom Metazoa; phylum Chordata; class Mammalia; order Rodentia; family Sciuridae; genus Spermophilus; species Spermophilus citellus. The sequence continues at coordinate 71,024,854 of NC_138193.1, read as the reverse complement.
AACTCCCAGCAGGCTTGTGTTCCAGTCACTCCCTTGAGCCAAGACTCTTGAGTCTACCACTGCCCAGCCAATGCAGTAGCGTGTCCACAGGGTCCAGGAGATATGAATATGCTGGGGCTTCTGAACCACAAAGCAGTACAGTTTCAGATAATAGGACCCTTCTCAAGGGGGTTGAAGTGAACTTCTCTAAGGTTAACCTGCTGGGCAGATTCCACATCTCTTCTTGCTTTAGGCTGTATGTCTGTAGGATATAGACTTCTGCACCATCATGCAACTTTCTCTTTCACTTTTAGAGAGTTCCCTTCTCCTGGATGTGGTACTTCTACAAGGTGTTGGGGTTCTCCATTTCTCTTGCTGTAATTGCTAGTTTATGAATTTCACCAGGTCTTGATCTCTCTGCTGTTGATTTCTGGTACTTGCCCACTGCCACTTACCTGCATATATGGTTGTATGCCTGTTGCTTTAGTCTGTCCTGTGAACAATTTCTGGATGCCTCTATTGCATCATATTGCTCCCTTCTGCAAGTATTTAATGCTTAGTCTGCCATATCATATTCTAGGAACTATTTAGTGTTGGAAAACAACTGCTTTTATTAAGTATGCACTCAGTCAAATCCTCTTATTCATAGCCCTTAGGACTCCAGTGCTCACCTGAGGACATCTCCTTGGTTTCCCCACTAACAACTGGATGGAATTCAGACCAATTTTCCCAAAGACAGACTCACAGGCTTCAGATTCTAGTATACTGTGTGTGTCACAAAACCCCGTTGCCCAAGCCAAAAACTTCTATTGACTTTGACATGCTCATGTTTTTCCTTAACCTCAAACATTCTAAACCCTCTTTTTCTCTTTCCCTAAAAGCTCCTGATTCATCCTTTACCTATCTTATCTCACTATCTCCCCCATAGTTCCTAGCTAATTTCTTTGCCTCTCCCATGAATACCCATGACTTATCTGTCCTTTGCATTTTACTGTGAAACATGCTTGTAATAGTTGGTGGTGACCTAACTTCCCAGCCTGGTTAAGTGGACTTTCATCAGCTGCCCTTGCCTGCTGGACCCATCTCATTTTGTGCCCAATTGTCTTTTTCCGTGAATCCCCTTTTGCATCTTGTCTTTTATATGAAGTTAAGCTCTCTCTAATATCCTGGGTAGCTGGTCTCTCCATATTCCCTCTTGCTATGTCATTGTATGTGTGGGCATGCACACATACAATGATGATATTATATAATTATTTCTTTATATGTCTGTCCTCCTTAAGGTGGGCTCTGTGAAACACAGGCAGTGTCTTTTCTGTTTATATATCTATTACACTATATCTCACATACCCAATCCTTAGTTTTGTTTAATGAATTAATGAAATAAAATATACCAGTTTGTCACAGGGTTTTCATAGACAGCCTCCAGCCACTTAGTTTAATGACACATGCATGGCATTTCTAATCTTCCTGCAGTTTGCTAGGATATTTCCTGCTGTAGTTTGCATCTGAAGTGTTTCCCAAAGGTCCAGGTAGTGAACACCTGCTCCCTGGGGTGGGGGATGTTGAGAGGTGTTGGGACCTGGTGGGAGACCATTGGGGGAAGAGGAGGGGGAAGAGCCCTTCCTCTTTCACTTCTGTTTGCTTCTCCCAATCATGATGTGTTACTCTGTATCATGTGCTGCTGCATCATGCAATTGGCCAAAGGAATGGGGCCAGCTGATTAAGGACTGAAACCTCTGAAACAGCCAAAATAAACCTATTCTCTCCTTAAGTTAGTTATCTCAGTTTTTTTTAGTAATGGAAAATTATCATACTTATAAGCCATCTACCAGATATATCCCCCAAAAACAGACTGAAAGGCTCCTTTTATACTTTGTCTATCATCTCTTAACAACTCTAATTGCTAAAAGGTACTACAAGCGTAGAAAGTTTCAAAGCCCTATCATTCACCTGTTATGAATGAGTTTCCTTTTTTTATATTACTTCCTTATGAAGATCCTCAAGGATGTTTTCTAGAAGACACTTGTACATGTCTAACTGGCATTTAAAACTGTTTGGGTGCAACATGCCCTTTCAAAATCAAACAGACATGCATGTGTTGCTCATATCCATATAATGCCAGTCACACAGATGATGATGATGAAACTTGTACTGTGCTCAGTCTGTGCTGGGCACTGTAGTAAATTCTATAGATTGATTACATCATCTATTTCTATATAGTATCTCTATTTGGTTGATGAGGAAAGCAAGCAAAAGAGAGCAATTTGCCCACAAAAAAATTAATTTGTCCATAGAAACCAGAGATAGTCAGGGGCAGCCAATAGGCAAATCCAGGTGTCCTATTCCAGAGCATATACTTAATAACATATGGAAATTAATAAGAGTACACATCTAAGAGTAGACTCTTAAGTCTACTTTTTTTCACTGAGCTGATACTGAAAATTGAATTTGTGAAACATTGTATTTCTGCTTATTCTGTGAACAGAATTATCAGTTTCCTTGGGTAATGTGCTCTTTTTTGTTTTTATTTTTTAAAATTCTAACACATGTTTTTAGAAGGCACAACTTCTTCATGCAATGAATTTGAAACATTATAGTGATGTTCTCACCTAAGAATAATGATGATAACCTTTCTCTCTCGACTGCTACAGATTCCTTGATATTTTTGACAAAGTTTTATTTTGATTGGACTACTGAGGAAAATTGCTACACAAACCACCAGCCTAGTAATTGGCAGTTTTCTTGGTGTCACAGTGATTTATGTAAAATGGAAATTTTCATTTAAAATGCATAATCTATGACAATGGTCTCAGAAACAGCACTTCACTTTGGGACCTGTCCGTGCTTTGAAATCCTAATGAGGACAGTATGCAGTGTTCCTGCAGGCAGGTTTAATTGATTGGAGAAATGAACTTTCTCCTAGCAACAAGGTTACCCCCACCAAATTTAAGTCAAAAGCTAGCTTGAAAGTAGAGCAATGTTTTGTAAGTACCCATCATCATATAAAGCATTATAGACTCATACAGATTTTCTAATTGGAGAGTTATAATAGTATCTGCTTTTCAAGGTAACCAAATAGGTAAGATCAGATGAAATCATCAAATTGTACTAACCCTCTCTTTACCAAAGTTAAACATTTCAACTTGGACCCATCAGGTAATTAATTACTTTGGGATACCTTAGACTCTTGGTTTTGAAATCAGCTCATTAGATGATTTAAAATGAGAAACAAATTTGAATAAAAGATGATCACTGTCTGTCTTTTATGTAATTGGAAGATGTAAAAAGAGGACATTTTTCTCTTTCAGCCTTGCCTTACACCCAGATAAAACTCTCATTGCAACTGGCCAAGTTGGGAAGGAGCCGTATATTTGCATATGGGATTCCTATAATGTCCAGACTGTGTCTATTCTCAAAGATGTTCACACACATGGAGTTGCCTGCTTGGCTTTTGACTCAGATGGACAGGTGTGTATCTTTCTCTATTTATGTTTTCCTTAATTACTTTTTACAATTCACCTAAAATTAGAAGGCACATAGCCAACCTTTGTGGCTTCTCTTGGCAGCCTTCTTCCTTGAATTCCTCACAGCTTTGACCCTTTTCCAAGCTTGTTGTACTGTTATCAAGCTCTGTGTAAGCACCAGTGTTGGTTCCCCACTGTCTGGTTTAAAAAAACCTCCATAGAAGAAGTCATGAGCTTATGAAGGTAGGCCCCCCATGATTCAGCAATTCCATTTTGACATCCATTGTAGCTTCCCCCTTAGAATAAGGACTGGACCCAGCCATTTTTGCAGACCTCAAGTCCTGAGCATCATGTTCTACCCCTTGATTTCAGAAGGTAACATCACCTAATAATCCACTGAGAAGATTCTCTTTGACTCTTTACCTTGAGGCTATTTCTGACTCCTTCTCCCCATCACTCCCAATTCGAGCAGTCATCAATTCTTGCGTATTTGTTTCAAGTTTCTGTACAATAACTCTGACATTCATTCTCCCCTTCCTATTCTCACTGCCACTGCCCACTAAGTTCCAAATTAGAGCCATGTCCAATTTAGTTTAAGTAACTTCTGATCCCCTCTTAGTTTCTTGATAACGCTTTTCATCAACTGAAGGAAGTGTTGAACCTTTCTTTAAAACCAGTACGATCTCAGGGTACCATTGAATGAATTCCACACTTTGTAGATGGGCCTTCTAGGTTAGGTCCAAGTTCCAAAGTAATCAAATTGGACAAGTTAGTAAGATTCCTCTGCCAAGTCTTGTGCTTTGCTTACTTGCGTGGCCCCTTGAAGAGAACCATTCTTTGAAGACACTTCAAGGGTGAAACCTTCCCAGTCTCTACATCAAAGATATATCCCCTTCACTGGATCTATAGCAACGCTTGCCAGAAAAGATGTTAATATGTTACAGTAAAGGATGGAAATGGTCATTCCTGGCTGCCACTGCATGTGCCTTCCTGCTAAGGCTGTGCTTTTCTGTGTGCCTTTGCCACCCTTCCTTTGTCTTTATCATCTTCTGTCAGTTAATTCCTTCAATTCAGTTTTTGGTAAATTTTGGACTTGGTTTTGTAAATAAGTGCCATGAAATGATCTGGGATATTATTCACAGAAACTTGACAACTAGGAGTTTATAAAAAATTCAGTAATTATAGGAGTTGACCAGGTTTGACTTCTTTTTAAATAATTCACATTTACTTGGTGTTCTCTGCTAGTTTAGTCATTATTCAGTCAAACTTAGTAGTTATTTCTTTCTAGCGCTAGATTTATTATATATGTAGGCCCCTGACATATGTGATTTTAATTTTACTAGTTGGTAACCTCATTCAGTTTTGTCAGAATGATGCATACATGCCACATCTAAAGAGCAGTGGTGGCTGGGTAGTGATAATTTGTTCAGGCTTGCAGTTTTGTTGACTTCCTGATTAAATTGAATGAATGTGTCAGGATGCATATGTATGTATAAGTGTAAATTTGTGCTTCTATGTGTATCTATATGCACATTCTCTAATCTCATTACTTCAAGCAAACATCTAAAATTTGTTCTGAAATATAACAAGAAAATGTAATGCAGTGGAGGGTGATCCATCTTTAACTATTAGTTCTTCGTACATGTTATTTCATTTAGAATCCTAGCTATTCCCTTAGGGCTTTATTTTGAAGGGTGGGATGGGGTGGATTGCAGATAGGCAACTGTCAATTGAGAAAAATAACTCTTATTTGTTTACAATTATGGATTTCACGGCTTGTTGATGCCTATTGCTTCAGGTCTGCTATATTCCCTGGACAGAGTTCACTGGAACCAAATGATATTTAGAAAATAATAAATGGCCCATTAGTTCACAATTGACAAAAGGCAATAGAAATGCTTATCTAGGGGTAAGTGGTTCAGTGGTAGAGCACTTGTCTAGCATGTGTGAGGCACTGTGTTCGATTCTCAGCACCACATATAAATAAATTAAATAACGGTCTATCAACAACCAAAAAAAAAATTAAAAACAAAAAAAATGCTTTTGTAGGTAACTATAGGACCTGTCACTACAAATGAACAATATCCATTTCTTTTGACTTTTTTTCATTCAAATAAGAATCTTACCTTTCCCATGTTTAGCTGCTTTCTTTTTTTTTATTTTTTACTACTAAAAAAAATGTGTGGAATTCACCCATTCTAATTATATGAATAAAAACACAACCACATCTTATTTCCATTGCTGAAACCCTTGATGAAAAATTACAGCAGAGATCTTTCTTAAGGACATGTTTTAAAATCTCTGAGGTTTCCTAGGTCTGACATTAAGATTTTAAACTAAAAAAAAAAAAATTAACCCTTGCTTTCAAGTTCTGGTCCTATAACTTCTGCTGATCTTTCAGGACCTCATGAGAGTTTGAATATGTTCTTCCTTTTTTCAAAAAGACACATGAGCAGTGGCTTTTAGTTTTTTAAAATTTTGGTACCTACTAATGGAAGTCATCTATTATACCTTTTGCTCTGTGTTTAGAATGGATTTCAAGAAATCAGTTCATAAGAAATTCAATGCCTGTCCTATAGGAAGAAATCACTATTTGTTGAAAGTAAACTTGAGTAATAGGAAATATTCACATCACTTTCAGATATTAAATTATTCATTTTTTTTTTTTTTTTTAGCGTTTAGCCTCTGTGGGACTGGATGCCAAAAACACTGTCTGCATTTGGGATTGGAGGAAGGGAAAACTTCTGGCGTCAGCCACTGGCCATTCCGACCGGGTAAGACCTTTGTTAGATCAAACTATTCAGTTTTCAAAACTGTAGCATAATTGTGATACTGCTTCTCAGATTAGTATATTTCTAAAAAATAAATGTGTTACATGTAGGTTTTTTCCCACTACAAAGTCAATTTATAAACATACTGTTTCTTTTACTAATGATGTAGTGTGCTATGTTGGCATCATTGTTTCTAGATATCACAAACTTTGAATTTCTACTGCTTTTCATAGATGAAGAAACTTTTTTTAATCTTTTTTTTTCTTAAGTTGTATATAGACGCAATGCCTTTGTTTGTTTTTATGTGGTGCTGGATTGAACCCAGTGCCTCATAGTTGCGAGGCAAGTGCTCTACCACTGAGCTACAACTCCAGCCCTAAAGCAAACTTTTGATGCTGGCACTTGACTTCTTCCTAAAATCAAAATAGAATTAAAATTTAAATTATATATGTAGTTTTGATGTATTCATTTAGACATGGAAATAATTGCTAGAAATATTCATGATTATAAGGGTATGCATTTTAATTTCAAATGACTGTAATGACAATTTTGTGATTGTTATATTTGAGAATGTTGAATGCACACTGTGGCCTGATTACCATTCATATTGAAGTCAGTGTGATGAGAAATGTTAATTCCATGTAGTCATGGCTGGCAAGGTAAAGAATGGAGCAGCTATATGCACACAACTGGTCAGAATTCAAATTTCTCCAGTGTCTTGCATACTTGAATAATTCGACTCCTTTCTTGTCTTGCTTTCTAGTTTAAAAGAAAAATGAACTTGCATGAATATCTTACCTTGAATTTCTAGTTGTTTTGTGTTTCTATACAATATAATTATCTTTCTATATAGAATGAGGCCATAATTAAACTTTAAGTTCATTATCTCTTGCATAATTGGAACTCTGAAAATATTTTATAAGAATGCTACGTTCATCCGGAGATGTACAGTTATGAAGGGACTTCACAGCTGTTGCAAATTCCTCTCCAGGAACAGGTCTTCACAAAACCTAGCAGTGACAAGCAATATAATTTAAGTGTTGAAAAAGGTCTGGGGCCCCTTTGATTCAGTGGATTCCAACCCTAGCTGCATGTAGAATCCCCTAGAGAGATTTTACTGCATAGTAACAAAAGGACTTTACCCTCAACGATTTTATTTCTTTTTTTTCTCTTTCAGTGCTGGGGTTTGAACCCAGGACCTTGTGTATGCTGGACAAGCACTGTCCCACTGAGTTTTTCCCCTGACCCCAGGGATCTGAGTTTAATAGATACTTAGTACTTAATGAAATATTTATGTTGAAATATTTCAGTTCTTGAGTTTTGGTTGTTACTTTTCCTGCTCATACTGTGATCCTATTATACATATCTTGCAAGTTGTGTTGGACTGGATTAATACATGAACAGCCAGTGATTACCAAAAGTGGACTTGAGACCCAGTACACAGGAATGGGATGCCCTAACCAACTCTGATGAAAACAAACTTCATGTAATTTCTAAGTAATTCTGAAATTACTACTTCTAATTCTGCATCATTTTATACAGCCTGATCTAATATATTACATTAGTCTGGTTTAATATACTATGTTAGACTTTTGGATCTATTGCCTTGGAAAAAATATTGTAAATGCTTATAACCAGTAAAATATCCTTACTTAGAAAAATGGCCTGATGTGTAGACCTTTGTATACAAACTTTCTATACCTTTGCATATATAAAGTGCTTTTAGTGTGTTGTTAAATTCCTGTTAAACTAAATTTGGCCTGACCCTGTCTCCATGTCTTAAGTCCCTACCAATCCACAAACCAAAAGCCTAACTTAGAAGTGTACTTTTGAAACAAGTAACTGAGGCTCATCCTATCATAGCAGCTGAGCTTCAGTGAATTGCAGGCTGCCAACTGAGCAGACCATGCGTAAATGAGGCAAATGCCAAGCTCTAGCACCATCTGAGCTATTGGTACCTGACTTATGTGTCCTGCCTGCATATGTTTCAGGGTGGAGCTCTTGAATCTATGCTGGTCCTGAGGGCTGCCCAGTTTGCAAAGGCCTCTGTTCAGTTAAATTTAATTTCTCTAAGTTGCTGCTTTTAACATGTCACGTGACCAGCTTATCTGATCTCAATGACTGTCCTTTTTGCACAGTTATATTTTCCAATTGGGGGTAGATTGTAAAAAGTGCAGTGTTAGTCTAGTGAGAAATGAGTCCAGATTTCTTTAATGAAATACCTTCCACTGTCCCTAGGCCCTGTTAATTTGTATCACATAATTTGTTCTTTATTACTGATGTCTTTATTATTGGTGCCAGTATGAGTTATTGGTTGCTTATGATTAACTTCAAGATTATTTTAGTCACTAAAATACTTAACATATTACATTTGTATAATAGTGCTTTGTAACCTGCAAAGTGATTTCATTCACATTATCTTAACTGATCATATATATATATATATATATATATATATATATATATATATATAGATGTTGATAGGCCTTTATTTTATTCATTTATTTATATATGGTGCTGAGAATCAAACCCAGAGCCTCACACATGCTAGGCAAGCATTCTACCATTGAGCCACAACCCTAGCCCATCTTAACTTATAACCAAACTGAGGTAGAATTATCCATTTTGGAGATAATGAAGTTAAGGTTAGAGATGCTGGGACTGAGCTCAAATAGGGAAAACGAATCCTTGGACCAAGTCTTTTTTCTTTAGTGCACTTTCTGGAGCCCATAATTGCTCCTTTCTAGGTGATGACAAGCTAGTGGCTTAGGTTCCTTCGCTTGTCTAGACTTTGTCCCTGACAATTGTTCCCTTCCCCTTCTGAGTACTTCACAGAATGTGGTCCATGGACCACCTGCATCAGAATCTCCTGGAGACTATTTAAAAATTCAGGTCTTACTTAGAAAACTATGGGATATGATGCAGGATCTTCTGTCTATAATGTTGTAGACTCTATTCCAAAACCACCTAATGAGAGTGTCTTGAATGAATCCTAGAAAAACATATTTTAAACAATCAGGATAGACACATTTGACTTTCAGTGTTGGTGGACCTCTCTTCCCTGTCTCCAAATGGAAATGGAACTCCCTGTAGTCTCTCTGGTAGCTTTTAAAGAATGACAAATAGGATTAGCTCCTGTGTTTTCAGTTCCTTAGAGAATTGGAAATGTGAGTATTTTGGGTCAAATTAAAATGAAGGTTTAAAGGACTATTTTAGGTGGGCTAATTAGTGTCAGATAACTAACTTTGTCTCACATTCTGTGATGATTAGAAGATGTTGGTCACATTAAGTTGTAGTTGACAAAAATCTTCCTAGCTAAAAGGAAGCATTTTATAATTCTTTAATTTTTATTGAAAAACTGTCTCCAAAGTGTTTTATCTGCACTGCAAATAAAGGTAGAAATTTGATTTAAAAATTACCCTAAATCATGAGAATTTGTTTATCCCAGATGAACAAAAATAAAATATGATACCAGTTCTCAGTGCTGGGGTTAATTACCGCTCTATTCAGGCCAAAGGTAAGTAGACACTAGGTGGTGAACAGTTAGCTGTACCTGACTTGTTCCCAAAGCTGAATCCCAGTGTTCCATTCTGTGCAGGTTACCTTGTACTCTAAGTGTTTTAGGATAGAGACTTAGCAGTTGTACTGGTTTCCAGAAGAAGATAGAAACACATAAAATGACCGACTTTTTTTTTTTTGACAGATTTTTGATATTTCCTGGGATCCATATCAGCCAAACAGAGTGGTTAGCTGTGGAGTAAAGCATATAAAGGTAAAGTAGTTATTAAACAAATTTTTTATACCTTGATTGAAAAGAAATTTAGGTGTCAATATAATTGGGGGTTGAGAGACTGCTTGACTTGACTTTTTTTCCTTAAACTTGAAGCCCTTTTACCTGTTTCCCTGATCCTGAAGCAAGCCAGCATCAGCTGATAGAGCTCTTTCAGAAATACAAAGTCATGATAATCAAGTGAAGCACTCAGCAGGCAGCTGAGAAAGAAACTTTGTTAATTAAATACTCAACTGGATACTTCTGATACTTCTAGGATGTTTTAAAATAGTTGCACTTTTTAATGTTATGAATTAAGTTTTTATATTATAATGAATGTTTACTGATATTGCTCCTTGCATCTTTGACACATTGGTGTGTTTTCTTAGGTGTTTAACATAGGGATACAATACAGTCCTTCCTAAGCCATTGGTGTTTTTTTTAAACCTTTTTAACTTTTATTTATTTATTATTTTATGTGGTGCTAAGGATTGAACCCAGTGCCTCACACATGCTAGGCAAGTGCTCTACCACTGAGTTCCAACCCCAGCCTCTAAGCCATTGGTTTTTAAAATTTTTGCAGTATTGGGGATCAAACCTAGGGCCTCATGCATGCAACATAAGTGCTATATCATTGAGCTACATCCCCAGCCCAGGCAATTGGTTTTTAAATGCCTCCTGCCTTCCTCTAGACTATACAGGCTGAACCTGCCTCCTACAAGGCCCGCATTTGCTTCTTTTTGTTTTGTTATACAGCTAACAAAATTAATACTATCAACATACTCTGCTTTTACATAGCAAAAATTTCTCCTGAACCATGGGATATGGTGCAGGATCTTCTGTCTATAATGTTGTAGATAATATAAATTCAAGTCCATAAATAAGAGTACAAAAATCACCCTGGTGAATGGAGCATGTCTGAATCTCTGTTAATACAAAAATGGTACTTTTCTATATGAATCGAGTAGATCCTGTCATTCCTCCAAATTGCCCTTCTTGTTTCATCACATTCCCAACTTTTCCCTAGTGTACATTATTTAAATGCAGGATTTCCCTTGACATAAGTACCAGTAACACATGGACCTAGAAAACTTATAAGGAGAAGCATACATTATTGTTTTATCATAATAACAGCTATTTCTCCGAGGTCAAAATATCTAAAGATCACACAAATTTATATTATTCTGTTATGAAAAGACTCTAAGCCACATCACTCTATTCCAAATGAATGGGGTGGGAAGTATGCAGAAAAAGTACATCTCCCTTTAATCTTCTTCCTACAGCTAAAGTTTAGATCATATAATCTATCAGAGGGGGTAAAAATCTGGTGGGTTAGTTACAGATAAATGCAACCACACTGTTATCACAAGAAATTTTGGTAATAATTTTTGTAGTGTGGTATTTAAAGGTATAAGATGTTCTACCAAGACCTTAAGGCTTCATAAACATTTTAAGTTTATAGTATAAGATGGTATTCAAAGGTATAAGATGTTATGCTCAAAGGTATAAGATGTTCTACCAAGACCTTAAGGTTTCATAAACATTTTAAGTTCTTGTGCAAAGACCTCATCTTCAAGCTGAGAAGATGTCTGCTGGCATGCACTTTTTGCTTTAGTGGCTTTAGTGGCAGATGGAAGCTCCTTCCCCTATGCTTTGTACAGTACACCTGAAAGACCAAAAATCTTGTGCCATTTAATAAATACTTGCTGAGTTTGAACTATGTGAAAGAGCAAGCACAGACCCTGTTTTCAGTAACTTGAAGTTTAGAGGTTAAAATATTGGAACAGAACATCTGTAAGAAAGACAAAACTCCAAACCTCCCAGGGTATAAAGGAGATCCCATTTGGTATGAGATACATTGTTCTGGAGCCTTGGTAGGCAGCAGAGCCCAGGGAGGCTTTTTCTTTAAGACAGGATGTTAGAGAGGCTTTGGTCACCCATGGAGTCATGGCTCTGGGGAGCCAGGAAGGTCCTTGGCTCTTGATGTGTGCCAAGATTACCAATGGTTGCATTATTGAAGAACTTCTTTATGTAGTTTGCTTTCCGTGAGAACCATTGTTTTGAAAGATTTTTGGCACAAAATAGTCATTAAAGAATAGTTCCCTTAGCAACCTTTTATTAATCAAAGATGTGTCTCTGCGGCATGAGTTTCTGATCAGCTTAAGATAGATAGGAAGAAGCACTGAGATGTTTTTCAAGTAAAGTAGTAAAGAATCATGAGCTCATGATGAGCTGATTTCCATTAGGCTCTGGTGGTTTCCTGGATATCGGGGAACCACAGTCCAACCTCCACTGTCCAATCTTCTTCCACAGGAAGCTGAGACCCAGGAGGGTACTTGATTTTGAATCCTGATTGTGTTTCTCTTTCTTGACCCTGGACAAGCTATTTAATCTCCATGAGACTTTCTTCCTCTCCTCACCACCAAATATGGGGATTGCTACCTCCTGAATTCATTGAGTTGCATTAAAGAGTGTATGGTACCAATAGGGGCACAACAATGTTAATTTTTCCTTATTTCCTAGGATCACAGAAATGGTGGCAGAGAGATTTAAACATATCCTTTGGCTCCCTTTGTAGAGTTCTTCCTACAGAGCAATTCTCTCCTTAATGGTCTATCTTGGCTTAACTTTTCTCCAAAACATAACATTAATTGGGTTCTAACTAGATGAGCTGTTTAATTGAAAGAATTCTCCAGCTTCCTCCCTATTTCTTTCCATCCTTGGTTAACTCTTTTAGTTCTAAACACACAGACAGATAAAATTCTGGAGCTTTATTTGAAAGTACTATGCTGGAAAAAAATATCCTGGAAATAATATCCTGTGGAAAATGGTAGCATTGACATCATTCAATCCCCATCAAAAATACTATCCTGTTTTCCACTTATCCTGTTTAATTATTGTAGCAGATTTAAGCATTTTTTCCTAAGCAAAAATGAGCATCTTTACCTCAAATGGAAGAATCTGCAAATGTCCACCCAGAAAGCCTCTATGAATTTTATTTAGAAATACAGAACAAATTTAAGCAGGCTTTGATAAGTTGTCTTCACTACCTATATTCTATATTTGGGTTCCAGAATTCCCCACATTTTCTCCCTCCCCAACCTGTGTTAACATTGAGTGAATGGTTCTAGTCACAAGTTGGGTACAAAAATCTTTGCATTTCAGGAGAACATTTTTATGTGAAGGTTTTGTAGCTAGGGTAAAAATCCTTCCTGGTTTTGTAAGTTCTGTGTTTGGCAAACAGGCAAATTACAATTATCTGAAACGAATGCTTGTAAAACAGTAACAGTTGAGCATCATCTGCTTCACTGGTTTTACAGCAAATGAGCCTACAGGTCTGTGCATACTGTTGAGCCTTCTCCAATTTCTAGTTGTAGACCTCGGAAGCCTGGGGGACTACCTAGGGCTTGATGAACTCTGAGACACCTGCCACTTCTAACAAAATTTGCATTGCAATTTGTGAATGGAGATTGGAGAAGATAAACAATGTCTCTCCATTAGATGGGGATTTAATGATGCCAATGCTACTCTTTTCCAAATAGAAAATGGTCTCCAGAAAAGATAATATCTTGGGTATTTTCCATTCTCTGCAGAAAATCATCTGGCATTATATCTACATATGCCTTTTAAGAGAACCCTTTGATTTATTCAGAATGTTTCATGTCATTACACCTACTGACTGGGTGATTGTTTTATCAGAAAACCTTTATATGATCACATCTGAGGGTGTTGGTCTTTTTTTGTATGCGTGTAGCTGTCCATCAAAAAAATAATTAACTGAAGCTGACAGTGCACATCTCAAGTCAAAGGACAAAATACTCTGTTTAATCCTCCTGCATGAGGAGACATGAGAAAGGAAAACACCTGCCCTGGGCATCTCCATGAAGCAAGTTCTTTGTCATATTTGTATTAACAGTAATAATTTGTGTCCAATTGTACAAATTCAGAGTTAAAACCTCAACTTAGCTTATACCTAACTAGCCTTTTCCTGAATGTTTTTATTCTTTCGATGTACACTTCAGCACCTTTTCACAAAAATAACACCACCTAAAGAAATGAATGGCGCTCCTCCCGCATCCTGAGATGCTCCCCATAGCTGCATACCTACTTCTCTTCCCACTTCCTCCAGGGCTGCCACAGTCCCCACCATGCTACCAATGGTGCAGTCGTCCCCAGACTGCCTCCTCGTGTACCCAACTACACCAGGGGACCACCCTTTTTCTCTCCTGAAAGCACATAGTATTAGGGTTGTCACTGAATTTTTTTTTCCTTTCTCACACACTGCTGTCACTGGGAGGTGTCTGATCCGGTCCTCCTGAGCCTGATGTGATTTCTTCCTCTCCACTGAGCTGAATCCTATCCTTGTTCATTCCATTTAATGTAACTCAGGGGTTCCTCTAGCTTTGAATTTCCTTGTTCCTTGTGCATAATCTGAATATGCTGTCTTAAAATTCCCATTCTTTTTTTCCATATATACATTTTCATTTGACTTACAGATCTCAGAGTAAATATCAAGATTTCGTTGGTTCCTCGTGTATGACCCCCATTTACCTGTGCCTTTGCCTAGTCACTGATGCCTCCTTTCCCTCACTGCCAAATGTGGACAGTAGTTGAATCTGTCTTTGGCCAGTTCTCAAGCATATTGAGTTATTATGAAACACTTCTGTTCTTTAGGAGATCAAATAGCATGTGGAGAAACTTTTATAAACTGTGAGGTGCTATGTAAATGGCAGTGAAATTATACCACTTCATATTTCAAAACTATATCAAAGAAAAGTGTTGGATTTCTGTGTAATTATGAGTGTCCCTAATGGTAATGGTCCTCCCTTGAATTGTGCAACTAAAATGGAAAAACCTATTCAATCCTTTGACTATATGGAAATATCACTCATATTTAGAAACATATTTCTACAGTATAGAGGTGTAAAGCTTTTAGTTAGAAAGCAATTATTTCTAAATATATATACACATTAAAAATGCCTGGGCAATATATCATAGGCTTATTGGAACTTACAAATAAATATTAAAAGGAAAATTATTTATTTCTAAACCTCACTGCAATAAACCCATACTAACATACCTAATGGTTGAGTCAGTTTTTTTTTTTTTTTTGGGTCACTGTGACCAAAAGACCTGACAACTTAAGAGGAGGAAAAGTTTGTTGGCTCGTGGTTTCAGAGGTTTAGTCCATGAAGGGTTGACTCCATTGCTCTAGGCCTGAGGTGAGGCAGAACATCATGGTGGAAAGGCCTGGGAAGGGGAAGCAGCCCAGGACATGGCAACCAGGAAGCAGAGAGAGCTCTGCTCACCAGGAACAAAATATAAATGGGAAAGGCATACCTCGAGTGACCTACATACGCCTCTAGCCACAACCTGTCTACACCCAGTTAATCCACAACAGTGGATTAATCCACTAATTAGGTGATGGCTCTCATAACCTAATCACTTCACCTCTGAACATTCTTACATTTTCTCACACATGAGCTCTTGGCGGACACATCCTATCTAAATCATAACAACTAGTTTTATCATTTGACAAAAAGGTAAAGACATGATTCATCTCCCCTTTTGGGGGGGAGTACCAGGATTGAACTTGGGGTCACTCAACCACTAAGCCACATCCCCAGCCCTATTTGGTATTTTATTTAGAGACAGGGTCTCACTGAGTTGCTTAGTGCCTTGCCATTGCTGAGGCTGCCTTTGAACTCTCGGTCCTCCCTCCTCAGCCTCCTCAACAACTGGGATTATAGGACTGTTCCACCACACCCAGCCTGATTCATCTACTTTAAAAAAAAATGTATTTGTTCCTTTTAGTTAAAAATGACAATAAAATGTATTTTGATATATCATGCATCCATGGACTATAACTTCCCATTTTTTGTGGTTGTACATGTTGTGGCATTACACAGGTTGTGTATTCATATAAGAACAGAGGAAAGTTATGTCCAATTCATTCTACTGTCTTTGCTATTCCCATACCCCTTCCTTCCCTTCATTTACCTTTTTCTAATTCAGTCAATTTCTATTCTTCCCCCCACCCCCGACTCATTGTGAGTTAGCATCTGCAAATCAGAGAGAACATTCAGCCTTTGGTTTGGGGGGATTGGCTGATTTCACATAGCATGATAGTCGCCAGTTGTATCCATTTACCAGCAAAGCCATAGTTTCATTCTTCTTTGTAGCTGAGTAATATTCCATTGTGTAAATGTATCACCTTTTCTTTATCCATTGATCTGTTGAAGGGCACAATAGCTTAGCTATTGAGCTGCTATAAACATTGATATGGTCGTGTCACTATAGCATGCTGATTTCAAGAGATTCATCTACTTTATTTATTTATTTATTTATTAAATCTTTATTTTGTTTATTTATTTTTATGTGGTGCTGAGGATCGAACCCAGTGCCTCACATGTGCAAAGGCAATTCTCTGCCACTGAGCCACAACACCAGCCTTCATCTACTTTATTCCAAGTTTGAGAACATTGGCATTTTCTATCATATTGCTATTAAATATTATGCAAAGTTTTGAAATTTTGGAACATTGAAAGTTTAAAAATTATTATTACCAGGTTTTCTCATTGACCTAGAGGTAGGCTGAAATGTTTTCTTTGCTGTCACTATGAAATAATCTGTGCCTAATTCAGATATAGTAAATTATGTAATATGCACTGACACAAAAATACCAGTAACGCAGCACATCAGAGTACTCTATTTTAGATCCACTTATTTTATCTCTTACTTGCTAGTTTTGGACACTATGTGGAAATGCCCTAACTGCAAAAAGAGGGATATTTGGCAAAACGGGGGATCTTCAGACCATCCTTTGCCTTGCATGTGCCAAAGAAGACGTCACCTACTCTGGTGCTTTAAATGGTGACATCTACGTCTGGAAAGGGCTCAACTTAGTCCGCACCATTCAAGGAGCACACAGTGTGAGTATTACCACGTGGAAATTTGGAAATGACTTAATCAGTTAAGACACATATTCCTGTATTTCAACCATTCTGTCGAATACTCCTGAAGTGTTCATGAAGATTTCCCAAAGTTTTTCTGTTCATCGAAGAGAAAAAAATATTTCATAATAACTGATTCTGTCCCAGTGGATCTGGGATGCTGCTGCTGCTGCTCTGTGGCCCATGGTTGGACTAGGAAGGCCATAGGCAGCTCTTGCTTTCATGCTAGTTGGTGAACTAGACCTTCCTCACTCCATTGAGGTACTGGGTGTTGGCCCCTGCATTAGTGTCACAGGTTCCTAAAATGTAGGCAGATCCATTGGGTCCCTAAAACGTTGCTTTTTAAAAAATACAATCTGTGATCAATTTAGAAATGGTTAAGGAGCACTAGAAGTACTTGGGGCAATGGTTACAATCATTGCAGTACTGGAGAGTGAACCCAGGGCCTCACACATGCTGGGCAAGCAGTGAGCTACATATCCAGCCCTTTTTATTCTGTGACTGGGTCTCATTAAGTTGCCCAGGCTGGCTTCACACTTGTGATCCTCTGGCCTCAGCCTCCTGAGTAACTGGGATTACAGACATGCACCGCTACTCTGTTGATTGTTTTCTTGTTGTTGTTTTTTTAATTTAGCTGAGATGAAGACTGTTACAAATGGCTACTTGGTCTATTGTGAGAATTTCAGTAGAGAACAAGCTGTTTTATTTTTTGTTTTGCTCTTGTGTTTTTAAATCAAGATTCAAGTGTGACAACTATAATGATTGCAGCATTATCTATTAATCAACAGGCTGGAATATTTAGCATGTATGCTTGTGAAGAAGGCTTTGCCACTGGTGGGCGAGATGGTTGTATACGATTATGGGATACTGATTTCAAACCAATAACCAAAATTGATCTCAGGGAGACAGAACAAGGATACAAAGGTAATATATGTATGAATGCTTATCTGTGACTCTGAGTGTTCAACACAATGCAAAGTTCTTTATTTACGTTCAAGAGGCATCAAATATAATGTGAAATTCTGTATTTCTCTGTACCTCACCTTATTCTATAAAGGATTAAGGAAGTTTATGTAAATATATTGAATAAGACCAGCAATACATTAAAAATAAGTGGACATCCTTTTTCCTAAGTGGCACAAAGTTGTCTGTATATGCAGGAGGTAGTTTTCAGTGATCAAACTAAGAAGTGCTGGACAAGTTGGTCACCCTAGATGTGACTTTTCTCAGTCTCTGAAAACAGAAATGAATAATAGGAAAAATGGGACAAGGAAAATATTCTTAAAAAATAGCTTTGAACTAGTAGCCAGTTTAGAACTGGCTACTAGTTTAGTAGAAGTCTAGAACATGAGCTCAGAGTTAGGGGGCCTGGGTTAAAGTCCAAATTTTAACTCATGATTTGAGACCTCGGTCAGATTTCTTAACATCTTTGGGCCTGTGCTTCCTCATAAATGAGTGTAATATTAGCAGGGAACTCAGAGTTTCATGAGGATTAAATATACTTACACAGTGCTGGGGATAAATCATGATGCATAGTCAGCACTCTGTAAGGGGTAGCTGTAATTCCAACATACGGAGTGTGTGTGTAGAATACCAAGCAGCTCATACACATTTTTGCACTCTCAGGGTAGGCCTATTACCTTTTCATAGATAAAGAATTTGAAGCTCAGAGATAGTAAAGTAGAAAATGCAAATAGGAAAGATAAGACACAGTCACAGCAACGTTAATATTCTAAGCACAGATGGTCCCCAGACCTGACCCCAGGCTCCTATAGCCAGTGCTGAGTGAGGAGTGCTCAGTACCATGAGACCTAGGATCCACGAGATGAAAACGTCAGTATTCTTCAAGTGATGGGGAATCACTTCCTGTTGAGATCAGAGAGAAATTTCATGAGAGTCTCCTTAGTAAGGATCCTTGACATGGAGGTTCACAGTCTCTAGAAAGCCTGAAATGAGTTATTCTTCATGGATCTTTATCACAAAGTCTGTACGTGGGCTGATGATGGTGCTGCCACACATGTTCTGTAGGCCACGTCTTGTGGCCATGTGCCCCACTCTCTGCTGCCTGGGGTAGATTTCAGAGGACTGAGAGAAGAAAGAAGGGACTGCACATCCCTCTGGCCATCCTCCTTAAATAGTGTTTTCAATCAAGCTTTCTTAAAAATTGAGCATCTGGGAAGTGAGCTGGACATTGTACTTCCTGTTTGTTACCGCGAGGCCAGCTTCTTTATATAACCATTAAATGAAAGAAAGTGTCTTGACAGTCGGCTCTTATAGAGATTGGACTGTTCCTTCCCAGAGAGGCTCAGAACCCTGGTGTGGATCTATCTCTGGATACAAGTCGCAGTGGGTGCATAGGAACCTGTAGAATTTGAGGTTTACTTTGGTGTATGGACAAGGAGAGATCGGATGAAAGTCCTTAAGTTCTCTGTCCAGAGCATGATTCAGTGTAACTTAAAAAAATATTTAGAAAAATATTTCAAATAGATATGAACAAGCAAATCCCTGTAGCAGCAATATTTGGAAAAACAATAAATAAAGCAGTCAAAATGTTTTGACCTTGAACCTTCTTGACATATCCTTCAGTATAACTAAAACCAAAACATTTCCTCAGATAACTGATGAGTTAACTTGCTAGATAGGATGGTTGACCATAAACTGGCTAAATATTGGGAGAGCATAGACTTGACTTGAAATAATGACTTCCTTTTGGCAATGATATCATTATCACTTTGTTCACCTCTTTCAAAAATCATATCTTATAATTAATGTGTAAAATTTAAAGCACAGGGATCAGGACAGAAGCCATTATTAATTCACCCTGCTATAATTTTTTTTAATCTGATATGAAGTCCTTGACCATGACTCTCAAAGGCCAGTTTAGGAACTGGTTCTAAATGAGCAACTATGTAATGAGGGTTTGTATTGATCACACACAATCAACCCCATGGCCAACTCCTGTTTCCCACGTCAAAAGAGGATAGTTAGGGATATCTTCCATCTTGTATCCCCGTCAGCAGATTCCCACACACCTGCCTTTACAGGATCAAAGTAGTTCTGGATGGTGCATGGTGAACAGGTGGAACTTGAAATAAGCCTGCATCCTGTGGGATGGTACCTGGGCTTGAGGTACATTGGGGAGGGACTACTATGCCTATTACATGAATGGCTAATGGGACAGTAGCCTATATTTCAGGAGGAGAAATGGACTCTGCTTTTAAAGATGTAGATTATGTTCCTGTTCAAGCCCAAGGGAATCGTAAGTGGGGTGGGGAGTGGGAAGGAGCTCCCAGGAGAGTCGGGATGGGGACTGCTCAGAACGCAGCCTCATAGATCACTGAGTGTCCAGCCGTCTTCTTAAGTTTTAGAATTGCTGCTCCTTCATACTGTAGGGATACTGCCACATCAATGATCATAGCGCCACAATTCACAATAGCTAGACTGTGGAACCAACCTAGATGCCCTTCAATAGATGAATGGATAAAAACAAATGTGGCATCTATACACAATGGAGTATTAAGTAGCACTAAAAAATGACAAAATCATAGAATTTGCAGGGAAATGGATGGCATTAGAACAGATTATGCTAAGCGAAGCTAGCCAATCCTTAAAAAACAAATGCCAAATGTGTTCTTTGATATAAAGAGAGCAACTAAGAACAGAACAGGGAGGAAGAGCATGAGGAAAATATTAACATTAAACAGAGATGAGTGGGGGGAGAGAAAGGGAGAGAGAAGGGAAAGCATATGGAAATGGTAGGAGACCCTCAATGTAACACAAAATTACATATAAGAGGTTGTGAGAGGAAAGGGGGGGAAACAAGGGAGAGAATTGAACAACAGCAGAAGAGGTAGAGAGGGAAGATGGGAGGGGAGGAGAGGGGGGATAGTAGGGGATAGGCAAGGCAGCAGAATACAACAGTCACTAATATGGCATTATGTAAAAATTGTGAATATGTAACTGATGTGAGTCTGCAATTTGTATTTGGGGTAAAAATGGGAATTCGTAACTCACTTGAATCAAATGTATGAAAGATGATATGTCATGAGCTTTGTAATGTTTTGAACAACCAATAAAAAAATAGGGAATAATATTGACTAAATTAAAAAAAAAGAAAATTCAAAGTAAAATTTGTGAGATTTGTGCTCAGACACTTACATCATTAACATTTATTAAAACACTAGGTTTTATGTTATATTATTTGTATACATGGGCATATAGCACCAATCATTTTCTATTATCCTTTTTTGTTGTTGTTGTTGTTGTAATGACAAAACTAAGTTGAGTATTTTCAGACATCTTTGCTGGGACCAATAGTTTCTGTTACAACTGTCATAGCATATAGCCTAGGAAGTCCAAAGTGTTACGAAAGAGCATAACTGAACTTAAAAATTCAACACCTCTACCCCAAGAAATAGTATGTTAGTATATGCTAATAAAGGACTTAAAGGAAGAAAAAAAGAATTGCTGCTCCTAGCTGATACTTTTGTCTAGTTTTTAAACTGATGTTAATGCATCTTTTTAATAAAACTTCTTATGGTAATTAATGGTAATAGTATCTGTAAAACATGGGCTTAATGTACTTTTTTGGCTCATTCAAGTTTTAATTATTGAAATAAATTTTATCCACATAGCACCCATTTAAACACACCCCCCCCCCCAGCATGGTGCCTGGGATGACCTACTTTGGGAGCTCTGTCACACAAGTCTCCTATGGACCATGAACTTTAATGGAGATGCTGGTGTCCATTCCAGCTCTCAGTGGAAAAACCATACACATCTCAAGTGAAAAGAACAAGAGGCTCCTGACTGAAGTGTTGGTAAAAACCAAATCCAACCCACCCATCACCCCAACTCGGAGTTCTCCAGCCTTCATGACCTGAGCTGTGCAGATCTTGAGCCAGAGCTCGGTGCCAACCTCACGCTAAGGAAGGCAAGGAGGCTGTTGTGTTTGGAAGCTGCTTTTGCACAGCTGAAACCCCAAGAGAGTCTCTGAATAGGCCTCCTGTTGTGATCACTGAACCAGCTCTCCAGGGACAAGGGTAGGACCTCTAGAACACATGGAGATGTGTCCCAAGACCACAGTGAGGCAGGAGTCCCCAAACAGGTGTGGGACTTAAAGCATGTAGGATCTGAGGAGGAGATCAGAGGTAATGAAGAGGTAAACGGTGTTCTGGCCTAGACAGGTACCACACCCTTGATCCCTCAGCCAGGGCCTTGACCCTTTCGGCATGCCTTTTAGTGTGGGGTTAAAGAAGAGGGAAGAAAACAGGGTGCAGAAAGGACAGAACAGAAAGAATGGAGTGGACAGATGTTTGGGGTAGTTTATCACACCCTGAAGGAAATCTTGACCCTCTGTTCTATCTACTTTTTGTTTAGAGTGGAAATGAAGTACATTTGAAAGGAGCAAATCCAGGCAAGAAAATGTTAGAACATCTAGGCTTTCAGTTTGAACATGAACCTACATGTATGAATGGTTTTACAAGAACTTCTCCATATACATGAGCTTGCTTTCATATTTTTGTTGTTTGTGTAACAATGACTGTTGAATTCATTTCCATGGAGATACAGTGATTTCTTAGTTTGCTCAAATGGCTTTCTAAACAAATTTAGCAACAGAATTAGGGTCATATCCCAATACTCATGACTTGGTACTAATAATTATCTGTGTTTGTTAAATTAAAAAAAATTAAAATGTAGAAGCCAGTACTTACCAGCATTTAGAAATCAAGTGTAATGTGATAAGCACAGTGTGCTACCTGTAAAGACTTCCATTGCTTCTCCTGTAGACTTGTAAACCTATAAAATTAATCTGGCAATTTCCAAGTTTTTTTAATGTAAGGTTTGCATACATTTGCATTTTCTAATAACTTGTTAGACATGGAGAGAATGATTTTTAAATGAACGGCAATACATACTAAGCTCAGAAAAAAATAATTCAGCTTAATTATAAGAGACACTATTATTTCTCTTACATCTTTGTAGTCAAGCTTGAGCTAATTAAGACATTTGACTTCCAGTGAAAACAATTAACCCTACTTTAGATTGAGGGTGAAATCAGTTTAGAGTCGGGTCACATTCACATCAACAAGAATCAGTTAAGGCCAGGATTGATTCTTAGGGCTCCTTCCTCCCCAGCCTACAGCTTATTCAAAGAAAATGTCCCTTCACATAATCAGGAAGACCATTCCTCAATCAAGGGAATTATAGTGTTTTAGTTACACCAGCGACTTGGACATCTTTTGTGAGTTACTAGATTTTTTTGTGTTCAAATTTTCTCTAGTACCAATTGTACACGATGAATCAACAACCTAATTCATGTAGTGTGTTAGCTTTCTGCACTGACAAAATATCTGAGAATGACAATTTAAAAAGAGGGAAAATTTTATTTTGACTTACAGAGATATCAGTCCACTAACACTCAGAACCATTATTTCTGACCTAAAGTGAGGCAGAACATCATGGCGAGGAAACATCATGGCGAGGAAACATCATGGAGGAGGAAAGCTGCTCATTCCATAGAATCTGGATGCAAAGAGAGGAAGGAGCCGGGGACAAGATGCATGCTTCTAGGGCACACCCTGAGTGGCTTCCTTCTTCCAACAAGGCACCACCTCCTTTAGATTCTACCACTTCCAAACAGTGCCACCACTAGGGACCAAGCCTTCAATACATGAGCCTCTGGGGGACATTTCATATCCAAACTATAACATTGAGGATCTTGTACCTGCAATTCTGAAAGTGAAACAGTTTAGAATAAAAATTTTGCTGACAAATAAAAATTTATTAGCAAAACCCGACCTGAACAGTTATAAAGCTGGTGTCTTATACATGTGAATTTTCCATAGGTAATTTCTACAGAAATGTTTGATTCGAGGTGTTATCTCAGATTCCAGTAGACATAATTTCAAAGTCCAAACTTCTCTAAATTCTAAAATGCACCTGGTACCAAAGGATTTCAGATGTCTAGGATATTGGATTGCCAATACATGTTTCAGTGAATATCAAATTCTGGAATTTCCAAGCTGGAAGAGAGATTGGCTGTCAGCGAGAACTCTTATCACCTTATAGATGAGTAGAAAGAAGCTTAGGGTCATTAGCATCGAGCTAAGTGTAAACTTAGGGCTCTCATTCATATCTCACCAAGCTTACTAATGGTGCATTTTGAATCTGATCATTTTAGAAGCTAATGGCTCAGCGGGGTAAAATAATGTAGCTTAAAATGATTTATGGTAGTGGCAAGAGAAGCCAAAAATAATCCTTAAGGCAAGTCGACCAAAATGACTTCTATGGTGATAAATTCTATGATGATTAAATATTTTGAGTTAATGGTTATAAATGAGTATGTCTAAAGGAATACACTAGTTAGTCACACAGCATAAGATGTATTATTTATCCATTTGGTAAATATTAAGCACCTACCAAGTTCCTAGGAAGTTCCTAGGAAGTGGGTAAGCCGTTCTAAAGTGCCTGCTCTAGTGATTAGTACATTTTATTTGGGGGAGAGGGTTGTTTTAATTACAAATGCATATTTACTGTTGCTGTGTCTAAAACTAAACTCCTGTCAGAGAGATCCTGCATTAAGCTGATCACTAAGCTAAAGTTAGAGGCTGAAGCCCCCTGGACAGAAGATTTTCCTCCTTAGACTTGTCACCATCTCTACTGCCCAGTCCTTGCCTGGGCTACCATCATCTCTGACACTGATTACTGCAGTTGCTTTAAAATTTGTGTTTCTGCTTTGACCATTGTTCTCTGCACAGCAGCTACAAGGACTGTTCCAAGTTTTCATGAGTCAGATCTCGTTATTCCTCTCATCAAAACTCTGTGATGATTCCCCATTTTTTCCTCAAAAGGCTGAAGGTTTTACAGTGGCCACCTTCTTGCTCTGGCTCCTCCTTGTCAGGTCAAGTTGGCTCACACCTTCCCCTCTCTGCATTCCCAGGCTGCTCCCTCTGCCTGGAACACTGACCTCAAGAATCTGAACAAAAACTTCCCTCCTCCTCTTCAGGCCTGCTCTCTAGTGAATCTTCCCTGATAACCTACCTGGAGTTGCAGCCCCCTCTGCCTCCACCTGCTGGATGCTCATCGTTTTTCCAGATCTACTTTTCACCTCAGTATACAGCAGAATGGATGTGTTATGTTTATGGCCCTTCTGTTTCCAAGGACGAGGGTCTCTCAGTTCTTGGATACCTCTGGAGCATTCACAACAGTACCTGGCACATGCCGGAAATAACTGACAGATGAGTGAAGCGTGCATTCTGTGATGGGAGCGCAGAGCCCTGCTGTAGATCCAAGTGACAGCCATGCAGAAGGAGGAATGGATGACTTGTTCCTTGGTATCAACCTGCTGCATTCAAGCTTGACCCCCAAGGGCCAAGATAGGAGGTCTTAGAACAGGATTAAGGAAGCGAGTGCCAAGGTCACATCTCTACTTGAGTTCTCGCCCTCCAAGGCAGAGTAGGATGGGGAGGGATGGGTGAAGGTGGAGGCCAGGTTATACTTCCCTTCTATTCTTACCATTTTTCTCTGAGTACATGAGGGTCATATAGCCTAGCAGCTCTCAGCCAGGGGCAATTTCATCTCCTAGAGAACCTTTGGCATTGTCTGTAGGTGTGACTGGCACTTGTGGGTAGAGGTCAGGGATGCTTCTATATCTCCTACAACACACAGGATAACCACCACAGTGAAGAATTGTCTCACCCCAAATGTTCATAGTGTTGCAGTTGAGAAGCCCTCGTATAAGATATTCAAAAGACCAACTCTCAAATCTGAGAGCAGCCTTGTTTACTGTAGAAACATAACCAGCCCACCCTGTTCTGGTCTCTCGGGTAGCTTCATTACTTGCCTGTACTCCCCGTGGCCTCTGTCACACTTTCCCTGTGTGCCCACCATTCTCCTTTGGGCCAGGCCCTTCTGTCTCACTGTCTGTCCTTCTGCTGAGAAGGTGGCACAGAGGCATATGGTGTGGGAGCTGGGGACAGCGAGGCATGCAGCCAGGAGACACAGCGGTGTTTGCTCAGACCCTGCATGCAATGTGGTGTCAGACGAGCAGAGGGCTGGCTGGCTGTTCCTTCTCCTAATTTCCCTGTAAACATCTTTCTGAGTCAGCCTCATATAAAAGCCAGCCTGGGAGTTCCCTCCCTGATGGGGAGAGTGCAGGTTTCTGTCTCTGCAGCCATGTTCCGCTGTATGGATCCTTGAGTTCCTTTGCCTATAGGAGCTTGGGTCCTGTGGGATGGATTTTTTTGAAATAACCAGGGATTTTTTTCAAGAACCACTTTTACTATGAATTCAGCTGGAAATTTTCAGGGAAAGAGCCCTTGTAAAGGGAAATAGTAGACTGAAAACTAGCTACTCTCCCTCAGCAAGGCCCAGCATTTAAGGCTGGCTCTGGGGCGGCCAGGCACACTCTACACAGGTTTCATTTAACCTTCAAACAGCCCTGGGGTCCCCAGGCAGGGTGGCCTACTGCGCCCAAGATCTGGATAGCTACACAGGGTGCCATATGTAGAACCAACCCTATACTTGGTTGAGTGCTTTGCTGTCATTGCCTTAAAATTCTTAATTTTCCTTTTTTAAATCGAGCTAGGGATATGAACGTCAAGTACAACTTTTTTTTTTTAATTTTATTTTTGGTTAACACCTATTGTTCATATTAATGGAGTTCAGTGTGGTTTCATGCATGTGCTTACATGCACTGAACAAGTCCACCTTCTCTTTATCCACCCTCCCCCCATATTCGTTTTTTTTTAAGCTTCCACGTATAAGAGAGAACATGTGGTACATGTCATTCTGTGTGCCATTTTGCTGCAAATGGCAGAATTTCATCCTAATGACTGAATCCTATTCCACAGTGTACATACACCACATTTTCCTTATCCATTCATCTGATGATGGATACTAGGCCAATTTCCTACCTTAGCTCTTGTGAATAGTGCCTCAATAAAAGTGGATGTGCAGGTATTTGGGTATGTTGATTTCATTTCCTTGGGATACCTAGAAGTGGCCTCGATGGATCATATGGGAGATCTACTTTTAGTTTTTAAACAATCACTGTACTGTTTTCCATAAAGACTGTGCTAATTTATATTCCCACTAACAACAAATAAGAGTTCCTTTTTCTCCACATCTATGCCAGCATTTGTTGTTTGTATTTTATTTTTGATAATAGCTACTCTAATTATAGTGAGGTGGTATCTCGTAGTTTTGATTTGCATTTCCCTTCTGGCTAAAGCTATTGAGCACTTTTTTCATATTTGTTGTCCACTTGTATTCTTTTGAGAAGTGTCTATTCAGATCATTTACCCATTTTTAAATTGAATTAGGTATTTTTTAAGCTCTTTGAGTTCTTTACATAGTCAGGATATTAACCCTCTGTCAGGTGAATAGTTGGCAAATATTTTCTCCCATTCTGTAGGTTGTCTTTTTGCTCTGTTGATAAATGTTGTCTTTGTTGTTCAGAAGCTTTTGAGCTTTATATAATCCTGTCGAATTCTGCTTCTGTTTCCAGTGCTTTGGGGGTCGTGTCCAGAAAATAATCAGCTGTACCAATGTCATGAACTATTTCTCCACATTTTCTTTTAGTACTTTCAGAGTCTCAGGTCTTATCTGTTTTAGGTTTTTTTTGTTGTTGTTGTTGTTCTGTTTCTTAAATCTATTTTGAGTTGATTTTCGACAGGATGAGAGACAAGATCAAAACTTCTGCATGTAAATTTTCAGTCTTCCCAGTGTTATTGAAAATGCTATCTTTAGCGTATATTTTTGACCCCTTTGTCAAGAATCACTTGGTTATAGATGCATGTGTTTAATTGGGGGATCTCTATTGTGTCTGTTTTTATGCCCATGCCAGGCTGTTTTTATTTCCACAGCATTGTAGAATGTTTTAAAATCAGGTATTGTGATGTCTCTGAGTTTTGTTGGTATTTTGATGGGGAATGCATTGAATCTGTAGATTGCTTCAGGTTGAATAGATATTTTAAAGACATTAATTCTTCCAGTCCCTGAATGTGGGAGCTCTGTCTATCTTTCTGTGTCATCTTTAATTTCTTTCATCAGTATTTTGCAATTTTCACTGGAGAAGTGTTTACTTCCTTGGTTAAACATAGGTATATTATTTATTTGTAGCTATTATCCATGGGATTATTTCTCAGCAAATTTGATATTTTAAATGGAAAAGCTATTGACTTTGTTGATTTTGTATCCTGCTATTTTCCAGAATTTATCAGGTCTGACAGCCTATTGGTGGAGTCTTTACATTTTTCTATCCCTACAAACCAGGATAATTTGACTTTCCCCTTTCATATTTGTATGCCTATCATTTTTTTCTCTTGCCTAGTTTCTCTGATTAAAATTTCCAGTACTGCCGGGCATGGTGGCACACACCTGTAATTCCAGTGGCTTAGGAGGCAGAAACAGAAGGATAAGGATCTTGAGTTCAAAGCCAGCCTTAGCAACTTAGCAAAGTCCTAAGCAACTCAGTGAGACCCTGTCTATAAATAAAACACAAAAAGGGTTGGGGATGTGGCTCAGTGATTTGGTTTAAAAACAAATCTAGTACTATATTGAATAAGAACGGTAAGAATAGACACCCTTGTCTTGTTCCTGTACTTTGAGGAAAAGCTGAAAGCATTTCCTCTTTCAGTGTGATGTTGGCTGCAGGTTTATCATATCTGCATAGCCTTTATTATGTTGAGGTAATGATTCTTTTATACCTAATTTATTCAATACTTTTTCATGAAGAAATATTGAATTTTATCAAATACCTTTTCTGCATCTGTTAAGATGATAGTGATTTTTAATGTAAAATATTTATTAAAATTTGTTTATTTGAAAAGAAGAGACCCAGAATAGCTAAAGCAATCCTTAGCAGGAAGAGTAAGCAGGTGGCATCACTATACCAGACCTTAAACTACACTTCAGAGCAATAGTAACAAAACAACATGGTATTGGCACCAAAATAGACTGGTAGACCAATGGTACAGAATAGAGGACACAGAAACTAACCCACAAAATTACAATTATCTTTTATTAGACAAAGGTGCCAAAACCATGCATTGGAGAAAAGATAGCCTCTTCAACAAATGGTGCTGGGAAAACGGAAATATGCAACAAAATGAACTAAACCCCTATCTATCACCATGCACAAAACTCAAAATGGATCAAGGTTTTAGGAATGCAACCAGAGACCCTGCATCTAATAGAAGAAAAAGTAGGCCCTAATCTCCATCATGAGGGATTAGGCCCCCAATTTTATTAATAAGACCTCCTTTGGTGCAAAAATTAAAACCAAGAATCAATAAATGGGATGGAATCAAACTAAAAAGTTTCTTCTCAGCAAAAGAAACAATCTGTGAGGTGAATAGAGAACCTACATCTTGGAAGCAAATTTTTACCCTTCACACATCAGAAAGAACACTAATCTCTAGGGTATATAAATAACTAAAAAAGTTAAAACTCTAAAAAATAAATAACCCAATCAATAAATGGGCCAAGGACATAAACAAACACTTCTCAGATGATGATATATAATCAATCAAACAATATATGAAAAAAAATATTCATCATCGATAGCAATTAGAGAAATGCAAATCAAAACCACTCTAAGATTTCATCTCATTCCAGTCAGAATGGCAGCTATTATGAAGACAAACAACAATAAGTGTTGGTGAGGATGTAAGGAAAAAGGTACACTCAAACAGTACTGGTGGGACTGCAAGATGGTGCAGCCAATATGGAAAGCAGTATGGAGATTTCTTGGAAAATTGGGAATGGAAACACCATTTGACCCAGCTATCCCTTTCC